>NC_000077.6:90674120-91274120 GCF_000001635.26 Mus musculus
TAGATTCCACAGCTTCAGCATGAATACATGCATCCCCACCCCCCGCCCATGGCCACAAGAGAAACTGAATGGGAGCTAGGGAAATGACTATCTCTTCTTCAGCAGGAAGATATTATCCAATGTCAAGGAATCTTACTCCTCAGAAACTCTGAACGGATTGCAGCTGGATGTAGCTTCTTTCGTAGAGAGCTGGCCTAGCCAGCACGACACCCTGGGTTCAATGCTTACTACTGCAAAAACTGAGTATTTGGGAGGTGGAGGCAGGAATATCAGAAGTTCAGCATCATCCTTGGTGTCATAGAGAGTTAGAGGCCAGGGTGGGCTAGAGAGACCATGTCAAATTAGAGGAGGGGAGGGGAGGGGAGGGGAGGGGAGGGGAGGGGAGGGGAGGGGAGGGGAGGGGAGGGGAGGAGAGGAGAGGAGAGGAGAGGAGAGTTCTTTATGCATCACTCCTACATAAATAAAGGATCATTACAACAACCAGAATTACATCCTCATCTATCTATACTTAGAAATTTACCCTCCCTCAATATAAGTCGACAGACTTACCTTAATGAAATTCAAGATTCTGTTCTGGGTCTCCAGCGGTAAGGTGTATCTGGGATTCAGCAGCTTAACTAGAGTATCTTTAATGAACTCCTTCTTCACAATCAGAGATTGGAAACTCGGGCCACAGTTCTGCACGCACATGTCAATGAGCTAAATGAAGGAGCAAAGTCGGGCGTGACACCTCTGTAGCATCATCCTTCTGACTTTAAGACCCAACAAACGCGACGCAAGAATAGCTTCTGCCAGCATTCTAATTAACAGCCCCCGATTTGCTTCCTACAATACTAAGCTATATGGCAAGAATGTTATGTTCCGATACTGCAAGGAAGAAGAAACGTAAGGTAACTGCCTAGACGCTCCAACTGATGAAGAGTCAGGACACACACAGCACGCAGCAGCACTGCGTAGTAAATGACATGCGCTAAACTGTAATAAATGCAATGTCAAGCAAAACACACATTCTAGATTATGTAACATTTGCTGCAGGTTATCTAGGGTCAGCCTGTCCCTTCTGTCCTGTCATTGTTAACAGTGGTACACCCTTTTACTATTAAGGTCCTGGTTTGGGTAATAAATTGCTGTCAGTCTAGCAATAGATCTTTAGAGGCCAAGTGGGATTATTTAAAGTCAGGTGATTGTGTGAGAGTTATAGAAAAGCCTGGCGCTGAGCTGGGCTTTGAAAAATGACCAAGGAAAGTAGAAATGAATCTACAGATGTACAGATAAACAGATAAACGCTGCTTTGGTTTGCATTTGGAATGCCACCCCAGATCCCTGTGTACAAAGCTTGTTGCTATTTGCAGGTAGTCAAAACTTTACAAATGGGGCCTAGGGGGATGTTCCAAGTTGTGGCAGAGACACCATCAAAGGGAATTCTGGAACCATGGTTTTTTTTCTTTTCTTTTCTTTTCTTTTCTTTTTTTTTTTTTTTTACACTTCCCAGCCATAAGCATGGGGTTAATTATTTTACTCTGCCACAGGCCACCTGCCCACGACTGTCGGAAACCACAAACCGCAGAGAACCTTCTTCATAAGCTGCCTTAAGTAGACATTAGAGAGATTCCTGGAAAGAAGACTATTGTAAATCATATGTAAACCATATGCAAAAAAAATGAATAAATAAAGGTGGCAAAGTTCATGAACTCTCACAATGGGAGGAGATTTAGTGTGCCCTCTGCTTTGTCCCTCGTGGTGGCATCATGAGGTAGGCACTTTGAGAACGGGGGGAGGGTACTGTAGATAAAGTCCATGAGGGCATTATCTAGAGTCTCCAGAAATCTGTCTGTCAGGATAGAGTCTAGCCATTCATTACCCAGGAGTCCCTGAGGAGAATGTTAGTCAGTGTCATAGAGAAAAAGCTACATTCTGGACAGACACCAGCAGCACTCTACTGAGGATACTTGGAAGTCTGGTAGGCACTCAGCAGTGCAGACCCAATACAAAAAAGGGCAAGCATTGGATGGTGTGAGCATGCCAGACGGAATGAGTGACGAAGGAGGAGCGTTGGCTGTGTATTTCCTGAAGTAAGAAGACTGAAAGCTAAGAGAGCTTCACTCAACATGAGCTGAGGGGACCATTCATGGAAATATGGGTAGGGTGGGGTGATGTGACTGGGGACCCTAGGGGTAAAGTGGGTGGGACAAAGCTTAGGTATTTTTAGGTTCGAAAGGAAAAGTAAATATTCAAATATGTTTAGTAGAGGGCTTTACATCCAGAGCTGCAGGACAGGAGAGTGAAGGGCCATGAGAGGGTCACCAAGGCCACCAAGGAGGTGCAAAGAAGAGGGATACCTGGGACACTGGATGGGAAGGCAGTAAAAAAACAACAGAAAGAAAGAAAGAAAGAAAGAAAGAGAGAGAGAGAGAGAGAGAGAGAGAGAGGAGGGAAGGGAGGGAGGGAGGAAGGGAGGACAAAAGGAAGAAAGGAGGGAGGGAGGGAGGAAGAGGGAAGGAAGATGGAAGAAAGGAAGGAAGGAGGAAAGAAAGGAACGAATGAAGGAACAAAGGAATAAAGGAATAAAGGAAGGAGGAAAAATAATGTTGGTAAAGTCAAAAGAAGCTCCCAAAAAGAAGGGTGTTAATAGTTAATAGTTAACAGTTACTATTAAGGACAGAACAGCTATAATGTGTTCACTGGTTAGTGGGGCCATTCTTCACTTTGAATAAAACAACACAGTTAGCACTCAGGCTAAGAAGAATGGGATGGAGTGGAAAAACTGCATGCAGAAAGCCAATTTCTTAAAAATGATCTAACGGTAAAATCAAATCTCCATGCCACTTTGAGTTTGAGAGGACAAAGCAACCGTGCTGTGACCATCAAAGCTGCCATCTCCTCAGAAAAGTACCCCAGCGCCTGACTTCCCCGCATGTGCTGTATTTTGAGTGTCATTTTCACGCAATACAAAAAAGTAGCAGCGGGTACACAGAGCTATACTTTTAAACAAGGAGACCATGGAAGCCATCAGAAAATATGGGAGCTGAGTGCATGAAGAAACACGGGGAAACCTTTGAAGCAAATGGAGGTAGAAGCAGAAGCCACACCCAAGTAAGATTACTGTGTGGTGATGTAAGCTGGCTAGACAGAGTGGCATGGCGCATTGGAAATGATGCTGAACTCGACTACTAAAGCGAGTTTTGAATGGGCTCAGGATGCTACAGCCTCTATTCCAGTGGTTCTCAACCTTCCTAATGATGCTTTCTTACAGTTTCCTCATGTTGTGGTGACCCAACTTCTACAATAAAATTATTCTCATTGCTACGTCACAACTGCAATTTCGCTGTTAATGAATTGTAATGTAAATATCTGTGTTTTCCGATGGTCTTAGGCCACCCGAGAGAAAAGGCTGTTTGAGCGCAAAAAGGTTCTCACCCCACAGATTGAGAAGTGATGCTCTATTCAATGCAAGTTGATGGGCTTAGCCAACTGCTTGTGCGGTCTTGGATAAGATTATCTAGCTTGTTTGGCGTCAAGTAAATGATGGATTCCTTGCTAAATAGTGCCCAAATCAATTTTTATCTTTGGCATACTAATACTTTATGGTAATGGGTAACATTCCTGAAAGGTATATGTGCAAAAAAATCAGAGTCAACTTAGAGTTCTGAGACTGTTAACATTAGAGTTCTGAGACTGTTAACATTTGGAGATCAGCAGGCATGCCCTTTGTGCTTTGCCGCTGGAATCAAGACTGTCAGAGCTCATTACTTCTGTATCATCTCCTCCATTCTGTCTCCAGTCCTCACCTCCCCCCGTCCCCCGTCCCCTGCCCCAGCTCACTTGGACTCTAAAACAGACTGTGGTAAACGGACAGACTTACAGGAGTAGCTTAGCATATTTTGCTATCTCGCTCTGGTGCCCATGTGCTCAGATAGCCTATCTTTGGAAACAGGGTAAGTAGGAATCTGTAATCTGAAGTGGGAGAGAGAACTGAAGGAACCAAGCAACCAAGCAAAGCAGAAGTGGGTGACTCAAAGCTTTGCCCATCTATTTTTGTGCTCAGCTGAGCAAATCACTTATGTGAACTCATGGCAATGCCGTCTGCATCACGGACACTGGGCCTCTTTGAGGAGCTTACTGTAAGAGCCTGATGATATGTCGTGTCCTCTGAGAGGGAGGCACAAAGCAGGACCTCTGCAAATGGTGACCATCTGTATTGATGGAGAAGGTTCTAACACGAGAGAACGTGCTCATCAAGAGAAATAAAAATTCGTCACACATGGTTAGAAGAGAAAGACCTATTAGTCAGTTCTGATTCTCACTGTAGGTATATCTAAGTCAGGTACAGTGGCAATACTAGATTTCAGATACATCAGAGCTATATCTGGACCACCAACTGTGACCACATCAAGGCAAGGCTACTCTAGCCTACTAGCCTCATGTACGAGAGAGCTGTCTTCTCATCCTTTCTCATATGATAAGCTACTGGCCGGACACTCACCTTTACATATCGCCTGGAAATCGCTATAGCTCTTTATTGGTGCCTGTTCCATAAAGGACTATTACATTCCATTGCTTCTTGGGAACTTGTTCAACCACTTTTCAGTTGACAATGACAGTGGTATTTGCTGAGGTTAGTCACAATTGACTCATTCAAGAGAGGGCTCTCTAGCTTAGAGCAATAAAGCTTAGTAACAACAGTGAATATAAGACGAAGCGGAACTATTGACTTCTTGGGCTGAGTGTGTATCTCAGTGGCAGGGCCCTTGTCTGGAATGCACAAGGGCCTGAATTCTACTGCATTGTAAAAGAAAAGCAGAAAAAGCTACTGGCTCCTGTATTAAACTCTGCCACTGAGTGTTAGTGGGGGAAAAAAAATCATAGTATAATCAGATTATGTGAAAGACCTAACAAAGGCTGACAAGTCCATGGAGAACTCTAAATGACAGAGAGTATTAGAAACATTCATAATTGACTTAGACTCTCATCAGTTCCCAGAAATAAGATGGAAATGTCACCTAGGAGATGACTTATTAAATAGTTTATTAGTAAACTAATAATTGCCTTTGACAGTCATTGGGCAATCCTTCTGTGACTAATTCTGCTCATAATTCAGTTTAGCCTCAGAGAATACTGAAGGCAGGCAGGGCAGAGGCCTTGAGTGTAACTCTGAAAGACAACAAGCAAGCTGAGGTGGGGCACACGGGCCATTATGTGTACAACAAGGGAGGTCTACATGCAGGTAGGTATCGAGAGTCAAAGCCCAAAGCCCACTTTGAAAAAACTCAAGATAAATTTCTTCTCCTCTCATTGCCCCTTTTCTATGTTCATGGAACACACACACACACACACACACACACACACACAAAATCTAAATTCTATATATGAAAGATAATTTGGTATTTCCCTCTCAGAATCTGGCATACACACACACACACACACACACACACACACACACACACACACACACACACACACAAAATCTTATAAGGATGGACTAAGGGGAAAGGGGAGACAATGGCATCTATGTGACATGAACTAAGGAGGGGTATTTGGGTGTAGAAAGGATGCAATAAGAAGGGAGTGATGGAGGAGGGGCGAAGAGAGGGATGAATAAGTATATGCTCAATGATACACACATGTTAAGATGACACAAGGAAACACACTGCTTTGCATGCCAACGTTAAAGACTAATTAAGGAAGTCTGGAGAGATGGCTCAGTGCTTAAGGGCACCTGCTGCTTTTTCCAGACGCCCCCAAGTTCAGTTCCCAGTAGTCATACTGAGTGGCTGGCTCACAACTGCCTGTAACTCTAGCTCCAGGAACGGGACACCCTCTAATGGCTTCTGAGTGCACCTGCACACAGGTGGCATACATTTACACAGACACATACACACAAATAAAAATAAAATTTTAAAGTAGATTAAGGAAAAGAAAGAGAACTCAAGACAAAGCAGCCATCTTCCTCAACCTTAGCAGACCTGGAGGCTAATAATGAAGTTGAATTTTGACCCCTCACCCTTGACTTTCATTTTTATGTAAGCATGGGCTCTTAAAAGACTCCCTGGTTTTTGTATGCTGGTAGGGGAAATCACAACGCAGAGTAGTAGCGTTAGGAGGTCAACACACAATAAAAAGCAGCTGCTAAATGGGAGTCAAGCTTGAAAGGGAAGAATGGAAGCCCAAAGATAAATGGAAGATCCTCGGGACAACATTCTACAGCCCCCATCCTCTTCCTCCGAGAGGGTCCCATGCATTGCAAGTGAAGGTGGAGGACATGGACCTGGAGATAGAGAACCCCTGAACCATGAAGGAGGCTAATACAACCCTCACGGAGGCAAACCACTAAAGAGGGTAAACAACTGAACTGTAAGATTGCAATGTGATGCCCAGGTGGAAAGAGAAGTGTGTGTGTGTGTGTGTGTGTGTGTGTGTGTGTGTGTGTGTGTGTGTATACATTCCTTGACTTTCCTTATCCTTCTCACTCAGTTCTCTCAACCTTCTGCACTCCTGAGATCCGCTAGATCCCTCCATTTTAGTGCTGTCTACATTCCTCTCTACCCTAGGTCTGAAAATACCTTCCATTAGCCCCGGAGTCTTCCTGGACGCTAGGAGAAATGGGGTGAAGTTTGGGAACGGAGTGGGTGGGAACCTAAACCAATTCGATCTATACTGGATACACGAACGTTTCTGACTCAGGACTACGCATGAGGGAAGGTACTGGAGACACACACTGTAGGGCACATGGGTCTTACAGACAGGCTAAGAACTGCAGGGGTGGGATGTGCTCAAGTCCCAGGGATCAGAGGTGGTAGGAGTGGAGCTGTCCCCTCTCAGCCTCTAAAGCCTGCTCTGGAACGCATACCAATGACCACCAATGGAGAGGATCTCAGGAGTCGGGAGTCTCCTAATGCAGCATCTTCATGCAAATGGAGCATCACCAGCATCCCAAACTCAGTCAAACAAAAACCTTTACCAGCAAATCCCACCCCACTCCCCAAGGTTCATACAGGCAGTCCCAGTCCACAGGGAATAAAGCACACAGACTCTTTCATCAAGGATCCAGGGAGTGGCTGTCTTTACTGAGCTGTATTTCTTGAGGAAGAGCTCTCTCTCTCTCTCTCTCTCTCTCTCTCTCTCTCTCTCCCCAAGCACTCATGGTTGGACCTTGGGTCTCCTTGGCTGGCCAGGCTCTTGCTGCCTGCAGAGGCTCCCATCAGAGGAGCAGCAGCTGCTGCAGCCACAGTTGCCACTACTGCCACTGTAGCTGTTGTGGGACCTGGGACACCAGCTACCTGGCCAGACTGGAGCCCTGTCTGTCCCAGGCTGCTCTTCACCCTCCTTGATGTGACATACAGAGACATCTGACACAACAGAGAGAACTGGGTGTCCAGACATCCCTGGCAGAGAGAGAGGCAGAATTCAATACCACAGCAAATGAAGCACATGAGAGACTCAATCCATTCTTAGAGGAAGAGTAGTATAAAAAAAAAAAGGTACGGAATTTAGAATCTTAGGACTGGGTTCAAATTCCCATACATGCCTCTAATAGAAAGTTAATCTAAGTTACTGAACTTCTTTTTCTGGTCTTTTTCTTTCATAATCTACAAAATGGAACTGATAAGACATTCAACTCCTGGTGGTAAGAACATCAATAACATACCAAGCATTTCTCTCTCTCTCTCTCCTTCCCTTCTTTCTTTCCTTCCTTTCCTCCTCCTCCTCCTCCTCTTTCTCCTCCTCATTCTCTCTCTCTCTCTCTCTTTTTTTTTTTCCTTTTTGGTTTTTCAAGACAGTATTTTACTATGTAGCCCTGGCTGTCCTGGAACTCACTCTGTAGACCAGGCTGGCCTGGAACTCACAGAGATCCGACTGCCTCTGCAATCCCAAGCATTGGGGCTAAAGGCGTGCGTCACCATCAGCCAGCTAACATTCCAGGCATTTCTCTCCTGGTCCTGATACCTTGATATTTCCATAGAAACATATTACTCCTTTTTCAATAGTTCCATCATTCTGTGGTCTTCATGAGCAGGTTGCTATGAGTTATAGACAGACAAGAGTCCAGCAACCAGGAAGGAGGTAAATACCTCTAAAACTACAGTCAGATCCCCACTGAAAGGCTTTTTCTGCATTTTTGGCATGGATACTATTTAACTTCTTTTTATTTAGACAGTCCCAAGTACACACGCTGTGATGCACTACTTTCCAGGTTAATCTAGAAAGCGGGAACTATGCTCACATCTGCCTCGTAGCCTTCTGGTAAACACTGTCTTTACTCCTAAAAACAATATGATGCTGGCCATGTCGATGTGAGGTCTTCCTTCCAGAAGAAATGAGGAGGCCATACAGCTCATTTCCAATGGACAAAGGGCAACTCACCAGTGTGACTGAAGAGGCCACACAGTCACAACTAAGGGGAAAGAGCTCGCATCTGTATCACAAAAGGAACGGTGCACAGGAGACCTGCACAAAGTGACAGAGAATGTTCTCCCAATGACATCAATCAAAAGAGCCTCACTGAAACTTAAGGGGCTGCCAAGGTCTCAGGACCCCTCAAAGGGGCTGGAAGAAGGGAGAAAGCTATAAGGGAGCCATCTCTCACAGTTGCAATTTTCTCCTTCAAACATGGCCAGCGAATACAAACACATGCTTACTGACCCATGTATCAATCACGGGTTTCTAACCACAAACTCAAAGATCTTAATCAGACAAACCGATTCCGTGACGATGATTTCTTTCTACAAAATTAGATGGCACTGTAGTCAACTGAACTCCCTTCTGAGGCTCTCAACAGATGAGGAGCCTTAAGTCACACAGTCCAGAGAGTACTATTATGGGGCCGTCATCTCTCATTAAACTCATTAAGAATGTTAATTGTAAGCCGGGCGTGGTGGCGCACGCCTTTAATCCCAGCACTCGGGAGGCAGAGGCAGGCGGATTTCTGAGTTCGAGGCCAGCCTGGTCTACAAAGTGAGTTCCAGGACAGCCAGGGCTATACAGAGAAACCCTGTCTTGAAAAACAAAAAGCAAAAACAAAACAAAACAAACAAACAAAAACAAACAAACAAAAAAGAATGTTAATTGTAGGGGTGAAACCCCCGCAATCTTATTTATAGCATTAAAAGTACTTACTGATAAGGAAAGTTGGATTTCTTTGTGGTTATAGTTTTTGGAGATCCTTTTCTTCAAAGCTTTTACTGCATCTTTTGGCCTATGGCAATAAAGACACTGAAATGAACAATTTGGATAGAGAGGCAGTCTCTATGGAAGCAGTGTACAATACGGAAATAGGAATGGCTTAAGCGTACAGGCCAATGTTTGATTGTGTTTCTGTCTTAGCTGGGCCACTTAGCGCACCATCTCTAAGCTGCCTTCCAAAATTGATAGATCACACCACCTGCCCCCTGGGGAGACACAGCTAAGATATGTGTGCAAGAGGATTACATAAACAGTCATGAAGTGTGTACACACTGGCTTCTATACACACACAGAATCGGGTTACAGGAAATGTAACCCTAAAACAACAAGAGAAAAGTGATCCCTTTAAGATTCTTAGCATTGCCTGAGTACCCCATATGTCAGGGGATATAAGAATTACAGCGATTGACTAATTTTGATATGCTGTAACCTGATGTTAGGGAGATCTGCAAATAGAGGGTCAAAATTCACTTCATTAGGTTTCCCTTTTGCAAGATCAGTGAAGAAACTGATCATAGTAATGAAAAAGGTTCACAGAGGATCTAAATACCACACAGTGTGTGTGTGTGTGTGTGTGTGTGTGTGTGTGTGTGTGTGTGTATAGTTGTTGTTGTTATATATGCAGGAGAGATACTATGCAAGCTTGAAGACCTGTACCAGCATCCACAGCCCCAGGTAAAATCATGGTGGATTGATTACAGCCTGCCTGTCATTCTAAGGCTAGGTTAGAAGGTAGAGACTGACCCCTGGGGTAAACTAGCTAGCTAACTAGCCTTTCTACACAGCTCTGCGTTCAACTGAGAAACCCTGACTCAATAGAAAAAAGAGGAGAGAAATTGAGGAAGATATCAGCAGTTGGTATCAGCCTCAGGCCTCCACACTAAAGTGTGCTCATACACATGTGAACACACATGCACTCCTGCATACCACACAGAGACACATTTTTTAAAAAAAAAAATCTGTAAACTCTTAGAAGTGTCAACCATAGGCACTTGCCATTAATATATAACCAATAATCATTTTACCATGTTTTCTTCATCAGCACACTCTAGACAAAATCTGGCTCTACCAATTATCCTTTAAGAATGTTCAGGGAAATGTACAAGTTCGCTTTTTATCATAATCTACAGTTGACTAAAATCAAAGTTGCAGTGCTTGTTGAATGACTTTGTTTTTCTTTTCTTTTTGTTATTTAGTGGCTTCAAGTTTAGATAATATATCAATACCCAGCACATCTTGTATGAGCACAGTATGAACTTGGGTGCGCTGGTAGGATAACAGATAAATACTTGTCCCCTGACAAGGAAAGAAAAGATTGCTCAGTCGTTTCGAACAATCAAGATGAGGGTCGGTCACCACGTGCCTGGACAACAACCCCTGGAAGCCACTCCAGTCTGCTTCTGCATAGTGTTTCTGTTACATAAAACACTGGCAATCAGAGCAGGAGAAAGCTCTAAAGAAAGAAACAATGTATCCCTCTCTTTAAAAGATTTTTTTTTCCAAAATGATGAATTTAAGTGAGACAACAACAAAATTTAAATTAGTAAAGAAAAGGTAAAGAAGGCGACAAGCTCTAATGACCTCTTGGGGTCCCCTGCATGCTGGAGGAGGAAGTTGTCCCCACTGTCGGCCTGCCATCCTCACAAGGCAGGAAGTAAGCGGTCTGTCAACCAAAACACCCAAACCTTGGCAATGGAAACCGAGCTGCAGTTCTGATGGATCTTTTCAGGCAGAAATGCACAGATACCACGGTAACCTTACCCGTCCTGTGTGGTGTTAATTATGTCACAGATGTGCAGGAACTGGCCCCAGTCTTCAGTCAGAACTCCAGCAAAAGTGGCCTTTTCTGTGAAGATAAAATTGCTCGTGTTGAGTCTGAGCCACAATGGAGAGAAAAAACAAAACAAAACAAAACAGAACAGAACCTCATGTCCTTGAAATAATCTGCTTGGGGGTCAGGGTGCACGAACAAGTACCATTAAGTTTATGCTACCAAAGGGTAAAGTGATTTCTTTTCTCTCCTCCTGAACAATTCTCAGTAACTCAGGAATCGATCAGAAGCCAAGGCCAGAGTGCTGCTGTTTCGACAGCAATGAGTGAGCCACTACGAAAGCCTGCAACAAATCTCCAGCCTCCAGTGGCTTTCAGAAGCCAGAACTAGAGATCTGTGCCTTACTGGGCAGACACGGACGAGGTGAACAGCACATCACTAAGTCTATTCTCTTTTAACCCATGGTTACAGATGATGAAAGAGAAATTCAGAGAGAGTAAGGAGATTAACCTAGGTCACACATCAAGTATGATGGGGAACTTGCATTCAAATCAAGGGTATTTGCGATATTTATATTTTTAAAGTATGTATCGGGAGGGGTGTGAGGAAAAAAAAAAGGCAGAGCTAGCACAATTACAGAGCAAGATGGCTTCCGGCATCAAACTTACACCAGGCAGATTTACATACTCACACCCTTGACATTTCCTTCTCTAGATGACTTCATTAAGGACACAGGACCAGGGTCAGAAAACCGCTAACGCAGTGGGTCTCAACCCTCCTAATGCTCTGACTCTTTAGTACACTTCCTTATGTTATGGTGACCCCCAACCATAAAATTGTTTTCACTGCCTACTTCACAACTGCAATTTTGCTAGTTATAGATTGCAACGTAGATATCAGTGTTTTCCCACGGTTTTAGGGGATCCCTGTGAAAGGGTCATTGGAACCCCTTCCCCAAAGGGTCTCAACCCACAGGTTGAGAAACATTACTGTACTGTCTGCCTGCTTATTGGCATCTATGACAAAGATACCCATGTACGGTGCAAACCATAGTGTGTGGCTTTAATGGGGTTCTAAATGGACAAAGCTGGGCCATCTTGCTCGTGTCGCTAGGCACACATTGTTCTTCCATCTGGATACTTCTTTCTCTCAACATGCTCATTCCTAGAGAACTCTTATTCACACTTCAAAGGCTGTGGCCGAGTTCGTTTCTCCCTTTTTTAAAGTTTTGTTTGCAAACTACGTGGTATCTTTCAGTATTATAAGGGTATCTTAACAGTGGATGCTGCAGAATATGGCCATTCTCCTTATCACCAGGTAAGTTCCCTGGGGGATGGGACTATGCCTTCCCGAAGGCATCCAGCTAGTAGTTCTAAATGTTTTCAAAACTAAGGGATAATCGGACATTGCCGAAGTGCCTTTTGCCTGCGAAGCTTCAGCGAGGATCCATTTCTGCTCGGAACTCGTTCTAAGACATACTATTCAGCAAGGAGATGGGCAGTTACAGTGCTTTTCCTAGAGGGCAGCTCTCTTGCAGTATTGTAAAGATGTGGAAACTCAGGTTTAAGTTCAAAGGTGCGGCCCATCCCCGCAGCAGTTAGTTTAACTTACTTCCAATCTAAACTTTCTGAGACTGAGTCTTAGAACTACCAGGTTCATAGGATTTCATCACCCCACCAAGTTCCCAACAGTTTGCCTGTCATTAATACACCCTGGTGCCACACCCTGTCCCCAAGGGAGGGGGCAGGGTAAAGAAGGGAGCTGAGGTGGCAAAAAGCCAATTGTATGTAGTCAGTGACTTCTGCATCCACCTCTGTAATTCAGAACACAAACACAAGGGATAAGGAAGGACCAGGCTGGCTGGATTGGAGGGTGATGCGTGGTCTAAGAGCCTCAGTGACTGCAGACGGCCCCTCTCCCAATCTCCCTCTTTAAGCAAAAGGCCGGCTCACATCGCTTGGGCTGTGCGCTGGAGAAAATTGGTTTGGAGAAACCTGCCTCTCAGGGTGAGATCACGTCAATTAGCGTCTCAGATCTCTCTTTCTGGTCTGTAAAATGGGTATAACAATAAGGTGCTGAGAGTGGACGACGCACTTTATGAAGAACCTTCCCCGGGTCAAGAAGTTTCCACTTTCTCCTCCCAGCGGTCCCAATACTCCACGCAGTGCTGTGCTGCGGGCCACCTGCTTGCTCCACTCGCCCAGCATTTTGAACTTTGCATTTTTTTCGGAGAGGTTCTGGTATGAGTGAGCCAAACTCAGAAAGGTGGAAAGTGGCCGCAGGTGGCACGCAGGTGGCGTGGGAAAGCTGCGGGGGAGGGTAGCATTTCCTCCGACTTGGTCCAACTCGCCCCCCACCCTCCAATCGAGAATGGAGTGGAACCGGCAAAGCTCCCACGGTTCCCCAAGCCAGCCGGGATGTTACTCCCTGCGCCTCCTTACCTATGAGGTGACCCACAGAGGTAGCGTAAGGATCGCGGTGACTCTTCCCAAACGCCATGGTAGCTCCAGAGAGCCCTCCCAGGAAATCCGCCTCCACCGCCCTCCGACTCCACCCGCTCCGTGCCCGAGGCTCCTCCTCTCCGCTCCAGCGCTTGGCTGCCGCGGAGAGGCGCCAGGCAGCGAGCAGGGCGGGGACCCGGGGGACTTGGCGCACCTGCCGCGTGCTCCTGGCGCTTCCCGCACCTCGTGACTCTAGGTGGGCTGGGAGCCCGGGTGGAGTGATGTGACTCCGCACCCCGGGCCTGCGAACTCAGAGTCCAGCTCCAACATCTCCACCGCAGGGCTGAAGACCGCTCCCCTCTCTTTGGAGACTAGACAGTGTGGGATTAGTTGCTAACACAGACTCGAGGGTTATTGCTAAGGTTTATTCAGACAAGGACATAGACCTCTCAAGTCACACACCTCCAGAACAATGAGACTTCGCCTATCACCACTCCGGAGGTCCCTGAACCGATTTTTGCGCCCTACCCTTTAAATCTACGGAACTGGGAGGAGGATGGGCTGTCTAGGAGAGCCAAGACCTCCCTTGAGCCCGGGCTTTGTTTTTCACCCGTTTCCAAGAGGGACCACGAGGCGCCACCACACAAGCTTTTGGCTTCTAGCTCTATCTCCTAGGAACCCTGCTTTCCAGCCTTATGGTGAAAGGAGAGAGGGGCCTTTCCTGGGGCTCTGGCAGGAAATATGTTTGGTATGTAAATCCACATTAAGAAACCAAACCTCTCTGTTTCTATTTGAACCAAGATTTCTTTTTCCTTTTCCGCGGCACGGCTAACATCAGATACCCATGCTTCTGATCTGTAGGATGCCTCCTGAGACGATGGGCTACTCTGCTGGTAGATTTTGCTTCCTGTAGCTAACTGGGACTGAGCTTCACATTAATAGTGGGTTTATTCCCCCCACCCCGAAATGGTGACTAGAAAGAGCAGGAGGACCTGGCCTGACTCATGTTTTTGGTCTTCCATATTTTAGCATAGATGTCAAAACCAATTACATTATGCTCCAAGTGGCTATCATTTGTTGTATTGATCCGGAATCTTCCTCCACCTCCCCCTGTTTGTCCTCCTCCATGAGTGAGTTAACATCGGGATCCTACAATGTAAAATACGGCATTTTTGTTATGATGGTGTTTCTTATGATGAGGTCAGTCCTACCTGAAATAGGACATGCCTATCAGGCTCACTAGCTGTTTCATGTGGTGCGATCTCTCCACTGTGGCAGTCAAGTAGTCTTTACAGCTGATGTTGAAAACCTCTTTTGGCTCTCTCAGCAGCCTGATCTCTGTCTGTCCCTAGCAAATCATTTTGCCTTCATTGCCGTGTGTGATGGGGCAACATTAAGAAGAAAGTCAAAGGCTGGAGAGATGGCTTAGCAGTTAAGAGCACTGACTCCTCTTCCAAAGGTCCTGAGTTCAATTCCCAGCAACCACATGGTGGCTCCCAACCATCTGTAATGGTATCTGATGCCATCTTCTGGTGTGTCTGAAGACAGCTACAAGTGTACTCATATACATAAAATAAATAAATCTTTTTTAAAAGGAGGTGGAGAGGAGAAGGTCAAGTTCTGCCTAAGCTGAAGTGATGATGACTTTCTGTCAGGAAAGAGAAGTTGGATGGAACCCAGGATCCCCGTAGATCATTTATCCCTGCTTCTACCGAGAGGGTGGTTAGGCTTTTGGTTTTCCTCTGCCTGATTTCCTTACATGGCAAGATTGAGGGAGAGCAGGAAGAATAGTAGCAAGGAGTGTGTCCTGGGCACAGTGGCTGATGACTGATCTCTCTCAGCCACTGTCCTTCAGGATGTCGTGATGTCTGTAGCCATGTCTTTCTACGCTCTGTCACTTTCTCCATGATCCTGTTCTTCCACAGGCGTGATTATCAACCCAGTCAATGTCACTGCGGTCTGGGAGAAGGCTGTTAGAAGTCACAGCCAAGTTGAGGTCAGAAAAGAAAGATTCTTCTAAACACACAGTAAGGATTAAATATCGAACTAACACTGGGCTGGAGGCGTGGCTCAGTGATGAAAAGAACTGGCTGCTCTTCTAGAGGACCAGGGTTTGATTTCCAGCACCCACCTGGCAGCTGACAGCCATAGGCAACTCCAGTTCCAGGGAATATGACACTCTCTTCTGGCATACAGGAGCACTAGGTACACACATGGTGCACAGAAATGCAAGCAGGCAAACTACTTATCATATATAAAATAAAATAACGTTTAAATACATGAATAAATTGGTAGACACTAGGAAACCTTACACAGTTTCAGTTTTAAGAATTCTCCCTAAGCAACTTTAATACATGCTTATGTATAATATGTGTGTGTGTGTGAGTGTGTGTAGGTATGCACTGTGCCACACTCTCTGTGTGTCTCCTTGTCTCTGTCTCTCTGTTTCTTCTGTCTGTCTGTCTGTCTGTCTGTCTGTCTGTCTGTCTGTCTGCCTGTCTCTCTCTGTGTGTGTGTGTGTGTGTGTATTTGTGTACTAGTCAGAGGTAAACCTCAGAATTCTGTTGTTGTTGTCAAGTCTCATAAGCCATGCCAGCCAGTCCAGGAACTCCCAGGAGGTTTTCTGTCTCTGTCTCCCACCTCACTACAGAATCGCTGTGATTGCAGATGCATGCTACTGCCCGCCCCCCCTCCCCCCGCCACCGCCCCATGGTTTTGAAGATTCAAACTCAAGTCCTCATACTTGCCGTGTATGCAAATGCTTGCACGCTCACCAAGCCCTCTCCTCAGCCTTGCTAATCATTTTCATATGTGTAAGTCATGACACTAGGTAAAAATGAGCAAGACTCTACTTTTCAAAATGTGTTTAATGCCTGCAACTAGAAATCTTTTATTACTGTGACATAAATTTCATTTTCATAAATGAGCTGAGATTCAGGAAGATAGAACTGTTAAATGGCGTGGCTACATTTTGAACTATGCTTGTCTGATTCTGTAGCCTGTATGACTGCCAACACTTGAAGCGAATGCCCGAGTGCGACCTTTAGTAGTTAAGGGATTCTCTTTGATTCAAACTGAGGCCGTGATGAATGGGGTGAGCTACTTCACTGTCACAGAGTTCTGCGGGTTTTTTGTGTTTGCTCAAGAATGCTAATGTGCTTTTTGCTAGTACCATAAATTAGATGTATTCTATACTCATTACATGATTAATCCCATAGTAAGTATGAAACCAGATTTCACAGATTAAAATAATTAATGCAGATAATTTTTCACATAGCCATGCTGTTAGTTAAAAAAAAAAAAAATCTAACTCCAGATCCGGTGACTCTAAGCACTGTACTATATCACTGTTTTGTGGTCCCAGATTTTAAAAAGTAGATTTGGGTGGGGTGGGGTCTGTGTGTGTGTGTGTGTGGGGGGGGGCACTGCTTTCAGAATGAAGAGACCAGAACTGGTAAGCATATGTGAATGTAAATTGAAAGGTACTTTATCAGAGTGAATCTCCCCAGCGGTTCTGTTTCTCACCACTGAAAATTTTAGATGGTCAGAGCTAGCTGTGGCTCTCGAAGTCACACAGTCTCTGTTCCCAACACTTGAGAGTGACATCCAATGTAAACGAATAACTGGCTCAAGGTCATCCAGCACCAGAAGAGAATGAGTCAACATAGGGAGGTTAAGCGCAAACTGTCCACCCCCCCCCCCCACGTGTTCTCTGTTCCAGCATTGAAATGTGAGCCCTCAATCCATCTGCGGTATCTTCTTTAGCACTCTCTCTACTCTCTCCCATTAGGATGGCTTTTGTTGCCAACCCATCCCTTCCCAGTTGTGCCTCGGTGGAAATTGGCTTCTGTAGCCCTGTGATAAGTAACTCCAGCAGCCGGCCCCACTCTGTTTTTATCTCTGTGTGAGGTCTTTCCTCCTTCTTTCCTCCAGGTATACCTCCTCCCTAACGTTCTTCTCTGCTATTCCCCAATAGTCCTCACCTGGTTCCATCTCCCACTCTGCCGTGCCAAGCCTAAGCTTCCATATCTTCCCATAGCCTTTGCTTCCTTTCTCCCCTTCCCTCCACCACATTCTCCTTTTCTATTCTTTCACAAAGAAGTCTTTTCTGACCATTCCCGCAAGAACTGAGCCTTTCTTTCCTGCCATACAAAAGTATGGCTACAGCAGTTTTTCGACGCCATGAGTCTGTTTATGCTACCTAACTCCAGAAATGCCTTCCAGCCTTCTAAATAAAAGTCCCTCTGGGAAATAGGCCCATGCTTGGGTTGTGTGTCCTGTCACTTGTCAAACTTGAATAGATAGGTGCTGAACACGTGAATAGTCCTTCAAAAACTCAAGAAGCTCTGCTTGTCTTTAGATCCAGTCCCTTAGGCCCACCACCATGGCTTGGAATCTGAACTCAGTGTGAGTAGAATTGTATTTAGCCCCTTCCTCCACCATCTTTAGCCAACTGGATTGCCTTGTTTTGACTGCAACAATTATTCTCAATGTCAATGCATTGAGTTGCTACAAAGAATGCATGGGTCCACCCTCAGATGCATGGATCTATCCTCAGATGCATGGGTCCACCCTCAGATGCAAGGGTCCACCCTCAGATGCATGGGTCCACCCTCAGATGCATGGGTCCACCCTCAGATGCAAGGGTCCACCCTCAGATGCATGGGTCCACCCTCAGATGCATGGGTCCACCCTCAGATGCAAGGGTCCACCCTCAGATGCATGGGTCCACACTCAGATGCATGGGCCCACCCTCAGATGCATGGGTCCATCCTCAGATGCATGGGTCCACCCTCAGATGCAAGGGTCCACCCTCAGATGCATGGGTCCACCCTCAGATGCAAGGGTCCACCCTCAGATGCATGAGTCCACCTTCAGATGCATGGGTCCACCCTCAGATGCATGGGTACATCCTCAGATGCATGGGTCCACCGTCAGATGCATGGGTCCACCCTCAGATGCATGTGTCCACCCTCAGATTAATGGGTTCGTCCTCAGATGCATGGGTCACCCTCAGATGCATGGGTCCACTCTGAGATGCATGGGTCCACCCTCAGACTTTTGTATTTAATTTGTCTTCGGTATATAAAGGGCATCAAGATATTTAAGTGTCCTTAACTGACACCACAATTTCCCAAATAGGAATTTTTTCCCCCCAAAACAGGGTTCCTCTGTGTATCCCTGGCTATCCTGGAACTCACTCTGTAGACCAGCCTAGCCTCAAACTCAGAAATTTGCCTGCCTCTGCCTCCCAAGTGCTAGGATTAAAGACGTGCGCCACCACACCCAGCTATCCAAATAGGAAATGTTGACACTGTCTGACTTATATTTAACCAGCTCTGGAGTTCTCTGAGCTTTGTGCCGCCTCACTCTCTGCCTGGTTGTTTCTCTCATGGGCCATACTTTTTGCTACAACATGGTTTTTGATGCCATGAGTCTGTTCAGGGATGAAATTAAGTCTGAGTTTTCATGAACCCACCAGGTCCTCATGAGTCTAATGGCATAAATCTCCTCAACAGTAACATTATTTCACAATAAATCTTGCCCACTGTCATTGAAAACTATATATACATATATATATATATGTGTGTGTGTGTGTGTGTGTGTGTGTGTGTATGTGTGTGTGTATGTATATGTATATATATACACACACACATACACACACACACACACACAGCTCTTCCACCCGCCTCAGGCACCCAGGGTTGAGGGGAGGGGGAAGGCATCTCTCCCTCACCAAAGCCACTGCTTGGAAGACTAGGGGTGCTCATGCCCTGGGGGCCTTCTCACTCAGACCCCACCATGAGGGTCAGGTGAGGGGTAGAGCCAGCTCGGCACAGTGCCTCAGGTGGCAGTCCAAACCAGGGACATCTGCATGGCCTTTGGTGGTAATATTGGGACATCAACACAGAGCCTGGCTGCCATAGGACCATGGACTGAAACATGGGCTCTGATGTCCCCATGGCCACAGACATCAGCACAGGCCACTCATATCAACATGTCTCCCCAACCCTCCATGGCAGCACAGCCCTCTGACATCTACATGGTCTCTGGTGGCAGCCTTAACCACACACATCCACTTGACCACATCAACACAGACCGGAGCTTTAGCAGGATAATGGGCCCAGACATGATCCTTGGCAGCAGACCAGAGCCTGGATGTTATGGTGGCCTCCTCATATCCACCTGCTCCTCACCGTAGAGTCTCCAGTTCTGTCTTGCTCCACAGCGTACGACTCCCTCGGCTTCGCTTTCTCTTGTCTCTCCGCCATGCACCCCATCTTCCCCATCTCTCCATCACACATTCACCCATCATAGTGGAGCCACAGCCACCGTAGGTGCTTAGATGTCTTTCTTCTGGCCTCCAGGGTAGGCAGGACCTCGGTTATTTTGGACAATGCTGTCATATTTTAATTCCTGATTATGGAAAATGACGTTCAAAGAAGAGCTTTTCTACTCTTTGTTCTTTTGGAACAGCTATGAGGTTTGCGAAGAGGCTCCTCCCCTCCCACATCATCCTCCCGGGGTGGGGGGGGTGGGGCTTTGTTCCATCTCCATGGGGTTTGGGCTGGACTCAGGATGACCTAGGATGAGAAGGGAAGAGTAAAAACTGTGTCTGTGACTTCTTCCGTCAACATCCACGATCTTAGAAATAATCGTTCCTAATTTTACTAAATGTTTCTAAAGTCCCTCAGAATTGGGAGGGGAAATCAAACTTCTCTCATCTCAAAGCTTGGCTCGTCCTAACCCCCTCCCCCGCCCCCAGAAGGGGTTTGCCCTTGATCTTGAAAAGCATCTGCTGCCCTGGGTCCAGCCTTCCTCATTCAGGAATACCAAGTACAAGTGTGATTCATGATCCTGTCTCCCACGGCCATTAAACTACAAACCGCAAAAGGATCCACAGACTTCTCTTCATTCCCAGAATTAAGAAATCCCACTGAGACCTGGGGTTCAAGGGCACCTCCTGATTAAATTTGTCATCCAGTTGGCTTCCTATGAAGCTCAAGACTGAAGGAGATTTTGTTTTTCATCTGCAAGTAAAGAAATCAATATTTTCATAACCTAAGCTAGCTTTTTGTAGATTTTGCAGTATTACCCGTTTCCACTTAACTCACTTGGGATTTGTCTTTTAATGTGTGTGTGTGTGTGTGTGTGTGTGTGTGTGTGTGTGTGTTCCTTTGGAATTTTCAGGTTTCAAAGTCAACTTAAAAGATTTGAAATTGCAGCTTTCAGGTGGGAAAAATAAATCCAACTTCAACAGTTCCTTCTGAAAACTTTGAGATAATGTTAGTGTAGCACCAGGAAGGTTCTAGGCATGCAATGAAGCATAGCAAATATTATCTGCTTACCTCTGGCGTTTCCTGCTTTTGGGCTACCAGGTACCCTTGATAGTGATCCCTGGGAGTATTTGAAAAAAAGTGAGAGACAGTGGGCGTGGACTTTTGGGCTGGGGCTAGGACGGGCTCAGAGGATGCTCTTGACAGGGTTTTTTAAATTTTGTTTTTGTTTTGTTTTAAGTTTATGACAGTCTCAGCGGAAGGGGGAAGGGATGCTGCTTGGTGGTTTTGGGTTGGGGTTAGAAAAGTCTTAGTAGGACGCTACCTGGAAGTTTGGGCTGGGGTTAAGAGAGACTCAGAGAGACATGGCTTGCAGGCTTGTTCTACAGGAAAATCTTTTAAAGAGGCAGCCTATGGGAAGGAAATTAACGGATATTTAATTTCAAGATCAAACTGGCTTCAAATGCTAGTGTTCCCAGTGACAGACTCATTGGTGACAAGGCACGCTATCCTTCCTAAGGTTTAGTGAGGGAGGGTGTCTGTCCCACATCCCCCCCAGGGAATGTGACTCAGTTTCAACTGAGGTAACATCTCAATGTTTAATACAAACGCTGGGCATAGAATAGTTACTCAATAATCATTAAAACTAAATGTCTCAAATAGTCTGGCTTCCTTTGCCCGATTCTTCTTCAAATTACATTGGTTACTCCCTTCATGATGCTAGTTACTGTCTGGAAGGGTCTTGAAAATTTTGTTTATTTCCTGCCTATTTCTAAGTTTTTTTTCTCTCTTCTCTCTTTTTTCCACCCCCTATTTTTTAAGTTTTAATGCTGTGCCCTCAATGATAAAAGCATACATTGTGTTGCGGTATGTCCTTCTTGGCTATTTCTTTCAAATCTCCAAGTTGGATCTACCCAATGAGGTAGAGATTTGATCCCCCCAAATTCCAACAATCCTACATAAACACTTTAGTTGTGATGAAATATGTACTCCTTTGGAACTTAAAAAACAAAAAAACCAAAACAAAACAAAACAAAAAACCAAGCAAACAAAACAAAACAAACACACAATGTCTCTATGTAACCCAGTCTAGAGCTCGCACAACACTCCTGCCTCAACAAACTGAGTGCTGGAGTTACAGATGCGGCTTCATGTAGGCAACACGTGTGGCTGCCCCTCTTTGCTCATCCCTTGCTTCTCTTCTGTTACCATCCGTCACCATCTGTCTCAGCAGACTCCTGGGATGTGTTTCTTCTCCTCCCTTGTGAGATAACAAATTAGACTTCAGGCTTCCCCACAGTGGAATTTAAGGCTTCCGTCTCCTCGTGTCTTTTCTCTATTCTCTCTGTCTTACTGTCTTTGTAGCGTTTTGTGTCGTGGGAAATGGTGTTTTATTTTGATTTGGTTGTATGCCCCGACTTCCTCATCATCTGGCTCCCTATGGGCAAAATCCCCATCTGCTTTGTCCACCACTGCATTTCTCAGTGACAGCAGCGCTGCACCTCATGTGGTGTGAACCTCCTTCTGTGGTAAAGTCACACTGTTATTTTAGAGACTATGAAGACAAACAAAACAACAACAACAACAACAACAACAACAACAACAACAACAAAAACCTTCCAATACAGCTATGTGAGACTGTCTTTAAATTATGTAGAACTCTAGTTTCATATTTATTCCATTTTTAAAATGGATTTATTTTTATGTTTTATGAATGGATGTTTTGCTTGCATATGTGTATGTATACCACACCTGTGCCTGGTTCCCTGTACAGGCTAAAAGAGAGCAGCGGAGCCCCTGGAATGGGAGTTACAGAACGTTATGAGCCGCCCTGCGGGTACTAACCAAACGTCCATCCCCTGCAGGAGCAGCAGGTACCCTCAATTGCTGGGCCATCTTTCCAGCCCTAACATATGCTTATTTTCAGTAACATTTTTAGATTTATTGGAGATACTTCTCTTTTGCGTGCATGATGCCTGTGCATGTGGGAGAAAGAATGTATAAACAAAATAAATCCAAGTCGATGCATCTAATACGGAAGCCTAACTCTCTGGCTGCGTCCAGCCTTTGCCTCTTCTAGAGTCCTCTGTATCTGAAGTTGCCCAAACTCACTACACGTTTTAACAGCGGTACATTCTTCATCTTACCAGAACGTGTCCCTGAGAAAGTTATTTGGACCATAAATGGGAGTAATTCATTTTTCCTTTCCAAGCACATCCTTAGATAGATTGCAGACTGAACATCAAGGGGGATTTCAGTTATCCCACGAGTGAACTCTGAGAATGCCTCCTCTGTCACCCAGGTAACAGAGACCGTGCCACACCATAGGGTGTAAGATGAACTCACATATTAAAAATACGAAAGGGGCTATGTCTCAGGATTTTTTTTTTTAATTTTCCTTCTGTAGGTAAACCACTTATGCGATAAATCCTATATATATATTAGAAAATCACTCATGGCCCTTTGAATTCTGAAACAAGTAAATAAACTGACAATGAGTTTTGGAAGTCAATCTAAGGAGAATTTTAGAATTGTGACTTTAAGTTTTTAACGTTTCTTGTCTTCCCCTGAGACGTGGTGCTTCCTGTAGCCCAAACTGACTTCTAATCCAGGGTTCCTGCTCAGTCTCTCAGGTGCTGTGGCGCTCAGTCACACATTTCCTTATTCCTTAAATCCTAAAAGTTCACAGCAGTATACTTTACAATATCTAGCTTTGAAAAGATGGGGGCGCTGCTGCTCAAAGGTTCAGTGGGAAGCTCTGCATTCTTTCAGTGTGGCCATTAGGGGGAGCTGGCGCAAAGACTAAAGGAGCCCAAGGAGATTGCAAGCCCATTGGAAGAGCAGCATAGGCTGACCTGACTACCCAGTTTTCCCAGAGTCTAGACCACCAAACCAAGGAGTGTACCTGGAGGGATCCATGGCTCCAGATACATATGTAGCAAGGATGGCCTTACCTGAGAGCAATGGGAGGGGACGCCCTTGGTCCTGGGGAGGTTTGTTGCCCCAGCGTAGGGGGATGATGGAGCTGTGGGGCGGGAGAGTGTGGGTAGGTAAGAGAGCACCCTCATACAGGCAGAGGGTGGGGGAGGACGGATGTGGGATTGGGGGTTGGTGGAGGGGTAACCTGGAAGTGAAATATCATTTGAGATGTAAACGAGTGGATTGATTAAAAAAAAAAAAAAAAAAAAAAAAAAAAGAATGCATTTCAGTTTAGAACTGGCATTTTTAACCACAAGGGGGCAGCCTTGTTTAACTTTTCGCAGTCTCCTGCAGCCTGGCTAGGTGGCAGTTCTCTGGCAGAAATCTCTGGAGGAGGAGGAGGAGGAGGAGGACTCCAGGAATCCAGCTAACTGCGTTTTCCAGAGTTCCAGTACTAAGGGCTAGCAGCTCACTGCTTCTCCTACAGGGGAGGTATGGTGTGGAGAGGTCTCACGCTTGCTCTCATGAAACCTGGCATTCCTTATTTGCCAGACAAGACAAGGCTTTAGAGTGTTAGCTATTGGGCGGGATGAAAGGTTAAAGATTATCTGTGGGATTTGAACCCCTCAATGACAAAGCTGGGCAAATGTTAAAATACCTGGAGTGGCCAAATGAGTCAGAAAGATGAGAGGTTGAGGGGAGTCTGCATAGAAGATGTTCTGATTCGTCAGCGAAGACAACAGGGGGCAGCGTCTTATATTGTATACCCTTATTAGAACCTGTCTTCATTTACTCTATCACAGTGAATTTGATCATATGGAGGCGGCAGGTGAACTCGTAAGCCAGCAGGAGAAACTCTCTGGCAGACCGACAATTGCAATTCAGTCTAAGTGATAAATATTTAGATGCAATATCACGAGAGCACAAGGTGAAACTGACTTAGCAAGGAGAATGAAATCTTGGAGCTAGGTCTTGTAAGGTACAGCCAGCCATGTCTGCTAGTGTGAGTCCAAACACATGCACACACATGTGGATGTGTATATGCACACACAGGTGCACATGCAGTGTGCACACACACACTCCACAATGACAAAGAGGGGAATAAAGTTCTAGCTAGTAAGATTACATTCTATAAACTCTTTACACGTCTTTCAGAGGCATAATTTAAATGCTTTCCCATCCCTGTAGAAGTGGTAGTAGGTTTCAAAGCTTAACTTGCTCTATAGTTAACAGTTTCTTTCTACAAACAAAACAAAACAAAACAAAACAAAACAAAACAAAACAAAACAAAACAAAACAAAACTCACTATAAGGACACATGGCAGCTTTCATGCATTCATTCTACAAGTTGATGTCGATGCTTCCAGATGTGTCTGTCTCTATGTTAGGAATTAGTAGCCTACATGAATACGATAGAATACAATCTCTGCTTGCAAGCACCTACAGTCAGGTAAAGAGGAACTCATCATCAAGATGTTAATGTTACTTTGTGCAGTGTATGGGAAAATACCATTTGCTTTAAGTATTACATAGTGATCACGGAGCCTTTTGAATCCTAAGAAGGTCAGGGCAAGCTTTAAAATGACCAAGATGGAGTCATGGCAATCACACTATGTCATATCTTCATCTTAAGTTGTATGCAAGGTGAATTCCATGTCATATTCCAGCATCAATTGAAATCCCAGAGTCAAGTAGGAACGCCGTTCCCACTGTTCATATCAAGCACTGCTTTGACATTTCTCTATCAAACTTCCCAGTGTGCTTAGCGGGAGATTCATTCATGTCCATGCAAGAGACTGAAGAGATATCATGGGATCAATGTCACTTCAAAAATGTTTAATTTTTATTGTTTCACAAAGAGAAACTGTATAGACTTGAATGTTTCTGTGCTTCTTTATGGTTAGTGTGCTTAGGGACCCCCAAGGCTGCAGATAACTACCGATGCTCCCTGAAGCCTTTTGGTCTTTGAATCCCCACAATACTCCCAAGCTTCACCCTAGAAAACCTGTCATAGTCTCTCTTCAGTCAAGGTCCTTGCTGGGAAAGAAAGGTGTTCTGTAAAAGGCAAGATAATGAATGCTTTAGGTTTTACTGACAGCTACTCATTTCTGTCACACAGACACACATGGGAGGATAAAAGTAGGCTGCCCGTAGATAATATACATAACATGAATGAATAAGGAAAAAAATAGGTGTCAGACCTGATTAGTCCTACACCCTGACCTTCAGACACCCGTGTTCTAAATTGTTTAACTCTCCTTTTCCGCTTGATTGGGCTAGAAGAGGACACACAGAATAAGGGTACCAAATGTGTTAGCCACCCTCAAGGTGACCTGTCAGAGCTATTGACGAAACTTAATAGGAGATCTTTGTACCAATTCATATTTCTCGACAGACCAACAGACACAGGAATTGTTGCTAGGGTCAGCTGCTCCCATAATTGTGACTAAGCTGAGGCTATAAGTAGAGAGAATCCCAAAGTTAGAGAAATTGAATCCATTAAGAAATTAGTAATTAGTCAGCAGGAGTGGAGACGAAGGGCTTGGTATTGATGGGAGTTGTCCAGTCCACGGTACTGAAGTTCTCATACCACAGAAGACCTCAGGATGATTACGGTTTTTTTTTTTTTTTTTTAACAGACTCTATCGTTTTGAAACTCCATTCTAGCTTTAGTTCCTGGGTTCGTTGGAGCTTCTATTGTTCTTGCCATGGCTGGCCTCGAAGCTTATTTTTTATTGCTATGGCTAACATCAATAAATATCTATTTCCGAGTACCAAGGGAGCACTCTCTCCTGCCTGTAGGTTGGGAGCCAGAATTGTTTATCAAATATTCATTACCCAGTATTGGCTATGTTAGGAGATTTCTCTGTTAATCTTTCCTTTTTATATTTGAGTAGTCTTCTAGTGGACAGCATAACCAGAAGTGGTTTTGCCCTTGAAAATGCACAGGCATTTTCCCCCGAGGCATTTGGCAAGAACAAGAGTGGATGTGTACCCTCTAAGGCCCCTCAGAGCTGCTCTTTGAGGTGTGAGGACTCCATATGGTGAAAACGGTGCCATGACTAGTCTAGTTTATTCCAGATGTTGCTTCTACCGAGGACTTTGGTGGAAATCTTTTCAGATCTCTCACCTGGAGGCTGTGAAAGTGCTGTGGGGCAGCCAGAGAACAGGCTTCAAAGAAGGTTACATGGTTAATCAATACGCCTTTGTGACCTATTATTTCCAGCCTGTGACACATCCTTCAAGTTCTGCTTAACAGTCCCAAGAGCTTGATTCAGACCTTGTCATCACTGACAAGGTTTTATGGTCCTCTTTTCTGACTGCCAATCTTAAAATAACTTAGATTTTTAGAAAGAAAAAAAAAAGTCCTCTTCCTCTATAATGTAGGAAGGGAAGAAAGTACAATTTTATGTCATTGAAGACGAGGACACATTTTTGTCTTAGAGGGAACGAATTATTTGATTTGTTAACATCTCTCCTTTCACAGTTATGCTGACGGACATTTTATTTCTCTGATTCATTCTTATTAAAAACACCAGTCTTCCCCAGGAAAGAGTACATGAATCGGTTATGCAATACCAAATGCTGAGCCCTGAAAATGTACATACAAGTCCCTTTATACATACTGAGGAGGTTATACTTAGGAATATATATGTATATACATATAGGCATGTAATAATAATTAATAACAAGAGACTAAAAATTGTAAGAGAGAAAGGAGAGGTATATGGGAGGATTTGGAGGGAGAAAAGAAATGGAGGAATGTTTTAATTATAATCTCAAAAATAAAATAAAATAAGTATTTTTTTGCTGACTGCCAAACATTGCATAAAGCCTTGAACCTTGCTTTGGAGATGATTCTTTAGAGATAGAAGAATATATTGAAGTTATTACTATAGATGTCTTAAGCATTACATTTTGAGAGAGTACAAAATTAGGTATCACCACTATTTTCATTCTGTGGCTGAGCAGATATTAATCACACACCTAACATTTGTAAACTCAGAGTGTTTTTGATTGGCCCAAGATCTCACAGTGAGTTACAGACATATCTCAGTCCACTTCAGTGTGTGAAGAGACCAGCATACTGTTGGGTCCTCCTCCCCTCTGGACCTTGGATTAGGCACAGATCACACCTGTAGTGGCTATTCCTGGTTGTCAACTTGACTATATTTGGAATGAATTACAATCCAGAATTGGAAGGCTCACCAGTGACCCTTATCTGGAGGCTTGGAGATCCTTATCTGGATCTTGTTATGGAGATCTTGAGCCATAGTGGCTATGGATTCCAGAAGATTAAATCTCCGAGTTTAAGGAACACACCTTTAATCTGGGCTACACCTTTTCATTTGGGATTAAGGGTGTGGTGGAACACACCTTTAATCTGGGCTACGTGTTCTGCTGGAGACAATATAAGGACATTGGAAGAAGGGAGTCTGGCTCTTGCTCCTTCGCCTGCTTGCTGCTTGAGACTGAGTAACTGCTAGATCCTTGGACTTCGATTCACAGCTGCGACTGAACCATTGTTGGGAATTGGGCTGCCGACTGTAAGTCATCAATAAATTCCTTTACTATCTAGAGACTATCCATAAGTTCTGTGACTCTAGAGAACCCTGACTAATACAACACCTAAATACCAACTTCTAAGGCACACACCAAATGTAAAGAGACCCTTTATTAAGCAAGGCAAAGAGATAATGTGGCTCAATCTGGATTAGGCAGAAACAGCACCAAATAGCTTTCTAAGAGTTAATTTAAGGGGGAACAGGAATAGGTCTGTGCTAGAATGAGCTAGGATATGGTGCTAAGTTCTGACTGGGTATCTTAATTAGGTCAGACAAAGGAACGCATTTGACTACTGAACCTCCATGTTTTGATAGTTGAACCTTGGCTACCAATCTCAGATATTTGTCAGTGGCCACATAAGGGACTAGACCTTGGTGGTAAGTTTGAGGAGTATGATCTAACAGTTGCCCAAGGGGAGAAAAGTAAAAGGCAAACCTGTGTGTGCCATGTGTGCCATGCTTGAGTTTGCCATGGTCAGGCCAGATAGAGCCCTTCAATGTGTGGAACCATTAAACTATCCTGCTTCAACAGCCGTATGCTTGTCAAAGCTCCAGAAAACTTAAAAATTCCCCATTCACAGAACAGAGAAGCTAAAGAGGAAAACCCAGGTATGAACAAGATTTTTGATCCTTCAACCTCTTTGTGTTTGAGCATGTGTGTGTGCGTGTATGTGTGTGTGCATATGTGTGTGTATGGTGTGTGTGCATATGTGTGTGTGTCTGTGTACCCTGTTAACAGGAGAAGTGCCATTGAGTGTTATATTGTAAGTAACAATTTAGACAGTGTGTCACATTGATGTCTGCTGTCTGGTATCTCTCTATTAGGCACCCCAGAATGATGCTCTGAACCAGAAAAGGTGCTTCAGAGACCAGCTGATGTGGAGCTAGTCAGAGACCTGGGGTCTGCCTTTGTTTGACATGAATCTTGTCCTTTCTTTATGGAAAACTGTGCTCCATGCTGTTTACATGCCTGTCCCTGTCCTAATTAATTTGGGGGCTCTCTGTTGGATTTTAATTATAGACCTATTAATTCAGGACCAAAGCTGACAGATGTAGGATTTTCACAGCAAATTGGTAGGCAATTGGTGGGTAGGACATCCTGAAGACTCAGAAATTGATTCAAGTCGTTACCTGAAAATGGGAGGGAATCCCATAGGGATATCTTTGGTTAATTGTAGTAGTATTTTGGAAGGAAAGAAGACATTAAATAAAAAACCACGTATTTTCTATTGATGTTAGAAAGATGATTTGTGGATAACATTAATATAAGGTGTGATGGTGGGGTTGGGATGGGTCATATGAAAAGACTTGGACAAATTCCCTCAGAATAAAATAAATACAATGGAAGCTAGAGACAGAAAGAGGGAGAGGGAGAGGGAGAGGGAGAGGGAGAAGAACAGAAGGAAATGGTTTTGATCTGTTTCTTTAGTGTTTGTTTATTTTTAAGCAGAATTTGTTCTCAGACAAACTACATCTAGGGAGAAAGATGATCTATAGAAAGTATCTTTTAACTTCGTTTTTAACCTCACTAAAGCACCTAGAACCAGGACTGGAGAGTGGCCAAACTATTATTATTATTATTATTATTATTATTATTATTATTATTATTATTATCTTTAAGCCCACTTCCAATTTTGAAACTTCACTTCTTGTTGAGAAAATGTATAAGAGCCTCTGCCCCATGAAAAGCTGCCCATGGTTTGCCTTTGCCCTGGCCAGGTGTAGACAAGGGGACACAAGACAAGATACAGCCTCTTCCCACTTGGAAGAAGACCTGGTTATCACCTTTGCTACCTTATCTCCCCCAGGGAGTGGATGGTCATTGTATTTTAACATATTGTAAGGCTCCTATCTTTAAAAGCAATTTGTATTCTTGGTATGTTATCCAGTACATCACTTTTGTCCCTTGAAGGTTGAACTGACTTCTCCTTAACCCTGACATCTTAGACGGAATTTAAGGAGGAGAGAGAAGGAAGGAGTCATCTGTGGAGGTCAATACCCATCTACATGGGGCAATTAATTCACCCAGGGGCTTTCAGTGGTGTGGAACATCCTCATGGGAATGAATTGGATTTGCATAGAAAAGGACTTCGAGAATTCAAGAAGAATTTCATAATTGCTAGGTGGTGAGATCATGGAACAATGGAAATGTCTCCCTGCCACCTAAAAGATAAACACATGTAATAAATATTATTTTAGAAAAATATCTCCTACCTTTCTAATATAATTTATAGCCTTCTTTTAAGAGCCCTTGGACAGAGCAGATGCAGAGACCCCCCAGCCAAGCGTTAGGCAGAACCCTGGAGAAGAGAGGGAAGAAGAATCATAGGAGTCAGAGGAGTCACCAAAACCTGGCCCACAGAATCAGCTAAGCAGGGCTCATGAGGGCTCACAGAGACTCAATGGACAATCAGGGAGCCTGTATGGGTGTGAGTAGGTCCTCTGCATATATGTTATGGTTGTTAACTTGGTGTTCTTGTGGGACTTCTAACACTGTGAGTTGGGGGTGTCTCTGACTCTTTTGCTTGTTCTTGGGACCCTTTTCCATCTCCAGGGCTACCTTTCCAGCCTTGATCTGAGAGTTTGTGCCTATTCCTATTGTAACTTGTTCTGCCACACTTGTATGGCATATATGGTTGATATGGCTGGGAGACTTGCTTCTTTCTGAAGGGAAATGGAGGAGGAACAGGGGTTCTGGGGGCATGGGCAGGGGATTTGGAAGGAGAGGAGGAAAGGGAAACTGCAATCGGGATGTATAATATAAGAGGAGGATAGATAGATGGATGGATAGATGGATACATAGATAGATAGAGAGATAGATAGATAGATAGATAGATAGATAGATAGATACATACATACATACATACATACATACATACATACATACATACATAAAGTAAATAAAGCTCTTGGACAAAAGCAGTTGCTCCACAGGCTTATATCATGTGTGCTCTTGGGTATTTACATGTTTATTGTGACTCCTAATCATGGGCAGAGACTGTAATCTAAAGCTAGTCCTTTAACATCTGTTGTATCCCTGAAGGAAAGAGTTATATTTGAAAGGATTAGTAAAGTATGAGTATGAAGTGGTATTAAGAGCTATGAAACGAATTCATGATTTTTCCTGGAAATCTTCAGTACGAAGGGCATGCATTGATAGACAAAACGTATGCTGACAAAAGATTCAGCGCTTCATTTTCTCAAGTGACATGAATGCTTCTTTTGTTTCACTTTAACCTCCAGCAAGCTCATTAGTAGAGCATCTCCTTCGCTCGTTCTAAATAACTTGTTATCACTACTACTGTAAAAGCAAGCTGAAATCCCCTCAAACAAAATGGCCATGGCAGGTCGGTCAAAGTATTTATTTTATACTCCATGGACAAGGGCTTTCCCTCTCTCGGCTGGCATCACTAACTCCTGGGTATCTTCTCTAACCAGTGTTCATCCTCACAGTGCTTATCATAGTGACTTGTTTTCCAGTCTCTTGAAAGTCATGTGATGGTTACATGGGCTGTGAGAAAGCTGACAGGTTTTAAGGTGTGTTGACTAGAGTTGCTCACTGATCAGAATTTCCTGGCACCTGTGCCATGACTTCTTACCTGTTCTCAGGATGTCTGGGATTGAGTCTCAGAATCTATATTTTCCAGGAAGCTTCCCTCAGGATTAAGATATTCCAACTGAGGAATACCGAATGGCTGAGAAGCACCTGAAAAAAAATGTTTAACATCCTTAATCATCAGGGAAATGCAAATCAAAACAACCCTGAGATTCCACCTCACACCAGTCAGAATGGATAAGATAAAAAATTCAGGTGACAGCAGATGCTGGCGAGAATGTGGAGAAAAAGGGGCACTCTATTGTTGGTGAGATTGCAAGCTGGTACAACTACTCTGGAAATCAGTCTGGTGGTTCCTCAGAAAATTAGACATACCGCAAAATCCTCTCCTGGGCATATATCCAGAAGATGTTCCAACTTGTAATAAGGACACATGCTCCACTATGTTCATAGAAGCCTTATTTATAATAGCCAGAAGCTGGAAAGAACCCAGATGTCCCTCAACAGAGGAATAGATACAGAAAATGTGGTACATTTACACAATGGAGTACTACTCAGCTATTAAAAACAATGAATTCATGAAATTCTTAGGCAAATAAATGCATCTGGAGGACATCATCCTGAGTGAGGTAACCCAGTCACAAAAGAACACACATGCACTCACTGATAAGCACATATTAGCCCAGAAACTTAGAATATCCAAGATACAATTTGCAAAACACATGAAAACCAAGAAGAAGGAAGACCAAAGTATGGATACTTTGCTCCTTCTTAGAATGGGGAACAAAATACCCATGGAAGGAGTTACAGAGACAAAATTCGGAGCAGAGCCTGAAGGAACGGCCATCCCGAGACTGCCCCACTTGGAGATCTATCCCATAAACAACCACTAAATCCAGACACTATTGCATATGCCAGAAAGATTTTGCTGACAGGACCCTGACATAGCTTTCTCTTGTGAGGCTATGCCAATGCCCAGAAAATATAGAAGTGGATGCTAACAGTCATCTATTGGATGGAACACAACTCCTAACTCTAGCTCCTTCAGCTAGAGAAAGTACCTAAGGAGCTAAAAGGGTCTGGAACCTTATAGAAGGAACAACAATATGTACTAACCAGTACTCCCCAGAGCTGTGTCTCTAGTTGCATATGTAGCAGAGGATGGCCTAGTCGGCCATCAATGGGAGGAGAGGCCCTTGTTCTTGTGAAGATCATATGCCCCAGTACAGGGGAATGCCAGGGCCAGTAGGTAAAAGTAGGTGGGTTGGGGAGCAGGGTGGGGGGAGGGTATAGGAGGCTTTGGGGATAGCATTTGAAATGTAAATGAAGAAAATATCTAATAAAAATATATACATTTGGAATTTTAAAAAAGATTTATTTATTTATTTATTTATTTATTTATTTATTTATTTATTTAATGTATGAGTACACTGTAGCTGTCTTCAGACATACCAGCAGAGGGCATCAGATCCCATTACAGATGGTTGTGAGCCACCATGTACCTGGGAATTGAACTCTGAACTTCTGGAAGGGCAGTCAATGCTCTTAACTGCTGAGCCATCTCTCCAGCCCCTACACGTAGGATTTTATTTTCTGTGTTGGTGTATGTGCCTGCATATCTGTATGTGCACCTTGTACATGGGGCATCTGTGGGGAACAAAGGAGGTGTCAGATCTCCTGGAACTGGAGCTATAGGTAGCTGTGCTCTGGAAGCCAAACCCATGCCCTCTGCAAGGGCAGCACATGCTTTTAACTGTGCAGCCATTTTTCCAGGCCTTGAAAGGAAACACTCGTACTTTGTTGTCTCATCAAATTCCTAGCCAACATGGTTGGCCATGATCATTTTACTACTAGTTAGAAAAACCTATTTTTTTGCATGCTTATCATAGAGAATATTACATGTAGTTTTTTCTAAAGCAGTTTTGCCTAAGTTTTGCCTTTACCAATAAATGAACAATAAAGACTGTGTTTTTTCCACCATACTATTTAATTAGGCATCTAATTTTAAAAGATACTCTTTTATTAAATCTTGGCGAATTCTATTCCATATATTTTGATCCTATGCTCCTCCCCCTCTTCCCCCAACTCCTCCCAGATCCATCCCACTTTCTTACCCCTCCAAGTTAATATTCTCCATATACATCCCATGAAGTCCAATGTATGGGATAGCTATTAGTCACAAGCATCTTAAGAGTGAGGAACTCCTTTTATTTAAAATATTTCTTCACTCTGGTTAGATAAAATAAAAATAAAAGCTATGCATTCATTCTGTAATTTCTCTGTGCCTCTGTTTCTCTTTCTTTGTAAATGAAATCTCTCATTTCCATAAATGTGAAGAATAAAGTTATTTTAAAGATTGACATAATACTAGCCACTAATCTCTGGGATGTTACTGAAACTAAATATCACATTTGCACTACACTGTGCCATTGACCTCCCATAGTTTCTTAGTCTGTACTGGATAATTCTAAAGTCACTTCCCATCTCAGCTGTAGCCATGCTATATGCTGGCTGCCTGTATTTTAATTACATAAACATGAATCTTCTTTCCTTTTAATTCCTGTTCCCACCAGGGCACCTTAGCCATGGCAGATGCTCTCTCAGTGTTCCCCTGGTCAAGCATTTACCACGGCTGTGATTGGTTGGATGTGAGGATGCTCCTTGCCTTCTTCTGACTTGCCCTCTCTCTGCTGAGTGGTGAATCTCTGAGGTGGGTACTTTAGACAGTGGCCGCCATGTCCCAACCCGCTTCAGCGCTTTGACCTTCTTCCTATTTCTCTGCCACTCTTCACGTGAAAAGGGTTTTCTACATTTGCGTTTTCTACTTTCTTTTCTCTCACCCCTTTCAACCCCCCGTACTGAGTGGCTTCTTCCCTATTGCTGTGTGGAAGAATCCTCTCTCACTGCCGTGACTTATATGATCAAGAAAGACCCACAGGTCACTTTGTTGTGTTCTATCGACTCCTGGATACCAGTTCAAGATAGCGGAAACATCCTTTTCACTTGATTGTATGATACAGTAAGCTTCGCGTGGGCATCAGGTTTCTCTTACTGTGACAAAATGGCGGAGAGAATTAACATAAAGGAGAGGAAAAAAACCTATTTGGGGGGCACAATTGTGTAAAAGGTTTCTGGTCCATATTGAGGGTGGGAGTGTGAGGCAGGGGATGTGTAGTGGAGCAAAATTGCCCATCTCAAGGCAAGACAAGAGAAAAAAGAAAAGGGGTCCCTGCAAGGGACTGGGGTCCGTCTAAAGGGCCAGCAGCCGGATGTTGCCTTTGAGAGCTCTTTGCAAGCGACCTAACTGTGTCCCTTACACGCCACATCTCCTGAAGGTTCTGCTGCTTCCCAGCAGCACCACGAGCCAGAGGGCAAGTTCTTAGCATTTGGGCCTTTGGGGACATTAGGAATCCAATAAACTTCTTTGCTTTTTCCTGTCTCACAGATTGGTCTTCTAATGGCCTCACCAGGACAGGTCGATAATTATTAGATGTCCCCAGGGCCCTGTTCTGAATTCTCCTAATGGATTGTCCTGCTTGCATTATTTCTTTCTTGTTATTTATTAGTAGTAACATTAATTGTACAGAGTAGGAGTTTGTTAGAACATTTCTACGTGTGCATGTAGTATATACTTTGATCTCACTCAGTCTCTCTGTTATTCTTTCTCTTCCCTCCACCCCTTTCTTCCTTCACCCCATCTCCTTCTAATAGCCCAGTCCTTACTGCCATGCCTCTCTACATCCCTAGAGTCTGCACGAGAGAGAGAGAGACAGAGAGAGAGAGAGAGAGAGAGAGAGAGAGAGAGAGAGAGAGAGAGAGAGAGAGAGAGAGAGAGAGAAGCACATGATGCTATCTTGTGGGCCTGGATTATTCACTTTTGTCCATTTTCCAGAAAACAACATGGTTTTGTTCTTTCTTGCTCTATAAATTTCAATTGTCTATAAGTACTACATTTAAAAAAAATCCATTCATTCACCGATTGAACATGCGAGCTGATTTTATAACTCAACTGCTTCCGAAATCATACTGCAAAAAATATATATTCCACGTTGGGGGGAATATATCCAGAAGCCATATGGCTGGATCCTAGGAAGTTCCACCTTTAATGTTTCTGAGTAATTCCCACACTGGTTTCCATTGTGGTTACAAAATTTACATCCTGCTCAGCCCCCACCCCTGCCAAATAGCCAATGAGATTTATTGTTTTTGTTTCTCTTGATGATGGCCATTCTGCATCTGGAAGAGTGAGAATCTCTGAGTAGTTCACAGTTCCCTGCAGGTTCAGGGCGTGGAGCACCTTGGCATGTTTGTATTAACCATTTATACGTCCTTATTCATACAGTGGCTGTAGCTTGTCATGATTTTATTAACCATTTATACGTCTTTATTCGTACAGTGGCTGTAGAGCTCAGCTACACATTTGTGGAGTGGACTATTCGATCCTTTGCTTGCGGTTGACTTTTTTGAGGTCTCTCACTTCCTGGAGGGCCACGCCCTTGCTGCTGATTACTAGGAAGATTTCTCAGACTCCTTCTCTCCATCTTCTCACCCTGTCGATTGCTTTGCTGTGCCGAAGCCCTTTAGTTTGGACCAACGCCATTGCCAGTTCTTACTGTGTCTGACCTTCTGGAGTCCTCTTCCAAAAGCCATGGCTTCCGCCTGGATCTCTGTGCCTCTGTTCAATTTCTTCTCTGTACAATTTCTTCTTTGGGTTTCAGAATTCCAGGTCTTACCTTGGATCAGTGATCAATTTTGAATTGGGAATTTGGGGTGGGGTACAGTGTGAGAGAAAAAAAGATCATATTTTTTCTACATGTGGATATCCAATTTACTCAGGACTTCTTGTTAAAGAAGCTGCCTTTTTTAGCAACAATAACTTTTTTTTCCCTTGGTACTTTGGTCAAGGATTTGGTGGCTGAAAAGTGTTTCTTTCTCCTTAAATTCTTGCTTCCCTGCCTTCTAACGTCTCCAAATAACCTTTTAAAACAATCTAATAGTGTGTCGGTTTTTCTCATGGCTTAAAATCATCAATGGATTTGGCTCCTTTATTTACACTAGTGTAAGTCACCTATGAAAATCTGTAACAGTGATTGGCGAACCTTCATCATGTCCTGTACTCACCTGGAGGACCAGTCCAGAGTACGGAGCCACAGAGATCAGTGCCAGGAGTCCTGGGGTAGGTGCAGACCTTACATTTCTTTTTATCTGAAAGAATTCTGGCCAATATCATATAGACTTATGCTACTTTTGTTAAAAGTCTCCAGAGAGATATGGCACAGCAGAACACTACAGTAGTATATTAGGCTACTGAACCCTAAAGCCTATGTCGGCTGGTATGGCGGCACCAGCAAATACGGCAATGTGTCAGTGGAAAGTTGTTTAAGCTCTCTGGACTCTGTTTCTCCAACTATGGAATGGGGTTACTACTTCCTACTGTATCTCTACAGGTCAATGGAAATGACCAAATAGATAATAGATGTGTAAGTGTTTTATACACTGTATTGTTGTTTATGTCTCTGATGTCATTACTTGCATAATGAAAAAAAGAACACGATTTATCATACAGATTAAGCATTAGAAAAGATTTCTGGTTTTTCTCAACAAACACTTACAAACCTTGAAAGTTTTCAGTGCTCCTGGTCATTTTGTGTACAAATGTGCACTGAATTTTAGCAACAAAGAGCGAGGGTAGAAAAGTCACTTTTGCCCTTCAGTGCTTATTTCTTTGACTAGCTTGTGATAAAACACACGAGGAAAGTAAATCAAGAGAATGTAGTCCTTACACTAATTGCCGTGTGATTTGAAACGAATCATTGGGTTTTCCTGGACCTCCATATTCCTACACAATAAAGAGTTTGCGCGGCTCTCTAAAATGCTTTCTGGCTCAATAAATCAATAGTCCTAATTGAGTAGACAGGGCATGCACACATGAACAGATACAAGGAAGCTTGCAAAGTAATTTACCAGCAAGTACTCACAAAGTGCAGACAGTATCTATTAAGTATTTAGGCGAGTCAACTGGAAGAGTGGCCAGACTCGCGTGGCCCTACTCAGGAAACATTGACATATTGACTGGTGAGTCTCGTGCCAGCAAACTGCTTACAGTAAAACATTAAGAATGAAGTCTGCCTTACACGAGACTGACCTGTAGGCATTCAAGTCTCTCTGCTGCATGAATGGAGCAGTGAAATTCTACTGGTGGCTAATGCTGAGTACGTCTACAAGGATTGCTTCATTTAATGTCAGGTAGTTTAGTGACTTGTCAAACATCCTTCTAGCAAGTGGGAGAAGACACTCCAAGCAAAATCTTGATTCTTAGTCCATCCTTTCCCCATGGGACATCATCCTGTTTTATAAAAACTGATTTGATGCTAGATAGACCTCAAAGAACCTGCTGGACAGGCTGTTTTTCTCCCCACCTGCCCTTTGACTAGCATATCTTCACATTTTTTTAAAGTGGCCTTTTAAAAAATAATTTCACCCCTATTATTTTTTCTAATTAAATGTATTTATTGAAAAGCTTTTATTCATGCATATAGTTCATTTTGGTTATTCTTGTCCACACTCTATCTCCATCCCGTTCCCATCAACCCTCTTCTTACAACCTCCTTTCTAACATCCATGTCTTTCTGTTTTGTGTTGTGATCTACACTGAGTTTAAGCAGGGTCATCTGCATGGCCGTGGATGTCTAACTGTCCCCATTGGAACCAGCTGGTCTCATCAGTTAGTGTATAACTAAAAGCAATGACTCCCCCTCCCCGCCTCCACCCCCCCCCCCCATCCATCAGTTTCCAGTGGCTCAACAGGAAAGTATAAGATACTGAGACTTCCTCCCTGATCTGTGACAGTCCATGGGAATAAACACTTATAGAAGACAGTTTAATGCCATGTAAACTTAGTAAAATAACACATTCCATCCTAGAGCCTATGACCTCCACACTTATTGGGGAGTTTTTCATCAAGTTTCCTGAACAAGGGATGGATTTCATTCTAAGGAACAGACCCCAGCTCCAATCAGAGAGTCTTTGGTTACTTTCATAGCTATAATGCAAGTGTTGCAACAGTGGGGTATTTTGACTGGCAACTTGGTATCACAGCTTTCAAGGTTCACTGCTGCCTAAAACTGATATGGAGTCTTCTCCACCAGCAGCCTTCCCAGCACTTTCTGGCACTATGGCACACTAACCAGAGGGAGGGAGATGCTAGTTCAGTCCCAGCCAGATAAGATGCTTTCAGGGATAGGTTTCACCATCTCTTTCTCCTGGATAACAGCAATCACCTGTGTAGTTTGGAGTATCTCTGGAGCCTTCCTGAATAACATCTCAGAGGAAAATAGTTTCCATCAGGAACGGAGATATTTCTTTTATCACCACGGCTTTGGGGATTGACATTAACCCATAGGGTACCTCTATTCAGGTGCTTTAAAAAATACTTTTAATTAGCTTATTTATAGACTTTGAGCTTTCCATTTTTTTCCCGATACTAATATCCCAGGAGCTAATACTTTAAGTTCCTCCTAATCTTCTGTGCATCACGAAGGACTAGTGGCCATAAACAGTCTCTTATGCTTCAGTTCCTTCCCCATTTAGATTACCCTTCGGACAGCAACTCTTTTATAGTGAAGCATTCTTCTCAATTCTGAAGACACAGTATGCTTTGTGGCTGTGTGTAAAACATTACCACTAAGTTTCTTTGTGATACTTTTCCCTTGTCCATCTAGTTAGTCTTCACCATCTACTCCCTCTGGTTTAGCCACTGGAGTATTTCCTTGAGTTGATGCTAACAGATGAATGCAGTGTGCTTTATTAAGATGTATGGATGTGTCGCCATGTGCCATGCTAAGCACCAGCTGCTCTGGAGGGCAGCTGTGATTCTTCCCTTGAAAAGAGTTCCTCCCTCCCTGAGATTTCTGGAGGAAAAAAAAAAAAAAAAAGAAATGTTCAGGTCATTCTGTTAGCGCCTGAAGCAGCTCCCTGCTTTTCCTGTCACGAGTCCTCTATAGGAAACCTTCCATAAAATGAGATGAGAATAAACGGAGAGAGGAGTGTATCTGTCATGCATCAGGCCAGAAACCCTGGTTCAGAACACTCAGAAACAATAATGGGAAGTCATATTCTTTCTCAGTCAAAGGCAATTGCAGAGTTTCAGATTGCACACAGTGATCCGGAATCAGGGCTGGATGTCGGTGCCATGAGTGTGAATTGCCGCAGTTGTTCAGGAGCTCCTACCTTGGATTCGTGACTCTTCTTCCAACACGGCTCATCAGAGGGTATGCTGTGTGGTGGTGACATCTCACGAAACAAGGTGGAAATCCTCTTTAAAGTTGGAGCCATACAAAGGTGCTCCTTAAAAGTTTTATGTTTTGTTCATGCAAGAAAACAGAGCCTTAGATGATGGAATCCTCTTGGTCCAAGTATTTGTAGTGTGCAGTGCCCAAATGGAGTGTGTAACTTAGGACTGTCTGAACATGGAAAGAGATGGGCTGAGGATGATTGGTGTAATGGGAAAATGTACAGCAGCTTTTCTATATTCTTTTCTCAGAAGCTTTTAATATATGCACATATGTGTGTGTGTTTATATATATATATATGTACACATATATATTTAGCTTTTCTATATTCTGTTCTCAGAAGCTCATGATATATATATACATATGTGTATATGTATATATATATATATATATATATATATATATATATATACACACACATATATATTCAGCTTTTCTATATTCTGTTCTCAGAAGCTCATGATATAAATATATGCATGTGTGTGTATGTATGTGTATATATGTATATATTCAGCCTTTCTATATTCTGTTCTCAGAAGCTCATTATATATATATATATATATATATGTATATATGTGTATGTATATATATATTCAGCTTTTCTATATTTCTTTCTTAGAAGCTCATGCTTTAAATATATATACACATAAATATGGCATTTATCAGTAAATTTATATAAATTTTTTTACTGTTGTATTAATGATATTTTAAATATCTTCTATACAAGAAAATTCTATTTGAAATCAAATTGCATAACCTGTTTTTCTATTACTAGATATTAAAGATAAGTAGAGTTGACAACTGCATACTTATCCACATAATCTAAGTACTGAAGTTGTAGATAACACTGAACCCTGTGTAACAGAAATTTTACTATGCAAACACATGATAGGATTTAATGTCCCGATTAGGCACAGTAAGAGATTGCCATCATCAATAAAATAGAATAATCCAAGCAACATAGTGGGACGAAAATTATATAACTATCGTTCTCTTAAATACCTTAGTTTACTATACTTACCTTTTTTTTCCTTCTTGGAACATTAATATATGATGATACAGTGAATATATTGTGAGATGAAAAGTGTAGCCACTGTGCTGTAGTGGAGGCTGCTGTGGGAATTGCATCTCATCACTAAAAGGGTTATTAAGTGAGTAATATGTAGCATGGATACTGACAAAATGATGATTGACGTCTCAAGCAGGCAGAATGATTGCAGTGGTGGTTTCAATGATGGCTTGCGGAGGCCACGAGCGCCTCACAGCAGCACGAAGTTTAAGCCTCAAATTGTTTTCTTAAAAAAAAAATGTGTTTGTTTTCTATTTCCAGACTAGAGTTGATACAAGACTAACAGAAACCACAGAAAGCAAAAACAGCCGGGTGAGATGGTGTACACCTTTAACCCCAGCACTGGGGAGGTGGAGACAGGCAGATTTCTGTGTGATTGAAGCCAGCCTGGTCTACTTAGAGTTTGAGGGCGGCCACAGTTACATAGTAAGAACCTGTCAAAAACAAACAAACAAACAAACAAACAAACAAACAAACAACAGCGACTCCATGACTAAAGGAGGACTCTGAAATATGTTCTTTTAATTGAATTTGATTGAATGAGACATAATTGATATGGAATAAAATTTACATCTTTTTTGTTGGAGGACCTTCCTGCTTAAGGTCACAGTTTCTATGTTGGGACAGCTCTCTGAGCTGGGCTCAAAATGGAGGACTCCCTTCCTACAGCAGGGCTTCCTCCTGCCTGCCTGACCTGTTCAGGAGATGTCCCTGAGCACGGATGCCTGCTTAAGTATGGCCGCTGATACTGTTTCTTGCAAAAGCTTTCCCTCTGCTGCCCGTATCATAATTAGGTGTCTTGTTTCTACCGCGATGATAGGATCGAGCTGCCTCATGCACGCTGCGAGTACCTATTAGACAATCTGCCAGTTGTTGCCTAATTTCTATATATTCCCCTCGCCCCTGGAATAAAGTGGAACAGCCTCTCTGAAGCTGATCCCAGCAGTCTGTCTTTCCATTGTACTCACAGATCATCTGAGCCCTGTTTGTAGACTCTGCTCGCCTGGCCCTTATGGGCTAGTGGCCAATGTCCCCCAAGGACTGGGAGACCAACACTTCTTGGTTTGTAGTTCTATGAATTTTGACAGATGCAAGCAATTGTGTAGCCACTGTCACCACAATCTAAATACATATTTTTACTTCTTGCAAGAGTTCCTTTGTGAATTCTATAGTTAATCTTCCTCTGCCTCTTTCCTAAGTTTGTGACAACTAGTAATGTATTTCTTTAACTGGCCCATTGCTTTTGCAAAATGTCACATAACTAGGATATGCTATCTTCATTTAGAATAAAAATTTTGAGCTACAACTTTTATTTTTGCATGTTATAACTAAGTTTCCCCCTTTTTTCTAGGCATTATTTTATCATTCATATATATTATACTTTCAAAAATTAATTTATAGTTTACCAGACACCTTCCTACTTGGTTTTTGGCTATGACTAATAAATCTTTGTGAACATTAGAGCCGACTAATGCTTTCATTTTTGTTGGGTAAATCTTAGAGGTGAAAGAGTTGAGCCACATGATAAATTTACATTTCAGTTCTTGAAGTTTATATATATATAATATATATGTAATGCATATTTTTGTGTGCATATGTGTATGCAGGTTTACATATGTCTGTGGAAAGCAGTGGTGGGCACTGACAGTCTTCTTGAATTACTCTCTACCTGATATTTTGAGACAGAACCTCTCATTGGAACATCCAATTTTGGCTAGATTGGCTGGCCAGAAAACCCAGGGATCTATTTGCCTCCAGTTCAACAGCACTGGGATTGCTAGTATCTGCTGCCACCCCGTTAATTTTTAAACATGGTTACTTGGAATGAATTCGTGTCTTCATGCTTGCATGACAAGCATGTTACAGAATGAGCCATCTCCTAGACTTGTGCATTTCAATAGGCAAACAGCTTCCTAAATGGTGGCATGCCACCGCTAGTCTTTTGTCAGGTTGACACAAGCTAGAGTTGTCAAGAAAGGAGGGAACTTAGATTGAGAAAATAAGATCCAGATATGAGGCATGTGTATACACACACACACACACACACACACACACACACACACACACACACACACATATAAGTGATTGATGGGAGAGGGCCCAGCCCATTTTGGGTGGTGCCACTCCTGGGCTGGTCTTCCTGGGTTCTATAAGAAAGCAAGCTGAACAAGCCACAGAAAGTAAGCCACTAAGCAGTAGACCTCCATGACCTCTACACAGCTCCTACCTGCAGGTTCCTGCCCTGTTTGAGTTCCTGTCTTGGCTTTCTTCAACAATGAACAGAGATATGGAAGTGTAAGCCAAATAAAACCTTTTCTCCCCAACTTGCTTTTAGGTCATGGTATTTTGCCATAGCAAAAGAAACTCCAAGACATGGCATCATTTTATTCTTCTGTTGTCTGTCATTGTATGAGAGCCAAAGTTGCTCTATTCTCTTCAACAAGTGGCATGGCCAGTCTTTATAGTTTACCTATTGTAACAGGTGTTTCATAATATTTCATAGTGGCTTTTATTTGCATTTTCTTAGCAAATCTTTAAATTGTTAAAAGGTACTCAAGAAATCATGAGATGCCAAGTGCTTACCATGTTTATTTACTATCTGTATCTTTTCATTAAGTGGTGATTTAAAAATTTGCATTTTAAAGGCTATTTTTAAAAATTCTGTGTATGCATGCATATCTGTTTGCTGGTAAGTGCACTTCCATGCAACGGCCGTAGAGGGCATCAGATTTCTTGGAGTTGGAATTAAAGGTTGTACTGAGCTGCCTGAGTGGGTGTTAGGAGTTAAACTTGGGTCCATTGCAAACACATTGTGTTCCCTTAACCACTGAACCATTTCTTCAGAGTCTAATTCTTTGCGACCTTTAACCAGACTATTTGTTTTACCTTATTGAGTTCTAAGAGCTCTTTATATATTCTAGATATCAATCTATAACTGATAGGGATTGCATAAGTATTTTCTCTTACTTTTCCACATTTCTATCCCTTCTTTAACAGTGTTGTTCAAATGGAAGTTTTTGATTTTTATTAGATCAAAGTCTTTTTTTATCTTTTTCCTTTGATAGTTTATGCTTTTTGTACTTATACAGGAAGTCTGCCTACCTTCATATCTATTCTTTAATAAAGAGAATATTTTTTTGCAAAACCTAGAGAAAAGTTGTGTAGACTTCAAAAACTTCCTTGAAATGCATCCAAGATGCCTGCACATGTCTTGAAGATGTCTTTTACAAATAAAATAAACCCTTTGAATAAAGTTATTTTAGTTCACAGAATTGTTTTCTTCTATTAGTAATTTGTTTTTGTTTATAGAACCCTATGTCCTTATAAGCTTTGACTGTCAACCTGACACAGCCCAGAATCACCTAAGGAGGGAAGTATCAATTGAGGTACTGCCTAGATCAGATGGCCTGTGGGCCTGTCCATGGGTTATAATCTTAATTATTGTTAGGTACAAGAGGAGCCAGCCCACTGTGGACAGTACCATTCCTAGGCAGGTGGTTCTGGACTGTATAACAAAGCTAGCAACATGTGAGTGAGACAGCAAGCATTGTTTGTCTATGATTTTTATTCAAGCTCATTCTTGAGTCTTGCCCCAATTTTCTTCACCAATGGCCAGTGACCTGGAAGAGTAATAAACTCTTTTAGTCTCCAAGTAGCTTTGGGTCAGAGTGTTTTTATCACAACAGAAAGGAAACTCAGATACCATCTTTGACAGTCTTACTGTTTTTCATTGACCAATCATTATGTTCTAATGTGTTCAGAGTCCTTTGTTTTGAACCTATTTTCTGTTATAATAAATTATTTGATCTTCCTTGATGTATGTCTTTTTGTCAGTCACTTATAAGCACATTAGGCCACAGTTCAAGATTATAATTAATAACCATATGTTTATGGTTATAATGATAACCATAGTCCTTCCCTCTTCTGCTTTATTTAAAGGCTGGGTCATCTCTGCAGTGAAGGATGTGTGTTCCTTTCTTGAAGTCATATCATAAGGAAGTACAATGGTGACATTTTGTTGTTGATAATAATCATCAGGTTATTGAATGTACTTTTTTTTTGCTTCAGTTTTTCCAGGAATATTTTCCTATAGCTTTACTCTTGAGATGGGGTAGTATGCTCATTCCTTAAAACATTTCACAGTCCTCAAGGGCTCTGCACAGAAATCCAGGAATCTGAAAGTTCCCTAACTGGCCTTGATACTGTTTTCTTGCCTTAGTGCTCAGTCTTAATTCTGGCTATGCTAGTTTAGAATAATCATATTTTTGACAGTAAAAATATCCATCTTGAATTATCTTCTATAGAAGTGCTTTCTTCCTTATTTAGTTATATCACTGAGGCAGCCATTGGCCCTCCATGATATATGTTGTTGTCAATGTATTTATTCTTTGCACTAGATCACGAGTTTCTTGAAGGCAGGAAATAATCTCTCCTTCATATCCCCAGTACACTACCTGGTACCACAGCTCAGAAAACAGAAAAATGAAAGTATATGTTGAAGTTATGTTAGAATTGCTGTGATCTAACAAAGCTGAGATGTTTCTATATTTGTTTTTCTTTCTCAGAACAGAAGTCAGGTGCATATGAAGATGAAAAGCTAAGTTTTAGAGTCATGCTTCCTTGGGTTCAAATGCCAACTTCAATTCTGTCACGTCCTGTCTATGTCACTTTGCACATTTTTCTTTTGTACACTTATTTTCCTCTTTTACATTTAGTATGTATATTATTATTGCTGTTAGATTACTGTGTGTGTGTGAGAGAGAGAGCTAGAGAGAGAGAGAGAGAGAGAGAGACAGAGACAGAGACAGAGAGAGAGAGACAGAGAGAGAGAGAGTCAGAGTCAGAGTCAGAGAGAAAGGCAGGGAGAGACAAGAGTCTATATGCATAGGGAGAGACAAGAGTCTATGTGCATACCACAATGCATAGATGGAGATCAGAAGACAGCTTGTGGGGAATGGCTTTTTCCTTCTTTCTGATGAGTCCTGGGGCTCAAACTCACATCCTCAGCCTTGGAAGCAAGAACTTTTACCCTTTAAGCTATGTTGCTGGACCCACATTCATTGTTCTATTTGTAAAGACAAGGACTCCAGACTTTTGACTGTTTTGAGTGTTCAGTAAGCCACTAGCACAGCGCATGCCGTATGTGGTAGATGTTAGATGTTAGTAGTGGGAACATTACATGTATTTTAAAGTTTATGTTTATATCGAGACAGTTTTCCTGCCTTACCAAGTCTTATAATACATTGAATTTATATGAAGAACTATAAACATGCTGTATTATTTTATAGAAATAACTGTGTCTCATGAACCTTCTAGAATTTTTCCTATCTGTTTGATTTCTACCCTTGTATGACAACCCATGTTGTGTTTATTGATGCTTTTTCATTTGTAAGTTTTAAACGCTGCATTTAGGTTGAGTTGTAGCAACTATAAGGATTTTCACTTCTCCCACATGAGGGTTTCTGTGCTTTTTATATGCCACTCACAAATGTAGGACAGTTGTCTGTAGACTCATAAACAAAATACCAGAATTTTACAGTCTTCATAATAATTTGAAATGTAAAAATGTTTATGCAATTTAAAACATTGTTCAAGTATCCTGCGCCTGCATCTCTATGCATCTCTGATGCCAGAACCAAATGTGTGGCATTGTTCATTCATTTGCTCATGCATCTAGGTTTCGTCTGTAGGTTACTTTCCTTTTTTTTTCATATATATTCAGAACACATCTTTCCTTTTTAATTTTGAGTTAATTGAGTTAATTATATTAATATTCATTCAATATACATGTTTTCAATATTTTACTCTTGATCTTTCTATGTATTAATTCTTTTCTTCCTCTGATTTTACTGGAGATGCATCTAAAAGTCAGACCCCCCACCCCAATTCTATCTTTGTAAGTACCTACTTCATGTGACAGTGCTCTGCCTGAGAATACGCAGTGCTATGCAAACGCCTTAACCTGTAAAACTATGGCTTATCTGGAAAAAAAATCTACATTTTTTGAAAAATAATAATATTTTGCTGGGCGTGGTGGCACACGCCTTTAATCCCAGCACTCGGGAGGCAGAGCCAGGCAGATATCTGAGTTTGGCGCCAGCCTGGTCTACAGAGTGAGTTCCAGGACAGCCAGGGCTACACAGAGAAACCCTGTCTGGAAAAACCAAAACCAAAAAAAAAAATATTGTAAAAGTTAAAAAAAATATTTGGAGAGAGATAGGTTTAAATCAGCGTCACGAGCATGCAGTCGCCTTCCATCCATATTTCAATCCAGACCCCCCAGCCTCTTCATCTTCACATCCTCTAACTCCCATAGATGTTGAGGTGTGGCGTATGTGCCATGAATTTTCAGGTTCCTTGCAAACTGAAGAATCCACACATGGCAGAGACAATCTTTCCTGAAAGAAAGTAAAATACCAAAGAATGCTAACTATAATTTCTCCAGAGTACGTTCATGCTGGTCCTTGGTTGGTCTTAATAGAGTTAAATTCATATCTGGTTGTATCTGATAACATAATAATACAGGTAGGCTGAGGTTTCTGGGATTAGTTGTGTGTTGTTTCACATGAAATTTTGTTGTTATGGACAGATGTTTCCCATACAGAACAGCCAGATAGTCCACTCTTTTTTTTTTTTTTTTTTTTTTTTTTTTTGGTTTTTTGAGACAGGGTTTCTCTGTATAGCCCTGGCTGTCCTGGAACTCATTTTGTAGACCAGGCTGGCCTTGAACTCAGAAATCCACTTGCCTCTGCCTCCTGAGTGCTGGGATTAAAGGCGTGTGCCACCATGCCTGGCTTTTTTTTTTTTTTGAAAGATTTATTTATTTATTTTATGTATATGAGTACACCATTGCTTTCTTTAGACACACCAGAAGAGGGCATCAGATCTCATTACAGAAGGTTGTGAGCCACCATGTGGTTGCTGAGAATCGAACTCAGGACCTCCGGAAAGAGTCAGTGCTCTTAACCGTGGAGCCATCTCTCCAACCCTTGATGGAGGATAGTCCACTCTTTAACGGTTAGAGTTTTCTTTTTATATTCATTCTCTGCATCCTGTTTTCTGCCTCCTTTCCTTTTTTGAAAGCATCCAACACCCTTGTAAACACACACATGTGGGGGTATCAATTTTTTAATTTTCTGGATGTCTTAGACTAACGTTTCCATTAGTTTGTGTTTGCTTCCTTGAAGCAGGATAATTGATTTGCCCATATCCAGATCTATACATTATGTATTAGTGGATGAGAAATCACATGCAAATGGCAGGACATGGCAGGCAGCAGCTGCACAGATTAGCGTGAGCTGATCAAATAATAACTACAAGTCAGCTCTGAGTCTGGGCTCAATGAGTCTCCAGAGGGAGATCACACGAATCTTTTCAATTTTTCAGAATGGCTTTCCCTTTCTTGTACTCTTAATAAAAACATTTATTCCCTTGGCATCCTGGGGTGAAATTTAGACCTAATCAGTAACAGTCAGCATAGAATTAATTATTAAAAAGCAGAAGTACTATGGGACTCTCAGAGTTCAGGGAATAATAGTGGGAGAATTCAAAGGGCATTAAAACAGCAATTGTGCGCTTCCTAGGCAAGTGTGGGCTCCTAGAGAAAGGAGAAGGCTAGCTGACAGGTTGGTCCTGAGAAAGGTACCTGTGCACTCTTTGAATGCATAAACATAGCTGGAGAAGGGAGTTGCCACTATTTTCTGGCTGAGAGGAGATGTTTGTCAGTGATGCGCTGGAGGCCAGCAGCATAAATTTCTACTCAAGCCTGAATATCTGAAAAAAAAAAAAAAGAGCTTGCTTTCTGTAGCTGTCATTTAACAGATAGAATCAGAATGGGTGGTTAAAGAGGACCCCTGCCAGACCAAAGGAAAAGTGATATAGGCTGTTTGACCTTGACATCACTGGAATGTCTCCTTAGAATTGGAATTTCTGTCTAGTCCACAGCTTCAGTGTTATCTCAGGACACAGTGACCTCCTACTTGGTCCTTAACCTTGTTCCAGGGGTTGGAAAGATGAGTATAGCCAGCTGGTGAAAGAAGGTCAAAAAAGCAGAGAAATCTGCTAGTTGAAGTTTATAATCAGGGTTAGTGAATTAGCCTTGTCTCCTAGGAACTTCCAAGTACCAAGAGAGCTTGCAAGATGGCATTTAAGTTTCCAGATAAGTGTAGTTAAAAGGGATGATGGACCAATAAGAGAAGGCAGAAACACAGACTATGAGCCACAGAATGTAGATCTGGGCAGCATATTGGTCGGGTCTACACTTGGGTTAAAGGCTTTACAAATAATTCATATCTCGCCCACCAGTGCCACTTTAATAAGCCAAGTCACCCTACACAAATTTGCTCACACTTCTTATCTTGCAACCCTTTGCCTGTAAAATAGAAAGAGTGATCACAGAAGTGTTACAAGGATTCAATGGGCTGAAGTATGGAAAGCCCTTTTGTAGGATCAGACATCTGAATACACGGCATTATTCGGGGATACCGTGGCTTCTTATCAAGAGTCAAACAGAAACTGACTTTCTATTTCTAAAATTGTACCAAAATACTTTAAATCAGCAGGTGATATTTTAGATACCATTATGGTATTTTTAAACATATTGTGACGTTATGATTGTCCTTCCTTTTTCACTCCCCACTCCCACTGCCTGCTCCATCCGGTCACCCCTGTTATGAGCTGTCTCCTTCGAAGACTCTTTTACTCTTTCATGGACCTTGAGTCCTTTTGCCCAATACCCATCCTTCCTCTTACCTAATGTTCTTACACCGTCCTGTTCTCTTCCCTAGGTTCTCAGACTCTACCCACACCGGTATGTGAATGCACATGCATCTATTAAAGGTTTGGACCTAGCTTTTATAAGGGTCCATTAATTTGTTGATTTCTTGTTGCAGAAAGCTGTCACAGGCAAACTGGTCCATGAAAGTTCCTTGCCCAGGATCCGATACTTCCTAAGCTGAGGGTTGTCACTCAACATGAAATGCTCCTTAGAACTTCAGTTATTTCAACATCACTTTACCCCTCAGTTTACCCATCAGTAAACTCTTTGGGAAATGTGTACCTAGAATCCCTCCTCCCAGATTAAGTGAATTCAGAGACTACTTGAGGCAAGATGCAAAACTAGGCTGGGCAAATAATACTGAACACAAATGTTGGGAAAAAAGTCTGACATCACTTGTTTTCAACCTACAGCTGTTAAGGTCCAACAAACACAGTTGTCCTGGTTGTTTGGCATTCGGGTGTTTCACCATCGACTGGTATAAAGGAAAAAATGTGCTTTGAATTCAGTACAAATAGTATATTGGGATAGCTGAACATCATTTAATATTACCAGATAAAGAATAAGAAAAGATGTTACTGTCTCCCCTGCCCTTTGGTAGTCGCTAGACACGAACAGAGCAGCATCTGTAAACACAGACAATAAGCACACACTTTAAAACAAATAGTTGGTTGCAATAACTGCAGTGTGGGAGGAATGGCTGACCTTTCCTGGCATACAGTTTGCTTTGCCTGAGGAGATTCAATTTTTCAATGTGATCATCTTCTTGGGCAAATCTCCTTTTTCTGAGAGCATTTTTATACTTGTGGGCTGTCAGCTCTTGCCTCGCTCCTCCTGCCCTGGCTTCTCTTTCATGGCAAATTGAAAATATCCCACTCTAAGCACTTCATTTCCGATGTCATTCCAGTTCCAGCTGGTAGAAGCCAGGGTGCCCTGTGAATGACAATGTCCACAGCCGAACCCAAGGCCGAGGCCTTGACCAAGGACATTGCTTACTGCCTTGAGAGGGATCCTTTATTTGATTGGCCATTGTAAAGAGAGCAATACTTTTGGGATAGCATTGGAAATGTAATTGAGGAAAATATGTAATAAAAAAAAGAGAGCAATAATCACTTTTTGGGGGGGGGCGGGGACAGAAGGTAAGATGTAAGAACTGTGTTTGTTCAGTATTATCCTTTTGAGATAAGATGTTTAAAGCCAGGACTGAATTAAGGATAAGAACAGAAGTATTAAAGATTTAGTAGTGTGAAAATGAGAGGATATCCATAGAAGGGGAGCTATTTTTTTTGATGAGTTGCTGTTTATTCTATTTTTAAAATATTTGTCTATTTGTTTATGTATTGTATGTATATGAGTGCTCTATTTGCATGTACGCATGTATGACTGAAGAGGGCATCAGATACCATTATAAATGATTGTGAGCCATGTGGTTGCTGGGAATTGAACTCAGGACTTCTGGAGGAAATGCTGGTGCTCTTCTCTCCAGCCCCTTAATTAATTAATTAATTAATTTTACTTTTGAAAATATTTATTTTCTAGAAAAAAATGAATCCATTAACCAAAATAAATGTCTTGGTGACAGGAGAAAAACAAAAGATCTGCTTTATATTCTGATTGCATCTACTCCTTCCTTCCTCTCCCCTCAGTCTCTCATCTTCCCTCTTCTCCATTTTCCCTTTCTCCTCTGAAAAGGGGAAGCCACCCATGGATATCAACCTGCCTTAGCCTATCAAGTTGTAGTAGGACTAGCTGCATCTTTGTCTTTGTAGCTAAGCAAAGCAGCCAATTTATGGGAAAGGGATCCAAAGGCTGGCAACAGAGTCAGGGACAGTCCCTGCTCCTGCTTTTGGAGTCCCACATGAAGACCCAGCTACACATCTGTTACATATATGCAGAGGGCTTAGGTCTGTCCCATGCATGCTCCCTGTTTGTCAGTTCAGTCTCTGTGGGTCTCCATAACTCAGGTTTGTTGATGCTGTAGGTTTTCTTATGGTGTTGTTGACCTCTTTAGCTTCTTCCATCATTTCTCTCCCTTTTCAATAGGATTTCCGGAGCTCCACTTAATGTTTGATTGGGGGTCTCTGCATCTGCTTCCATTAGCTTCTGGGTGAAGCCTCTCAGATGACAATTGTGCTAGGCACCTGAGTGTGAGGAAAACAGAGTGTCATTAATAGTGTCATGGATGGGCTTTCTCTCAGGGTGTGGGTCTCAAGCAAGGCCAGTCATTGGTTGGAGATTCCCTTAATTTCTGATCCATCTTTATCTTTACCCCTGTACATCTTGTAGGCAGGACTAATTGTGGGTCTATGATTTTGTGGCTGGGTTGGTGTCCAAGTCTCTCCATTGGAAGTCTTTTCTGGTTACAGGAGATGGATCTTTCAGGTCCCATATCTCCCAATGCTAGGTGTCTTAGGTAGGGTCATCCTCATAGATTCTTGGGAGTTTCCATTGTCTTAGGTTTCTAGCTCATCCCAAAGATGGGCTCCTACTATTCCAGTTCTCTCTCCCCATACTTTCTCCCTCTGACATCCCCCCACTGGATCCATCCTCCCCACTCCCTGACCTAATTCCCTTCTTCTATCTGTCCCCCCCCCCATGTCTATTCTATTTCCAAAGGGGAATTACTATTTAAAATAGTTTCTTTCGAGAATTCCCTTCCTAGCTGAGTACTATGGGTTTCCTATAATTCCAGAACTCAGGAGGCAGGAGGATAATGAGCTTAAAGCCAGATAAAGCTCCATAGTAAAACTATGTCTCAATTCCTCAACTCAGACCTAGCCACAAAATTAATAATGATGACGGCAACGACGACATTCAAACGTGGAGAGACTCAGCTATAAGAAGGCAGATCTCAGAGAGTCTAAATGACAGAACCAAGGTCTCTGAAATAGGAGGCAAGCTGAAAGATTAAAACTGAGTCTCACACTAGAGCACATGTCCTGTGCGCTTGTTATCAGGCAGAGCAGGAAGCATGGTAGGACCTAGAAACAAAGGCCAGTGCAACACCAGGGGAAACTTCCTCGAGGAAATCCTGGGCGGGGATTAGGACTGAAGAGAAAGAGATGTAGTTAGAGAAACGGAGGAGGGTATATCGTAGAACACAAAGCTGAGCTATCACATGAAGCAGAGGAAAATCCGTTGTTTAAAAAATAGGGGGGGGGGGCTGAAAATTCAGTGTGACTGAAATGGAGACTACGGAGAATGACCAAGAACATGCCAAGAACATGCAAAGGCAAATAATAAGACTAAGCAGTGGCTGGCCAGAGATCTTTAGTTGCACAGTGCAGCGTGTGATTCATTCCCAACTGGCTTGCCCTGTCAGTGATGGGAGTTCAGAGACAGGAGAGTCCAAGATGAGCACGGGCTCCTTAAGTCGCTTTGGTAGAGGTGACACTGTGATGCTGGTGTCTTTTAAACCTGAGTCTCCACGAGTGATCTTTGATAACTCAGACTCGGATCTGAGTGTAGGGGAGCGCTTACAGAGTCAGCTGGTGGATCAGGAGTATTTAGTCATGCCGGAAACTCAGGGTTATCTCTTCCCTCAGTCAACAGAGTTGCCAGAGACCCTGGAAAAGCCTGAAAATGTTTATACCCATTGACAGGCTTATCAGGCAAAGCAGCTCACAAGCTGCTGCTGCAGAAGACAAGATAGCAGGCTTCTGAAGGAATGGAAGGCTGTGGCAGGCAGGGCAAAACCACGCTGTTGGCACGCACATGCTCAGGTGCATATAAGCGGGCATGTCTCCTCTTTGTTTCTTTTTTATTCTTCACTAGCCCTGCTCATTAATCTAGGCATCTTTATTAAAGAAATGTATTTTTCACATTAAAAAAAAGCATTAGAATTTAGGTGAAAGCATACTTCATTCTCACTGTACTGAAGCTGTTTCCAAGTCTAAGAAACACAGTGTCTGCTGGGTTTGTGCAGACACCAGCACTCAGAGGTTCTAAGCAAGAAAGGGTAAGTAGGCAGCCTGGCTAGGAGTCTAGGAGCCCGTGATCTGAGCTTAGTCCGTGAAGAGTGAGGGATGCACAGGGTGTTAAGTGAGCTGGGGAGGAGGTTTGTAAACTCTGTGTGCACTTGAAGGACAGAGGAGAAAGCAGTACCCAGACTTACCAGTCAGACCTGGGTTAAAATGACTTCATTTACTTAGCGGGTGTGTACTGAGAACTCATTGTGTGTTAAGTCCCATGTGACATGTGGAGTGGAATGAGAAACAGAGAGACAAACATGTCCCTTGATGTAACACTCATGTTCGTTTTTTTTTTTAACCTGTAGATGTGCTACCATCTTTTCGACAGCATTTATAGAAAAATCTTACAGAAAGGGGTCACCTTAGAGGGCTACATCCTCCGACCCACAATCCAAATTGTGTCTAGCATCTATTTTTATATGACTCAAGAAGATTTTTTTCCTTACATTTGAAAATAGTTGGGAAAATGTGGGGAAAAAAAACTTCATGATGTAAAACAATATGAAGTTTAAAATCCTAGATGTAAAGTTGGATTGGAGCAAGGCCATGCTCTTTTGCTTGCATAGCCGTAGTCTGTGGCTGCTTTCTCCCTGCAATGGCTGAGCTGAGCAGCTCCCACAGCAAGGACTGAGATGTCTAAATTATTTGCTCTTTGGCCCTTTGCAGACAGACACCTGGTCTCAAGTCCGCAGCTCTATATGACCTTCTTCTTTCGGTTCATTCCATCTCCGACCTTCCACTTGGGTTGCTCTTGTCAGACAGAGCAATATTCTCCCCGTCGCCAGTCCCGGGGATTACCGTATTACTTGACCTTTCAACAGAGTTATTCACGCTTGCCGTTTGTCTTCTAACATTTTTTCCCTTCCCTTTTGGCTTTTATAACATGACATTGACATTCTCGTTTCTTCTTATTTCTACTGCTCAGCCCTGCCCCCCCGCCCCGTCTCTATAATGTAGAAAGTATAGAAGCATCGACTGTACACATCCAGCCTGTACTTATGTCTCATAAGACATTCTAATGTTGCTATGAAACACCTTCCCTGTGTTATGACCACACTTGCTTCTGTCTACCTGAAGTTGATTTTCCCAAGCCCTTGCCTTTCCTTTCTGTCAGCTATACACACAAAGAAATGTTAAAGCATTTCAGGATGACTGTATCTTGTTTGATGTTGCTTACTAGGCCCTGGTGCACTCTGGAACTTTTTGAATCTATTGGAGATGGAGCAGGGTGTGTGTGTGTGTGTGTGTGTGTGTGTGTGTGTTCTCTGCAAACACTGGGGCAGTCAGAGTCATGACCCATGAGAGGCCAGAAGAAAGCCTGGTTCCACATGACTCAAGAATCTGTGCTGGCTCAAACTTCTTACATCAGGCAGTTTATTTTACACATATTTAAGTATAGTACGCTTTGTAAACACAAAACGTTCCTGGTGTAACACAATCCTATGTGCACAAGAGGCATAATGGCATTGAAACTGTTCTCAAAGTTATGCGCCACTTCTTTCACGAAGATGAGTTCTCTAGCTAGTCTGTATATGTTATTCTAAGGACCTAGGAGAAGGAATCAATGTGGTCTTGATCATGTAGTTAGCAATGGGGTCACCTAGGGCAGTCACTACTTCTAGCTCTGCTTGTGGGACCCTGCGGGAGTCCCTGACCATATAGATATCACAGAAACCACCTAGGCTATTAGCTACCTCCATAATCAGCCTTCTGGATAGAAAACAGGTCACATTATCAATTCTGTTGAAGGGACAACCCTGCATACTTAACATTCCTGGTCCCCATGGTGCTTATCTATGAACACAAGAATCTTTGTGCTCTGAACAAGGAAATATGTGGAAAACAGAGTCAGGTATCTGCCTTGGTATAATGTCATTCTCAAGATTATAAACCCAGACTGGGAAGATGGCCCAGCGGATAAAATGCTTGCCATAGCAGCACCACTATCAAAGCTCAGATTCCCAGAATCCTAGTAAGTGCCCTGTAGGCATGATGGACAACCTGTAAACCCAGCACTCAGAAAACAGCAATAGGAGACTCTTGGAGCAAGTTGGCTGGAGTAGGCAAGTCAAGGAGCTCTGGGTTCAACTGGGACACCTTGCCTCAATAAATGATGTGGAGAGCAACTGAAGAGGACAGCAAGGGTCAATTTCTGGTCTTTACAAGCATGCATGTGTGTTCATAGGCATGCAAGCACACATCAGAAACACATACCACACACACACACACACACACACACACACACACACACACACACACACACACACAGATACACAGACACACACAGATACACAGACACAGAGACACACAGACACACTTACACAGACACATAGATACACACACACAGACATATACCAACACACAGACACAGACATACATATGCAGACACACACAGACATACAGACACACACAGACTCTTTCACACACAACAACTGATAGACACATACCAACGTACAGACACACACAGAGAGACACATACACAGAGACACACAGACACACAGGCACACAAACACACACACCAACACATAGACAGAAACACACACACACACACACACACACACACACACACACACACACACACTCCAGAGCAATGGTAGAATGTCAATCTCCTACTGTGAAAAAAGACAGCAACAGGCACTTGCACCCAACTGTATTGTTTCTGGCTTACAAGGATTTCCACTCACTTGTGCTAGAGCAGGTTTGTTCCCTGGGAAGTTCTCCAGCTCCGCTGATCTGCCTCTTTGCGTAGCCCAAGGATCTCCCATGGTTTCTGTTATTGCTGTTGGTGGTGTTTCAGTTACAGAGCTGTGTAAGATGTATCTCAAGCTCAGGTTCTACATGATTTTCTTGTCTATAAGTCTAATTTTGAAAAACTTGAAGGTGTGCAGGAGCACATGGGATAATGTTTGTGAACGGTGCAAGGCTAAAACTTTTGATCTTGGGGTCTGAGTGAAGCCTTTAAGAAACTATCTGTACACATATTTGTGTCATTTGAATGACACATTACCTTTTAAAATGTGTTGTAAAATGAACCTGGTTACATTGTGTTGAAGGCTTTTACTAGCAACTGAGAAGGTAACTTAAATAAAAAGAATATTCTTTGGTAATTTCATCTGTGTATGCAATGTATTTAATTCTATTAATCTTTCATTTGCCTCCTCTAACTCCTGAACCCTTCCTTTATTCTTCTCCCAATTTCATGTTCTTTTATTCCCCCTCCTCCTCTTCCTCCTCCTCCTCCTCTTCCTCCTCCTCCTCCTCTTCCTCCTCCTCTTCTTTTTATTCTCGTTTTAAAAGTAATCACCAAGTCCAGTCAGTACTGCCTATATGTACATGACTGTAGTGTTATTCACTGGAGGATGGGCAACCTGCCATGGACCACAATGTTGCAGAAAACCGACTCTTTGTCCCGAAGCAACCATCAACTATTAATAGCTCCCCAGCTAGAGGTACAGCTCCTTCCTGGTCTGTGCAGGAATGTTGACTTATTTGATTTTTTAAAAAAATCTGAAAATAGATATATTTCCATACTATATATTCTGATTTCAGTTTCCCCTCCTTCAAGTTTTCCTAGAGCATCCCTACCCACCCAAGTCTTTATCTCTCTCATTAGAAAATACACAGCTATCTAAAAATACAATAAAATAAAAATTATCAAACCAGAATAGGATAAAACAAACAAATAAACATTAAAAAAAAAAAGAACTAGACAACCATAGGCCTGCCCCCTGACCCAGCATGAGGCATGGGTGGGCAGAAGCCACCCAGAGGTCACCAGCTGACTGGCCTGTCCACACTAGGAGCCACTACAAGGTGCAGATATTTGTTGGAGAGATGGGAGAGAAAGAGAAACATATCAGTTTGAGCATTATGAAGAGAAGCAGAACTAGAGACACAAGGGTGGAGAGGAACTGTCTGATGTGAGCAGCCTACCCAGCCACTTGAGGCCACGTTAAGAAGTCTGGCCTGTGTTGTCACTGAGATCCATGTCTAGGTCTGTGGCCATGCAGCATCAGGGGTCTGAGTCTATGTCTGTGGATGAGATTATCACCAAAGACTATGAGGATGTCCTGGGTCTGGGCTGCCATCTGGGACCATGTTGATATCCAAGGAATGTGCAGAGCTGGATCCACCTGCCACAGGCTGTAGCACTCAGGAGAGTGGACCCTGGACCTCACCCAGGCAACACAGTTGAGCAGACCTTGGTGGTGAGGGTGCAGGTAGGCTGAGCCCGCCCCTTGCCGGCTCTGGCAATGGATGAGCTAGCTGGGGCAGTGCTGGAGAAATCATCCTGATGGTGTGTATGTGGGAGAGCTGGTGGGCTGACCAACTCAGCTACATCCCAGGCCCAGATCCAGGGCCTTGAATTGGTCCATCCCAATTTCATGAATATATGAACTGCTGGAGCATGTGAAGGGGCCAGTTCTGCAGGTCCAAAGCTGCAGGATCTCCACATAAGTTGTCAACAGCAGGATATTCAGGAGAAGTCTGGCTGAGGATCCAGTATTGATAACAGAGCAGAAGCCTGAGGCCTCGAACCAGATCAGTGACTCATTGTAGTAAACATTTGTAAATAAAGATGTATGTACAAAAAATGATAAACTGTAGGACACACTGTGACACACTACAGCGTTCATGACAAGACTTTTGTTTGTTTATCTTGTTTTGTTCATTTTATTTATGTTTTTGTGGTGGTTTCAATATGCTTAGTCCATGGGAAGTAACACTATTAGGAGGTGTGGAGTAGGTGTGGCCTTGTTGGAGGAAGTGAGTCACTGTGGGTCGGGGCTTTAAGGTCCTATGTTTAATCTCCATCCAGTGAGGAAGAGTCAGTCTTCTCTTGGTTGCCTTAGGATCTGGGTGTAGACCTCTCAGCTCTTTCTCTAGTACCATGTCTGCCTGGATGCTGCCATGCTTCCCACCATGATGATAACGGACGGAACTTTTCAAACTGTAAGCCAGCCCCAATTACATGTTTGCCTTGACTTGCCTTGGTTATCATGTCTCTTCACAACAATCGAAATCTTAGCTAAGACAGTTTCTTTTCTTTTCATTTTTCTAATTTTCTTTTTGGGGCAGTCTGCAAGGGCAAAGGGTAGATATGGAGGGAAAGAGAGAATATTTTTAAGAGTACACATTTGATCATCTATAAATACATTATTTTTGATTGCTTTATCTTTACTTAAATATGATTATATACACATACTCATTTATATTTCTGTATATCCTGTATATATTCTGTATTCATGATTTGCTTATTAATGAAATACTTCTTATAAATACAAAGGGCTAAAGATTTTATGCAAGCAACAGCAGCTGCTTATTAATTCATGAGTGTAGTGGCCCTGTCAAGGCCAGAAGACAGCAGTTTGCATTGGTCTTTCCTGATCTTTGCCCTTAGAATCTTTGTTCTGCCAGTTCCATGATGTTTTCCTGAGTCTTGCAGGGTGGAAGTGTGATCTCGATCTCCTGTTTAGGGTGGGACACAGTCCATTCACTTGTTCTTTGCACTTTTATCCGTTGTGGATCTCTCTATTAACCAGTAACCATGGGGGGTGGGGGGCAGGGAAGAGATGATACTCTTCACTAATCTACGGCTATAGGGACAGGGATGTAAAAGGCAGTTTTAGACTATGTCCATTTAGCAAGTGAATACTAGTAAGTCCTACCATAGGCTTATGACTCCTTCTCCTCTTCCTATCCGTGGGTTCCTGGCTAGGTTTATAAGAGGAGGTATCAGTTCCTCTTATAAACAGACTTTAAACCAGTTTAGAAGGCTTTTTGTGACCCATGAAATGTTCACTCCCTCTGAAACCCAAGGAGACATGAAGCGCCCCCTGGAGTCTTCCAGGTACACAGCAGCTTCTACTCACTGTGAGGTTCTGGGGCTCGCATTCTTAACCCTTGGGAATGGTAGGCCAGCTGGGAGCTGGGGCGTTTCTCACTTGCCTGCTCTGGGAACAACAGATAATTTTGAGTTTTCTTGTTTTCCTGTTGCATTTAGAAGGATTTCCCTCTTGCTCTCTTGTCATTTCCAGTGTGGGTGTTTCCTCTCTTCTGGCATTTCACCAGAGAACGGCCGCTGCTGTTTTGGCACATTGGTTACAGCCATTTTGAACCTGGTATATAGTGACTTTCCTCATTTCCATCTCTGTTGGTTAGGGAACTGGAGACTCTGAAATCACACTGCTCTGAAAAGGCATCCGACCGACATCCGTCACCTATTTCACAGGTGGCAAGGAGGCCGTGCTGTGTGAAAAGGATTAATAATCAACTGGGCTTGGAGGAGAAATGGAAGAAGACAGCGATGCACCTCGAGGCCCACACACTTGCATCCAGCTATGTCATCAAGTGCGTGGCTTAACTCTGGCTGGCTCCAGAAGACTCCCCGAAGGATCATGTAGAATTTTTTTTAGCATATTTTAAATTATACATCGAGTTCTCCCCAAAGAACAGTTCCGTTAATTGCTAGTGTTAAAAGCTAGAATCGCAGTGCTTTTCTTACATCACAGAGCTTGTCTCAACACAAGTATCTTCTTTACATAATCTCATATTAAGGAATAATTTTAAAAACAATAAACCTGAAATATCTCCAAGGATATTGACTTAATCTCTTCTTCACGTATCACGGGAGTCACAAACAAGCTATATTTATGATAATATTATCTATCTCAAATTTCCAAGGGCTTTGAGTTAATCTTTTTTTAAATAGTCAAAACATCAATTAGTATCTCTTCACGCTGTAGTGACATTGTTATTGGAAAGGAGGCGATCTAGAATGAGGTCAGGCCGATTGTACTAATGTTGTGTGGTCACCATACTAGCACTAGAGGGATTTGCTTCACTGGGGAAGCCAGGGGTGTGGGATGCACAGATACCATGTTCTCATTTTGCCAGGAGTGTTTTCAAGATAGGACTATGGCTAGTAACATCATTTGCTTCCTGAGTTCTATCATTCACTTCCTCTTGATGAAGAATACTCCTGTATCCTTCGCAAACTTCAGCATCTACATCCTGCTCTGGCTGAACACTTTCTGACGTGGCATGTGATATACCATGCATTCCATGCCCTGACTCTCTCAATGCGCCTCCTTCATATCTGCCGCAGTCTCATATATGTTTTATCAACAAACCCTACCGAATCCTCATGATTCAGTAAATGTGCATGCCTATTTTAATCTCCACAGTTGTGGATGTGCCTATGGATTCTTTCTGGAATGTTCTTGTACATCTTGTCTGTCTTGGAAATGTTCAAGCTCTAGTTCAGTAGTCAACATTACTGTTTGCTTGAATGAATGGGGTCCCACCCAAAGTTCATGGAAAATTCAAAACCCAAATCTTATAGTATTCATATGTGGGGCTTTGAGAGACAGATCAAGTCATTGGGGTTCTACCATTATGAATGAAATTAGTGTCTTCATAAGGGCTTTGGTGAGAGGGGTGCGTTTCCAATTCTTCTGTCAGGATAGGACCTAGCATTTCTATCTTCTATATATAGTGGCAAGACACGATCTTGAAAAACGTGGTCCATGGTCTTGGACTTCTCTATTATAAGTTATCCAGCCATTTAGTTATAATATCAAAACCAAAGTAGGATAGTGGAATTCTCAATGGCTCCTTCTCTAAACTCTTCAGTCATGGCCTCTTGCCATGTAGCTCTGAATTTCTTCTTTTATGTGTATAAGGTAGACGTGCACATGCATGTATGGTGTGAATATACATGTGTGTGGAGATCAGAGGTCAATGTCATTGTCACTCCACAGATGCCATTTGCCTGTTTTTTCCTTTGAATCCCACCAAGTAGGCTAGGCTGGTTGGCTACCATGTTCCCGGGATACACCCACCTCTGTCTCTTCAGTGCTAGGATTTAAGGCACATACAACTATGCCTGACTTTTAAAACGTGGGCTCTGGAGATCAAACTCAGCTTCCATAGTTGAATGGCAAGCACTTTACCAACTGACCTATTCTCAACTCTCTAATTTCTTCTTATGTAATCCCAAGATCTTTTAAAACATATCACTGTAGCAATTGGTGGTTAATATCGATATTATTTATATACTTGCTTGCATTTTCTTACTGGACTAGGTATTCTTGAGGGTAGTGACTTCATTTAATTAAATGTGAGTTTCCTCGTGTTTAAGATAATATATTTTATGTACTAGGCATTTCTAAAATAAAAAATATATACTAATAAAATAAATAATTTTATTGATTAGCACGCATTTACTGGTCTGCTCTGTTTCCTGCAGTATGCTGGAACCATGGAGAATACACAAGAGAAAATTATTTTTCTACTCTTGGGCACTTTATGACTTAACCCATAAGATAAGTTTGCCATACTTTAAACAATTAGAATATTGTTTGCCAGTGAGTATTCTGTGGAGTATTCATTATGGGAATATGGTATCAGAAAGGGTTCTGTGATCTATTAAATTAGAAAGATTAAATATTTCCTCCCAGAGATTTCAAATGTATTTACACCCCTAAGTGCTCTGAGAAATTCTAGGATAAAATAAGCTGTATAAATTCTGTGTCACAAGTAACAAAGAGGGGTGTGTGTGTGTGTGTGTGTGTGTGTGTGTGTGTGTGTGTATGTGTGTATGTGTGTATGTGTGTGCACATGCGTGTGCCTGTCTGTCATTTATTTACATCATGAGGTTCTGAGAAGCACGCAGTTTTAGAAAACAGAAATAAATATTAAGGTGTGTTTATTCTGTTACATGAAAAGAAAGCATTACATGATGGCTCTGGGTAAGTTGAGAAATACCATGGTGCTAGGCTACCTTTGGGAGTGTATTTTGGATTGTTTTTGTTACATGATGTGAGAAATGTTGCTTACCTCATGGCCTGCTCAAGAAGACCTCATACCATCTGCTGAAGGTGACTGGAGTGATGGAGACCTTCCATTGCCATGGTAGAGTTTGCTTCCATTACTCCATTGCAACTCTGGGAAGTGGAGGTACTGTCAATCCAGTGTCAAAGGTGAGAAGCTTTTGAGCAGAAAGAAATGTGACCTTTCTCAGATTTCAAATGGTTGGAATCAGAGATGGCACTCAAAGCCCCACATTTGACCACCAGTCTCTGTATCATACTGCATGCCAAAGAAGAGGAGGGCATGCCTAGGGAGGAAGCCACATGCCACAATTAGGGTCCATAATGTACTTTTCTTTTGCATAACTAAATATGACAGTTGATTTTATAAGTCATTCCGGGGCCACAGAGCCCAGATGGCTTGTTAAATATTCTGCAAGTGTGTATAAGTGTGTGTGCAGGGTGGGAGGCTGTTTTTGGAAGAGAGTAACATTTGAGTCAGTATGCTTTGAGTGAAGCCCTACAACCCTGTGGTTGGATCTTATTTAATCTGTTGGAGGCCTAGATAGGACAAAAAACTGGCCAGCCCTGAATAATGTGCCTGGCTATCTTATAGCAATAGAGCAAAGCCCTCCAGGTTTTGAAATTCAGATGGAGGCGTTCATGCTTTCCTCCATTCTGCTTGTGTTGAAATTTGTGGTATTTTATGTATATGTATGTGCATGTGCATGCACACATGTGTGTCGTTTCTCAGGTAATGAGTACCTCTTAATTTTTTTTTTTTTTACACTGCCTTTCACTTTCCTGGACACACTCCAAGTAGACTAGGTTGACCAATCAGTGAGCTCACAGATCATCCTATCTCTGTCTTCCAAGTTCTGGGGTTACAAGCATATCACTACACCTAGTTGTTTTATTTGTTTGCTTGATTTCTCCTCTAGGGCTCAAAATCAGTTCTTGAAAGCACTTTAACTAACCGAGTCATCCTTCCTTGCCCCCCAGCTCTCACACGGAAGTTTTTAACCCACTAGTGATTGTTAAGAATTCCAGAAACAAAACTCACCATTTGTAAATGGTAAGACTAGGGATTCCATGTCAAGCATGAGTTCTAATCTTGGCTCTGCTATTTACCATATGCGATTTGGGACTATCTTCCTGATCTTTAGTTGGGTTTTATTAGGAATTGGTTCTAATGCTTTGATATAATCGGGAATCTGAGTGTTCAAATGCTGAAGGTCCTGTACCCAATTGGTTTTTGATCCATCAATAAAGATGTCAGTGGCCAATGGCAAAGGGAGATGGGGTGGAACCCTTAGATTCCTGTGGGCTAGGACATGGGAGAGAGGAACAGACAGAAAATCACCATGATCCAGTGGGAAAAATGAATCAGATTTAGAACTGCAGGAGAGAGAGCCAAAAAGTCACGTAAGAAGTCTGGTAAGTGGCCACTGGCCACTCCCACAATTGGGCCTTGGGTAGAACTGTCCAGACTTGAGCGAGTCACGGCATATTAAAATTAACGGGCGAAGAGAGGGTATAGGGAACTTTCGGGATAGCATTTGAAATGTATATAAAGAAAATATCTAATAAAAGAAAGAGAGAAGTGGCATTGTGGAAAAAATTAACTGGTGTGTGTGTGTGTATGTGTGTGTGTGTGTGTGTGTGTGTGTGTGTGTGTGTGTGTGTGTGTGTGATTGTGTCTGTGTGTCTTTCATTCGAGGATCCAAAGATCCAAGCTAGAAGCACACGACCTGCTGGGATCCAAAGTGGGGTAGCTAAACTTACCGCTACTGGTTTTCTGAGAAGATGAAGACAATCTGGTGTGCCAAATATGGATTTGAGTAATAAAAATAATAAACATAAAATAATCTAAAGCATATCACTTATAGCATTGGTGGCTGCAATGATAACAAATATTATGTCTTTGTAGGAACTGTTTTTCGGTCACATGAAACAGTCTGTTCAGAGCCCTTTGATTTACCCACCCCATTTTCACAGAGAAAAATTCCACTCTAACCTGACTCTACAGCAACCTATACAGGGTTGTATTCACTTACTTGACATACATGGGCACATCATATAACCTCTGCTCTCAAGAAGTGTGGAATCTTTATTAAGCCAGTCAGACTAATAACTAGGATTCCTTAGAGCCCAAGGACTGTCTGCTGCCCCCCCACCCCCCGAGGCACTTGGCTTTCACAAAGATCCATGTTATTGTTCAAACCCAAAGTTGAGGAATGCGCTTTGAAAGTTTCCCTGTCTCTGTCCTTATTTAACCCATTAACCAATTTTCATTAGACTCATCTCTTGTATAAATGCTTGGAATCTGTCTTTAGCCTACTTTCCTGTATGGCCATTGCTAACTAATACTTGTGGCTTTTCAGCTTCAGTAAGACTGTACAAGCCTTCTGTTTTTCCCAGCCTGATGGAAAAAGGATGCCCCCAAACAAAGGATCGTGCAGGGAGGGATGAGGCTGTGGCAACTGCCTAAGAGATCAGACAGTGTTCCTCAGGGGTTTGCCTTGATCTGATATCAAATTCAAACTAAACAGAAACTGTGATTAACAAGTTAATCAAGCTGATGGGGACAGGGAGAAGAAAGGCTAAATTTAACCCCATTTTTCTCTGTCCCAAATGGTAGACTTTGGAGATTTTCTTTCATCTTCTCTAAAGAGAGTTTCACTGTCAAATTTGTTTTATCCAAGTAATTTGCCTGTGAGCACTGCCTTGTAGCCTTAGATCCCTTTTCTTGAAAAACCGGGTAAAATCAAGGAATCATGAATTACCGAGAGGGGTCTAGATGACATCTTTACCTTGCTTTATGCTGCCAGTAACACCAAACAGCCTCCACATTTCCCTTCCTTCCTTTTAAATATCAAGTGTCCATGTGCTCCAAATTTTCTAAACAGAAAAAAAAACTCCCTCCTATTTATTTCTTTTATCATTCACAACACACACACACACACACACACACACACACACACACACACACACACACTCTCTTTTGACTGATGCATAAAACTGTACACATTCCTGGGTACAATATAAATATTGTGATACAGGTCTAATGTCCATATCAGGGTAAATATAGCTGTCTTCTCAAATAATGATCATTTCTTTATGGTGACAATATTCTTTTCAGATTTACACGCATGCACTTTATTATAGTATAGTAATTGCTATTCACCCTGCGGTGTGAAAGAATGCCAGCATCTCGTTTTCCCTGTATGACTTAGCATTTATCCATCCACCTTTCTGCTGCTTTCCCCATTCATTTTAGAATAAAGAATTGACAACCTGGTTAAGCCTCTGCTAAACACCTTAGTCTGTTTTGTCTTTGTTCCTCACCCCAGTTCTGAGTTGCCAGCTTTCTAGTGCCTTTACCTTGGTTTTTGCTTCACTGGTACCTGATCTCGCTATAGCCCTATTAATAATATAGATGATGTGGCTTCCCCTTGAAAGGCCCCTCTGCTCTCTCCCCGAGCAGCCCTAACGATCCTGTGGCTCTTGTCTGTCTAACACTATTCCTAGTCTCTAGCCACACTTTCTAGAGCATCTCAAGCTCTTTTGCAGGCTTTGAAGTTTGGGGCTCGAGCTTATTTTATATATTTCTCATTCTTGCTGTGTGCTACTACCTCATGTATGCACTCCTTGCAGATGCTGCCAGGGAATATCACGATGCGTAATTAAGCCTTGTTCATGGCTGTCGTCTCTTCCTGTTTGGTTTCGGTCAGCTAGTTTATACTTGCTTTCCTGGTGTTTTCTGTCTGTCCTCCCAATAGGATTATACGTTCTCAAGCCTGGTAATTTTGTCTTTCTGGTTTACCAGTGTGTGCAGGGCACCTGGCATTGTCCTGGAACGTAAATCACTACTTGTGGAATTCATGATTAGAGTTCTAGGCATGTTTCCTAATTGTATTTCTTCCATAAACGTAAGTGTGCCGTTTGATTGAAGGGTTTGATCCTACTGATTAGTTTGTCTGAATAAATGAAGCAAATGATGCTTCTTACTGCCCAGGTGTTCCTATTTTTATGTGCTGGATTGAATTTATTTTAAGCCTAGCTCTCATAATGCATTTGATAGAGGACTGCTGAATACGTCGTTTTGTAGGTGTTATTGGGATGCGGGAATGATGGCAAGTCCTAGCAAGGATGCCAGTGAGAGAAGCTCATAAACACGGAGGCATCTGGAAATCAGAGTGTGGTCCTCCCTCAGCCCTTTCATCAACCACATCTAAAGTCTTCAACATTCTTTAACACCATGCATCCTTTAAGGAAAGACCTTTCTAATATTGGAGAACAAAGACAGGAGTGACAGGGTCTGTCTTAGTTGCTTTCCCTAGTTTGACTGGAATGTCATTTCCACAAAGCAGAGACCTAGTGGAGATATTAATTCAAGTGGAGGGAAAGAGGAAGTTAGATTTGGGCTGTCAATCTGAGAGATGCCCTTGTAAGACTGCCGATAGCATCTTCCCTTTTCAATAGCCTCCCTGGCATCTGATTTGCATGAGTTGTGAGATAAGATTCAGCTCTGTCTCATTTGCAAATCTGGAAACATAAGGGACAGACATCACGAGGTGCTCACCAGTAAGTCCAGAAAATGTGGCAAGGTTAACTCTTCTTTTTAATAGAGACAGATGTGATGGGCTCACCACCCCTGGATGGGAAAAAGAACCTGCAAAATTATAGATATCTACTTCAGGAAATACGTTTACAGCCACTGAAATCAGTCAGATAAGAAAACTTGCTACCCCTAAGTGAAAGATGCCTGAAGAAAACTGTCCCTAATAAATGCACAGAATTTCTATCAAGCAACAAAAGACCAAGCAGCAGGCTTGACAATTGTGACTTCCTAATAGTTTTAGGATAGCTACCTAAAATATTCATTTTTTTTCTTTGTCACATGGACTACTGCTAAGTTGGCATTCATATCTTGAAGTTGAAGAGAATCAAAGTCAGTATCTATATTTTAGGGAATAGTTTCCCTATTTTAGGGGATAGAGAATCCTCTGTGGATAAACAATAAGTTAGATTTATACAGAGTGAGTGAAATCTACCAAAAGACCAGGCTGGATCTCACAGACTGGAAGCTGGCACAGGGTCCGAGGAGAAGCAATGAGAGGAGTGGGCGTTGCTATGACAAGGCTTGGGACTCAGAGTAGCCAGGGAGCAGCTCCATCTTGATCTATCGACTTAGGCTATTCTGGGGCAAGGAAATGGCAATCAATATGACATCTACATCTGAAGGATTTGAATGCTGCTTCCCAGAACAGAATGTCAAAGAGAGGGGAAATGTCTGTGGCAAATGGGGCGACGTGGAGCACAAATGATGCCACCCAGCCTGTGTTGCAGCTGTAGGAGGGGCGGCAGGGGGTGTTCCCCATTCTCCGGTGAGCACCAGGGTAGTGGTGCTGGGTCAGTACCACGGACTTCCTGAACTTTGGGGTTGTTTGGGGTCTGTCGAAGCATTCCTGTGTACACAGTATTGCCGCAGTAACTGGAAAGCTGGTTCCTGGGAGACTTGGTGGGGAATAAGAAGCCAGTCAGAGTAAACATCTGACTGATGGAGATGCAGGCAGGAGAGAGATGAATAGGAACTGAGACCCAGTGTGACAAATGGTGAGCTATAATTGTAACTAGGCTACGACCACAGCCTGACTTTCAACTGCTGGAAATCTTTCCCTGAGGCTAGAGCCCCCTTTGCTTCGGTTTCAGGCAAGCTAGATAATTAGTTCCACCTCACTTGCAGCAGACAGCGCCTCATCAGTGGATTAATAGGAACTAATGTAGTAAGAGGGTGCCTCAGTTAGGGTTTTATTACTGTGAAGAGACACCATGACCAAGGCAACTCTTATAAAGACAGACATTTAATTGAGGCTGGCTTAGCGTTTCAGGGTTTCAGTCCATTATCATTGTGGGAAGAAGCAGGGCAGCGTGCAGGCAGACATGATGCTGGAAGAGCCTGGAGTTCTACATCTTGATCCAAAGGAAACTAGGAGGAGACGGTCTTCTGCAGGCAGCCAGGAGGAGGCTCTGTGTCACACGGGCCAGACTTTAGCATGTATATGAGACCTCAAAGTCTTGACTCCATAGTGATACACTTCCTCTAACAAGATCACACCTCCTTCAATATGGCCACTTCCCAGGGGCCAAGCATATACAAAGCACCAGAAAGGAGGACTCTCACAATCAGTAGGGGTCCTCAAAGAGGAATAGGGAGAGGCCTCTACATTGTTGCCAAGATCCCCCATGGCACAAATCTCCTTAGTTATATAGTAGCTGCCTTACTTTCCCTTTCTGTATAACTTTCTATTTCTCTGTCAGTGTTTCCCAAGATCACCTCCAAATAAATAAATGATGCACCTCTAAGAATCCAAACACAGGCAGTCAGATAATGCAAACACAGCTGTTTATAACACTCCAGCACCAGGTGATTTCACTGGAACTAGGCACTCCTTGAGATAACTGGGCACTACTTAAGCTAAAGTCAATGGAGGAATCATCCAGGCAGGCATGAGGAGAATGGCTGGAACCTCAGGCCTCTAGAGGTGGAGAAGAGTTCAAGGCCAGCCTGATCTACATTGGAAGACCTTGTCTTAAAACCAACAATGACAACCTTAAAATAGCCAGGATGAATTTCAATAGCCCCTGGTTGAGTGGCAACTGAAAGTAGTTTCATTTGGCTATGGGAAGACAGAATAACTTTTACATAGCTGAGTTTTGGCTTGAAATTCCCTGTGTGTTCATATATGTTTTTCCACTGTCTGCTTCCTTTATAACCCTCTGCCTTCATCTCATCTAGTTACCCTTCATTCATTCCTATGCCAAAGCTCCTTGCAGATCAAGGACTTTGATATTTCTGAAAACGTGATGAACCAACCTGTAATTGAGGTCCAGTCACCTCTCCATCTACAATGATTCAGTGGAGATACCATAGCATACATGGAGGCTTGTGTATAATTTTCTGGGCTGTCTCAATGCTGGCCCCACCTTTTGTTGACTATAGATATGAGATATTGATGCTTACTTAGTCTATAACCTGGACACTTTTACAGCATAAAATATAGAGTTATAATGTTACTTTTTTTGTATTTTATTATCCTCCTTGCTTATTTGGTTATGTTGAACACAATTTTATTTATCAATTTAATTAGCAAATTAATTTATTTGTTTTTGAGGGGGTTTTCTGTGTAGTGAAAGTAGGCTGTCATCCATCTCATGACCCTCCTACCTCAATCTCCTGAGTGCTGGGATTACAGGGATGTGTCATTATACCCATCCGTGGTTCCATTCTTAAGGGTTGTTCCAAGGCAATAAGGCTAAGGAGTTCTACTGCTTGTTTAGCTTCCTTGAGAGAAAGCCTCACTGTGAAGCTCAGGCTGGTCTTGAACTGACAATCTTCTTTCCTTAGTCCTCCAAGTGTTGTCATAATAGGAAGGTACAAATCTACCCATCTTTATATCCCATTTTCATAAGACATAATTAAAAAACATTTAAGCCAACCCATATATGCCAACTAATTAAAATGTCCAGGGTTTTATACTTAGCATTTCTCATGCCATTTAATAATAACCAATACACATTTTAAAAACCAAAGGTCATTTCTGCTACTTTCTACGCTAATCAACCACTCTTCCAGTGTCCATTGACCTGTGAATTATAGAAGTGCTTATGGCAACTATCTGTATAAAGTATGGCTTCCCCGATATTATGCCAGGTGACCACTCATTCAGGTTCATAGATTTGTCTTGCTTTCTTTTTATTAGTGGTATAACAGAGAGAAAGGAAGTAAAAATTGCCTCCTCGTGGTATAGCTTTTGGAGTTTAGCTTCTCAGAGTCAGAGTATGCTTTTCTTATTTAAACGGAGAAGGGAAAAGCACCAAGAGTATTAGGGCTTTTCCTCTCTGGCACTGTGAAAGGACTCCAGGGCTCGTGAAGATGGAACAAGGTGAACTGGCATTTAATGAGAGGAACTGAAGTTAAGTGAAGGCATCCCAAAGTGATTAATTGCTGGTTAATACACAGCCTCAACCTTCAGACAGAATTCGTCTATGATGGAGGCGAGCATACAGCTTCCTTGCCAGGGGTCACTAAGCTTAGGTATACCTCAAGGCTGCATTAGACTTTCCTTTCCTTGTACAGTAAGGATTTCTTTCCATCAGTCAATAACTCATGGTCCATAGACCACCTGACCCACAGGTGACCCTCACACTTAAAGACTGCTCTGCCCCAACCCATCTTGGTCTATGTGGACAGGATGCCCCTTCCCTCCTTCTCAACAGTTGCCAAGACATTTGTGTACCAGGGAGAAGAGAAAGGAGGGGTTCTAGAGGAAGAGGATGGGGGAGTCCAGGGACTCCTTAGAGGAGTGATGTTGACAAAAAGCCATGTTCCTACATATACGTGCAGGTGTGTGGCTCCAAGAAGACAACTTGACATTGCCCTTGGTGTAAGAAAGTGCTGGACTCTGACCAGAATGGATAGGTTTAATTCTTTCAACTGAATTAGTAAGGATTAATTACTATTAAATGAGCATGCAAATAACCCCATCCTGGGGAAAACAGACTGCTGGTGCACAGACTTGATTGCTTGGAATAAGCTTCCTTCCTTAGGGTCAAAGAAATCCGGTGTTGGGTTGACCTTGCCGTATTTGTTCCTTCCTATTTGTTCCTGCATATAGGCCTGATTTCAGTTGATGTTTCAATGGATAGTCACAAAGACATGCTCTCATTGTACCTTTTCAAGAAATTTTATCTCTCTTCCTCAGAGAAAAGTTCCTTTAGTTTTATGCCCAGCAAGATTACGTATCTCTAGCCACACATAGTGAGAAGGCCAGTGATAACAGTAAGAAATAGCTTTCCTATGTCTTTGTATTTGAGGACAAGAAGCAACTCTGAATGAAATCCAGAAGAAAGCGATAGAGAAGGAACTAGTTCCACAGGTGAGCCATGTTAACAGACCATGCATGTGACCCTAAACCAAACCAGCAGAAAATTCCAAGCACTCAAAGAATTGATCATGAATAGTTGTTTCTCTTATGGAGATACACAGACATCCAACAAGTACATAAGAAGATGCTATGTGCTGTTTCTCTCTCTCTCTCTCTCTCTCTCTCTCTCTCTCTCTCTCTCTCTCTCTCTCTCTCCCTCTCTCTCTCTCTCTCTCTTTCTCAAAACATACAAAATCCGAGTAATAATTAGGAAACTATGAATCAAAATAGAATATGTGGCTGGGGAGATGTCTCAATGGGTAAAGTATTCGGTTCCCCAAGTGTAAGGACTTTAGTTTGGATTCTCCAGAAATCATGTGACAGACAGCTGGGCAGGTGTAGCAGCAATTTGTAAACTCAGCACTGGAAGGGTAGATATAGGAGACCCTGGGCCATTGTGGGTAGCCAGACTAACTTGAATTGGTGATCTCTGGATTCAAAGACTCTGACTCAATGAATTAAAGTAAATAGCAACTGAGAAATACATTCACAATCAGACTCTCTCTCTCTCTCCCCTCTCTCCCATATACACAAACATGAAAAAAGCACATACACATATATGCACCCCAAATGCTCACAATATACTGCATTGCTCCTCATATCTATAGCTAATATTAAAACACATAATAAGAAATATTGGCAAGCATATAGAGAAATTTGAATCTATGCTCATTTAGCAGGTATGAAAAAAATGGCAGAGGTATCATAGAGAATACTGTGATAATTCCATTTATTTTTGAAAAGAACTAGAATTATCATATGGTCCAACAGCATTTGAGAATACACCCAAAAGGATTGAAATAAGGGCATTAAGAGATATTTGTACAATCAGGTTCACAGAAATATTATTCATAGTAGCCCTAGAGAAACAACTACGTGTTTATCAAAGAGCAAATGAACAGTGTAGGAATGTATCAATGCCATATTATTTTGCCTGAAATATGAAGGATATTCTTATACATGCTACAATATAGATAAGTTAAATTCTTTATGCTAAGTGAAATTATTAGTCTGAAATAGAGATGCTATATGATCTTATTATATGAAAAATCTAGTGTTGTCAAATGCATAGAGATGGAAACCAAAAGGTTATTTGGCAGAGTTGGAACTGAGGGAAATTGGGAAACATTGTTCTATCAGTTTTGCAAGATAAAAAGTGTTGAGGAAGCAGGGGATGGGTATGGGCTTATTGCACAGCAGTGTGAATGTACTGAACTCTACACCTAAAATAGTTGAGAGTAAATCTTTTGCCATGCACATTCTGCCACAATTTTAAAATAGACAATATATCTGACTTTCTATTCCTATTTTGGTAAAATACTCCAACAAAAGAAATTTAAGAGAGTCAGGACAGTTCCTTCTGGCTCACAGTTCAAAGGTATAACCTACCGTGTTTGGGAAGCCATGGCAGTAAGAGCCTGAGGCAGTTGGAATGCCATATCTAAAGTTAAGAAGTCAAGAATGGTGCAGGCTACTTCTCAGCCTACTTTCTCCACTTAAACAGTCCAGGATCCCAGCCAAGAGATTGGTGCCACCCACATTGGGGAATGATTCTCGCTTCAGTCAATGCAATCAAGATAATCCCCACAGACATGGCCAGAGTGCTTTCTCCCAGGTGATTTTAGATTTTGTCAAGTTGAAAAATTGCATTAAACCATAACAACATGCAAACAGGAAACTATGGAACTTTACATATGTTCCAATTTTGTTCATTGGAATGATAAATCAGAAAGATATCTGAGACTTTAAGCCAAGAACAAAAAAATATGTTTTTTTTTTTTTTTTTTTTTTTTTTTTTTTTTTTTTTTGGTGAAACTTTGATTGTATGATCAAGCACTTAACAGGGACTAATTGGTAGAGACACAGTTATGTGTGGAACAAAGTTAACTGGAATCTCAGTGGTTCAATATAATAAAAACTTTATTTATAACTAGGTGTGGTGGAACACGTCTTTAATCCCAACACTCAAGCGGTAAGGGCAGGTGGAGCCCTGGGAGTTCAAGGTCAGTCCGGTCTACATAGTGAGCTCTAGGCTACATAGTTAGACTGTCTCAAACCAACTGACTAACCAACCAACCAACCAACCAACCAACCAACCAACCAACCAATCAACTGAACAACCAAACAACCAAACAACAAACAAACCCTTAACAATTTTGCTACACGTTGAGCACAAGTTTGTGGAAGGCTTCTGTTCCATCTACACAGTCTCACAGGGACTCTGGTTGATGAGAACTACATCCTCTTTGGGTGTTAGTTTCTTCTCTCACATGGCTTCTAAGTTGTTTAATAATGGGAAAAATGCAAAAGGTTAATTGCATGCTTTTAAATGCCACGCTGAGAGTGACATACATTTGCCACATATAGCCTAAAATTATATGTTGAATTGTTTCCAATTAGCTGGCTGGTCAGAGCATCCTTGTGTTCTCTGACAGGATATTCAAATGCTGGGCTTTTGCTTCTGTTTCATTCAGTGTTTGACATCAGTGAGCTATGGCTTTCCATAGCTGTGAGCTACAGCAAGCAGGTGGTGTCCCTACTGTACAGGTCAAAGTGTTGGATTCTTAGCCCTTTAAGCCTTGAAGCTCTTGTATAGGCCTGGAGAATCTTTCCACCACAGGTGTCTGAGGTCCGTGGCCCTAAAGACTTGACACCTCTCTTGAAAGCTTCCAGTAACCAGGCACTGAAGTTTCTCTTCTCTGGCTCTGTATACCTTTCTGTTCTTCTTTAGCCTCAATTCTATGCCAGCTCTTGCCTTCCCCTACCTTCACTGCCCTTCTCTTCCCTGCCTTGGCTGTTTTGAGTGTTCCACCGGCTTCTTCCTAAGTCAAGTGACCAGCCACTTGGCTGCTTTCATGGGTTTTGTCCTTTCCAGTGCTTGTAATGCCTCTGCCCTTGGTGCTGATCCTATTCCTTTGCACTCATTGCTGATGCTGACTCAGCTCTCAACGCTGATCCTATGCCTCTGGTCTCAGCGTTGAGCTTATGACTCTGGACTCAGTCCTGATCCTATGCCTCTGCCCTCAGTGCTAGGATCCCATACATCTGCTACTTCTTTCTTTGGGTTACAAGCTCAGCTCACAACACTAGTCAGGTAATGAAACATCTTGAATGAAAGAAACCCATTAATGTTTTAATTTTGAAACACTGGGAGAGGCAGGACAGGAGATACATGGTGTGAGCCTGCTTCTATAGCTAGAGGGAGACTGAATATACCGATTACAACTTCTCCTGTTTAACCACAGCCATAAAGATCTGTGTTTGGACCAATCACAGACTCTTTAGTAGCAAGTACAGCAGCCACTATGCTAGGCTAGTAGAGAAAGTGTTTTCTCCCACCCCTAATATAGGTGGAAATGGTTTCATGGGCATCTAGTGTTAACTACTATTGCAAACAGCCCTGACTGAGGCTGTGTCTTCAGTACGCAGCTGAACCTTCAGGACACAGGCCAATCAGCTGATACTGTATAGTTTTCTCAAGGTGCCTATGGAGTGTTCAAGAAAGTTGATGCTGGTATAAAGGTTGTTTAATTGACAGTTCTTTTCTTCAAGACATCTAGGACAGTAAGACAGAGTTCAGCAGCTGCCAGTTAGGGAGTCAAGTTGCTCTATGCCCATCATCTTTGCTTATTTGCCAGGAAATGGCCATCACAAGGAGTCACTGAAATTAAAAATGATTAGCACCACTACTGACTTTAACCGTGTTTTCTCATGCCTGGTGCCTCAGGGAGAGGGATGTCAGTTTAGCTGTAGATTTTGCAAGAAGTGTGTTCTCCCTGGATGCTCAGGCAGAAGGAAATGAAATGGAAGTTGCTTATGCATAACATCGCTTCAACCACAAGGAACATTGCTAAATGCCAGAAATTAATAGAATAACCGAGTGCAAGTCCCAAACATTTACAGATAATTAAAGCAGCAGCAAAGCTACAGTTTATTCTACTTTTAGCACTCTCGGTGGTAATGCCAATACATATTAATGTTTATTTTCTTTAGCCAATATGTGAGAGACCAGATCAAACAAGAGCAGAAAAGGTACAGATGTGCTAGTCTTGTTTTATAAAGACGCAGAGATGGAACTCTTTAACGTTGTCCCTCATCCAACACGAACCTTCTGATTCTCAGGGACTGTGGTATCTTTCTTGTACTGCTTTGGCCTTGATACATTTCACACATAGACATCACAGAATATAGTGGATAGGTTGCCATTGGCAATTGCATGAACGATGACAAAAATTTGTCCTTCTCAATATAAATCGTAATATTGAATTGGCCTGAAAAGGCATTTCGAGAGGGACTTGATCTGAGTGAGTGAGTTTCTCAGTGTAACTTTCCTGGTTATTCGACTTGATTGAGGGAGAGAGCTTAGAGGGTTGAAGGGAGCGCATATTTAGCAAGCCTTCATTTTCCTGTCTCTTTGAAAACCAGTTGTCTCAGTTGAAATGAGAATGCTGAGTGGGATGTAATATGAAGATCAGCATCTCTCTCTCTCTCTCTCTCTCTCTCTCTCTCTCTCTCACACACACACACACACACACACACACATTTAAATATTTATGCAAATTTATTTTTTAACTTTTATTTATTTTATTCTTCTTCTCTTATATGTATTACATTATGACCACAGCTTCCCTTCCCTCTGGTCCTCTTAGTAATCCCCCCACACACACACACCTCCCCACTCCCCCAGATCCATTTCTTTTAAGTTTCCCTTCAGAAAAGAGAAGCCTCTCAGGGATATCAGCATACAATGAGTTACAATATGACTAGGGACAAACCCTTATATCAAGGCTGCTCTAGGCAACACAGTAGGAAGAAAAGAGTCCCAAGAGCAGGCAAAAGAGTCAGAAACACCTGTAATCCTACCATTAGGAGTCCCACAAAAATATTAAGCTACACAACCACAATGTATATCCAGAGGACCGAGCTCAGACTAATACAAGCTCCAATATTGTCCTGTTAGTCTCTATGAGCCCCTGTGAGCCCTGAATAGAACTCTTCTATGTTATTGATTGGATCATATTCAGGTAGTTCTGGCACAGACACATTAGTGGAAGAGTTAACATTTTTACAGTAAAATTAAGGAAGATTACTTGTGTTTCATCCTGAGTTGAAATTTGAGTGTGTAGGGTTTAGAATATACACCTTTCAATATTTGGCAGTATGAGCTAGGTTCTGAATTTGTGGAGCCACAAGCCTATTTGTGAATGACCCATTGTTTATGGAAGTGATTTGACAAAGGCCTTCAAGAATCATGCACAGTCCAGGGCCCGAGGTGCAGGCATTCACCAAGGCACTGTTTTTATCTCCACTGTCCAAGGCTCCTGCAGTTTACCTTTGATGCATTAAACTAGCTGGTTATGTCCTTCCCACTCATGTCTGAATGCTCTTTTCAGGTACTTTGGGTGTTGCTTGCTTTTTCCTAACATGAGTTTTGTCTGAATCAACCCTGTCCTGGCTTGAACTTAACCCTTATCTCAAATATTCTGTTTCTGAAACGTTGGATGTGTGTGTGTGTGGTTGCTGTCTATTGTTTATTTACTAAAGACTTATTTTGTTTTTAATTATGTGTAAACATGTTTGTCTGTGTTTGACTATGTGCAAATGTGAATTCTGATGCCTTTAGAGTCTAGAAGAACATGTCAAATCCCTCTGAAGTTATAGGATGCCCTGGGTCCTATGCAAGAACAGCTGTGTGCAGTTCTTTCAACGGCCCCAGCTTCTCTTTAACCCACACTGCTTGTGTTTTTCAGTGTGCTTCATTAGTGTCTTACTTTCAGCCATTGGCAAAAGATTTTGGAGTGTATGTATGCTTTTGCTTCTTCTCCCACCTCCTTGGAAAGGATTTTCATCCTTTATTTTAGGAATCAGTAGTACTAAGCACTTACTGTTAGGATATACTAACTCTGCTTCCCAAAGAGAGTATTTCAAAACTTGTAGCTAGAAGTCACTAGCTGTTATTAATGAGTTTACTGATGCAGTGCTTGACACATATGTATAAAAATCCGACTTTTATCCCCAAAATCCAAGCAACAAAGTCAGGCATGTCAGTGTATGTCTGTAATCCCAGTGCTAGGTCTAAAAATGTTGGAAGTGAAGACAGAGAGATCCCTGGAACTCTCTGGTCAGTCAGTTCGAGATAAATAAATGAACTCCTGGGTTAGTGAGAGACTATGTTTTTAAAAACTAGATAGAGAGGAGTTGAAGAAGGTATCCTAAGACCTTTGGTCTCTACATGCACGCACACACATGTGCACATACACATATATACAAGTACATATATGTACACAAAGGAAAAACATCCTCTGGGGATATTTGAGGATAGAAACATTCAAAGGCATATTAACTGAATATGTAAACTTTTAGTTTTCATAAAAATAATGAACAAAGATAATGACTACTTTTATAAAAAATTAACAAATAATAATTATTATACTCTTTACCACTTTTAAGAACTCATACATTATTCATTAGTTAAATTAAATTCTGTTGTAAATATTTGAAAACACTTCCTTTATTCTTAAATTTAAATACTCTTTAAATACTCCATAATGAATGGATATAACATTTCACAGTTACTTACAGCCTGAATTCTTTATAAATGGGAAAAGTCAATGATTACTGATTTAGAGAATTTAGGATTAAATGTACAAAAAACATTCTTGAACTACAATACTACTCAGGCTCTGTGCATTTGTGTTTCAAAGCAGATTCTCCAATGTCTGATAAAATACCATATTCATGTATACCTTAGCTTGGATCACTGAGTAACTTCTAGGCAGCTTTATTGCATCGATCACCTTTGGAGACTAGATGAAATAGGGCCCAACGTTTGGAAAGAAAATAATATTTCTATTTATTGTGTTGAATTCTCTGCTTCAATTGGCATACATTCTCATTTTTCCACTGGATATTATGAGCAAAGCTCTGAAGTTATTGCCTAGCAGGGAAATGGATAGGGAAGAAATGGAGCCGAAACATTGCTCTACAGAGTAGGGTGTACTCTTCGAAAACACTAAGTTCTGGCTTAGTTGTAAATGCTTCCTGTAATATTGTAGCTTAACTTCCAGACTTGAACTTTTCGGAGCCTGCGCTGCTTTTGTTCTTTACCTGAGGTGAGAAACGTGAGCTGAATTATTTGTGGTCCCAGAGAACCAAAGTAAAGCTGACATTAACACGGTCCCCAAAAGTTCACAAAGATTAATGTGCTGCTGAATTATTTAAAAGATCGACGATTCTTTATCTTATCCATATGCTCAGTTATCCAGCTAGCTTTGTGCAGTTATGATGTGAAGAGATTTTTTGGTTTGTTAAGGTTAATCAGAATACCTTTTTTTTCCCTTAAAAGTCATCGCTGGAGCTAGATTAAAATATCTTTTGAGGGACTAGAATCAACCTCAAAAAGTATTCCATACCTTTGTGCTGATGTGGCAAGAGTGTCTCAAAATAAGTTTGGCCTTCACCAATGTTGGATGAGAGGCTACTTGTCAATGGCAGTCACCAGGTAAATAAAAGCAGGAGGGAGAAAAGTGAAGATCTAGTCTTCAAGGTAAGCTCACTGAATTGATATTATAGTCCCAAGTTCTAAGAGGGAACCTGCTGTATTTTTGGTTGTTGTTGAATATTTGTTCATGTATCCAGTTAAACTAAAGACAAACTGCACTGATTTATCCTCTTTCATGAATACCCATGGAAATGTGGGGTTGTGTGAAGTAAATCACATGGCTTGTTCTCAGAGATAACGTTCATAGGAAACATCCCCGATTTATCACAATGTCCTAGTTTTTGTGATATTCTTTGTCACCACCAAGATCTGGTGTCGCATCTGAAACTCTGGTATTCAAAAAATACTTAAAATCCAGGAAAAGAAAATGGCTGTCTTTTCTTCTTGGAGATAATCTAGATTCAACTTTACTTCTTGTATTAGAGTTCTCTAGAGGAACAGAAATAAGACAGTACACATATACTAAAAGAGTATTTAATAGACTGACTTGCATTATACAGTCTGGGTAGTCCAAAAATGGCTGTATTCACAGGAGAAGCTGAAGACTGTAGCATTTCATTCCACCTGGCTTCAGGATTCCTCATGAGCTCGTGGCCTTCAGTTTTTATCGGAAGGCTGAAGAAGTTGGGTTCTGTCAGTAGCAGAGGTAATTGAAAGAACTCAGGGACAGAGTAGGTGATTTCACCAGAGAGATGTGAAGATAAGCAGGCAAAAAACAAAAGCATTTCCCTCACACCCCATAGGTAGGTATATCCTATGCCTATCTCTTAGTTGATTCTGGGCCCTACAAAGCTGACAACCAGGATTAACCTATGCACCTCTAGACTCACAGATGGACAGAGACAGGTGTAACAAAACTGATGAGTGGGTGTAGTATCTGGCAAGGTGAGAGGCTCAAGAATTTTGCTTGGGGAGAGCTATTGGTGACAGGTTTCTTCAAGGAATCTGATGACGAGCTGAGCTTTTGACCTAACTTCTACTACTGCTTTGCTATAAAGCATATTGGGAAGAGAGCTGCATTATCTAAAAAATTATGAGTCTGTGGAGGGATTGAGAATTTACTCAACACAGATATACACCCAGCTAATGCTAGGGGGACTATAATGAAAGGCACTTTAGAAAGATAGGAACATACAAGTGAAGTTGCAAATGTCAAATCACTTCCATAAACAATGGGTCATTCAGGGGAGGGGAGTATGAGTTTGGAAAAATAAATAATATCCAGCTCACTGTGAGTTTGCTTTGATATCAGTTGGCAGCTTGAACCTTATTCTGCTAATGTAGTCTGAAAAGAGAAGCAGCTTGTTTAGACTGCAGATGCATTTAATAGCAGCCAAGAGCTCAAGTTTTCTTGTGGATTAGGGAGCTCTGGGATATGCTATGGGTGATCTGGAGAAGGCTTGGCTGATGAAGTCACAGGGACTTTGTTCTGACAAAGTGTTCTAGTGAGAACAGATTAACATTTGAAAAATTCAAATAGAAAGTCACAGGAAGTTATAAAAATTACATACAAGTAATCTCTGTGCCTCTCACTGTTCTTCCTCAATGGTGATGTTTTATACAAATAAAACAACCCCCAGAAATCGGTGTTGAGATAATTCACAGATCTTGTGCAGAGTTGATTAGCTTATAGGAACTTTGTGTGTGTGTGTGTGTGTGTGTGTGTGTGTGTGCGTGTGTGTGCACATGCAATCATTTATTTATTCACTTACTTTTGGTTTTCAAGACAGGGTATCTGTGCCCTGGAAAATACATAGTTGTTCAATTTGATCAGGTCCAATGCAACAGTGGTCTCACTGTGTGTCTGTGGCTATTTCCTATGTCATGTGAATATGCTAGATCTCTGTTCTCTCAGGTTGGAAAATCTAATTCAGGGAGAAGAGCATAGGATTTAGAGCAGAGAGATGTGAAGTAAAGCCCAGCTGTATCAGTTGCATTGTAAGCAGGTCCAACAATCTCCTGAGCATCATCAGTTTCATCACCTACATTCCACCTGTTAAATTCATGAAGAGCGTCTTGGGCAATGGCTGCTATATCACAGGTCCTTAAGTACCAGGGTGGGATGGCCAAGCCATTCCTTCTGGTCACTTGTTAATTGAAAGTCAGTTAAGATTTTGAATTTGAAACCAGTATACTAAGTACATGTTCTTATGCACAGATGCACTCTGTGAGTGACCAACAATTCTGTCTCTGTCTGTCTCGACCTCTCTCCCTCTCTCTCCCTTCATATATCTCTATTTTATTTTCAGCCTGTAATTTGTTTTCAGGTCTTTGAACCAGAATGCCCAGAGAAAGACCATGAGGACCAACTACTTCCAAATCCTTTATCACTTTGTCTTGTCTTTATAGTGTGTGTGTGTGTTATATGTACAAGTGTGAAGGTTAGAGACAAATGTTGGGTATTGTTTCTAGCTTTCCACCTTCTAGATTGGGTCTCTTGTTGTCTACCACTGCATATGCCAAGCTAGCAAGTCTGCAAGCTTTTAGGGTTTCTCTTGTTGCAACCTCTCACGTTACCACAGGAGTGATGAGATGACAGATGGACAGGGGCAGGTCTGCTTTATGGGGATTCTTGGGATCTGAATTCTGATACTCATGCTTTCATGGCAAGCATTTTATCCACTGAGCCATTTTCCCAGACTTCTGTCTTCTCTGCTACCAAAGTGTTCTCCCTATGTATTTACATACATGGATGTTTAAGACACCTGGACTTGATACACATCAAATTTGTCATTTCCCCAATATGATCTTCATAATACTCAAAAATTCTGCCACTTTATTTGGGAAGGAATGGCTAAATAAAGTAGATTTCTCTACTGATGGAGTTTACAAGGATGCTTGAAGCAAAGAGTATGAAATTTAGCATTTTCTTTTTAGCAGAATTTTATCTTAGACCAAGTCACAAGATTAGTGTGAGTCACGCACTGATCTACTTTTGGAGATAACAGATGATCTGAGATTGTGCCAAGTGATAACTTATTCCCAAAGGACTGGGTCTAGAGATTCGAAGTAAGTATTTATTTGAAGAAATATAAAGGAGTTGTACAAACACATTGGAATAGTACTTAGAAGAGAGGAAAATACTAAATGGATTTGTCATCAAAGATTACAGTTTTAATGTGCATTTATGCAATATCCACGAGGATAAATACTCCCTGGTCTTTCATTGTAATTATCACTCCTAAGTAATTGATGTAATTATAGTTTGAGTTTAAAGGTGCATATGATCCCAATTGGGGCCTGTCACTGGACCTCCTTTCTCTCAGGCTCTTCTCCATTTTTGTCCCTGCAGTTCCTTCAGACAGGAACAATTCTGGGTCAGAGCTTTTGACTGTGGGATGGCAACCCCATCCCTCCATTTGATATCCTGTCCCTCCGCTGGAGGTGGGCTCTACAAGTTCCCTCTCCCCACTGTAGAGAACTTCATCCAAGGTCCCTCCCTTTGAGTCCTGTGAGTTTCTCACTTCCCAGGTCTCCAGTATATTTGAGAGGGTTCCCCTACCTCTTACCTCCTGAGATTGCCTGTTTCCATTCTTTCTGCTGGCCCTCGGGGGCTTCAGTCCTTTTCCCTCACCCCAATACCGGATCATGATCCCTGCTTCCTCTTCCTGTCCCCTTTTCCACCCAGGTCCCTCCTTCCCTCTGCACCCCATGTCTGCTTTCTTCCCCCTCGCAAGTGGGATTGAGGAGTCCTCACTTGAGTCCTTTGGCTTGTTAACCTCCTTGAGTCCTGTGGGTTGTGTCCTGGGTATTCTGTACATTTTTGGCTAATATCCATTTATTAGTGAGTACATACCATTCGTGTCCTTTTGGGTATGAGGTACCTCACTCAGGATGATATTTTCTAGTTTGCCTGCAAAACTCATGATGTCTTCAATCTTAATAGCTGAATAGTGCAAATGAACTACATTTTTCTGTATCCATTCTTCCATTGTGGGACATCTGGGTTGTTTACAGTTTCTAGGTATCACAAATAAGGCCACTAAGAACATAGTGGAACATGTGCCCTTGTGGCATGGTGGGATATCTTTTGGGTAAATGCCCAAGAAAGAGTGGTATAACTGGTTCTTCAGGTAGATATATGTCCAATTTTCTGAGGAACCTCCAAATTGATTTCCAGAGTGCTTGTACCAGTTTGCAATCCCACCAGCAATGGAGGAGTGTTCCTCTTTCTCTACATCCTCACCAACATGTGCTGTCACCTGAGTTTTTGATCTTAACCATTCTGATTTGTGTAAGGTGAAATCTCAGTGCTGTTTTGAGCTGCATTTCCTTCATCACTAAGGACTTTAAACATTTTTTTAAAAGTGCTTCTCAGCCCTTCAAGATTTCTCTGTTGTGAATTCTCTGTTTAGTTCTATACCCCATTTTTTGATTCGGTTGTTTTTGGTGGTTAGCTTCTTGAGTTCTTAATATATTTTGGATATTAGCCCTCTTTCTGATGTGGGGTTAGTGAAGATATTTTTCCCCAATCTGTAGGTTGCCAGTTTGTCCTATTGACTATATCCTTTGCCTTATAGAAGCTTTCCAGCTTCACGAGGTCCCATTTATCAATTCTTGATTTCAGAGCCTGAATCATTAGAGTTCTGTTTAGGAGATTTCCCCTTGTGCCAATGGGTCCTGACACTGTTACTGATGCTATGGTGTGCTTGCAGACAGAAGCCTAGCATGGCTGCCCTCTGAGAGGCCCAACACACAGCAGAAAGAGTCAGCTAACCAATGGACAGAAGCTGGGGACCCCTGTGGTTGAATTGGGGAAAAGCTGGAAGATGTTGAGGGGGAGGATGGCCCCACGGGAAGACCAGCAGTCTCAACTGACCTGGGCTCCCAAGATCTCTCAGACACTGAGCCACCAACCAGGCAGCATACACCGGCTGATATGAGGCCCCCCGACACATATACAGCAGAGAACTGCCACATCTGGCATCAGTGAGAGAACATGCACCTAACTCTTGAGAGACATGAGGCCCCAGAGAGTAGGGAGACCTGTTGGGGTGGGGGTGGAAGTGGGGGTGGGGGCATCCCCTTGGAGATGGGGGTGGAGGAAGAAGGTATGGGATAGGGAGCAGTTGGGCAGACCGGGAGGGATATGATGTCTGAACTGTAAAAAAGGATTAAAGAATAAAAAAAAAAAAAGAAAGAAAAAAGATAAATATGATATTTCTTGAAATATACTTTATTCTGAGCTGAAAGAACTCAAGAAGAGGTTATTTACACTATTTTGTTATGTTCCTTTTGAAATATTATTACATCAAACAGACATTTTTACTTTAAGCATTTAAAATACTGCTTTTTTTTTTTTTTTTTTTTTTTTTTTTTTTTTTTTTGGTTTTTCGAGACAGCGTTTCTCTGTGTAGCCCTGGCTGTCCTGGAACTCACTTTGTAGACCAGGCTGGCCTCGAACTCAGAAATCCACCTGCCTCTGCCTCCCAAGTGCTGGGATTAAAGGCGTGCACCACCACACCCAGCTTAAAATACTTCTGAAAATTATAACTTAAAATGCATTGGATGAGGTTAGATAAAGTCAGAATACTTTCCTTGGTTTATCAGAGTGTCAGCTACAATGAGGCTGCACTATTTAAATCTGTTCATTCGTTTAATGTTACATTTTAATTTTTAGGGTAGTGAGCTACAAGGGAGGTCATAGGATTTGAAAAAATTAAAGTTACAGTCGATACACAACTGTTGTGTTATTAGTTATGGCCTTTGCTTCATGGCACTGAAGGAAAATGGTAAGATAAAGGAATTTATTTGCATTGGCCCATGCAAGGCCACACCCTCAGCATTGGCCCATGCCAGGGCACACCCTCAATGACCATAAAACCTTCTGTAGCCCCTACTAAAGTTTCCACATTTCCTATCAGTGCCATAGCTGACAAGTCCTTGAGCACATGAGCCTTGGGGAATAGTTTGATATCCAACTGTAGCATTGTGAAAGCTTCTGTAACAGACACATATCTTTGCTGTGAAAGACAAGCAGGGAGTCATACCCTGCCTCTGCTGCTAAAGTCTCCTGTCAGTTTAGGTCCAGTTTTATCTTTTGGAAAATACATTTAAGAGGAGAATAACAGGGGTATGTAATGCAAGGTCTTCTGACACAGCAGTCAGTCACTCATGGCAGGTCTTGAAATATGACCCGTTCTTTTTGCAAAGGAAAGTAGTGAAGTATCCCGATGCCCACATCTCACACCTGCCGCATATGAATGGCCCTTTAGGATGTGACTGTTAACAGGGACACTCCTAACTTGCCAAAATTCCTGTGTTCTCTTAGTCATTGCAGGATAAGTAATGTTCAATTTTATGGCATGAATATTGAAAATTATCCTAATTTTTCCAGAAGGGGTCATTTCCAGGGGCCTGGATACTTAAGATAGCTCTCATAAGACATAAAAGATTAAACAACACCAACTAAGACATGGTGTTGACTTTGCTCCCTTTCTGTGAACAGGTGTGCCAGATGGACTAACCTCTGCTTCCATAAGCCACGAAAATTTCAATTTTAATGAACAAGAGAGAGTGAGAGAGAGGCACAGCCAAACTGAGGGTGGATGATAGGGAGCTAGAAAGAGACAGAGAGGTGTGCGCAGAGGAAGACAAATGTAATCGTAAACATGGGAATAACACAATGAGCTGGAGGATAATTGTGACTCCTATGTAGCCAGCTTTGGGGAGTTTTCTCAAAATGGACAATTTTAGTTTCCTGAATATTTTATGCATTCACATACTCACTACTAAGATGAAAAACAGCAAGCAAAGTTTGAATGGATCTTTAAAAACTGAAAATGACATTTTAGAGAAACTCAGTATCCCAGAAAACTTCTTTAGACTTTAGACTGACTTTTCTGAGGATACACGTTTATTTGCCACTAAAGAGGACAGACATTTTGTAGGTGAGATGTCTTTCTAGTTCCTAGATAGTCTACATTCTACCTGTGATTTTATTTGCTTGGACCAACTTTATTTCTTTAATGTAGGCAAGAGTAAGATTAACACAGGAATGAGACAGAGTCTGTATAGGGTTTCTTGCCTCCCTTGCATTGGTGCAGAAAATCCCACTATGTCTTCCATGTCAATCTAAAAAAAAAAAACCATCAATAACTACAACAATCTCAAAAAATTACAGAATGTAAAAAGAAAAATCACAGGAAGTGAGTGAAACACAACATAGATTCAGTAAGTGTTCTGTATTCATCAGTTCAGCATATGAATATCCAGTCAACTGTGGCTTGAAAATATTTATGAAAACCCACCATGCTTGCAATAATTATGTATAGACATTTTTCTTGTTACTACTATACAAATAATATGTTATTGCAACCACTTATATAACATATATATTGTCTTAGATATTATAAACATCTCTCTAGCTCCCTACCATCCTCCTTCAGTTTTGCTGCACCCTTCTCTCTTTCTCTTTTTTTTTCACTGAAATTGAAGTTTATATGCTGATTTTATGTTGTTATATAGAGCTTGAGACCCCATAGATTTTGGTATCAGCAGGGGATCCTGGAACCAGTTCTCTGAGACCACAGAAGTATGACTGTATTTCAAAATAACTGGGGTCATTTCTTGTCTCTTTCTTATGAAGATGTTTAAATGTCACATTCCAGCTGGAAACTATATACAATCCCAAGAACAGAAATTATTTAATCCTCATTTTATAAGGCCAGACTGCTTTGTATTCATTTATGTGATGCTCAGTCAAGAATAGCCACAAAGAGAATGAGGGAGAGGCACAGGGTAGTGTAGTCAATTGTACATGTGGTCCTAGAGAAAGCAAGCACACATATCACGCAGAGCCTCATGGCAAAGAAGGCAATATGGTGGTCAGTAGAGTGTAAAGAAAGACTTCTTACAGTATTTCTATATGATAATAGTTATCTCAGGCACAGAAGTATTTGAAGATATCAAACACCATACACAGAAAATAAAACATATAAATGCAATACAAAGAATACTAATTTTTCACATTTGAGAAATGGGGGCCTTGATCTGATTCTGTGACCCTTGTCTTTTTTAAATTACAGGATTCCAGGCTTAGTTTCATTCTGATGAAGTGTTAAGTGTGACAGGAGGAAATCGAATTTAACACAAAATTGCCTTGCTCCAAAGACTTGGGTAATTAAGAAATCTTCATTATCTCGGCCAGACCTTTTTAGCTAGCTATATTTTGCCTTAATTATGGTAATGATAACAAAGTCAATGGACTCACCACCTTCTCATTAGACACCTCCAAATATTTTATGCAAGAGCACAGTGATTCTAAAAGGGCGAGCCTCCGCATTTGATCAATTCATATAATTTCAGTGAAAGGTAGAAACTGGGTATGAAAACATTGGCTAGTAATTCAATATGTGTCATTATGAAGTCATTTATGATATATGTTGGTCAGTGTTATAATGGCGCAAGAAGTTGGTATCTTGATATATTTCCTACTAACTTTTGCAGAGGGTCAAATACAGATGGCCTGTCACTTTTGTATGTGGGCAGGATCCTGTTGGATGTTTTAAAGTGTAGAAGGAGTAAAGTTTATTCCTGGTGCTGTATGTCTGCTCACTTTTAATAATTGGATAGAGCTATACCCACCATCATAGTCATAACACAGAATAGTTCAATGAGCCCAAATTCTCAGAAATTCCCCCTTACAGTCAATTTTTTTTTACTTATTCACTTTACATCCAATTCACTGTCCCTCTCCTGGTCACCACCCCAGTTCATACCCCCTCTTCTTCTCCTCTGAGCAGATGGAGACCCCTCTTGGTATCCCTAACCCTGGCACATCAAGTCTCTGCAAGGCTAGGTGCTTCCTCTCCCACTGAGGACAGACAAGACAGCCCAGCTAGAAGAGCATACCCACACAGAGGCAACAGTTTTTGGACAGTCCTTGCTCTAGTTGTTCAGGACCCACATGAAGGTCAAGCTGCACATCTACTACATATGTGTGGGAAGGCCTAGATCCAGGTCCTGTATGGTTTCTTTTGTTTGTTTGTTTGTTTGTTTGTTTGTTTTTTTGATTGGTGGTTCAGACTCTGAGAGTCCCAAGGGCCCAGGTTAGTTGACACTGTTGGTCTTCCTGTGGCGTTCCTATCCCTGTTGGGGACCCTAATCCTTTCTCCTATTCTTCCATAAGAGTCCCCAAGTTTCATCCACTGTTTGGCTTTTGGTGTCTGTATCTGTCTGAGTGAGTTGCTGGGTGGAGCCTCTCAGAGAACAACATACTCCTGTCTGAAAGCATAACAGAGAATCATTAATAGTGTTAGGGATTGGTGCTTGCCCATGGGATGGGTTTCAAGTTAGGTCAATTATTGGTTGGCTATTTCCTCAGTCTCTGCTCCACCCCCTGTGACTGCATTTCTTATAGACAGGATAAGTTTTAGATTGAAAATTTTGTGGGTGAGTTGTCTCTACTGCTCCACAGGGGTTCCTGCCTGGCTACAGGAGGTTAGCCTCTTGAGGTTTCATCTTATATCCATCAGAATGGCTAAGATAAAACTCAGCAGATGCTGGCAAGGATGTGGAGAAAGAGGAACACTCCTCCTTTGCTGGTGAAATTGTAAGCTGGTAAAACAAGTTTGAAAAACAATCTGGAGGTTCCTCAGAAAATTGGAAATAGTTCTTCCTGAAGACCCAGCTATACCATTACTTGGCATATACCCAAAAGATGCTCCAATATATGACAAGGACACATGCTCCACTATGCTCATAGCAGCCTTATTTATAATATCCAGAGGCTAGAAACAACCCAGATGTCCCTCAGCAGAAGAATGGATACAGAAAATTTTCATTTACACAATGGAGTACTATTCAGGTATTAAAAAATGACTTCATGAAATTCACAGGCAAATAGATGGAACTAGAAAGTGTCATCCTGATTTAGGTAACCCAGGTCCAAAAGGACACACATGGTATGTACTCACTGTTATTAGCCTCAAAGCTCAGAATACCCACAATACAACTCATAGACCACATGAAGCTTAACAAGAAGGAAGACCAAAGTGTGGATGCTTCAATCCTACTTAGAAGGTGGAACAAAATAATCATGGGAGGTAGAGGGAGAGACCTGGGAGGGAAAATGGGGAGTAGGATCAGGTATGGGCAGAGACAAGAGAGAAGTCCAGGGAGCCAGGAAAATGAATAGAAATATGTAGCAGTGGGGGGTGGGGAAAGGGGGAGGGGGACCACTAGAAAGTTCCAGACACGAGGGAAAAAAGAGGTTTCCAGGACCCAATGAGGATGGCATTAGCTGAAATACCCAAGAGAAAGGAGATAAATCCTGTAAAGACCATCTTCAGTAGGTAGGCATGGCACTTAGTTGAGGGATGGGGCTGCCCACCCATCTCAAAAAAAATTTAACCCAGAATAGTTCCTGTCTAAAGGAAGCAAAGGGACAAAAAATGGAGCAGAGACTAAAGAAAAGGCCACCCAGAGACTGTGTCACCTTGGGATCCATCCCATCTTCAGACACCAAACGTTGACATTATTATTGATGCCAAGAAGTGCTTGCTGTTAGGAGCCTGGTATGGCTGTCTTCTGAGAGGTTCTGCCAGCACCTAATACAGATGATACAGATGCAGACACTCGTAGCCAACTATTGGACTGGTCTGGGGACCCCAGTGGAAGAGTTAGGAGAAAAACTGAAGGAGCTGAAGGGAATTACAACCCCAAAGGAAAAACAACAATATAAGTCACCAGACACCCTACAGCTCCCAGGGACTAAACCACCAACCAAAGAGTATATACATCAGTGCGTGCATGGTTCCAGCTACATATTTAGCAGAGGATTGTCTTATCTGGCATCAATGGGAGGGGAGGCCCTTGGTCTTGTGAAGGCTTAATGCACCAGCATAGGGGGATGCTAGTGGGTGGATAGGGGAGCACCCTCTTAGAGGCAAACAGGAGGGGCGATGGGATAGGGGCTTTGTAGAAGGGAGACTGGGAATGGGGACAACATTTGAGATGTAAATAAATAAAATAACCAATAAAAATTACATGTTAGATTTAGGTCAGAGTTTTTCTATGGGAGGAGAAGTAGAGATTATAGTTCATTTTTGTGCATTGTCTTTGCTCAATTTCTTGTTATCATTGCATCTAGTTTCTCAAGTTGCTTGTTAAAAATCAAATTTAGGTGGGTGTGTTGGCGCACGCCTTTAACCCCAGCACTCGGGAGGCAGAGGCAGGCGGATTTCTGAGATCCAGACCAGCCTCGTCTACAAAGTGAGTTCCAGGACAGTCAGGGATACACAGAGAAACCCTGTCTCACCCCCTCCCCCAAAAATCAAATTTCCACATATAAATACATCTGTTTACAAAGCCTGTATTCTCTCCTATTTATCTATGTGGCTGTGTTTTTTCCAATATCACATTTTAAAACTGACCATGGCCTTATGTTGAATCTAAGTACCAGGTAATGTGTCAACTTAGCCATTCTATTTCAGATTTTTGTTTGTTTGTTTGTTTGTTTTTTGTTTTTTGTTTTTTTGAGACAGGGTTTCTCTGTGTAGCTCTGGCTGTCCTGGAACTCACTTTGTAGACCAGGCTGGCCTTGAATTCAGAAATCCACCTGCCTCTGCCTCCCAAGTGCTGGGATTAAAGGCGTGTGCCACCACACCCGGCTTAGATTTATTTTTTAATTTTTATTTTAATGCCTGTTCCCTAATCCCAGAATCTGTTAGCAGACACAGAAAGATACAGAAATGCACCACCCAATTCTTTTGGGTTGCACTGGTTCTATAGTTGGGAATTGGCCTCAGAGAATTGACATCTTCACTGTGTTGGTTTTTCCACTCCCTTGATAAAGTTAGATTTTTGACTGCACTTGTCAATGTCTTCTATTCCATCATACTTGTCCTACACACATTTTGGTAAGGCTCAGGAAATTACAGTGCGTTTTCCATTGCTGAGAGGCACTTTAGAAATTGTTAATATGAGGGGATTTTCTCAATTGCCTTTTCTTCATCTCTTGAAATGATCATGCAGTTTTTCTTCATTAGTTTGTTAGTTAATATGACACATTACATTGATTAAGCCTTGAACATTGAAAGCACTTTTCCTTTCTAGGGTAAACCCAATACCTCCCAAGGTGTTAAGTGTTTGATAAATTGCTCCTTCTGATTTATTAATATTTTGGTTTTCTTTTCGTGGACTTGGAATTTGCATGCATGCATTGTATTTTCTTTTGTACAGGATTTTGAGCTTGGTATCAAGATATTGCCAGTCCACAAATGATTATGAAAACTTTCTCCCTTTGTTTGTGGAAGCAGTTAGGTAGAATTAATGCCATTTTTTTCCATGGCAATTAAATTTCTTTGTGAATTCCATGGTGGAAATGGCCACTGAGACCACCTGGAACCTGAACATATGGTTACAGAGTTTCTGAATAGAAGTTTGATATTATTAGTGAGTTTAGTATATTCTACTTGTCTAAATTTTCTTGGAAGACTTTTGATAGTTTTTTTTTTTTCAGTAGATTTGGGCCATTTTAACTGTGCTTTTAATGTGTGACATTAATATTCTTTAGAGTAATTTTGTTATTATTTTAACGTCTATATAGTGTATAGTGGTCTGCCAGTTTCATTTTTGGTTTTCCTGGTTTTCTTAGATAGTTTCTGAGGTATTATACATTTTTAAATTACAGTAGAATTATCATTTTTTCCTCTCTTTCCTCCCTCTGGTCTCTCTTAAGTTCTCTCCCTCCAACATCTTCTATTTCTCCCTAACAAGTTGATAGCCTCCTTTGCTTTGATTATTATTGTCACATACATAGATGTATGTAGATGTACACAGGAATATAAATACAACTTGATTCCATTTTTGTTATTTGTAGTGCATGGTTTCAGAGGTGACTGCTGTGTATTGGACAAAATAAAGAAATTCTCCCCCAGGGAGAGTCTAGTTCTTCTTATGTAGCAGTGATTAATTACCTATATTTATTTCTCTAGTGTTGGAACCCTGCAAAAGTTTCTCCCTTTCTTGTTAACATATCTGTTGATGCTACTATTGTTCCCATTATTTCAAGAATGATATTTCACAACAGACTTTCTGGTATTCTGTTTTGTTGTTGTTGTTGTTATTGTTTTTTTCAATCTTTCCGTCCTCTCTTCTGTGATGTTTCCTGAGCCATAGATGTAGGAGCTGTAATGTATGTGTATCCATTGGGGCTGGCTTCTCCACAATCTGTTACTGTGTATTTCAGATTGTAGTTTTCTCTGATTTCTCCATTTCTCATTGGATAGGTCTCCACCTCCTACCAAAAGAGGTTTCTTTGATGAAGGCAGGTAGCTTCATTTATCTGTGGCTACAAAGATAAGATTTAGAATGTAAAAAGGAGTTATGCAGCTTTGTAGTAGATTCTCTTCTAAGGTTCATGACTTCACTTGCTCTGGGAAGCTGGTCTGGTTTCCAGCACCAGGCATGATATCCCTCCTGTTGAGTAAGCCCTAAGTCCAAATAGACAGCTATTCATTTTCACGAGCATATGAAAACACTAGTTTTCACCAACCTCTATTGTACCTCTATGGATATCTTGCCATGCTGGTCATCATTCATAGGCTTGTAGGTACTGCAGTGAGGTAGGATTGTTTAACTGCTTCCCTCCCTTGGCACTTGCACAGTATTTTCTTGTACTATGGGTGCTATACTGCAGGAAAGAGTCTGAACTAGATTAAATGTTACCATTTGAAAGGTTTCTCATGTCTGGTACTGGGATTTTTGTTGGTCTATGGTTCTTGACGAGAGCACTGTCAGCTCAAGTAGCTTCACTTCCTTGATTAAGGTATTTGATTATTGTGTATACCCCACACTCATTGTGTATAATTTTAGATGAATATAAAATGATATGGTTCCTGGAGGCTTGTGGTGGTTTCAATAGGTTGACTCCCATAAATTCCTGTGTTTCAATGCTTGGCCTATGGTCATTATGAGGAGGTGTGGCCTTGTTGGAATGAATGTGGTCATGACGGAGGAAGTGTGTCACTCTGGGGATGGTCTTTGAGGTCTCCTATACTCAAGCTCCACCCAGCGTGGACTCAGAGCCTCCTCCTGGCTTCATGTGTTAGTCTCCTCTTTGCTGTCCTTGTATCAAGATGTGAACTCTCAGCTGCTCCTTGAGCACCAAGTCTGCCTGTATGCTGCTATGCTTTCCCCATGATGATGGACTAGAACTCTGAAACTGTTAAGTCAGCCTCAATTAAATGTTTTCCTTTATAAGAGTTGCCTTGGTCATGGTGTCTTCTCACAGCAATAAAACCTAAACCAAGACAAGGCTTTATCAAATATACTTTCTAAAGGCATAGTTTTGGTTTGAATTTCTTCTTATGCTTCTTATGTTTTAATTTAGGTTAACTTAAATTATGAGGAGAATGTCAGCTATATTTTTCCAGGAATACACCATTTCTCCTGCTTTTCCATCATTCCTTAACTTCCAACTTTCTTTCTGGTGTATTTTTCCTTTAACCTGAAGATTTTTCTCTTGGATTATTTTACAATGTGTCTCTTGATTCGTCATATGAAATGTCCTAAATTTTCCATCATTAGAGAAGTTTTGTTAGTAGTTAATTTTGAAGTATATTGTATATTTCCCGGGCTAGCCAATGAAACAAAACAAAACAAAACCCTTTCTAGATAGCCAAGGATGATCTTGAACTTAAAAAATTATCTATCTATGTATCTATATATCTAGGTATCTTTGTATCTATCTAATGTTCATGTCTGCCTGTCCTGCACTTTTTTTTTATGCCACATGAATGAAAGAACTCTCAAATACCAGAAGACAGCATCAGATCCTCTAGGAATTAGAGTTATGGGTGGTTGTAAGCCATTGTGTGGGTACTGGGAACTGAATATGGGTCTTTTCAAAGAGCAGTATGCTCTCCTAATCACTGAATCATCTCTACAGGTCTCAATCTTGAACTTTTGATCTTCCTAAGTGCTGGGATTACAGGTAAGTACTACCACACTTAGTTTATGGAACTTTAGAGACTGAACAAGGCAAGACATGCTAGCAAGTACTTTATCAACTAAACCATTTCTCCAGACCCATCTCCTTATGTTGAAGGCTATTTTCATTGGGTATAAAATTATCAGTAGATATTTCCTTTTCAACCCTTAAAAATGAAATGGTTTACAGTCTTGTGGCTTTAAATGTTTCTTATGAGAATTTTATCTTCATTTGGGTCATTTTTTTCCTATTTATGTCTCACAAGCTGGCCTTTTCTCTCTGGATGCATTCAGAACATTTTTTTCAAGGAGAAGATATCTCGAGGCAGAGTGTATTGCTCAGAGGCAGAACACTCATTTATCATGTATTAGGTGTTGGGCTTGAATCTTGGTAGCCAAAAAAGAAAGTAAGCTAACTCAGGTTCAAACTTTTAGTGGGTCTCAGTCTCAAGCTGCTCCATGTTTAGTGTGTACTGCCCACAGAATAGCTTTGAGAGCCACTGCTTCTGACAGAGACACTTTAGCTAGGCTTTTGAACCTTCCACTTGCAAATTCCAGGTTTAGTAAAGAACCTTGAAGCATCAGCTCAGTCTCTCTTCTCTCAACATCTGATCCCTGGAGTGATTTGAATAAGAGGGGACCATGAGCTCATGTATTTGAATACTTTGTCCCCATTTGGTGGAACTGCTTGGAAAGGATTAGGAGGTGTAGTCTTGTTAGAGGAGGTGTGTCACTGCAGGTGGGTTTTGAGGTTTTAAAAGTCTGCTGTAATTTCCAATGCCCCCCCCCAAAGTCTTTCTTCTGTTTGAAGATCAAGAAGTGAGCTCTCAACTTTTTCTCCAGCCATACCTCTGTCATTATAGATTTGAACCCTCTGAAACTACAATACCAATCAAATGTCTTCTTTTATAAGTTTTTGTGGTCATGGTGTTTTCACCAGGTCAATAGAAAAGTAGCTAAAACAATTTTCCTCTGTAAATAATAAGCCTTTAGTCTCCCACTAGCAGCCTTTGGATGAAGATGTAGAACTCTCAGCTCTGTCTGTGCCATGACTGTCTGGATGCTGCCGTGCTCCCACCTTGATGATAATGGACTGAACCTCCGAACCTGTAAGCCAGCCCCAGTTAAATGTTGTTTTTTGTAAGACTTGCCTTGGTCATGGTGTCTGTTCACAGCAGTAAAACCCTAACTAATACAGTACCCATATAAAAAAATAAATAGGGGGTACCTTGCCAGCGGAGTCACCCGACACCCGCAAGGGCCCACACAGGATTCCCCACGGGATCCTAAGACCTCTAGTGAGTGGAACACAACTTCTGCCAGGAGGCAGATTCGAACACCACATATCTGGGACCTTCCCTGCAAGAAGAGAGCTTGCCTGCAGAGAATACTCTGCCCACTGAAACTAAGGAGAGAGCTAGCCTCCCAGGTCTGCTTATAGAGGCTAACAGAGTCACCTGAAGAACAAGCTCTTAACAGAGACAACTATAACAGCTAGCTTCAGAGATTACCAGATGGCGAAAGGCAAACGTAAGAATCCTACTAACAGAAATCAAGACCACTCACCATCATCAGAACGCAGCACTCCCACCCTACCTAGTCCTGGGCACCCCAACACAACCGAAAATCTAGACCCAGATTTAAAAACATTTCTCATGATGATGATAGAGGACATCAGGAAGGACTTTCATAAGTCACTTAAAGAATTACAGGAGAGCACTGCTAAAGAGTTACAGGCCCTTAAAGAAAAGCAGGAAAACACAACCAAACAGGTAGAAGTCCTTAAAGAAAAACAGGAAAATACATCCAAACAGGTGATGGAAATGAACAAAACGATACTAGAACTAAAAAGGGAAGTAGACACAATAAAGAAAACCCAAAGCGAGGCAACGCTGGAGATAGAAACCCTAGGAAAGAGATCTGGAACCATAGATGCGAGCATCAGCAACAGAATACAAGAAATGGAAGAGAGAATCTCAGGTGCAGAAGATTCTATAGAGAACATCGACACAACATTCAAACAAAATACAAAAATGCAAAAGGATCCTAACTCAAAACATCCAGGAAATCCAGGACACAATGAGAAGACCAAACCTACGGATAATAGGAGTTGATGAGAATGAAGATTTTCAACTTAAAGGGCCAGCTAATATCTTCAACAAAATAATAGAAGAAAACTTCCCAAATATAAAGAAAGAGATGCCCATGATCATACAAGAAGCTTACAGAACTCCAAATAGACTGGACCAGAAAAGAAATTCCTCCCGAAACATAATAATCAGAACAACAAATGCACTAAATAAAGATAGAATATTAAAAGCAGTAAGGGAGAAAGGTCAAGTAACATATAAAGGAAGGCCTATCAGAATTACACCAGACTTTTCACCAGACTATGAAAGCCAGAAGATGTTATACAGACACTAAGAGAACACAAATGCCAGCCCAGGCTACTATACCCGGCCAAACTCTCAATTACCATAGATGGAGAAACCAAAGTATTCCACGACAAAACCAAATTCACACGTTATCTTTCCACGAATCCAGCCCTTCAAAGGATAATAACAGAAAAGAAGCAATACAAGGACGGAAATCACGCCCTAGAACAAGCAAGAAAGTAATCCCTCAACAAACCAAAAAGAAGACAGCCACAAGAACAGAATGCCAACTCTAACAACAAAAATAAAAGGAAGCAACAATTACTTTTCCTTAATATCTCTTAATATCAATGGACTCAATTCCCCAATAAAAAGACATAGACTAACAGACTGGCTACACAAACAGGACCCAACATTCTGCTGCTTACAGGAAACCCATCTCAGGGAAAAAGACAGACACTACCTCAGAGTGAAAGGCTGGAAAACAATTTTCCAAGCAAATGGTCTGAGGAACAAGCTGGAGTAGCCATTCTAATATCGGATAAAATCGACTTCCAACCCAAAGTTATCAAAAAAGACAAGGAGGGACACTTCATACTCATCAAAGGTAAAATCCTCCAAGAGGAACTCTCAATTCTGAATATCTACGCTCCAAATGCAAGGGCAGCCACATTCATTAAAGAAACTTTAGTAAAGCTCAAAGCACACATTGCACCTCACACAATAATAGTGGGAGACCTCAACACACCACTTTCATCAATGGACAGATCGTGGAAACAGAAACTAAACAGGGACACAGTGAAACTAACAGAAGTTATGAAACAAATGGACCTGACAGATATCTACAGAACATTTTATCCTAAAACAAAAGGATATACCTTCTTCTCAGCACCTCATGGGACCTTCTCCAAAATTGACCATATAATTGGTCACAAAACAGGCCTCAACAGATACAAGAATATTGAAATTGTCCCATGTATCCTATCAGACCACCATGGCCTAAGACTGATCTTCAATAACAACATAAATAATGGAAAGCCAACATTCACGTGGAAACTGAACAACACTCTTCTCAATGATACCTTGGTCAAGGAAGGAATAAAGAAAGAAATTAAAGACTTTTTAGAGTTTAATGAAAATGAAGCCACAACGTACCCAAACCTATGGGACACAATGAAAGCATTTCTAAGAGGGAAACTCATTGCTCTGAGTGCCTCCAAGAAGAAACGGGAGAGAGCACATACTAGCAGCTTGACAACACATCTAAAAGCTCTAGAAAAAAAGGAAGCAAATTCACCCAAGAGGAGTAGACGGCAGGAAATAATCAAACTGAGGGGTGAAATCAACCAAGTGGAAACAAGAACTATTCAAAGAATTAACCAAACGAGGAGTTGGTTCTTTGAGAAAATCAACAAGATAGATAAACCCTTAGCTAGACTCACTAGAGGGCACAGGGACAAAATCCTAATTAACAAAATCAGAAATGAAAAGGGAGACATAACAACAGATCCTGAAGAAATCCAAAACACCATCAGATCCTTCTACAAAAGGCTATACTTAACAAAACTGGAAAACCTGGACGAAATGGACAAATTTCTGGACAGATACCAGGTACCAAAGTTGAATCAGGATCAAGTTGACCATCTAAACAGTCCCATATCCCCTAAAGAAAGAGAAGCAGTTATTAATAGTCTTCCAGCCAAAAAAAGCCCAGGACCAGATGGGTTTAGTGCAGAGTCCTATCAGACCTTCAAAGGAGATCTAATTCCAGTTCTGCACAAACTATTTCACAAAATAGAAGTAGAAGGTACTCTACCCAACTCATTTTATGAAGCCACTATTACTCTGATACCTAAACCACAGAAAGATCCAACAAAGATAGAGAACTTCAGACCAATTTCTCTTATGAATATCGATGCAAAAATCCTCAATAAAATTCTTGCTAACATAATCCAAGAACACATTAAAGCAATCATCCATCCTGACTAAGTAGGTTTTATTCCAGGGATGCAGGGATGGTTTAATATACGAAAATCCATCAATGTAATCCATTATATAAACAAACTCAAAGACAAAAACCACATGATCATCTCGTTAGATGCAGAAAAAGCATTTGACAAGACCCAACACCCATTCATGATAAAAGTCTTGGAAAGATCAGGAATTCAAGGCCCATACCTAAACATGATAAAAGCAATCTACAGCAAACCAGTAGCCAACATCAAATAAATGGAGAGAAGCTGGAAGCAATCCCACTAAAATCAGGGACTAGACAAGGCTGCCCACTTTCTCCCTACCTCTTCAACATAGTACTTGAAGTCCTAGCCAGAGCAATTCGACAACAAAAGGAGATCAAGGGGATACAAATTGGAAAGAAAGAAGTCAAAATATCACTTTTTGCAGATGATATGATAGTATATATAAGTGACCCTAAAAATTCCACCAGAGAACTCCTAAACCTGATAAACAGCTTCGGTGAAGTAGCTGGATATAAAATTAACTCAAACAAGTCAATGGCCTTTCTCTACACAAAGAATAAACAGGCTGAGAAAGAAATTAGGGAAACAACACCCTTCTCAATAGTCACAAATAATATAAAATATCTCAGTGTGACTCTAACTAAGGAAGTGAAAGATCTGTATGATAAAAATTTCAAGTCTCTGAAGAAAGAAATTAAAGAAGATCTCAGAAGATGGAAAGATCTCCATGCTCATGGATTGGCAGGATCAACATTGTAAAAATGGCTATCTTGCGAAAAGCAATCTACAGATTCAATGCAATCCCTATCAAAATTCCAACTCAATTCTTCAACGAATTAGAAGGAGCAATTTGCAAATTCATCTGGAATAACAAAAAACCTAGGACAGCAAAAACTCTTCTCAAGGATAAAAGAACCTCTGGTGGAATCACCATGCCTGACCTAATGCTTTACTACAGAGCAATTGTGATAAAAACTGCATGGTACTGGTATAGAGACAGACAAGTAGACCAATGGAATAGAATTGAAGACCCAGAAATGAACCCACACACCTATGGTCACTTGATCTTCGACAAGGGAGCTAAAATCATCCAGTGGAAGAAAGACAGCATTTTCAACAATTGGTGCTGGCACAACTGGCTGTTATCATGTAGAAGAATGCGAATCGATCCATACTTATCTCCTTGTACTAAGGTCAAATCTAAGTGGATCAAGGAACTTCACATAAAACCAGAGACACTGAAACTTATAGAGGAGAAAGTGGGGAAAAGCCTTGAAGATATGGGCACAGGGGAAAAATTCCTGAACAGAACAGCAATGGCTTGTGCTGTAAGATCGAGAATTGACAAATGGGACCTAATGAAAGTCCAAAGTTTCTGCAAGTCAAAAGACGCTGTCAATAAGACAAAAAGACCACCAACAGATTGGGAAAGGATCTTTACCTATCCTAAATCAGATAGGGGACTAATATCCAACATATATAAAGAACTCAAGAAGGTGGACTTCAGAAAATCAAATAACCCCATTAAAAATTGGGGCTCAGAACTGAACAAAGAATTCTCACCCGAGGAATACCGAATGGCAGAGAAGCACCTGAAAAAATGTTCAACATCCTTAATCATCAGGGAAATGCAAATCAAAACAACCCTGAGATTCCACCTCACACCAGTCAGAATGGCTAAGATCAAAAATTCAGGTGACAGCAGATGCTGGCGTGGATGTGGAGAAAGAGGAACACTCCTCCATTGTTGGTGGGATTGCAGGCTTGTACAACCACTCTGGAAATCAGTCTGGCAGTTCCTCAGAAAATTGGACATAGTACTACCGGAGGATCCCGCAATACCTCTCCTGGGCATATATCCAGAAGATGCTCCAACAGGTAAGAAGGACACATGCTCCACTATGTTCATAGCAGCCTTATTTATAATAGCCAGAAGCTGGAAAGAACCCAGATGCCCCTCTACAGAGGAATGGATACAGAAAATGTGGTACATCTACACAATGGAGTACTACTCAGCTATTAAAAAGAATGAATTTATGAAATTCCTAGCCAAATGGATGGACCTGGAGGGCATCATCCTGAGTGAGGTAACACATTCACAAAGGAACTCACACAATATGTACTCACTGATAAGTGGATATTAGCCCAAAACCTAGGATACCCAAGATATAAGATACAATTTCCTAAATACATGAAACTCAAGAAAAATGAAGACTGAAGTGTGGACACTATGCCCCTCCTTAGAAGTGGGAACAAATCACCCATGGAAGGAGTTACAGAGACAAAGTTTGGAGCTGAGACGAAAGGATGGACCATGTAGAGACTGCCATATCCAGGGATCCATCCTATAATCACCATCCAAACGCTGACACCATTGCATACACTAGCAAGATTTTGCTGAAAGGTCCCAGATATGGCTGTCTCTTGTGAGACTAGGCCAGGGCCTAGCAAACACTGAAGTGGATGCTCACAGTCAGCTATTGGATGGATCACAGGGCTCCCAATGGAGGAGCTAGAGAAAGTACCCAAGGAGCTAAAGGGATCTGCAACCCTATAGGTGGAACAACATTATGAACTAATCAGTACCCCGGAGCTCTTGACTCTAGGTGCATATGTATCAAAAGATGGCCTAGTCGGCCATCACTGGAAAGAGAGGCCCATTGGACACCCAAACTTTATATGCCCCAGTATAAGGGAACGCCAGGGCCAAAAAGGTGGAGTGTGTGGGTAGGGGAGTGGGGGTGGGTGGGTATGGGGGAGTTTTGGTATAGCATTGGAAATGTAAATGAGCTAAATACCTAATTAAAAAATGGAAAAATAAATAAATAAATAAATAAGTCTTTATAAAAAAATAAGCCTTTATTTTCCAACCATCCTTTGTGTTGTCTTATCTCATGGACTATCTCAAGGAAGATAAACTGTCTACTAGGTCAGCTTACAGAGAACACTCTTTTTTGCATGTTTCCTGAGCAATTTTCCCTTTGCTGACTCCATCCTGCTCCTAAGCTATGGAATATCTTGCTTGTGCTACATTTGAAATTGAGCCGTCCACTATGAAGTCTCATTGCTGAGGTCCCCAACCAACTATGATGATCCTGTGTACGATTGTGTTCTTTACTATGCTCTAAGAAATACCAGGAAGGCATTAATTTGATCATGTGTTTAACCTTACTTAACCTCCTTAAAACTTGTCCTCTTGCAGTCCTTCATCACCCTACTCTAATCCAAGTTTGCTTGAACTCAGGTTTCCAGAGCTTCCTGTCTTCATTTCTATTGATAGAACAATGGATTCCCTCTGTGCAGCCTCATTCCTCTAAGACTGAGAATATTTAAGATATCTTCCCTAGCAGTCCTTGGAGCACAGCCATTCTTCTACTCACTTGATCTGATAGAACAGTTTTCTCCTATGGGTTCAGTTGCCCACATATTACCATGACAACAGCCAAGCAGCTCTGTGACTTGGCAGGGCATGACTTGGAGGGGAATAAAGGCAGAAAAGAAATAAAGACGGAGTGAGAACACAAACACAAAGCTGTCTTGCAAGCCCCTCTCCTTCAGGATCTCCTCTTTCTCAGTCCTTGAGGCAGGGCAGTTTGCTTTTATAGGCACTGTGCAAATCTATAACTTACTAAATTAGTCATCATCAGAAAGAGGGACAAAGCAGGAACCTAGACTCTGTCATGTTTATGTTTTTTGGCAGGCCATTTTTCAGAAGCAAGATTTCCATTTGTATTCTGTCCAGGTTTTCATTGCAGGTTGTAAGAGAGAGGCCTCTTGGTGAGCGCATTCCTTCTTGACTGACACTGTCTCTTCTATGACTTAAAAGTAAAATAAAACCCCTAATGATAGGTTAAAGTCCTGGTAGATTGTGGAGGTTGTGGCTCTCATTGTTGAATCATTTATCAGAGTTGATGGGCTGGTATTTTGAACAGTATCACCGGAAGAAAATTACTTGAAGTTGTGTTTGTTCTGGAAACTTTAGCTGGTGAATTTACCAGCACTTTCTGACCTCTAAACTTAGTCTGGTGTTTTCTCTGTATCTTTGTCTCACAGGTAACTTCTTTCTCATTCTTAGAACAGTGAATAGAAATAGCCTGTTATTTTGTCTTTCACTAACAGTGAGTCATTCAGTTTTTGTGGAAGGGAGTTCTTCTGAGTCTCCTTGATGTCCATAATATCTAGTTGATATGGTGGTTGATAGGCACTAGGTATGTGTTGATCAGATAATTGGATAGGGAGTGTTCATACTTATCTTTTCCGCATATGGTTGACTACACATAAAAGATAAGGTCAGACAGACATTATGAAGTCAACATGTAGGCTTTGAGATTGAAATTCTGAATCCATCTAATACTTTCCCATACATTTTTGTCCACCTCCCCCTGAAAATTTGGACATGCATTCTTAAAGTCACTTTTTCATACTGAATTCAACAGAGTTCCATTTATGTCTTATGTCTCTTTGTTCTGCTGTGTTTAAAACAAACATGAACTTCATTTTCTTTCTTTGTGTCTCAATTTTTTTGTAGAAAGTATTAAATGTGTATGTCACACACACATATTCATGTTCAGTGTGTGACTCTATGGAAGTGGGCAGACTCTGCGAAGGTTTACAAGGATGGAGAGTCATTACCTTGCAGCACCACCCGGGGCCCCAAACTAAGTCCATAAACCTGAGTATTACGTGCTTTTGGTAGTGTGCCTACCACATTGTAATCCTCCCTTTTTGTGAGATGATGTGATATAAAATACAAAATCTATCTACTTTTCTATTCAGTTTGGATCTAACTTTGTATATCCAGGGGTGCAGTAACAGGCCTTTTCAAAATGGAGAGTCATCTGATAAAAGTGGCCAAGGCCTTAGGATTTAAACTTCTACTCTATTTTTTAAAAGTATTATTTGTGTTTGTATGTGTATGGGCACATGTGTACACAGGTGAATGTGTGTATGTGTACATGCATATGTGGAGGTCAAAGGTCCACCTCTAGTGTTGTTTTTCAGGAACTATTATTATTATTATTATTATTATTATTATTATTATTATTATTATTATTATTTTGTTACTTTGAGACAAGGTGTCTCACTGGCTTGAATCTTGCTAAGTAGGCTAGGCTAGCTTGCCCGTGAGTCCCAGGGATCTGCTTGTCACTGTCTCCCTAGCACTGGGGTTACATCACACATCTGGCTTTTGGAAAGGAGGTTCTGGGCATCATGCTGTGTCTTCATGCTTGCACAACAAACATTTTACCAACTGATCCATCTTTCCAGCTCCTTCAATATATTTTTTCTGCTATGATTTAAGCCACACTCTCTATTCTTTTGTAATTTTGTCATAAAACAGAGAAGTAGTGAAATGAGATTAGGGTTGTAAGTGACTGTTTATGCATCCTTGCCATATGGTCTTATTTATATGATGAGGCACAGGAGAAAGGTGCTCATCTGGAGAAGAGTCACCACTTGTTTGCAAAAGGCCATGGTATTTGGAGTTAGAACATCTGGGCTCAGGTTCTTGCCCAGCAGCTTGCCACCTGATATACTTTGAGATGGGTCTTCATTTCAGGCTGTGGAGGGTTCTTGCACATCTTCTTCATGTGAATATACTTGTATGGCTTTGGTCATCTTTCAAATTCCCATTATTTGGTAAGTGATCAATTATTTCTTCTATCATCCATAAAATGAGAGTGATCATATCTAGGGGGTGCAAAGTTGCTATAGAGATGGGATAAAATAACATGCACAAAGATAGTTTTAGAGTCTCATTTTAGTGTATCAGCCCTCATTTTCCTTATTGTACCTGAATTTAAACAGTGATCACACCATGAAGAGTTATTTATTATCTTCTATTTCACTCTTACTTTTTATTATTTTCTCCTTGTAAGTTAACATCATTTGCATAATTTTATACATCTATACGATGTGTTGTGATCATATTCACCCCCATTACCCTCTCCTGTCTTCCTAACCTCATGCCTGCACATTCTTCACACCTAGTATTTCCCCACTTGCCTGACTTTTTAAAATTTGCTGAGTTTAATTAGGCTTGCTTGTATGAGCAATGGGAGGGGGTTATTTTCTGGTTATTTACAATGTCCCAATGGCTTCATGCTGTAGAAAATGGCAACTTATTACCTGCTGCTCTGTCTCCATAATTATTAACTGCCAATAGCTCTTTCTGGAGAGGTTGTACCTCCCCAAGTGTCCCTCATCCATAATAGAAAGTAGAAAGGCCCAGTATTGTATAAGTATTGCATAGATGTCCAAAGCCTCGGTGTCCATGAATCTAAGGCTGTATATCATTCAGAACACAGCATTATAGCACCCCTTACCATCCTCTGGCTCTTACATACCTTTTGGCCCTCTCTTGTAAAATGTTTCCAGCCTATTGTTTTCTTATTCAAGTGCCAATAGGGTTGTCCTCGAATTCCGATCTGACTCCTTTTGGAATTATTTTATCAATGAGCCCAAAACACTTGCAAAAGTTCCCCAGAGACACAAATATGACCGGTAGACTCCTCATGTCGCTGTCCCCTGATTTCTATGAGCAAGTCATCTATTATTATGAATCTTGTTTTTGTTTTTCAATTGAATTTAAATCTAGTCAAGTGATCTAGGTATTCAAATTTAGTTTCCTAAAGAATGCTTAAAAGTGCTGATGAATGGTGAAATAGACTCTTGTTTGAGAAAGGATATACCCTTGAATCTCTTTAACATTCTATTATCCAGAACACATCTCCAGTGAAAACAGTACAAGTAGTTTTGAAATGTCTTCGGTTAGTACATGGATTTAATTAAATAAAGTGGTGTGTGTGTGTGTGTGTGTGTGTGTGTGTGTGTGTGTGTGTGTGTGTGTGTGTGAAACTTCTGGAAAATTACTGTACTGATGAGAGACGAAGAAACATATTGTGTGGTCACATCACCAATAAATAAATAAATCTACTGGATGTTTAATGCTTATCTTCCAGATCTACTTTCTGTGATAAATGTCCACACTAAAACTCTTGGCACTAGAAGGCTACTTTATGCCATTTTTCATTTGTTAGAACAATCCATACACAACTATTTAAAGGCAGTTTACAAGACGATGAAATGAAGTTTACACGATGGCCTGTAAATCACTCACTATGCTGATTTCCTAACCCAATAGTTGTCCTTTTGTTGCCCTTTGGTCTTCACCCACATCATCTGTGGGTTTGTGGCTGGCTGTTAGCTTAGTGGTAAGGAGATTTAGCATCCACGTTTACCTAACATTGTGTTAAACGCTTTCTATGATGTTCTGACAGAGTCTGTCACTCCATTCCCCTAGTTTGGGCTGGTTAGTTTTTGCCAACTTGACACCAACTTTTCACCAGTGAAGAAGGGACCTCAGTTGAGAAACTAGTCCCGGCAGATTTCTCTGTGTGCAAGCCTTTGAGAGCATTTACTTTGATTAATGATTGCTGGGTAACAGTTGGGCAGAGATGCCCCTCTATCAATGATCCTGGATTGTGTTAGGAAGAAGGCAGAGCAAGTCCTCAGAGCAAGCCAGTAAGCAGCACCCTGCCATAGCCTCTGATTTAGTCCCTACCTCCAGGTTCCGGCCCTGACTTGCATCTGTGATAGACTGTGACATATAATTATCAGATGAAATAAATCCTTCCCACACAAGTTGGTTTTGGCCAGTGTTTTATCACAGAAATTAAAAGCAGATTAGAACACCTTTTGTGGGGCAGAGTCTCACTAGGTAACCCAGCCTGGCCTTGAACTTCTGATGCTCTTGTCTCATCCTCCCAAGTATTATGATGAGATGACAGGCATCTGTTGTCATGCTGAGCTCTCTGTGTAGTAAGTTAAGATGCCACCGCATTGGTGAATATTTGGGGTGTGTATAAACCTTTTCTGTGGCAGATATTGCACCCTGGCTAAATATTTACTATTTAAGTATAAATGCACTGGCTAAATATGCACCCTTGCGGGTGTTAGTGTGTTAGCTCCATTGCTGGGCAGGTGTTAGTGCACTGTGTCCATTGTTAAATCTGCTCTACTGTAGGGGTTAGTGTACTGTCTATGTTGTTAAGGTTTTACCGTTGTAGGGGTTAGTACACTGTCTCCATTGTTAAGGTTTTACCACCATAGGTAATAGCATACTGTCTCTACTGCTATACCTTTACTGCTGTGTTCATGCACTCTCTCCATTGTTAAATCTTTACCACTGTAAGCATTAGTGCACTGGCTCCATTCTTAAATCTTTTCTAGTGTACATATTAGCACACTGCCTTCACGGCTGAAGCTCTTGGCTGTTGTTGCTGTCACAAGCAATTAGGAATAGGCAACACAATCTCTCCATTTGCAGTGTGACTATTTAATACTTAGTGGTTGCCCGGCATTATCTCAAGGCTCACTTTATTTTATTGGTCTCCTTGAACATTCTTTGTACACAGTCCTTCTATTGCTTACAATATCTTCTTACATATTAATAGACTGCTGCAAATATTTTCCCAATATTTTTATCCCTTAAAGCCTGAATTTTTTTCTTTGATAAAATGCTTTATTAGATATTTTCTTTATTTCCATTTCAAATGTTATCCCCTTTCCTCATCTCCCCTTCAAACCCCCCATCACCTCCCCCTCCCCCTGCTCACTAACACACCCACTCCTGCTTCCCTGTCCTGGCATTCCCCTACACTGGGGCATCAAGCTTTCACAGGCCCAAGAGCCTCTCCTCTGATTGATATCTGACAAGGCCATCCTCTGCTACATATGTGGTTGGAGCCTTGAGTCCCTCCATGTGTTCTCTTTGATTGGTGGTTTAGTGTCTGTGAGCTCTGGGGGTACTGGTTGGTTCATATTGTTGTGCCTTCTATGGGGCTGCAAACCCCTTCAGCTCCTTGGGTACTTTCTCTAGCTCCTTCATTGGGGACCCTGTGCTCAGTCCAATGGATGACTGTGAGCATCCACTTCTGTATTTGTCAGGCACTAGCAGAACCTCTCAGGAGACAACTATATCAGGCTCCTTCCTGTCAGGAAGCTCTTGTTGGCATCCACAATAGTGTCTGGGTTTGGTAACTGTGTATGGGATGGATCCCCAGGTGGAGCAGTCTCTGGATAGGCCAGGAGAATTTAATGCAAAAGAATTTCAATTTTAGATGGTCGATAATGATTTAGAGTCTCTTGTGATGTTGTTAGTTTGTTTCAAATAGAGGAAATGATCATTTATCAACAATTTGAAAAATAATACTTTATATTTTTTCTATTTCTTCTATACAAACTTTCAGTTATTAAACACATCATTTTCTGAGTTTAGAATTGAGGCTCTCTTTTGTATCTCAAATGGCAACTTTAGTGAAAAAAATATTCTTTAGAAATCTCTGTATGAACATGAAAAAAGGAAAAGTTGGTAAACATACATTAAAATATTCCAAAACAGAGGGCTATTATAAGTCAACCATGCAAAGCTATTTCTTATATTGAGATAAGATAAACAGTTTAAATATAATATAATGTAATATAATATAATACGATATAATAAAATATAATATAACTGTTACCTCTCCACCTATCCCTCAGGCCTATGCAACATTGGACTGGTGGGCATCTCAGGCTAGCTCCCTGTCTGGGCCCCAGGGCATTCGTTTAGGGATTGCTCTGCCCCTGGCCTGCTTCAGTAGCGCCGTATGAGGGTCACTAGGCTCATTCCTGCCTGGGGCTGTGATCCCAGGTCAGGTTCTTCTTGTATCCATCTTGCTCTGGGAGCATAGCTCCAGCACCAGATTAGTGGTTGTCTCAGACTAGCTTCCTCTCTGGCACCGGAGTAGTGGTCCTTTCAGTCTAAGGTTTTTTTATTATTTATTTATTTATTTATTTATTTATTTATTTATTTATTTATTTATTTATTTATATTTTCAGGAAATGTTAGGATACTGGTCCTTCGGTTGTTCATAGGTCAGAATACTGAGCCACTGAGCTTAGAAATAGCTTCTCTCCTCTCTGCCACCAACTGATGTACACGTGACACTGCAGCCAGACCAGCAATGCCTAGGGTACCACATTTCATCTGTTTCAATGAGTGTTGTTAGGCTGGAACCCCTGCTGAGAGCTGCCTCCTAAAAAAATCTGCCTTTATCTACTTTTCATCTGGTCTAATCTGGCCTATACCTGTGACACTGAAGAAAACCAAAAGCGTATCACGTTGGTGCCAAAATCTGGGGAGTAGGTTGAGCCCCCAATTCGGTGGGCCAGGCCCCTGGTCACTTGGGGACCACTCCTCCCTCTACCTCCCTCTTCATCTGATATGATCAACTTTTGGCTCAGGGTAAATCATTTCCAAGCCACAGCCTAAGAGGTATCAGTTCTAGGACGCCTGGGATCCTCTGTCAAGCCTTGGCTGTGCCAGGGCAAGCTTGTCCATTCTGGAACAAAGACACGCCTTTGGATTCGGAGAAGCTCTTTACAAGATTTCTCCATCCCGCACTGTTTGACTTCAGGCTATCATGTGAAGCTCTAAGTCATAGTACTCAGGTGTCTGAAAAAGGTTGGGAGATGAGCAGCGAGAGTCGAAACCTGATTCTCAGTGGCTCCTGGGGTGCCTGCTATAAAATTTATCCAAATTGGGACTGTCTCAGACTATAAACCCCAAATGCCTTTGTTCTACGGGCTGGCTTTAGTAAATGGCCACCAGAGAGCGCTCTTGATGTTAACATCCTTCATGATCTTAAAACTTGGCTGCTATGTGGGCAAGTGGTCTGAACTCCCGACTGTCCAGGATTTTAGGGGACTGAAGTCTCATCCCTCTCTCCGTAGATAATATTCTATGGTTCATGTCCTACTGGCAAGGATGGTCATGGCAGCAAATCCCTTTAGCTCCAAGGACTCGGATCCCGAACCTGAGTCCTGTACTTTGGGGCCCTGCTTATCCCTGCCTCTTCTTCACTGAAACACACACACTGTTTCAGCTCCAGTGGCCTCTTCCAACCAGGCTGCTAATCTAACCCTCCTAAGGTATGTACAGTGATATCACTTGTCTGCGAATTTGATTCTAAATTCTAGAGTCCAATTCTTCAGCCCGCACGGCTCTTGCCAGCCTTTCAGTTTGCCTGTGCTCCGGCAACGCTCCAGTAGCCCCACTTCTTCTGATAACCCCCCCACCCCCCTCGCCTATCAGACAAGGCCACTCTCACTCCCATGCAACCCCACACACTCTGCACAGTCCAGCCTGGGCTGGCCAGGAGTCCTCGTTGATCACATACTGGGCAGGCACATCAGCCTCTTCAACACTCCTTAAGCACTGGTCACTCACTCCTGTGTCTACTGCTTCCTTAATCCTATGCCTGGGCGACAGGGACGTTTCCCCCTTAGGCCCATCAAGGGCTACTGTGACCATCCCCACAAACCTTCCCCCATTCCATGGCCATGGATCCCCAAACTGTTCCAGCTGCGGCACTCCGACAGTCCCACCTCTTCCTCACAGACATGGCTCTAAGAAGCCCCTCCTTTCAGCGCAACACGGTGCTCCCCCTCCCCTCCTAAAGCTAAGTTCTCCACTCTTGATAACTGCATAAGCTACAAGACAGTTTATGACCTTGTGATAACAGCTCCCTCTTGGATGGGCTGCAGAAACGCAGAGACGACGGCTGTTGACATGTTAGCCCAGAGTTGTCTACAAGCAGGTGGAGGAGTTTTCTCTGTACAGGTGGGATTCAGGGAAGGAGGGCAAATTAATTTTAAAAACTAGCTAAAATCAAGCAATATTTGTCTATTTGGATATGCTCTAGATAGGTAGACATAGATAGACAGTCCTCATACACTTCAGAGACTTGCTGAAAATACAGCATTGAAGATGTTTAAACTTACCATGATAGACAGAGACACCCAAATCCCAACAGCGAGCTCCCCCAAAACCCCCGCCAAGGTCTCCAAGAAGATATGCACACAACTACAAGACAAAGGACTGCACCTGGATTGTGGTAAAATAACCACTGGAAAAAAAACAGCTCCAATGCTTCGCCTGCTGCCAGAGCCTAGCATTGTTTAAGACAAAGCGGTCTCTTCCATGTTCTTCCTCCAGAGGAAAAGCTTCTTCATCGCCTGGGCCAAATGGCCAAAGACTGCCTCTGCCTGTGGAGCCTTTGACATCACAGGAACCCAGCGGGGGTGGCCATCTAGGTAATAGGCAAATCTTTGTAATTTTAATTGGATTATACTTCCTGCTTACTCAGGTAAAATATATGCTTCTCAGGTCTCTGAGGGGTTTGCAGACCAGATTAGTAAAAGAAGTAACTTTTTACCATTCCTTCATCCAGGAGAACTCACTTTACAATGACGACTCCCAATGATCAACCACCTACGTCTTATGGTAAATGGTTGGATAGGAAAAAGAAAACGCCTGAGGATCTAAAAACAAGTTTGAGGAACTAAGAGAACGTTTCAAGGTCCAGGAAGATGTTTTGAGGTTGGTAGATACAAGTTGTAAAGGTTAGAGGACGTGAAAAACTTAAATGATGACAGGAAAGTGATTTACAGAATAGGAAAGGAGTGAAAAAAATGCTTCGGGTTGTCCCTCTCACTGCTCTGAGATGTCAAAGGTCAGAGCTTTAATATTAAAGATGGTAATACTAACATATATAAAGTTTATCTCTTTTTTGTAAACTTCAAGAGATTCCTATGAGCTTCAATGGCCCTATAGAACCAGAGGGCCCTTGACCTCCTCAGCACTGATAAGGATGACACCTGCATGTATCTGGGGAAAAGTGCAGTTACTATAGCAACGAGTCTGACCTGGTGGAAACGTGGATAGAGTCACTCCACAAATTGTCTGAGGAACTCTACCAACACAACCAGGACACATCTCCATTCCATTCTTTTTGACTCTTTGCATGGCTAGTCCAGCTCATAGTATCCATGGTAATAATCTATTTTTTTTCTCTTAACACCTTGCCTTCTTCTCTTCCTCCAGTAATGGATTCATGAGGATTCTCGAGTAACGGTCACCCCAATGTGTCTGCACCCACACCTCCACTGAGCACGAACCTCACGGACTCCCGACTCTCCCACTCCATGCCTCTTTATTAGGAAGCAACAGGATCCGCATCTGTGTCCTGCTACCCAAAAAGGTCGGGATTTTAGGCTGGAACCTCTGTTCATCCCCTGTACAAGTTGGGAAACCCCATCTGCTCTCCTTCCCCGAACCTGTCAACCTTGAGAAAGCTCTCCTGACAGCTTGGAGAAAACTCTGGACTAACGTGTCCTCATCTTGTTTCTGGCAGCCCACTCAAAAGTGCCCACCAGGGGCTCAGGTTTTGACCATGTATGAACACAATCACAGCTCCTAGCTGACACGTCATCGCTCCTGGCCTAGACCCATTGATTGCTTTGCTTTAGCCTGGGTGTGTAACTTCACTGACCTCCACCTGTGAGGGTAGTGAACTCACCTGAGAGCTGCCTCCTAATAAACCCGCCGCCTTTATCTACTTTTAATCTGGCCTCTATCTGCATCACTGAGGGAGACAAAAGGCCTATCAACTGTTACTTATAAAGGCTTTCCCTTTGAGCTTTACTTGTGTGATACCGATTCTTTTATACAATCTAATTTTTAAGTGTTTTATTATCTTTCTATCTAAAACCTTTGCAAACAGTCTAAACTTTGCAATTCGATGATCCCTGTCTTTGAACTAATGAATTTAATCTACCTAATCCGCGGCAATTATTGGTATTACTTGCTTGTCTCATCTTCTTCGGTACTAATGATTTCCCCTTGTATTCTATTTTTTCCTCTGGACAGACTACTTGTCTTGAAGATTACCCTTTAACATTCTGTGGTATTATAAAGTAGATAAAATCAAATGAAAGTGTAGCTGTGTTATGCCTCTCATAGCAATCACTGTGAGTGTGAGAAATTACGTATGAATTAACTGCCTGAGCTTATTTTTAAAGGATGGATTTCATTTGAATAACCAAATAAGTAAAGATTAACATTAGGAAGCAAGGTTAGAGAAATGTAATATGGAGGGTATTTGCACAATGGAAGCAATAACTGAACTGGAGGACAAGAAAGATGTTAGGATGTGGTTAATACAAGAGAAAGACTTCTTGTCTAGAAGAGAATGGAAAGAGAAAAAGACTTATCCCTTAAAAACAGTGGAAATAAGATGGAAGGGGGATAATAAAGTCTGGGCTGGCAAGTGATTATTACAAAAAATATAAGAAATAGAACAGACATACGTTGTAGGAACCTGTACCAAAGGCTGTAGACACAGCTTGAAACGCAGCCATAGACTCTTCAATAGTGTCAACAACAGCCAGTACAAGACTCTTAGATCTGGCCATCATTTCAATATGGTAGAAATAGGTCTGAGAAGAATCCCTCAGAGAAGAGTGTAGACAAGGGTGTCACCCTCAACCACCAAAATCCTCTTTTCACAGGATGGTGTCACTTATCAATAGGAATGATATCCAAGCTGCGGCCACTGCCACGTGCCCGTAACTTCAAATGCCTGTCTGTGGACTTCTGTGGAATGACCCACCTTCTTGGAAATATTTATTTAATGCCTTAGAAAATACTCAACTGCCCAGCAGTGTGGTTTTCATTAAGTGTAAGAGCAAAGGCCATCTTAGAAATGTTCTGGAAAATATCCATAATGCTAGGAGAAAGGAATAGGAGAAAAAAAAAAAACCCAAACTTTTTTTTTTTTGAGCAAAACAGAAAGAAAAAAGTCCTTTATTTAAATCTAAATTTCTGTAAGATAATTTTATTTCATTTTGTTGTTGTTGTTGTTTAATTTTTATTTATTTATTTATTTAGATATTTTCTTTATTTACATTTCAAATATTATCCACTTTCCTGGTTTCTCCTCCTAAGACCCCCTATCCTCTCCTCCTCCCCTTGCTCCCCAACCCACCCACTCCGGCTTCCTGGCCCTGGCATTCCCCCACACTGGGGCATAGAACCTTCACAGGACCAAGGACCTCTCCTCTCATTGATGACTGACAAGGCCATCCTCTGCTAAATATGCAGCTGTAGCCATGGGGCCCTCCATGTGTACTCTTTGGGAAAAAAAAGAAAAACTCACTTTATGAGAACAGAGATGACTTGCCCTTATTCACATGCGGACAGAGGAAATGGCCTTTCACGGTGATAAGAGACAGGCAGGCACTTGTTCGTGGCCTCTTCTGTTAAAACCAAATTTATGAGCAGAAAGACATAATGACTGAAAATTTACAAGAATTATGAGACAAGAATTGAGTGGTGCGTTCTACAGCTTTTATGCTTTCTCTCTATAATAAATCTATACTGCCCAATTGCTACCCTTGTCCCTGGGAACTGAGTAATGCTGCTATGATACCTCCCCTGCATTAGCAAGCTGAACAGAGCAACTTAATGTGGCTCTGCTGTCAGCAGGGGTCAAAACAGCAAATGCACAGTTTTATTCCATAAAAAGTTTCCCCAATCCAGTCTAATGCCTTTCAAAAGGAAAATGTGCCATGAAGGCCAAAATTCATGTCCCTTCAGGCACCCCAGGCTGCATTCAGAGATTTGCCAACTTCATATAGAAGGTCACAGTACAAAGAAAGTTGACAGTTTCTGAGATGCTCAACTGGCACACTCTTCTCTGTTAAAGCCATTGCGATTTTCAAAGCCTGCTATGAGGATACAGAAAGCAGAGATAGACAGAACGAGCAGTAAATTAGCTAGATAACCAAGACCCAAGACATCTTTCAGGCATGTGAAGTCTTAGTAGGCAAATACATTTTTTTTTATCTTGAATCATAAATCAAAATGCTCACTTGAGTTTAGTGTGATGACATACGCAAACATTAACAAGCTGTAATTTATTACATTCCTGAACTCTGTTTTGGAATACAGTTTGTGGGATACATTCAGACAGTATAAAATCATTTAGTTAAGGGCATTGATGTTGAACTAATAACCTGTGATTTTAATTTTTGTAGTATGTTCTTACATTTTTTTAAAAAATATGTTATTTTTTATTTGATATTTTGACTGGGCAGATTGTTTTTTTCTTTCCCAGTGCACAGCTCTCCTATATGTGCAGAAGAACTTGAACCCATTTCATGGCTACTACCCAGTTCAAGGGAATAAAGAATATACATTGCACTGTTCAATTACTGGTATACAGGAAATATCCAGGAAGCAGGATAGTGCAGTGTTTAGGACTTTGGGCTCCTGATTAGGGCATCCTGAGTTCACATTTTAGTTCTCCTACAGACTAGCTATGCCATCCTGTTTCCTCAGATAAATAGAATCTAGTAAAAAAAAATAAGGAAAAAATTTTTGAGACAAAAATCATATCTATAGAGTTAACATTTAAGATTTTAAAATTTGTGGGGGGTGGGAACAGATTCAGAGAATTTGTGGCCTTTTATTTATCTGCTTGCTTTAAAAAAAAAAAACGTAACTTTACATCCTGATCATTGTCCCCCCTCCCACTTTCCCCTCCTATAGCCCCTTCCCCAACCCTCCCCCTCTTTCCTGTGAGAGAGTAGAGGCTCCCTCCTGGATATCCCCACCCTGGCATATCAAGTATCTGCAAGGCTAGGTGCTTCTTCTCCCACTGAGACCAGACAAGACAGGTTAGTTAGGGGGAACAGATTCCACAGACAGGCAACAGCTTTAATGATAACCCCTGCTCTAGTTATTTGGGACCCACATGAAAACCAAGCTACACATCTGCTACCTATGTTCATGGGGCCTAGGTTCAGCCCATGTATGCTCTTTGGTTAGTGGTTCAGTCTCTGAGATCTCCAAAAGGTCCAGGTTAGTTGTCTGTTGGTCTTCCTATAGAGTTCCTATACCTTCAGGGTCCTCAATCCTCCCCACAACTCTTCCATAAAAGAGTTCCCAAGCTCCATTCAATGTTTGACTGAGAGTCTCTGTATCTGTCTGAGTCAGCTGCTAGGTAGAGCCTCTCAGAGGACAGTCATGCTAGGCGCCTGTCTGTTAGCATAGCTGAGCATCATTAATAGTGTTAGGGATGATATGTACTCACTAATAAGTGGATGTTAGCCAAAATCAGAATACAAAGGAAACAATCCACAGAACTCAGGAAGGTTAACAAGCTGAAGGGCCTAAGTGAAGCTGCCTCAATCTCACTTGGGAGGGAGACGAAAGCAACAATGGGGATGCAGAGGGAGGAAGGGACCTGGGTGGGAGAGGGGACAGGGAGGGAAAAGGGGAGCATGGTCAGGTATTGGAGGGAGAACAGGAGAGAAACCCTGAGGGCCAGCAGAATGAATGGAAACAGGCAACCTCAGGAGGTAGGAGGTAGGGAGACCCTCTAGAATCTCCCAGAGACCTGGGAGATGAAAGACTCTCAGGACTTAAAGGGAGGGACCTTAGATGAAATGCCCAACAGTGGGGAGAGGGAACTTATAGAGTCCACCTCTAGTAGAAAGACAGGGCATCAAGTGGAGGCATGGGGTTTCCATCCCACAAATCAAAAACTCTGATACAGAATTCTTCCTGTCTAAAAGAACTGCTGGGACAAAAATGGAGAAGAGACTGAGGAAAAGGAGGTCCAGTGACCAGTCTAACTGGGGATCCATCTCACGGGGAGGTTCCAAGGCCTGACACTATAACTGATGCTATGGTGTGCCTACAGATAAGAGCCTAGCATGGCTGTCATCTGAGAGGCTCTACCAGCAGCTGACTGAGAGACGCAGATACTTATACCTAACCATTGGACTGAAGTCAGGTACCCCTGTGGTTGAATTAGGGAAAAGCTGGAAGAAGCTGAGGAGGAGGGTAACTCCATAGGAAGATCAGCAGTCTCAACTAACCTGGAACCCCGAGATCTATGAGACACTGAGTAACACCAGGCAGCATACACTAGCAGATATGAGGACCCCGACACATATACAGCAGAGACTGCCTGGTTTGGCCTCTGTCAGAGAAGATGCACTTAACCCTTGAGAGTCTCGAGGCTCCTTAGAATGAAATATACACTGTTATTTGAGGGAATACAACTTTTAGGAATCTTCCCATTTCTTTTATCATCACATATAGCCATTCCAAGAGTCTGGGAATGAGTGTCAAGTTCCTCAAACCACTCACTGTGTGTGTGTGTGTGTGTGTGTGTGTGTGTGTTTAATCATTATTTCCAAATGACAAAGGCTCATACAAAATGATAAGAAAAAAAAAAAGAAGTATGAATCATAGACATAACCAAGTCTGATGATGAAGTAAAGAAATATAAATGTCAACTATGGGACAATATGACAGCTCATCAAAAATAAAATTAATTGAAAGTCTAGGAATGATATCTAAATTTCCTGGTGTCACAATGAAAAAGAAGTTAAAATTTATAATGTTGAACCAAATAGGCACTTCACTGATAGAAAAATCACTAGACAGAAGTTTAATTTTGAAAAGAGTTTGGTTAAGTGTGTAGAAAGCCTTACAGTATCCATTACTTTTAAACTAGTAACAACCAGGCATTTATATTCAACATTTCGGCACAGATTGTCCCCACCACATTTTATTAAATGCCCAAAACATTTGTAATGCCTGCATCGGGCCCAGATGCAGAAGTATCACCACTTGCCAATCAATGCTACTATATGTCCTCTGCTGGTAATTAGAGAAATATATATTCTCATAATTATAATTAGAAATCCAATGAACAATTTCCTACATGAACCACTGACACCCAACTTTATTTCAGATATTGAAATCTCAATGCCTCTCTTTCTAGTCTATCTGCAAAGGTTATGCATATTTTTCTTAAAATTTAGGACACCCTGAATCCTCTACTTCTTTCTCAATATAATAATCATTTAAAATACTTTGTTAAAATGTACCAAGAAGCGCTCAAGTGAGAGTGTGGACTACAGAAGCTAACAGCTTCTGGGACAGGCAGGAGTCACAGAGCTTCTAAGGCAGGCCCCTTTTCAGGCTCCAGACCCCGGGCACCTTCCCTGCCAGAGGAGATGTGTTCTCCTGGCCCAGGAGGCTATTGCCAGAGCATCAGCAGGAGCCATCTTCGCTCCCAGATCCCACCAAGACTAGTCTGCACAGGTGAGAGTGTGGACTACAGAAGCTAACGGCTTCTGGGACAGGCAGGGGCCACAGAGCTTCTGTGGCAGACCCTGTTTTGGGATCCAGACATCCGGGCACCTTCCCTGCCAGAGGAGAGGTGTCCACCCTGCTCGGGAGGGCTTTCATGGAGCATCTGCGGGAGCCATCTTCATTCCCGGATCCTGCCAAGACTAGTCTGCACAGGTGAGAGTGTGGACTACAGAAGCTAACAGCTTCTGGGACAGGCCCTGTTTCAGGCTTTCATCTTCTGTCAGGATGCAAGTCCGAACAACAGAGATCTGAGCACCTTCTCTGCAAGAGAAGTGCTTGCCTGCAGAGAGTGCTCTAACCACTGAAACTCAGGAGAGAGCTAGTCTCCCAGGTCTGCTGGTAGAGGCTAACAGAATCACGAAAGGAACAAGCTCTAACCAGAGACAACTATAACAAACAACTGACTCCAGAGATTACCAGATGGTAAAAGGCAGACATAAGAATCTTACTAACAGAAACCAAGACCACTCACCATCATCAGAACCCAGCACTCCCACCTCAGCCAGTCCTGGGTACCCCAAAGCACCTGAAAAGCTAGACCTGGATTTAAAAGCATATCTCTAGGTGATGGTAGAGGACATCAAGAAGGACTTTAATAACTCACTTAAAGAAATACAGGAGAACACTGCTAAACAGTTGCAAGTCCTTAAAGAAAAACAGGGAAACACAACCAAACAGGTAATAGAAATGAACAAAACCATACTAGACCTAAAAAGGGAAGTAGACACAATAAAGAAAACCCAAAGTGAGGCAACTCTTGAGATAGAAACCCTAGGAAAGAAATCTGGAACCTTAGATGCGAGCATCAGCAACAGAATACAAGAGATGGAAGAGAGAATCTCAGGTGCAGAAGATTCCATAAAGAACATTGGCACAACAATCAAAGAAAAGGAAAAATGCAAAAAGATCCTCACTCAAAACATCCAGGAAATCCAGGACACAATGAGAAGACCAAACCTACGAATAATAGGAGTAGATGAGAGTAAAGATTTTCAACTTAAAGGGCCAGCAAATATCTTCAACAAAATTATAGAAGAAAACTTCCCAAACCTAAAGAAAGAGATGCCCATGAACATATAAGAAGCCTACAGAACTCCAAATAGACAGAACCAGAAAAGAAATTCCTCCAGACAGATAATAATCAGAACAACAAATGCACTAAATAAAGATAGAATATTAAAAGCAGTAAGGAAAAAAGGTCAAGTAACATATAAAGGCAGGCCTATCAGAATTACACCCGATTTTTCACCAGAGACTATGAAAGCCAGAATATCCTGGACAGATGTTATACAGACACTAAGAGAACACAAATGCCAGCCCAGGCTACTATACCCAGCCAAACTCTCAATTACCATAGATGGAGAAACCAAAGTATTCCACAACAAAAGCAAATTCACACATTATATTTCCACGAATCCAGCCCTTCAAAGGATAATAACAGAAAAAAAAATACAAGGACGGAAACCACGTCCTAGAAAAAGCAAGAAAGTAATCCTTCAACAAACCTAAAAGAAGACAGTCACAAGAACAGAATGCCAACTCTAACAACAAAAATAATAGGAAGCAACAATTACTTTTCCTTAATATCTCTTAATATCAATGGACTCAACTCCCCAATTAAAAGACATAGACTAACAGACTGGCTACACAAACAAGACCCAACATTCTGCTGCTTACAGGAAACCCATCTCATGGAAAAAGACAAACACTACCTCAGAATGAAAAGCTGGAAAACAATTTTCCAAGGGAATGGTCTGAAGAAACAAGCTGGAGTAGCCATTCTAATACCTAATAAAATCGACTTCCAACCCAAAGTCATCAAAAAAGACAAGGAGGGGCACTTCATACTCATCAAAGGTAAAATCTTCCAAGAGGAACTCTCAATTCTGAATATCTATGCTCCAAATACAAGGGCAGCCACATTCATTAAAGAAACTTTAGTAAAGCTCAAAGCACACATTGTACCTCACACAATAATAGTGGGAGATTTCAACACACCACTTTTATCAATGAACAGATCATGGAAACAGAAACTAAACAGGCACAGTGAAACTAACAGAAGTTATGAAACAAATGGATCTAACAGATATCTCCAGAACATTTTATCCTAAAATAAAGGGATAAACATTCTTCTTAGCACCTCATGGTACCTTCTCCAAAATTGACCACATAATTGGACACAAAACAAGCCTCAACAGATATAAAAATATTGGAATTGTCCCATGCATCCTATCAGATCACCATGAACTAAGGCTGATCTTCAATAACAAAATAAATAATAGAAAGCCAAAATTCACGTGGAAACTGAACAACACTCTTCTCAATGATACCTTGGTCAAGGAAGGAATAAAGAAAGAAATTAAGGACTTTTTAGAGTTTAATGAAAATGAAGCCACAACATACCCAAACTTATGGGACACAATGAAAACATTTCTAAGAAGAAAACTCATAGCTTTGAGTGCCTCCAAAAAGAAACTAGAGAGAGCACATACTAGCTGCTTGACAATACACCTAAAAGCTCTAGAACAAAAGGAAGCAAATTCACCCAAGAGGATAGACTACAGGCAATAATGAAACTCAGGGGCGAAATCAACCAAGTGGAAGCAAGAACTATTGAAAGAATCAACCAAACGAGGAGCTGGTTCTTTGAGAAAATCAACAAGATAGATAAACCCTTAGCCAGACTCACCAGAGGGCACAGGAACAGCATCCTAATTAACAAAATCAGAAATGAAAAGGGAGACACAACAACAGATCCTGAAGAAATCCAAAAAACCATCAGATCCTTCTACAAAAGGCTATACTCAACAAAATTGGAAAACCTGGATGAAATGGACCAATTTCTAGACAGATACCAGGTACCAAAGTTAAATCAGGAACAGGTTAATGATCTAAACAGTCATATATCCTCTACAGAAATAGAAGCAGTCATTAATAGTCTCCCAACCAAAAAAAAGCCCAGGACCAGATTGGTTTAGTGCAGAGTTCTATAGGAACTTCAAAGAAGATCTAATTCCAGTTCTTCACAAACTATTACACAAAATAGAAGCAGAAGGTACTCTACCCAACTCATTCTATGAATCCACAATTACTCTGATACCTAAACCACAGAAAGACCCAACAAAGATAGAGGACTTCAGACCAATTTCCCTCATGAATATGATGCAAAAATACTCAATAAAATTCTCGCTAACCGAATCCAAGAACACATCAAAACAACCATCCATCCTGACCAAGTAAATTTCATTCCAGGGATGCAGGGATGGTTTAACATAAGGAAATCCATCAACGTAATCCATTATATAAACAAACTCAAAGACAAAAACCACATGATCATTTTCTTAGATGCAGAGAAAGCATTTGACAAAATCCAACACCCATTCATGATAAATGTCTTGGAAAGATCAGGAAGTCAAGGCCCATACCTAAACATGATAAAAGCAATCTACAGCAAACCAGTAGCCAAAATCAAAGTAAATGGTGAGAAGCTGGAAGCAATCCCACTAAAATCAGGGACTAGACAAGGCTGCCCATTTTCTCCCTACCTATTCAACATTTTACTTGAAGTCCTAGCCAGAGCAATTCGACAACAAAAGGAGATCAACGGGATACAAACTGGAAAGGAAGAAGTCATAATATCAGTTTTTGCAGATGATATGATAGTATATATAAGTGACCCTAAAAATTCCACCAGAGAACTCCTAAATCTGATAAACAGCTTCAACGAAGTAGCTGGATATAAAATTAACTCAATCAAGTCAATGGTCTTTCTCTACACAAAGGATAAACAGGCTGAGAAAGAAATTAAGGAAACAACACCCTTCTCAATAGTCACAAATAATATAAAATACCTTGTCATCTCTCTAAGGAAGGAAGAGAAAGACCTGTATGATAAGAACTTCAAGTCTCTGAAAAAGAAATTAAAGAAGATCTCAGAAAATGGAAAGATCTCCCATGCTCATGGATTGGCAGGACCGATATAGTAAAAATGGCGATCTTGCCAAAAGCAGTCTACAGATTAAATGTAATCCCCACCAAAATTCCAACTCAATTCTTCAACGAATTAGAAAGGGTAATCTGCAAATTCATCTGGAATAACAAAAAATCTAGGATAGCAAAAACTCTTCTCAAGGATAAAAGAACCTCTGGTGGAATCACCATGCCTGACCTAAAGCTTTACTACAGAGCATTTGTGATAAAAACTGCATGGTACTGGTATAGTGACAGACAAGTAGACCAATGGAATAGAATTGAAGACCCAGAAATGAACCCACACACCTATGGTCACTTGATCTTTGATAAGAGAGCTAAAACCATCCAGTGGAAAAAGGACAGCATTTTCAACAAGTGGTGCTGGCACAACTGGCGGTTATCATGTAGAAGAATGAGAATTGTTTCCTTCCTATCTCCTTGTACTAAGGTCAAATCTAAGTGGATTAAGGAACTCCACATAAAACCAGAGACATTGAAACTTATAGAGGAGAAAGTGGGGAAGAGCCTCGAAGATAAGGGCACAGGGGAAAAAATTCCTGAATAGAACAGTAATGGCTTGTGGTGTAAGTTCGAGAATTGACAAATGGGACCTCATAAAATTGCAAAGCTTCTGTAAGGCAAAAGACACCATCAATAAGACAAAAATGCCACCAACAGATTGGGAAAGGATCTTTACCTATCCTAAATCAGATAGGGGACTAATATCCAATATACATAAAGAACTCAAAAGGTGGACTCTAGAAAATCAAATAACCCCATTAAAAATGGGGCTCGGAGCTAAACAAAGAATTCTCACCTGAGGAAAACTGAATAGCTGAGAAGCACCTGAAAAAATGTTCAGCATCCTTAATCATCAGGGAAATGCAGATCAAAACAACCCTGAGATTACACGTCACACCAGTCAGAATGGCTAAGTTCAAACATTCAGGGGACAGTAGATGCTGGCGAGGATTTGGAGAAAGAGGAACACTCCTCCATTGTTGGTGGGATTGCAAGCTTGTACAACCACTCTGGAAATCAGTCTGGCGGTTCCTCAAAAAATTGGACATAGTACAACTGGAGGATCCTGCAATACCTCTCCTGGGCTTACATCCAGAAGATGTCCCAACCGGTAAGAAGGACATATGCTCAACTATGTTCAAAGCAGCCTTATTTATAACAGCCAGAAGCTGGAAAGAACCCAGATGCCCCTTAACAGAGGAATGGATACAGAAAAGGTGGTACATTTACACCATAGAATACTACCCAGCTATTAAAAAGAATGAATTTATGAAATTCCTAGGCATATGGTTGGACCTGGAGGGCATCATCCTGGGTGAGGTAACCCAATCACAAAAGAACTCACATGATATGTACTCACTGATAAGTGGATATTAGCCCAGAAACTTAGAATACCTAAGATATAAGATACAATTTCTGAAACACATAAAACTCAAGAAGAATGAAGACCAAAGTGTGGATACTTTGCCCCTTCTTAGAATTGGGAACAATACACCCATGGAAGAAGTTACAGAGACAAAGTTTGGACCTGAGACGAAAGGATGGACCATCTGCAGACTGCCTTACCCAGGGATCCATCCCATAATCAGTCCCCAAATACTGACACCATTGCATACATTAGCAAGATTTTGCTGAAAGGACCCTGATATAGCTGTCTCTTGTGAGACTATGCAGGGGCCTAGCAAACACAGAAGTGGATGCTCACAGTCAGCTATTGGATGGATCACAGTGCCCCCAGTGGAGGAGCTAGAGAAAGTACCAAAGGAGCTGGTGGGATTTGCAACCCTATAGGTGGAACAACAATATGAACTAACCAGTACCCCCCAGAGCTGGTGTCTCTAGATGCATATGTATCAAAAGATGGCCTAGTTGGCTATCAGTGGATAGAAAGGCCCATTGGTTGTGCAAACTTTATATGACTCAGTACAGGGGATTGCCAGGGCCAAGAATTGGGAGTGGGTGGGTGGGGTAATGGGTGGGGGAGGTTGTGGGTGACTTTTGGGATAGCATTGGAAATTAAAATGAAATAAATACCTAATAAAAAAAAGGAAAAAAAGTCCCATAAATGGAAGGAAAGCCACTTCTAACATTAACTATGCCTACATAGAGAGCAAGGAAATTCATGCAATGATCTTTAATAATTCTCCAAAAGATATTACATTTGGTTTGGCAAATGACTCATCAACACTTGTGCATTTGCAGATAAAGCTATTTTTGCTACAACGGAAAACCATAGCATCACGATAAGAAATCAGTTAGAAAGTAAAAGGGGAGGTACTTTTCAAGATTTAGACCACTAAAAGTTATACATACCAATTAGTCAGTACTTAAAATAAAATCTTCAAAGTATAATGTTGTACAGGATTAGGGAAAGATATTAAAACTACTCTAGGCATATGTTCATAACTTAATCTAAAAATAAAGACCAATTATTTAAAATTAAAAAAATGCCAAGAAGTCTTAAAATATAAATAAGATACCTATGTAGAAACTCATTTAATACATGATTTTAATAACTTTTTAGTCATTTACTAATTTCATGCATCATAATGATCTTAAATTATTTTCCATTTTCGATGGCACTAATTATTACTTGCTCTTTTCTTACTAAGCTCTTTATTTCATTCTACTATTTTACTTTGAAAACTTTCAAATATACATAGAAGTAAGTGAGAATACATTCATTACTAAGACTTGGTAACAGTTAGATATCAAGTGATTTGACTAGAATTGATCACAATGATCACTTGCTTTGTCTTGTTAAGTTTCATTAACAAGAAAAAACCTCTGACTACTCTAAATAGTTCATCACTTCTACCAGTTGTTGGGGGATGTTTTTGTGCACAGTGTATTTGAATGCTGCTTTCTGTACCTGGAGATCTGCTTGTAGTTTGATCTGCTTGTAGTTGGTATTGCCATTATTATAAAACATTTCCTGACTCAGTATTTTGTAGAACATTGTTCTCCATCATCTTCTGATTGGTCAATAAAGAGGATAAGGTAGGACTTCTGGGCCCAGAGAGCTAGAGAGAGGGTCTGATGTGGGCCATAGGAAGTCTCCATGAGGGCACAAATGAAGAAGAAAGTGCCAGAGTGAGACTAAGATGGCAGGTCACCCCATGTGGCTTTGAAATGGCTGGGAAGTAGTCCAGACCAGCAGAGTAGGCTTAGAATAGGTCAGGATCTGCCCCACTTAGTAGCAGAAGCTCCTTAATAAATCTGCCAAGTCTCTGTGTCATTGTTTCAGAGCAAGGGCAAGTGTAGAAAAGTCCTGTAGTTGTACAATTAATTTTCCCTGAGTAGATTCTTCTCCGTGGTTCCATGAGACACACCTGCTAAGCAGAACAATACTCTCACTGGGAATTTTCTTCTTAAATATCTGCTTCTTTCATCACAAGCGAAATCAAGAACAAAAGGTGAAGGAGTTCAGTTGAAAATGGCAATGACATGTAACTAACCCCCCAACCACCAAACAAAACCATAAGGGGCTGTGAGGAGGGGGCTCACAAAAAAGGGGCTTGGAGCAGTCTAGTTATCTAGGCCTGGTGAACTGTTGCAGAATATTCGATCAGGCTGTGAACCCTAAGATTATGTTACTGGAAAAAAAATCTGTTTCTAGTTGTGGTGTGGCTCAGTCCTTAGCACACACTTTTAATTCCTTTGACTGGAATAAAGACAAACCCTTAGTAAACACCTTTAATAGCAAACAATGAAGGTAAAGTTAGTTTGTAAATGGAAACACTCATGTTTGAAAGAAATGTCTAATAGAGTGGCAGGCAGAGTGATGAATCAGAAACTGATTTGACAGCAGAGGATGTGCCCAACTCTCATGAGAAGTGAGAGGAGAAATGGAAGTTACTTAAGGGACACCAAGGAGAGAGGAGGCAGTTTTACTGGGAGAGTTTTACAGAGACAGGGTGAAGAAAGAGCAAGCTAGACACAGGTGAGACAGAATGAACCAGAGAATAAGAAAGAGCCAGAAGATTAGAATAGATTGCCAAAGTTAGTAGGAGGCAAAAACAGAGCAAAAAGTCAGAGGCCAAGAAAGACGCCAGTCTGAATTAGGAAGCTTGAAGAGGTGTTTGATCCAGAACAGCTGAGTTGAACCAGATGGCCAGAGCTCAGAAAGAACTAGAAAGGGTGATCTTCTTCAGGAGTAAGTATCAGAGGATGAGAATATTTTAGGCCTCGGTTAGATTATGTAGAGGATAGCAGCTTCCAGGCCTAGGCCTAATTTAGCAGATTGAAATAGTAGTCTACAAGATGACAACTTCTAAAAGAGAATAAAAAAATACTTTTACAGTGCTCATTCATTACGTTGGCTATAGATTTAAGGGTCAGAAAATGATGGAGCTGCCATGATGTCTATGAAGGAAGATTTTTTTTTCTTTTATTCCCCTCCCCCTCTGTGTGTATGTGTTGTGCATGTGTGTTAGTGTTGTTCTTTTATAGTGGTGAGCACATTTAGGGGGGGCACTTACATTGATATGTGTGCATGTGAAGACCTGAAGACCTGAAGTTGATGTCAGGAATCACTTTTCATTGCTCATTTAGCTTAGTGATGGAGACAGTGTCTCTCAGTCAAATACAGAGCTCCCCAGTATGGCTGCTTTTGCTACCCAGCTTTCTCTGGATAGTTCTGGCTCAGCCTGCCAAGGCTAGAATTATAGAAAAGCCACCCCACCCACCTGACATTTACGTGGGTTTCTGGGGATCTGAACTCTGGTTCTCAGGCTTGTGCAGTAAGCACTTTAACTTCTGAGCCATCTCTCCAGTCCCGGGAAGAATATTTTATGAGCTCCTTTTGCACATTTTAAGCTACCAGAATTCTTTTTAAATTCTGTACCAGTCCAGCCTTATTGCCTGGAGAGCAAAATACTTCACTTAAACAAGAGGTTGGGGGTGGCTCTCAAAACACCTTCTTTTCAGCATTGATTCAAGAAGGCTAGAAACAAATGAATCCCTCGCCACTGAAGGGCGAGAAGAGGAGAATTTTGAAACTTGTGCAGAGAAGTTTGGAGAGGACTCTAAAGGATTGTGGTTTTCAACTTTTTCTTAACTCTGGAGTCCCTTGCTAAAATAAAAGCTGATGATAGCATGGTGGAAATGGTTGGAAAATATTAAAAATAGATTTTTTCATACAATATATTTTGAATAGTTTTCCCTCTCCAAGTCCTGCCTAGATCCTCCCCAATTTCCCACCCACTCAAATCAAAACAATTTCTTTCTATCATTAGAATATATAAAAACAGGCATCTAAAATGCCCATTTAATAATACTATAATAAAGTAAGAAAAAATAAAAACAAACAAAGCAAAATAGGACAAAACAAACAGAAAAAAATCCAAAGAAAAGGTACAAGAAACACACAAAAGATACAGAGGTACACATGTTCCCATACAGAAATCCCATTAAAAACACAAAATGGGAAATCACAATACAGGCACAAAGGACTTAAAACGTTAAAAAGTAAACAAACAAACTCTCTGACAAAGCATTACAAGACAACGTTCCTCCAAAAACTTCCATTGAGTTTGTGTTGTATTGCTCATCTGCTGTTGGGCACAGAACCTGCCCTTAAAAGTGGTTTTTGCAGACAAAACACCAATGCACATTTTATAAAAGGAAGAACCATTGGTTTGCATACCAAGTGAGAACGTAGTGGAGAAAACTAAGTTTTCATTTGTGAGCAGATATCAGTCAGAGATAGCTTCTGGGTTAGGGATTGGGACTTATTTCCACTTCAACTCTCAGTCAGAGAGTCTTGATGGCCTTGTGAATGCCACCATAGTCTCTGTGAGTTCACTCGTGTGTTGGTCCTGTTATGCTTATAAGGTCTTGTTTCCTTGTTCTCCATTCCCTCTGCCTCTTAGCTATCTCTCTGTCTCCATTTCTTCAGGGTTTCCTGAGCCTAGGGGGAAAGGATAGAAACATTCCATTTAGGACTGAGTGTTCCAAGGTCTTATAAAACTTCAGCATATTGACCATTAATTAGCAATTGGTAGAATATCCTTAACATGTGTATTAAATCTGTGTTCTGTGCAATATTTTGTTTTACTACAATCTGTGTCCTTCAAGAATCTTCATTTGTCAACACTTGGAAGTTATCTGACTATCATAAATGCAATCCGTGTTTATAATAGAGAATTGGAAAACAGAAACAAATCACATTGCGTAGCAGTAACTACCTTTGACCATTTATTTATACAAGCCTATCAGCATGTGTTTGCTTTCAAAGCCTTGAAGATAATTTCAGAGACATAATTTTGGGTCTCTTTATGTGAAACTTGATATTAAGATTGCATGAGCTTTAAGATATAGATTTACAGTACTAGTGGCAATTCCCTCTCCCTTGTGCCGTATACACAGATTTCTCTAATTATTGTCTTAATAGGCCAAATATCTTTATTACAAGGTTAAACAAAAACATGTTATTTTTGAAATATTATGTGACAAAAAGAATAGTTTAAAGCCCATATGCATCTGTACACCCAAAGGCTCTATGAGCAGGAGAAGGTGAGCTTTTGATTGGTTTGATGGGTGACAGATGAAGTAACTGGGTAGGAGGAAAATGTCCTATATCTCTGCTTGCTTCTTTGCCTGTCCCACAGGATAGATGGCTTGTCAATCTGGCCGCTTAGGACAGGATTTGAGCAAGTTTTGTCTTCCAGTGGCAAAGAAGTAAATATTTTAGATGTAACAGACTGTATAGTCAGGTAACTAACTATTTAACTTTGCCCTCATGGAGAGAAAGTAGCTATACATCACATATAGACAAACAGGCACAGGTATGCTTCAAATAAATCTTTATTCATAAAAAGGAAAAGTGGGCAGGGTTTGTAGTTTTCTGACCCATGTCTTCTGGTCCAAGGTATCAAATGGGGACAGGGCTTCCCAGCAGTCAGAGTTCTGCTGGTGGTACGCATGGATTCTATGTCCTGCAACCTTACTGGATTCATTTATTACTCAAAGCAGGACGACTTTCTCTTGTATCAGATTGGTCTGTCTGCTTAACCCTTTCTGATTTTAGAAACTACTGAACTGAGAGTCTACTCGTGGGGCAAGTCATCCTCTTTCTTGCTTTCCCACTTAAAGATTGGTCGTTGCTTTGGGGCGGTCACTGGTCACTGGATGCATCTTTCCATGTGAGAAGGAAGTGACCGCGCTGAGGCTTGAATCTCTTCCTCTTTTTCAGAACCCACTGCTCTTACCGAATATCTTTAAAGAGTGCTGGGCAAGGCTCAGCTGATAGCAAAGAGGCCTGTGTCTTAGTTACTGCTATACTTTTCTTCTGGGTCAAGCTCCTCTGGGGATCTTGGTTTTGTAAAACAAGAGAACACACAGCATGATTTGGAATTTTTGGGTCCTGTAATTAAATACTAATTAGGATTGACTTTTACCATTTTCTTTTCAGGAGCAATAATTCTTTTGGGTGCCTTATCAACACTGGCATTTTATACCACAAACTATGAATAAGTTCTTATCTTTATTTCTTTAAAAACACTACTCTAGTGTCTTTCTACAGGTGACTGTCATTCAGAGGACAGTACTGAGAGGTGGCAGGAGGCCAGATGGACTAATCTGATTGCAGGATCAGGGCTTCGGGCTGGTCTCATGGGATCTTCTGAGAGGAAACTCTAATGAAAAATAGATTAGATTTTTACCAAGTGCAGCTTCAGGTGTCAAATGCTTATGGTTTGCCATTTCCTATCCTCATTACAATTACTGCCATAAGAATTGACCCACATTACACATTTTTTTTTAAGTTCCTCTTTGCAATTTTAGCAGGAAAAAGCAAAAAGGCCAAGGACCGCATTAACTGCGCAGCTCAGGGAAACACTGAGGCTCTTTTTCTTGCCCAGGCAATCTGTGTGGGGAGAGCCTTGTAAAAATTCATTTTCTTAGATGGAAAACGCTTAGCATGAAAGGTGGAAGACAGGATCTGTTCAGAGAGGAGGGTCATCAGTGGAAAGGGGCAGAATAAATCATATATCAAAAAAAATTTTAAGTATGGTGTTTGGATGCATTGTGAGAGGAAATTCACTAACTAATAATACTAGTTAAGAGGTGAAATCCCCAAATGGGCAAAATAACCATATTATTACCAGTTAAATATCTTATGAAAACATTTTTTTATATCACAGTGTTATGATGTTGTCTCCAAGGGAGTAATATGTAAGCTTGACTAATAGAGAGTAGGGAGATATATATATTTTTTTCTGGTCTGTACCCTGCAGTCTTCAGATGACGATGGAATCACAAAGGTCAAAGTTAGTAATGACTGAAATGTGAGCCTTCTAACTGTGTTTTAGTCTCTCTGGTCATTCATTGTTTTTTCTTTCCCTCATGATGCCTTACCTTGAAGAGCAAGTGCTTCTGGGCTCATTTATCATCTCGAGGCGATCTTTGCAGCAATGGTCTCAGGCAGCACTTTATTACCTGTGTTCTGAAGAATTCTCGTCTTAAGTGATGATCCAGGAGACGAGCACTTCTGCTGCTGGAAGGGTGCTGCACACTACATTCTTTCTAGGTTGGTTCTAGCCCATGTTCATGTTCTAAAGATCCTGGAAAGTCTTGCATTAAAAAGATTGCTTAAATACCTGTAGTCTATCATTTCTGGTAATATTTTTTCCCAATATCACTTTTTTTTTTTTGGTGTGTGCTAAGCAGATGTTATATAACTTAACCTGACAACACTGAATTGGGTAAAGCTGTTAACTTCCTCTTGACCCATTAACCAGTACTTTCCTTGATTAAGATGTCAGTTATGACCCTGATCAACATCCTCTGTCACAGAATGAAAAGCAAGCTGGCCTATTATCTGACGTGTAATGCTATTTGAAGAATACTTTCAGCCTCGCTATGGCTCTGTGTGTAGATGTTACTCTCCTCATTTTATACAGGGAACCAGAGAGTTTGAGAGACCAAGTGGGCTTTTCCTGAGGATTAGTAAATTAATGACTGGGAAAGAGATAACTAATTTCCAGGAACTAGACTGGAATGTGAGGCTTCTCTAGATGCAAACAGTTTCCAGGAAAACCAGCCTGAACTGAGTACACAAACTTTTCCTCCTTGCATGCCTATAAAAACACAAGGCAGCCACCCCAGTGCTCTTCTACTGAGACTACACATGGCTCTGAAGCCCTCTATCATGATGCACACGGAGGCAGCTCCCACCAAGCCATGGACGGCGGTAAGTACATGTATGCACACATTGTGTGCAAGTTTTCTTTTTCTTTTTTTTCTCTCTATGGTTTATGAACACATGAGGTCAGTCATGTACTGTGTATTCTGGTTGCTAGAAGGGGGTTTCCCTGAAATGTGGCCTTATGGTCTAAGCTTTAACCTGATATTCAGTGGTTATTCAGAAATAAGCTGACATTTGAGATGTTTACCTATCTTCAGGTTGCCTTCCAGTTGTGATTTAATTTTTTTTTTTTCTAATTCCCCAGCTTGTTAAACCCAGGCCTTTCTAAATTCTCACAATTCAATTTTGTGGTTACTTGCTACCCATTTACTGCCTTGGTTTGACTTACCCATTCTTTCTGATAGTAAAGACTCCCAAACCTACACACCTAACTCCCAAGCTCTGAGAATGAGTTTCCACCCATGTTCTAGAACCAGAGGTTGCAGGTAGATGACCCAGAAGTATTTGAACTTAATTTTAGGTAATAGAACTTAAAAGTCTTTGAGTTACTTGCTCTTAAATACTCTGATCTTTGCATTAAAGAAATCTACTTATGCTTCTCTTGACCACAAGTGGGAAGCTGAAGTTGAGCAGTAGGCTCTGTGTATCCTATTGGATGTGCCCTTGTCAAGTTTTAATTGTTCTTCTCCTCTTGCTTCATGTATCGCTCCTTCCCTCTCGCCCTTCGCTCTATCCGAGGTGTTTCCATTCACACATTGTGAGATCTAACAGAAGATCATCATCTGTCTATAACCTGGGCCTCTATACTCTCTACCCCAGTCAACTTCTGCAGTCTCTTTCCTTTGCCTCCATGGATACCCAGGAACTTCTGTGAGCATTCTGTTCTCTGGACTTTGTTACCCAACTCCCTTGCACCAAAGTGTCTTTGTTTGCAATGCATTTCTGCTTACACCACTAGACTAGTCTTCAACTGTTAAGCTTTAAGTTTTGCGTAAATATAATCCATCTCATAAACTTCTATTTGCTTAGTAATCCTTCAGAAAGTAATAGTTACATTATATCACTTTTCTGTTGAAAAATTATCAATTGCTTTCTAGTCCCTGGTGATTAAAATGTAAACTCCCTCATTATCTTGTAAATTATGACCTTGCTTATTCTGGCTCCAATCTTCCTTTCTTGATTGATTTTCTTCCCAGATATACTGTTACTGATTTTGGCTTTGTTGACTGCTGTCTTAGTCTGAGAAATTCCCAGCTCCCTATATATTTCAATAATTCAGATTTTAATTCTTCCTTAATACTTGGTCAGTGGCCACACTTTCCTAGGCCTGTACTGATCAGTCTATGAGTCTACAGGAACATATCCTCTAATTAAATTGCATTTCCACTAATTAAAGTTCTCTAAAATGTAACTATAAGAGTAATTTGAGCTTTGCAAATGATACAGATTCTTAGTACTGGAAAACTCAGTGAATCGATGGAATGTTAGGTGTGAGACACCATCTTATGGGACAGAGAACACTGATATTCTTTTCACATGCTTCCTAATGGTGCTTTGATGTGTGTGTGTGTATTATAATCTAGTCTATGACAGTGCATTGTTTTCGACTAGGAATAGGTCCCTATCTTTGTATCACCTACATTTTTTCAGCAAGCCATTTGCATACAATAGATACTCAAAGAAAAGTAGATTAATAAGTACATAGAGCAGTTCTCCAGGCAACTAAGGTATTTGTTTATTTGTTGATTTAGACAAAGCCTCATCCATTCCAGCTGACCTGAAATTTGCTATGTAGCAGACTCTGGCCAAAAACTCACCCTCTTGCCTCCTTCTCCCCAGAGCTGGGGATTCAGGTGTGGGCCATCATTTTCAGTTTATATGGTGCTTAGAATTTAACACAAGCCTTTATGCATGCTAGAAAAGCAAGACTATAAAAAGAACACCATAAAATACTATCTCTCTTGCCCTTGTTCTGGTTTTTGAAAGTATCTTCTATCATCCTCTGATTCCACTATTTGGCCAAGACTGTTCCTTCTAGGATTAGTCTCAGGTTTCAACACCTTCCAGGAAACAGCAACAAGGTTAGTCTTGAGCCAGTGTTTCTTATGTCTAGGAAAACCCACACCTGAATCGATTCAGACACACTGTTTTGTGTGGGGGAAGGGAAATACCATTGGCTGCCAGAGAATCAGAGAGCGCAGAGGATGATAGGAAAATCATGACTATAAAATGATCTTCCTCATCAAATTGGCCTCAGTGATTTGTTCTTACAATTGTTCTCGGTGATTTATTCAACTTCAAGTGTCTCCTAAATTTTCCAGAGAAGGATAAGTCCAAACTACCTGCTGGTGCCTAATCTTTCAGCAGGATTACTGAAGAGAACACTTCGGGGCCACTTTTCTGCTTTGATAGTATGATGGTCCATTCACCACATAACAATGGTGAGATGATTGTCATTTAGGGGCTCCATCCTAACTGCACAATGGTTTCTGATTATGATAAGACCACGATTGCTGCTGATTAGAGTAATGCACTGTGGCTGGCTCGCTGTGGTCCATATCTTCTCAGGAAAAGGTGGCACCTGTAAAAATTAATAATACATGAGGAGAAATCTCTGAGACAGCATTTCTGGTGAGGCCAGAAGGAAAGACAGAATCAAACTTTCCCACTCTCCAAGTGTCTTGATCTATTCATACCAAAGAGTTTGTATTGAGCACCTGTGTTGTGCCTTTCACTATGGCAACAGCTGTTACGGATCAGACAAGATAAATATAAGGCATTATTCCTACCCTCCAGTAGTTTATAATCACATTGGATGAGACAAGACACTTAAATAGATACAATTAAAAGGCAAGGCAAGGCATCCTGCGGCAGGCTGCAAAGTATGCTATGTAATTAGAGTACGTGATTGTGTTTGACGAGAGAAAGGAGCGAGGCTTGGACTCATGCCTGGGTCTTGTTTTATCAGAGATGAGAGTGAAAGACATAAATAAGAATCAGGATCACTCACAGAGCTGTTTCTCTTTCTCTATGGCTAAGGAAGTTGAACACCGTGGAAATCCAAGCATTTTAAGGATGCCCTGAATAAATCCTAATGTGTGCTGTGTTCATGGTCTCATAGGTGCCAGAATGTGGAGTAGCTCTTCCCAACAATACTATTTCAACTTGCATTCTCAGAGTAATTTTATTTACCATTGGGCTGTTGGTTATCTTCATTAGCCTTAGCCTCTGAACCATCTATTTGTGGTTTTTGCATCCTTGGATTTTCCTGCTGCCGATTTTTGTTAGTGTTCTTCTCTCTGCAGTGATCTATGGTGTTCAAGAAAAGATTTCTAAATTGACAGGCTGAAAGTTATCAGCACCCAGGACAGTTTATTAAGCCAATGAGCGTAGTTTATGCCAATGCCTTTAAAAGAGTGAGAGTGTCTCAGACTGGATCGTATTAGCACTGAAGAATGAGACGGGATTTTGAACAGTGTGAAATGGACGTTCTGTTAGTGCGGCAGTGCGTGTTAGGAAGGAAGGGATCACAGCCCTAGAAGGATGGAGAAGAAAATGGAGTTGGAACAGACACATTTATGTAGGTGGCAGTTGACAGTGACTTTTGGAGTCTGTTCTTAAGAGTTGGGCAAGGAAGCAGGATTCTTCTGGAAGGAAAATCATCCTACAGAGGGGGCACTTGGGGCCCCTCTCATTCTTTTCCCATTTTAAGGAATAAAAACAAGCCTTAAATGGAATAAATATAACCTCCTGGATTATTTACAGATGCTACAGGCAAGGTTCGACCAGATGGTCCCCAAGCCCCCTTTCTGCTCTTGATTTTGAGATTCTCTGTTTTCCAAGAAAGCAGGCTGTGTTTAATTTAAACATAGTTGAAGCATAGACTCTTTTGAGCAACCTACATTGTTGGCCAAGCAGCTGAGAAAGCAATGTAGTGACTTGTGTAAATGCACAGTTCCCAGCATGGTATCTGGACTGCATTCCCACACTTCTTTACCCATCTGTTCCTTCACATCTCATGATGACCCCTGATTGGAAGCAGACCAGGATCCAAAGATGAATTAGACATAACCAGAACCTTACAGCCCAACAACACAAGGACATCCCACATGTAATGTGGAGAGGAAAGGGAGAGAAAAGATGCCTGAATTGTATGAGGAGGCTAGGTAGAGATGCTTCGAGAATAGTGCTGTTTGGCTACGCCATAAGAGTTTCCTCGGGAAAGTGAGGAAGGACCTGAGATTACATTTGATAGGACTCTAAAGCTATCGTCAAATTTATATTATGCTAGAGAAATTTGTCTTTGCAAATTTTACTTGACTTTCATGTGCTACAATTGAATACACCTGTCGTAATGATTATAAACTTGAAAAGGAAAATGCTTCAAAGGCTTAATGGCTTCATTTGGTAGTCGTCTGAAGTAGCCACCTAAAGAAATATTGTATATGTTCCATTAATGTGGGCTCTGCATCTGTGCTCCCATGGTTACAAATATGTTAACAGATTTCCCAAGCACTTGACTTTGTCAAAAACTCTGAATGCCTCTCTCTTCATTGATCAGATGGGGAGAATGATGTCATTTCACTTCACAATGTTTCAATGAGGATCACACTGTCATGTGTACAAACATCCTTCATCTATGAAGCACCTTCATAGACAGTCTCTTAGAGCATGCCACACTGGCAGAGAAATATCAAGTGAAGCCTCTTAGGGAACTTCTTCATATTTGTCTTTTTAAGCCACTTTTCATGTAAAGTTAAATGACCACTTCAGAGTAACAGATCATGCCTAGCTATTTCCTTTCTTCTCTACATAAATTACTGCCCCAATCTCTCCCTGTTCCTTCTTGCCCTGTAACAAATTATAGGCCTAATTGGTTTACTCTCTTGTCAAGACTATTGTCAGTTAAGATTCACTGTGATCTGTCAGACATTGTAGGGATTGAATCACTGTGGTCAAAGTGTTAGGATTCGAGGAACTCAGCTGTGATTAGAAGAGTTTAGACTCAGACCCAGCTAGAACACATCAGGGAGACATAAGGTGAGAATTCCAGCTTGATGGTTGCTTTTGAACTTTGAAGCCTGAAAAAAGGGATTTCTAGGAGAATCTACTTCATCTATATCCCTTCCACCAAAATTATAAACGATACCACAGTGATTGTGGCCAGGAGACAACCAAAGATCCAGAACTGAGGCCTCTCAGCCTGAAGCATTTCCCACCTATTTTTTCCCCTGCATCCTCCTTCTTTTAATGGTTAGTGTCCAGCATATTCTGAATTTCTTCATAATCTAGTATAAAATTGCTTAATGTTATTTTGAGAGCACTAATTCAGGTTCATATTGTGCAATCAAGGATTTGACTATATTATCCAGGAATGTGGCTATTTGCATACTGTTATAGTAGCATAACTTAAAAAATTGGCCTCTAATGGCATGTCTATATGTGGTTTATAGCCTAAGTAAATGCAGGTAAAAGAGGGCTTAGAAAACCCGGGTCTTGGTGTTAACATGTCACTTTATATTTTGGAATTTCAAATTATTTTTCTGCAGAGTAGAGATAAAGCTACTATGGTCATTTGAGTAAGAATAGCCAGCAAAAGATCTATATATTTGAATGTGTGGTTCCCAGTTGCTGGACAGTTTAGGACAGATTGATAGGCATGACCTTGTTGGAGGAACTGTTTTACTAGTAATAGGTTTTGAGATTTTACTTTTTCTCTCTCTTTTTGTCCCATTGGATATTTTATTTATTTACATTTCAAATGTTTTCCCCTTTCTAGTTTCCCCTCCACAACTCCCCTATCCCATACCCCTCCCCCTGCTTCTATAAGGGTGTTCCCCTACCCACCCACTCACTCTGCCTCCCCGCCCTGGCATTCCCCAACACTGGGGCATCAAGTCTTCACAGGACCAAGGGCCTCTCCTCCCACTGATGTCTGACAAGGCCATCCTCTGCTACATATACAGCTGGAGCCACAGAACCCTCCATGTGTACTCTTTGGTTGGTGATTTAGTCTCTGGGAGCTCTGGGGTTGCTGGCTGGTTAATACTGTTGTTCCTCCTATGAGGTTGCAAACCCCTTCATCTCCTCAGTCCTTTCCTAACTCCTCCATTGGGGTCCCTGTGCTTAGTCTTCCTTCTTCTTGAGCTTCATGTGGTCTGTGAATTGTATCTTGAGTATTCTGAGATTTTTGAGCTAATGTCCACTTGTCAGTGAGTGCATACCATGTGTGTTCTTTTGTGACTGTATTACCTCACTCAGCATGATACTTTCTATTCCATCCATTTGCCTAAGAATTTCATGAAGTCATTGTTTTTAATAGCTGAGTAGTATTCCATTGTGTAAATGTACCACATTTTCTGTATCATTCCTCTGTTGAAGGACACCTGGCTTCTTTCTACCTTCTGGCTATTTATTATAAATAAGGCTTCCATGAACATAGTGGAACATGCATTTTTATTTTATGTTAGAACATCATTTGGGTATATGCCCAGGAGTGATATAGTTGGGTCCTCAGGTAGTACTATGTCCAATTTTTTGAGAAACTGCCTGACTGATTTCCAGAGTGGTTGTAGCAGCTTGCAATCCCACTAACAATGGAGGAGTGTTCCTCTTTCTCCACATTCTAGCCAGCATCTGCTGTCACCTGAGTTTTTGATCTTAGCCATTCTAATTGGTGGAATGAGGTGAGAATCTCAGGGTTGTTTTGATTTGCATTTCCCTGATGACTAAGGATGTTGTACATTTCTTTACGTGTTTCTTGGCTATTCAATATTCCTCAGTTGAGAATTCTTTGTTCAGCTCTGTACCTCATTTTTTAATAGAGTTATTTGGTTCTCTGGAGTCTACCTTCTTGAGTTCTTTGTATATATTGGGGCTTTGAGATTTTCAAAACCTATGCCAGACCCTGTCTTGCTCTCTGTTTCCTTCCACCTTGTAGATAAGATGTAAGATCTCAGCTTCTGCTCCAAGGCCATGTCTGCTTCTGTAATAACTGACATAGTGACTGTAAAGCAAGACCCTAACTAAATGCTCTCCTTTATATGTTGGTTTGGTCATGGTGTCTCTTCACTGCAGTAGAAAAGTAACCAAGACAGCTGCCTATCATATGGTTGCTGTTTCGTTTAAAAGAATTTATACCTGAGAAAGTTAATGATGTCCATAAAATAATTACCCTAATATGCTAATATTCTTAGTTAACTGAATACTCCACATCCATGGAGTTTTCTGGCTGGAAAATGTTGGGGACTCGGGTGAGGTTTAGTTTCAGTGCTATCTCCTGTATCTATAGGCTTTATAAAGTTCCTTACTTTTATTTATCTCGTGCGTCTGTGTGCACGTGCGTGTACACATGCACATACACACACATGCATGCATTTATGTGTGTTTGAATGTTGTGATATATTTGTGTAGGTCAGAGGGAGGGCATTTTTGCCTTCTGTCTGTTTGAGACAGAGTCTCCAGTTTGCTGTTTTGTATGTTGGGCTAGCTGGCCTAGCAGTGGCTTGGGGTTCACCTGTCTTCTGTCTTACCATTACTCTGGGGTACCGATGCAAGCTATTAGCCCAACAGACTCCTTCTGGGGCTCCCTATTCAGGTCTTCAGGCTTTACCCAAGCCCCAGGGCCCTCCCTAAAGCTTTTTATTTCTGATAATAAATTAACTTTCTTGATCAAGTTGTAGTGATATGTAACTTCTAATCCTTAAGCTTTAACTCTAGAAATGAATAGTAAGAAAAAGAAATTTACATTAAAAATCATATAACTAATGATGCTTAGGAAACCAAGACACATTAGATATTAAAGAGGGCTTTGTCCCACAGCCTTAAAACATAATATAGTCTCTTCTGACTGTTCATTTTGAAGCCAAATTTTTGTGACTTTCCCCCATGTCTGTGTCCACACTAATGTTAACAGATGTCCCGCCTTCCAAAACAGAGAGACAAGCTTGGCAGCTCTTCTCAGATCGCAAATTTAATTATGGCTGCAAATGTGATAATGGAACAACCTTTCCAAGTTTTAATTGGATTTGCAGTTGGCACCAGCAACCTTTGTTTTCCCACCATATGGGTGACTGTGGTGCAAGGAACCGGCATGTGCCCTTGCGGTGAGCTAGTCAACTCTTGATTATCTGTAGAGGAATGGGCCATATAGTGGATCAGCCCTAGATATTTTATACCCCAACCAGTTCTCAGTATGCCTAGTCTAATGCTGCCCCATGCTGTCACTTGATTTCGCCTTGGCAAGCAGTAACTTTTTAATATCTTCTAGACAGAATACCAGTGATTAATCTGATGTCAACTTCTGCATTATGTGTTTCTGTTAGAAGACCCATTCTACATGCAATCTTATATGCCTTTAGATGTGTAAGAGGCCTGAACATTTGTGGAATAGAGGACAACTCATACTAAGCAGGCAACAGTTCTCTTGGCAGTAGTAGACTGGGCAAAGAAATCACATTTGAAACAGGTTGACTGACTGATCCAAGGGCTCACAGTAAAGAGCGTGACATCAGCCTTATGTCTCTAACACAGAGCTTTTGTTTCTATCTGACACTTTCCTATGAATGAATGGGGGTAACTACTTAGATGATCTCCCGTTTTGAATTATTGTAGCTTCCTTTTTTTTCCAGCACATGTAATGCAGAGTGTGATTTGAATGAACAGGAGAAAAGATGGGATGTGTAGCACAGAAGCCAACAATTCTTTTTTTCTGTTCTTGGATTACTTTTAAAAGTTTATCTCTCTCTCTCTCTCTCTCTCTGTGTGTGTGTGTGTGTGTGTGTGTGTGTGTGTGTGTGTGTGTGTGTATGTGAATGTACACATGCTGAGGCACCTGTCTGGAGGTAAGAGGACAACCTGTGGGTGTTGGTTCTCCCTTTCCATTGTGTGACCTGTGCATTCAGTATGGGTTAGCTTGGCAGCAAGAAGCTTTACCCACTGAGCCATTTCACTGGCCTTGCCTGGAGAATTTAAACCCTAAAACGTATGTACTGGGAAACTTTTCTTCTTCTTCTTCTTCTTCTTCTTCTTCTTCTTCTTCTTCTTCTTCTTCTTCTTCTTCTTCTTCTTCTTCTTCTTCTTCTTCGTCTTCTTCTTCTTCTTCGTCTTCTTCTTCTTCGTCGTCTTCTTCTTCTTCTTCGTCGTCTTCTTCTTCTTAAACCCTAAAACGTATGTACTGGGAAACTTTTCTTCTTCTTCTTCTTCTTCTTCTTCTTCTTCTTCTTCTTCTTCTTCTTCTTCTTCTTCTTCTTCTTCTAAGACAGGGTTTCTTTGTATAGCCCTGGCTGTCCTGGAACTCACTTTGTAGACCAGGCTGGCCTCGAACTCAGAAATCCGCCTGCCTCTGCCTCCCGGGTGCTGGGATTAAAGGAGTGCACCACCATGCCCGGCTGGGGAAACTTTTCATTAGCTTCCAGATACCTGGTTGGCACTAGGATTAAAAATTACATTGTTTTGATGTCCTTATGGGATACTAGGAAAGCAAGGCAAACAGTCCTTACAGTAGTAACCAGATAACTAAAGGTAACGTGGCAAGTGCACTGGGAAATAGAGTTCTCCTTGGTGGTGAGTTTCGGTTCTTGCTTATTTTGCACACATACAGCATTCCTGAAGACATAGTAATCATGAAATTAAAGAATAGTTCTTGAGTCAAATTAAAATGTAGTTCCAAATGAAAGATAGATCCGTCAGAAATATTTCGCACAGTGCAAGGTTTTTATAATCCACTGGCTAAGGCCATATTTGGAAAGAGATTTTTCTTTGTTGCCACAGCGTGAGCAGCGTAAACAATATGATAGTAAATAACACAGAAACATGGCCATCGGTGGCAAGACAGCCTCCTGAAATCACTGGGAGATACAGATTCCAGACTTCAGAAGTTCTGCTATTGGAAAATGCTCTCAGGTCACAGCATTCATCCCTGAAGAATTCGAAGCATGCAGAAGTAGTGTGTTTTGGGCACCCAGTGATTCCTGAGAGATCTTTGAACAATGTGGTCTGGGCTGAGCTTAGGGGTAGAAGGGAAGTAGTCACTTTAGTGTCCCATGCTGTTTAGGTGTAAGGCAAAGAGGTAGCGTTTCCAATTTGTGAGAAACTCATTTTCATAAGACAGGGTCTCCAGGCAGCTGGGTGTTTTCTGGAAACTGCCTTCTGTCTCTTGCGCCAAAATGGGAGTGTTTACCCAGGTGTGAAAGATGAAAAATAATGACATTAAAAAAAGGATTGGAGTGACTAAAAATATGTGTTTAATTCAGCATTCTGATCCTTTGGGGGCTGGAGAGAGTCAGAGACTTCTGTATGGGATGTAACAGCCACTGTCATTACATTGCCACAGTGGAGCTAATGTGCTACTCGGGCTTTGCTCTTGGCCAGGTGGGTAACAAAGAAATGACTACAGTGCACTTATATATAATAATAAATAAACCTTTTTAAAAAAAGAAATGAATCTGTATGTCTGTGTGTGTGTGTGTGTGTGTGTGTGTGTGTGTGTGTGTGTGTGTGTGAGTGAGAGAGGTGGGGGAGGAGGGGGAGGGGGAGAGAGGGGGGAAGAGAGGGAAGGAGGGGGGAGGGAGATCTTTTTCCCTTATTGCTAAATTAGAGTGACCACCATTATCATCACCCTTATGGTCCTGAGAAAGCACTATTTGTTCCCAGAATCTCGGATGCCCTTTCATTAGTCCTCATCATATAGCTGTTTTACTTATTTTGTGTCTTTATAGGATATAGAAACTAGTCCCTCTGTACAGAGGGAGACAGATATTAAAGAAAATGTCTCATCCTCTTCCTCCAAAGTCTCTAACCCTTCCCTGCATCTCTAGCTCATGACAGAGTTTAGAAGTAGCTCAGTTCTGATTTTTTTAGACTATCATACAGTATGGAGAAAGCAGCCAGGCTTGCCTGGTAACTGGAAGGTTCTCTTGGTGAGTACTCTGCAGTAATAGTTTCTGAGAAAAGCCTTATTAAGCCCATTCCAATGACAGGTATGTGTAGTGTACCTGTTGGCTTCCAATTGAGTGCTGATATGTGTACATGTGGGCTAATATGAATTACAAGGATAACAACTAAAATTCTATACATGAAAGTACCTTTGACTCATATAATGCTTTAAAGAATGATTTAAAATCCATCTCACTTTCAGAAACTTTTTATAAATATCAAATTAATGGCTCATAGGGTGCCTGAGCAGTGAGGGACCATGACCCCAAGCTTGAGGACCTGGCTTTTATCCTTAGAACTCACTCCCATAAGTTGTTCTCTCACCTCCCAACATATAGCTTCACACACACACACACACACACACACACACACACACACACACACACCATAAATAAAGTGAAACTATCCATTTAAAATATAGTAGAACTTAGGCATAATACTTATACCCATTGTTCTCTATAGGGCACAAATTAATAAATGATACTAATGCATGTAGTAAATCACAGATATTCGGTATTTACTGATGTCAAACACAGTTATAAATATTTTACATAAGTTAAAAATATAATTCCCTTTCCAACTCTATGGATCATATACTGTTGTTAGTCCAATTTCCTAGTTGGGGAAAGTCCTTTCCAATGTTTACTGTTTTTATTCCAATCTTATATCAGGGAATGATACACTAGAGAGGTTGCTTACCGAAGCCACACATACAATAAATTGGCAAAGTTGAGATTAAAAAAAAAATCAAGGAATCGTATAATCTCACTCTTCATATCTTCTCTCTGACCCCGTCTGTCTTCCTTTGTATTCTCTGAGAGCATCCAATAAATACCTTGCAGAGTATTTGTTTAATACCTGTCTCCTCAATTTGATGGGGGCTCCCTGATGGCCCAGCTGACTGTGACTGAAATATTATACCCAACGTTACACTAAAGTGTCTGCTGAGCATAGAAGAGTTCATTAGCGAATCTCAGGACTATTCACCAAATCTCTCCTTTGTGTATGGTAAAGGTGACTTTGTTAGGCAATAAGAAATAACAAAGAAGACAACACAGGCCATCTCCTTATGTGTTTCACAGCCAACTTGAAAAATCCTGACAGGTGAAGATGTGATAGTCTGAAAGAGGACAGGAAGGCAAGACCGTGAGCATGTGCAGGTAAGTCCTAGAGAATAGGCAGGAGAACTGTGGTTAGGAGGAGGGAGACAGAAGCAGGCCTGGGATATAGCAAGGGGCCCCAAGGCAGAGTGAGTCAGGCAGTGGGCATGCAAGACTTGTCTTGTCTTCTTGGATACAACTTTCCAATTAGGTCAGTGTGAATCACAGCTGCACACCCACTAGAGGAGCACAGATAAAAAGAACTTCATCATTGACTTCCAAATACTCCATTGATCTAGATAGCAAATGCTCTTGATTTATAAAACGTCTGGGTCAGAAACCTCCTAACCTCCTAATTTACTGAGTTATTCAGTTACTTAAATGCTCACTACAGTTCCCAGTTCAGTATTCCAAGTAAGAAGTTCTATATTAGGTATTTCTATATCAGAATTCCCTTACCCCAATCTCCTGTGTACTTGTATTACCCCTGGCCAGGAAGTATTGCAATGGAGCATCTTACATTGTCCAACATGAAGCTGGATGGATGTTCCCAACCCTGCCCGAGAGTGTCTGATTGCCAACACTATGCATGTTCTGCTTGTCTTTATGGGTACTGGGTTTTACATGGTAGTATTTTCCTGGGGAGCCATGGGTGCTCATATCAAGGTAATTTTTTTCAGAACTTGTTAGCTCACCATTTCTTGGCTGTGGTTTCTCTTGTTGGCTCTGCCCAGGCTGCCAAGACTTTTACAGCATGGTGCTCCGTTCTCTCGAAAACCATAGAAAGACCCCCCCACCCCCTTTTTTCAACAATTCAAGCAAACAATTTAGAGTTGAGTCTTATTCACTGAACTTGGGTTCTGAGACTATCCTGAGTGACCCACATCTAGTGAGTCTAAGAATCAAAGAGTTGTTTGGCCAGTCTGGATCATATGACAACCAAGCCTCACCGAGTGAGAACTATAGCTGTCAGCTCAGGCAAGAACTACAGCCCATAGACCTTAAGAGTAGTGTTTATGGTCTTTGGTGAATAAGGTGATCAATGTCACTCTTCTATAGAAGTTTTCTACTTTTGTCATTCAGTTAAATTCATCTGGCTTCAGACAAGATAATTTGAGTAGACCAGGGGTAGGTCCGTGGTAACTGTCAGATCAGTCAGCAATTGCAGGTCAAAGAACAGGAAAAGACAACCCACAAAAGACTCACTACTCCACCTTAAAGATGTGTGAATTCTCCCCATGTCATTTAGCTAATAGCAGCAGAATCAGGATGTAATCCAGTCCTGATTCAATAATCCATGACCTGTGCGTAGTAGCCAGTCTGTTAAGCTTGCAGTGGTAGGCTCTCAAGCCTATATGATTCATAAATGATACAATTTTGCTTTCACATTCCCATGCTCCCTGTCTGTATCTCACTAGTTTCTAGGTATTAATTATGCTTTCCAGGTTCCAACAGTAACATCAGTGTCCTTGGAGACTTAACATAAGTGTCATTAAGATCAAATTCAGTATATGCTCATCAGAGAAAGGGATCCTCCTTAGTCGATGGTTCCCACTCGTCCGTCTTCCTGAGGACTTATCATCTGTATATTTTGAGTGAGTTTATTTAAGGAATAATTTTTTTTTAGACCAGGCAACGTTCCCTTCACATCAATGACCTGAAAATTCTGAACTGTTTCTGCTTTCACAACATGTGGGAGGAGGAGGGAGAGGAGAGTTTAAAGGGAAACATGAACTGTAATAAAAGTAAATAGAAAATGATAAACTGGTTGGGACACAGTTCCATCAGAGATGGTGAGGCCATTCCACTTACCTGCTTTGGTGACAAAATCTGTGACTAGTTGTCAGTTGCTTTGACTCATGTCAGGGTCAGTTAACTTCTTAGCATACCTTAAAAATGGTTTATATATGTGTGAAGAAGTATACATGTATGTTAATATATATGCACATATATTTTAATGCATGTATGTATTTATACTGGGCTAACCCTCATTCCTATGGGCCTCCCACCTGTGGCTTCCATCAATGGCATATTGAAAATATCTCAACATAAAATTTGTTCATGCTAAACATGAACACACCTTTCTTTTGTAATTGTCCATCAAATAGTACAGTATAATGTTTATATACAGTGCAACTATCATTTGCATTACATCAAGTTTTATAATAGTGTAGAGGTTTTTTAGAGTATATGAAAAGGCATGCATGGGTTAAATGTGAACATGATGCCATTTTCCGTAAGGAACTTAAGCATCTGCAAGCCCGGTTCTGTGGCAGGGGCGGGGAAAGGGCTAGAGTAAGTTCTCTTGGTACACCAAGGATGATGGATGATGGTGTGCTCACACACACACACACACACACACACACACATACACATACACACACGACTTGGGAGAGAGTATAGATGAGCAACAATAAGTATATTTTAGGAACATAACTATTTGTTGATATGGTTTTATGTGTTGATATTATATTTTCATTGTGCATCTAAGTCAATGTCTAGTTTTCTTCACTAAATACAAATTAAAATCTTTGTAGTGTTTCCTTCTGGTTTTCTCTCTTGGATGGTTTGTTCTGATGGCACATAGTTTATGTGGGATTAGCTACCCCTTAGTGTTAAAGAATACAGAAAAGCTACTCTTTTTGTTAATACTTTTTGAGCTTTGCTATTAAAGCACAGACTCCATTCTTTTTCTACACTTGGTGAGAAATTTCTGTTGTCTTTCGCTTTAGCCCGGAAGTCTCTTGTTCAATGTCTCAATTTTTCTGCTGAGTCTCTTTGTTTTCTAGAATTGAATAAGCCATTACCAAAGTCTGTGGTTATTTCTCAGTAGGAGAGAGCTTGCCTAGCATGTATAAGTTTTTAGGTTCAATCTCCACCATCACACTCAGTCACATCTAATTGTGGGACCATGTATGTCCTTCCCTCTGCAGGAATCATCTCTTTCTGGCATACCATCCTCTAATACACCCTTCAACCTTTAACTCCAGAGACCTCTTCTATTCCTTACATGCTTTTTCTTCTAACTGCCTCTGTGGTTCAGTAGGGGTTTCATTGCCCTTAGCATTTCAGACCAGCCTCGGTGTAGGCTAACAAAAGCATATACTGACATAATTTGCAGACTGTGGTATGTTGGGGAGGTGTTGTGGATGTTATAAATATCTAATGGCTGGCCTTCTCATGGTAGTCTGGCTCTACTCAAAGAAGAGCAAAGGTATAATAAAAAAAGGACATTCTCAACAAAGTTATTAGCAGAAAATAACAGATTAGCACCTTAAATCTTCAAAGCATTTCTGAGGGCATCGTCTCCTTTAATCTGTGTCCTCCCAGCTTTGAGGGAGCTCTTCTACTCTCCACCCCCTGCCCCTGCTTTGAGGTGAGGCTCAAAAGGTTCTGACTTGGTTCATGTTTGCACTAAGAGGCAGATCTAAAGCAGAATCTTCTTGCTTTGTGTCACCTCTTCTTCCCTGATGCATCATAGCTGTACTAGAAGTGAATGTAGTATTAAAGACTTTCTTTAGTACATAAATCCCTTTCATTAGCCTTTGCATGAATTTAAGGTACAGGTGTGTTAAATGAGTTCTGACAAGAGATACAAAGCAGGCCAAGAGGAGATCATGTTTTAGTGAGAAGGCAAAGAGATCTTGATTCGTAGAGAGAGAGGATTGTAAATACCCTAGAGGGATTGATACAACTATCAGCAATGGAGCGAAGGAGGCCTGCTTCTTCCTATAATCTAGGAATCCACTGAACTTGGAATTTCTCTAAGCAATATAGCAAAACTGAGTTCTTCACATTTTATTTAAAAAGTTAAAGTTAGGGGCCACAGTGATGGCTCAATGGTTAAGAGCACATATTGTTCTGGAAGAAGACCTGAGTTTGGATCCCAGCACCCACACCAGGCAGCTCATAGCTGCCTGCAACTGCAGCTCCAGGAGATCTGACACCTATTTGGCCTCCTCGTGAACATAAATAAATAAATAGTTGCCGCAGACCTTCTGGGTCCCTGTGTCTGCGTGGAACGGGGTCTCTCGACGCGGGTGGGCAAAGCGTGGATGAATGACAGACAGACACACACACAGGAGAGTTTGTGTGGAATCTGAATGTAATTTTTCAAATCGAACATCAGACTTTTTATGCAGAAGACAACAAGGTAGTTGGGTGACATACCCACAAGTTACAAATGAGGTAACCGGATGCTTAATGACTCTTACACAGAACAGAGGAAATGAAAACGCAAAGACTGGCAGGAACTGGGCAATAAAATAACTGAGACAGAGTCAGCCCTATCTAAGGTCAGCTATAGTCTTAGAAGCCAGGTGTGAGAACTTTTCACTCCTAGGGCAAGGGCTTTCACACCCAAGTCATGGTTCTAACTAGGGAGTTCCGTTCTAGCTAACCATCTCATGAATAATGCAGTACTCTAAAACCACAGCCGGATCAACTTCCTAAACCATTGTAAATTCCTGAATATAGGTGTAACTCAGCTATAATTCTAAATATCTATTCTGGTTTCTCCTAAGGTCAGAAACTTCTTTCTTCCTTAGTGATGGTAAATTCCTATGAAGGGCAGTGACCTAACTTTTACTCAAAGAGATAGTGTAATAACAGGGGCAGTACTGAATTCCAAGCCCAAGGTCTTGCTAAGGACGAACTAGGACTGTTGGAACACTGGCAGACGGCTTTAGCTATGTCAGAATTCAATCTTAAAAGGCACTTATGATAGGAAAATATTGAAAGAGAGCACGTGAATCCATACACTAGACTAACGAGGGAATGGAACACGGGAATGAAAAATTACTGTATGGGTAGGGAACGCTAGACTCCAGGAGGAGAGCTTCCTTGAAACTCTTTTGCCTCATGAGTGACTTTTAAGCCTCTCAGCTTGTCCAGTTGACTCGACCAGAGAGCGCGTAGCAAATAGTAAAATACAATTATTACATAGGTACTGTGATGTTTCCAAAGAAAATTTATTATTGCTCACTGCCATCTCCTTCATTATTCTAAGCCCCCCTATGCCCATCCATCCCCAGAGTCTGCTTTCTCCTATTACAGGGTTCTAGTCCTTTCTACCTTCTTCAACAACTGGTCTTTTCCTTCTTGTAAGAATTCTTGTAAGAATTCTTCTGTTCTTTTGAAAATCTCCATTAAAAAGAATCTGCATATTTCTCCTCTATAAAACAATCCTGAGGTTCTTAAGAACACACATTAGCAGAGGTTATGGTTAACAGCATCCTGGTGGGAAAGGGAGGGAGGGTTCCTGCTGACAGCCTGCTATGGCAGTAGAGAAGCCCAAGATGCCCGTAGAGTTCTACTGTGGATGATCAAAGAGGAGTTTAAAGGTCTTTTATCTCTTTGATTCCATACAAATGAAATAAAATTTCGGTTATCTTTTAATTTTAAGAGAAACCTAATATTTGCGAAGAACTGAGCTTCCTTCTCCTTGTGAGACAGTGCAGGTGACACACAGACCTGCGGACTGACAGCAGGCTGAAAGGAGATTTTAATAAACCACAACACTTGTGGACATTGAGCTGTTTCTTTTCATGGCTCAAAACAAAGTGGTAAACCATATGTGATTTTTTTCTTCTTATAACTATCAATAATGTTATTTTATAAAAGTTATTTTTCTATTGCTGCAATATTTTCCCTTTGGGCAAAATCTGAGTTCTAGAAGGTAGATCCCTTACGTCTTCCTCACTGTTCAAAATGCTTGTGTCTCTTAATGGCCAGCTGTTGAATATGCAATTAGGTTCAATACATTCAGGGTTTCTTTGTGGTTTTGACGTTCTTCAATAAAATTAGCTTTATATGGCTCCGCCTACCATAACTACTGTCTCTGGTTACAGTATTGCTTGCCTTAGCATGCAGAAATGTTGTCACTGGGTTACTTTTTGAGACTAATGTCTGACACATTCCATGAAGTCTTTCCATAGAACGTTAAAGGGAGCACAGAGGTGATTTTCTAATATCCAATGCTTTATAGTATTTTAGAATACACAATACTACTTTTTCCAACTGAAGCTCACAAATATGTAGTAAAAATGTTGAAGAATTGATGTTCAAAAAATTGAGCAGAGTTAGTTGGCATATACTAGTTTCATCTTTTCCATCTTTTCTCAATTGCAGGGTTATATCACCTGTGTTTGTGTGTGTGTGTGTGTGTGTGTGTGTGTGTGTGTGTGTGTGTGTGTGTTTGTGTGTGTGTATGTGTAAACACATATGCATCTGCACCCATGTATATTCATGTTATAGAATGCATATATAAGTCAAAGGATAACTTTTCGAAATTGGTTCTCTCCTTCCAGCAAGTTGGTCCCAGGGATTTGAACTCAGGTCACTAGACTTGGCAGCAAGCACCTTTACCTATTAAGCCATCTTTTCATCTGGCAGACATCATGCAGAAGGAGCTGTAGCAGGCAAGTGAGCTTCCACCATTTTGCTCAGCTGCGATGGATGTACCTTTAGAGAGGCACAGTCCCAGGGCTTTGTCTTCAGATTGCTTCTTGCTGCTGCTGTGCTTTCTCATGTTTGCCATTGCTGTATTCCTCATATACCTTGTGTGGTGTGATTGTTGTGGTAAGATCTTCACTGTCTAATCCTGGTGTGATTGCTTACTGGGTGATAGCCCACTCTACTGGGCAATTTTCCTGCCGATCAACATGAAGATGAACTCTCTTGAGATAATACTGTTAATGATTTTTATGCAAGTCCTGATTTGATTTAAGTAGTTTTAGAAAGGTAGGGTAGTTGATAGAAAGTTTAAGGAGATGGCTTAAGTTGTTTTGCCAGAACAATATAATAAAAGATTTTAAGACTATAATGTGCTCCCTCCTTTTAGAATAGTTAGGGCTACATAGGTTAGAAAGGAGTACAATGAGCTTCCATGAGATACCAGCACATAATTGTACTGGAAAGAAAAACAGGCAAGTTAATGATCAAAGAAAAACATTCATTCTAGGTTGGCACTGAGTTCCTTGGTCTTAGGATCTCGGGATGTGGTCACAGGTTTTTATGTGAACCGTGAAAAGGAGGGTCATGAACAAGGAGTAGGTAATTTTATTATAAGAACAGAGAACAGATGATTAGCCAGTTTAGCTGAACAATATTCCAAAAATAAGATGTAGCATAGATGACCTGTTTCTTGGTAAATGCAGATAGATTGTTGCCAGCTAAGCATAGGAAAAAACTTGCTACTATAGACTGACTGACTTAATCTGAGCTTCAGCTCAGTCAGCTCAGGAATCTCTTGTTTATTATTGACAATTAAATTAGGATATTCCAAAGTAGATCAGGTCCATGTCTTTATTTCTTATATTCTTGATGTACATGAGAAAGTTGGGGGTAGTGTCAACATTTGATACAATATCTGTCAGCATGGCACCTGTCTATAGTGGTCCTGGTTGCTTTAATTTCACATATATTTTTACACATTCATTCAACTTGTGATTTGACCCTATCGTGTTGGCTTTAATGTCTATGGCCAGATATCATACAAAATTCAACTCAGTGTCTGATCTTATAAAGTCAAACAAAACAAAACACAAGCAGCAGCAGCAGCAGCAACAACAACAATAAAACCCTCACTTCACTTGCCTAGAAGTTCTCTGGTTCCTATTGACCCACAATGGAGGAGGTCAGTTGTGATGACCTAAAATATTTATTACATTTCGTGTACAGAATAGTGATTTTGTAACCTGATCTAGCCACATTTAAGATATCCATATGGAGCCAAAGGCAAGAGATGTTCTCTACCATGTCTGTGGCTTTTCTTATTTTATCATCTTAACATTACAAATAGGAACATAAAATAGACATTTGTGGGAGACTTGGTTAGCTTTACAAATCTTTCCTATTAACACCAGCAGCAATCTCTAGAAGATTCTTTAAAGGGTTTAACTCACTACATGCCCACTGGCCACTTCCCTTCCCACTCATGGCCAGGAAGCTTGGGCTTCTTATAGAAACAGCCAGAGAACACAAAGGGCTTTTTAGGAAAAGCAACTCTAATACTACTTGCTGCATGGAGCGAGGTTCTAAAGCAGGAACAACACTCCTGTGGGCTTGAGTTGAAATTCCGGAAACTGTGAACTTTCTTCCAAACAGCCTGCTCATAAATCCTTTTTAAGCATGCGACCCTTAGCACAAGTCTCTATTAAATTAAATATCAAGCCAAGCTGGGAGAAGACCAGTGGTACTTTTGATTATTTTATAGGGTTGGGAGAGAAAAGACACACAGGAATACAGACTTCTAATAGCTTCTTTTCCCTTGTTGCATTTCTAGCCTTCCAAAAAGTTGCTGGAAGTTCCCGAGTTCTGACTCTTCTGGCTGTGCACCAACAGACTCTTAATCCTCTGCTCTCATAGTGCAATTGTGCTTCCCCAGAACGTGTGGGGAATTCAGTAATCCCAAGTGCGTGTTTTCAGTGGATTTCCCAGATTCTGCTTCAGATCAAGACTTTCCCACCTTTAGGGCATTGAACCCATCATCCTGGCTGTTTAAAGAAAAAGTCAACAATTTTTGTTTTTTAGCAACTTCCCAGCTTCTGTTTCAAACACTGTTTTGATGATCCTGCAAGTTAGCAGTTAAACTTGGCCATCCTCTACCCACTCCAAGTACTTGAGAGTAAGATGAAAATGTTTAGACTATCCAAAGAAAACCAGAGCTTATGCATATTCCACAGCACCCAAAACATAGGTTGCTTGAAAACTGTACACTAATTGAGTTCTAGTCTTCTTCTGCATTCAGTCAGTTATAAGACCAGAGGGAGTCCCTTCATATCCTCAGGTTTGTTAAATGCATAAAACAGAGATGAAACTTGGTATTTAAGATCTTTCTTACAAACTCGTTATTATGCTCAAGTACTGAGCTGTGGAATAGGACTTTAGAGGAAGGCATACTTGGAAGATTTACTGTATTATGTCATTCTAGTGATCCTAACTAAACTTATTTAGAACTTGCAAGTCAGTAAAGACCCTTGGATGCCTATCGTGTACTAAAGGATCCTTCTGTCTAGAAGGCTGTATTCCTAGACAAAATGAATATCATCTGTAAGTTGCCAGGTAAAATGGTAAAGAAAATGATGACATAGCTTCTATTTCCTATGAGATCAGTTGAAACAACCTCGATACTCAGAATGGACGTGCTGCTATCAGATGGCCTTCAAGTGCCAGGGAAAGGGCACCGTTTTACATATTGTCTCATTGGAGCAGAGGGAGTAAAGAAGAAGCTATGTGAGTTCTTTTCTGGGCTCCTCATTTTATGATTTCATAGGTAATAAAGCTCTGATTTTTCTTGTCTTCAGTTGAAATTTTGATGAGCATACATTTTTATTGCAATGAATCTTGCCTTAACAGCTGCAGGTGGGACATCGTTCATTAGGGACCTCTATACTGAGACACATAATCCTCCCCTTCATTTATGCAGGGGAAAATTTCAACAGTGACATCATAATATTTGACCTTAACAACTGCACCTGGAATCATTCACCAAGAATACCACAGGAATTTTGCCAGCAAATTTAGCTCTGCGTATTAGCAGTATAATGATGCTGAGATTCGTAGTCATCTGGACTTTTGAAGGAGCTTCTAATGCCATACAGTCGGGCTTGATGAATTAGTTCTTTCCCTGAAATATGGGGATAACACAACTCATTATTAGTACATTTTATGGAAATGACATTAATCTAAATTGTTAGTAATTTCAGATGCATATTTCAAAAGCACATAATTTAATTCCACCAAGTGGTGAAGACTGGGTAAATTTTCTGCAAGCTCTTGCCTTATGACTGAAGGCAATGCTGTGACGAATAGGGGTGGTCTTGGGAATGTGGCATACTTGAAGATTTCAATCAAAAATGTGTTTTCCCCAGTGGCTTTCCACTTAAAGCTCCCATGTTGTCTTAGTCAGGCTTTCAATTCCTATACACAACATCATGACCAAGAAGCAAGTTGGGGAGGAAAAGGCTTACTCAGCTTACACTTCCACATTGCTGTTCATCACCAAAGGAAGTCAGGACTGGAACTCAAGCAGGTCAGGAAGAAAGAGGTGATGCGGAGGCCATGGAGGGATGTTCCTTACTGGCTTGCTTCCCCTGGCTTACTCAGCTTGCTTTCTTATAGAAGACTACCAACCCAGGGATGGTACCACCCACCAACTGAAAAAATGCCTTACAGCTGGATCTCATGGAGGCATTTCTTCAAGGGAGGCTCCTTTCTCTGTGATAAATCCAGCTTGTGTCAAGTTGACACACAAAACCAGCCAGTACACATGTATTGCAGACTGTCCCATGCTATGAAGGACAGCTCTGATATCATACTTCACTTTAGGGCTGCCAGTGTTCTGAAAGAAACTTCCTTAGATGATTCAGGAAGAATACCTGCCAGGAAAAAGAACCAAAGCAAAGTTCCATAAGAAAATGAACAAAATTTATTTTATTTTATTTTTTTGGTTTTGTTTTGTTTTGTACCATTTTTATTAGATATTTTCTTTATTTACATTTTAAATGTTATCCCCTTTCCTAGTTCCTCCCCCTGAAAATCCCTTATCTTCTCCCCCTCCCCCTACTCCCCAACCCACCCACTCCTGCTTCCTGGCCCTGGCATTCCCCTATACTGGAGAATTGAACCTTCACAGGACCAAGGGCATCTCCTTCCATTGATGACGAACTAGGCCATCGTCTGCTACATATGCAGCTGGAACCATGAGTCCCACCACGTGTTTTCTTTGATTGGTGGTTTAATCCCAGGGAGCTCTGGGGGTACTGGTTAGTTCATATTGTTGTTCCTCCTATGGGACTGCAAACCCTTTCAGCTCCTTGCAGACCCTGTGCTCTGTCCAATAGATGGCTGTGAGCATCCACTTCTTTATTTGTCAGGTACTGGGAGAGCCTCTCAGGTGACAGGTATATCAGGCTCCTGTCAGCAAGCTCTTGTTGGCATCCAAAATAGTGTCTGGGTTTGGTGGTTATTTATGGGATGGATCCCCAGGTGGGGCAGTCTCTGGATGGTCATTCCTTGAGTCTCTGCCCCAAACTTTGTCTCTGTAACTCCTTCCATGGGTATTTTGTTCCCCCTTCTAAAAAGGATTGAATATCCACATTTTGGTCTTCCTTCTTCTTGAGTTTCATGAGTTTTGCAAATTGTATCTTGGGTATTCTGAGATTCTTGGCTAATATCTCCTTACCAGTGAGTGCAAATTCCTGAACAGAGCACCAATGGCTTGTACTGTAGGATCAAGAATTGACAAATGGGACCTCATAAAATTGCAAAGCTTCTGTAAGGCAAAGGACACTGTCAAAAAAACAAAAAGGCAACCAAAAGATTGGGAAAAGATCTTTACTAATCCTAAATCCAATAGGGGGCTAATATCCAATATATATGAAGAACTCAAGAAGTTAGAATCCAGAAAGCCAAATAACCCTATTGAAATTTAGGGTACAGAGCTAAACAAAGAATTCTCAACTGAGGAATACTGAATGGCTGAGAAGCACCTAAAAAATGTTCAACATCCTTAATCATCAGGGAAATGCAAATCAAAACAACCCTGAGATTCCACCTCACACCAGTAAGAATGTCTAAGATCAAAGACTCAGGTGACAGCAGATGCTGATGAGGATGTGGAGAAAAAGGAACACTCTTCCATTGCTGGTGGGATTGCAAGCTGGTACAACCACTGTGGAAATCAGTTTGGCGGTTCCTCAGAAAATTGGATGTAGTACTACCGGAAGATCTAGCAATACCACTCCTGGACATATACCCAGAATATGTTCCAACTTGTAATAAGGACACATGTTCCACTATGTTCATAGCAGCCTTATTTATAATAGCCAGAAGCTGGAAAGAACCCAGATGTCCCTCAACAGAGGAATAGATACAGAAAATGTGTTACATTTACACAATGGAGTACTACGCAGCTATTAAAAACAATGAGTTTACGTTACATATGCAGCTAGCTCTGAGGGTACTGGTTGGTTCATATTGTTGTCCCTCCTATGAAATTCTTAGACAAATAGATGGATCTGGAGGATATCATCAGAAGTGAGGTAAGCCAATCAAACTTTAGTTTTACACTTCAGTTTCAATATGTAGATAAGCTGACTGGGGATAGTCTTACAGAAGCTAAAACAAGACCCAATTGTCCCAATGTTCAAGAAAGTCATCCATCCGTACTACCAATGGTTTAAATCAAGATCTTTGGCTTTGTGCTTAGAAAACTAACCACAAAACCACACAACCTGACTTCTTTGTTACAAGTTACCTTTGACTCTAGCTCACCTGCCTTCCGTGCTATAAACAGTGAATTTTCTAGGACGAAAATGAGATTGGACCATTCTTGTGCTGACAATGCTTCTCTATGAGCTGAAGCAGGGGTATAGGTGGGACTCAGAGGTCCAGGGAACTTGCTGTGGAAGCATGAGGGCCAAACCCTGAGGCCTCAGAACCCATTTGAAAATGCTAGGCACAGCCCTGTATTCTTATAACTCTAGTGTTGGGAGACAGGAGCAGGTTAGTCCTGGGCACTCAGTGTTCAAAGAGCCCATGTCAAGGTAGTAAGCTGGAAAGTAATTGAGGAAGATATCTGATGTCTTCCTCTATTTTCTGTATGTGCATGTGCGCACATGCACACACACACACACACACACACACACACACACACACCCTGTTTGGGCTGGGAATGTAACTCAGCAATGAAGTGCTTTTCTAGCATACAGATGTCCTGGGGTTCAATTTCCACTACTGAAATATGTTATTAGACGCGTTCTCACGACCGGCCAGGAAGAACACCACAGACCAGAATCTTCTGCGGCAAAGCTTTATTCTTACATCTTCAGGAACAGAGTGCAAGAAGCAAGAGAGCAAGAAGCAAGAGAGAGCGAGAAGCAAGAGAGCGAAAAAGCAAGAGAGAGAAGCAAGAGAGCGAAGCAAGAGAGAGAGAAAAGCAAGAGAGCGAAGCAAGAGAGAGAGAAAAGCAAGAGAGCGAAGCAAGAGAGAGAGAAAAACGAAAACCCCGTCCCTCTTAAGGAGCATTCTCCTTCGCCTCGGACGTGTCACTCCCTGATTGGCTGCAGCCCATCGGCCGAGTTGACGTCACGGGGAAGGCAGAGCACAAGTAGTCATAAGATACCCTTGGCACATGCGCAGATTATTTGTTTACCACTTAGAACACAGCTGTCAGCGCCATCTTGTAACGGCGAATGTGGGGGCGGCTCCCAACATCTCCCCCTTTTTCTTTTAATAAGAGCAAATAGGCCACCCATATTAATGAGAGTGGAGATAGAGGTCAAATCCCCAGTGTGTAGGTAAAGGAGCCATGTACAGGATTAGCTCTTAGGCTTACAGGCTTTTACCCAGAGCAACCCTGACCTGCTCCCGTGTCGTTTTGCCTGGGGGAAGGGAACTAGGACACTGAACCTTCATGAAAGATGACATGTCTCCCTAGAATAGGCTCATATATGCCGCAGAGCCTTTCCATTGCAGTGCTTAGCCTTGCAACTCTCTCGGGCTGCTGAAGCACACTCACTCTATCCCGTGCAATGAGTCTAGCCTCATGGGATATAAGAGCTGAGTGGCCAGCGACCTATTGCCTAAGCATAGATATATCAGGGGAAGCTCCATGTTCTAGTCCTGCAAGCGCCTGGGCAATAACCACCTTGTCTCTCCTAATTTGGGCCTTAAGCTTACAGACCAATCAAAGAAGCAACACTAATCCACAGCAAAGTGTATCTCCAAATAATATTAATCCCACCCATTTTTTAAAGAAAGAAAATGCTGAGGAGATCCAATTGGGTAATCCTTTGGTCAGGGACAGGTCCAAGCGCGTGGAGTTGACCTGAAGTCTCAATTCCCGAAGGATCTGTTCAAATTCAGCCATCCAATTCTGCAACATATACTGAAAAAGACTTTTTGACAAATTAGCTGCCCTAGTAAATTTAACATACTGAATGGAAATAACACACAATTCCGGAAACTTTTGTTCACATCCCAGCTGAGTTATTTGTCATAATACATCTAGTTGTATCTGGACAAGATCTATGAGTTGATTAACCAGCATGAGACCTCCCTGTATCTTGACATTAGCTGAGGCCTGTTTATCTATGACTGTAGTCACTGAGGCTGACAAAGTGTTAATGGTGTCAGTCGTCTGGACCTGTCCAGACAGAGCCAAGGCTGTCTGAATTAAGGCCAAACCCAGTTCCTAGTTAGTGGTAAAAAAGCAGGAGAATACTTGAGCATTATACATCACCGTCATTGGGAGTGGGAATGTCGACATTATCCCCCAACGCTGCTCCCTTTTTACTATTGACGCCCTGGACATCACCAAGACGAGGGACATTAGTATTTCCTTGGTCAGTCTGGATTTTTCGGGTGAGTCTTTCTGGTAACCAAAATGGGTTGTCTTCATTCTGTGGGAAAACACAGATAGCTCCCCTGGATCTTATCAAGATAGGATCCGGGCCATACCATTTATTATCAAGGACATTTTTCCATTTAACCATCTCATTGGGCCTATCTGGCTCTGAACAATGACGTTCAGCCGCAGTATGGCCATGAGCATCAATATTTAAAAAATTGAGTGTAAAGAGTGCCAAAGACACCGACACTCTTGGTGCTCGGGGTACAGTCTCCTCAAAAGTTCCCCTCTTCTGTTTTATAAGATAGGCTTTGAGGGTGCGATGCGCACGCTCAACAATACCCTGTCCTTGAGGGTTGTATGGAAGTCCAGTCAGGTGGGTCACGTCCATCTGACGGCAGAACTGTTGGAATTTTTGAGACGTATAAGCTGGTCCATTATCAGTCTTAAGGAGTCTGGGTTTCCCCCAAGCACTCCATGCCTCAAGACAATGTTGAATCACATGTGAGGCTTTTTCTCCAGTTAACGGAGAAGCAAACATGATGCCAGAACATGTGTCAATGGACACATGGAGATATTGAAGTTTTCCAAAGGAAGAAACATGTGTAACATCCATTTGCCAGACCTGTAGAGGTCGAATACCGCGTGGGTTAATTCCCACATGAGGAACTGGCAAGAACTCACAGCAGCTTTGACATTGAGTAACAATGTCACGGGCTTCTTTTCTTGTCAAGGAGAAACGACTGCGTAATGTTTCAGCCGTCACATGAAAATTGTTATGAAAATTTCTTGCAGCCTCTACCGGGGATGATAGGGCAGCAGCCACCACTTTAGTGGCCTTATCTGCCAAATCATTTCCCAGAGCCATGGGGCCAGGTAGGCCTGAATGGGCTCTAACATGAGTAATATAAACAGGAGATCTTCTAGATAACAAAACTAATTGTATCTGCTGAAAAATATTGGCAACTCTACTGGAAGGCTTAATCACTCCAGCCACTTCTAAAAGATTTACTGCATTAACCACATAATAGGAATCTGACACAATATTAAGGGGTTTTAAAAAGGTTTTTAAAACTTCTAAGACCACTAAACATTCTACCACTTGAGGTGAATTTTCATTATACTGTTTGGATACCACTTTACCATTAGCCACATAGGCACCTATGCCAGTTTTTGATCCATCAGTATATACCACAATCCCATTTTTAAGTGGGTTTCTTACTGTTATTTGTGGAAACACAACAGATTGATTTTGGGCAAACTGTAAGATTGGATGTTTTGGATAATGGTTATCTATTTTTCCTGAAAAGGAGGTAACTAAAACTGCCCAATCATTAGATGCGGCTGCCAAGGTTTGAACCTGTGCAGCGGTATAAGGTACAATTAAAAGATATGGATTTTGCCCAAAGTGGGTGATTGCTGCTTTTAGGCCTTTAAGGGCAAGCTGTGCAATTGCATCAGGATACCAATCTATTATTTTAGCTGGGGATACGTTTGGATGGATCCACAACAATGGCCCATTCTGCCACAAAACTGCAGTTGGCAATTGTGCTGTCTTAAAGACACACAAACTGAAAGGCTGCGAATCCTCAATACGTTGTAATTGTGCATTCTGTAAGGCCTTTTTCCACCTTTTGTAAGGCCTGGTTAGCAGCTAGAGTAAGAGTCCTAGGGGAGGAGATATGAGGATCTCCTTCTAAAATACTAAACAAAGGCCTTAACTCAGCAGAAGGAATCTTTAAAAAAGGTCTGAGCCAATTAATATCTCCCAACAGCTTTTGAAAATCATTTAAGGTATGGAGGTGATCTCTTCTTATCTCTACCTTTTGGGGCACAATCTTATCTGGGGACACCACAGAGCCCAAGAATTGTCCTGTATCAGAAATTTGGACCTTTTCTGTGGCTATCTGTAGACCCCACTGACTTAAAGTTTTAAGTAGAAAAGGATATGCCTTTTGTAGCATGGTAAGGTCTTTATGGCACAGGAGGATGTCATCCATGTAAAGGAGCAAAATTAAAGAGGGGAATTGTTCCCTCACTGGCAAAAGAGCTTTTTGTATATAAAGCTGGCACATTGTAGGACTATTGGACATTCCCTGTGGTAAGACCTTCCATTGATACCTCTTATCAGGTTTAGCAGAATAAGCTCTCTGACCCGTTAACAAGTCAAAAGTCCAATCTCTCTGCTCTGGAGTTAAAGCAGCAGCGTTTGCTCGGTCCTGCGCCTGTGCCGCCTCCTGCCACAGAGCTCGCCATTCCACATATTTGGCCATACTAGGGAGAGCGGCTTTTGCAATCATTTGCCAGTCGGCAGGAGTTAGTGCCATGCTGGCAAGCCTGTCTAACTGCACCAAGGTAAAATTAGCATTGATTCCATATTTAATCTGCACATATTCTACCGGAGCGTGGACACGCCCACCCTCGGCTCCTTCAAAGACTGGAAATGCCTGTTGTATTTTCCTTTGTTCCTCTCGGGGAATGAATGAGTCTGCGCACTGCCTTTCTGCGCACTGCCTCTCTGCGCATTGCTGACGCACTACGGGCTGACGCACTACGCAGGGCGGGGACTCCGCATAGGGCGGGAGTGCACCTGGTAGCCGATTGCCCTGAGGCCAATCAGCAAACTGGCCTTCGCCAGCCGCTTTTGGCTTTTTCCTTAAATGACTAGTTAGCACTTTACTTGGTTGGTACTCTTTTTTCTCATAATGAACTGCTTTTTTCTCCCAGTCTGTTTCTTCAGAGCACAGGCTCCTTCTCCTAGAGACCTCCGCTAATTGATCTTTTTTCTTTTCTTTTTTCTTTTTCTTCCTTCTAATCTCTCCCCAGGTATTCCTACCTGACCTTAACTTTTCCTCGGGTTCAAGACCCTTGGAAAGGCCTGTATACTTACCGTTTCTCCTTGCTCCTACTCTCTCTCCCCGCTTTACTTCTGATAGACTGTCCTGAATTTCCTCTAGAATTTTCAGCCCTATCTTAAGCACTATATAACATGTGAAAAGGAACAAAAGGGCTCCTAACACTAGAAAAAATTCAAGGCCAAACATTTTCCACTTTACTTCTGATAGACTGTCCTGAATTTCCTTAGAAAGTTCAAGATCAGACTTACCTCGTTCCCCAGCTGAAAAGTTCTGAATTCATACAGTTGAATCCTTCTTAACAGTCTGCTTTACGGGAACCTTTATCACCGTCGTTCCCCAGCTGATGAGTTCTGAATTCGGCAGTTGAATCCTTCTCAACAGTCTGCTTTACGGGAACCTTTATAACCTTGATTCGCAGTTCTGGTTCTGGAATGAAGTATCCCTCCTGCGCCAGTCCGGAGTTTTTTCTCGTCCCGGAATTCGGCACCAATTGTTATTAGACGCGTTCTCACGACCGGCCAGGAAGAACACCACAGACCAGAATCTTCTGCGGCAAAGCTTTATTCTTACATCTTCAGGAACAGAGTGCAAGAAGCAAGAGAGCAAGAAGCAAGAGAGAGCGAGAAGCAAGAGAGCGAAAAAGCAAGAGAGAGAAGCAAGAGAGCGAAGCAAGAGAGAGAGAAAAGCAAGAGAGCGAAGCAAGAGAGAGAGAAAAGCAAGAGAGCGAAGCAAGAGAGAGAGAAAAACGAAAACCCCGTCCCTCTTAAGGAGCATTCTCCTTCGCCTCGGACGTGTCACTCCCTGATTGGCTGCAGCCCATCGGCCGAGTTGACGTCACGGGGAAGGCAGAGCACAAGTAGTCATAAGATACCCTTGGCACATGCGCAGATTATTTGTTTACCACTTAGAACACAGCTGTCAGCGCCATCTTGTAACGGCGAATGTGGGGGCGGCTCCCAACAGAAATACTTCTATCTCTCTCATAACCACCACTCTGAGCTCTTGTTTGTTACACGAGAATTGGAGACCTGTCTGTAGCCATGTGGGCTCCAGGATTTATCTGCATCCCTAGGGGAATAGGGTGTTTTGATCCATCAAGGAAGTCTATCTGTGGTTTTCAAAACGCTGTATGTTCACGTCTTTGATCCTTTTGTATACACCATTCAAGTTCTCCCTTGAGCTGCTACTTAAAGGATAGGACATGAAAGTCTAAATTTATTGGGCTCGTAATGATGAGCCAGGCATAATTCTCAGGGTTTTATATTTGTTAATGCATTCAGCTCTCTCTGCAGCAGTGTGAAGCAGGTGTCCTTGCTAGCCTCAGATTATAAAGAAGGATCATAAAGCATAGAGCTGTTAAGTTATTTGCCTGGGGTTTCTCAGGTACAAAGAGTGAGATCTGGGAATCCGGAGAACAGGCTTAAGGGGAAAGTATTGTATCGCCTCTGGGTGTCTTTCTTTTTCAAAATTCAATTCAAAGTGTGTTTCTCTGGGATGCCCTTATTACACTCGCATTGGAAGGAGGAACTCTGCACCTGGGCTCTTCCGTGCTCCATGCTTCTGCCTCTTACTGTGCATTCAACGCTGATGCTGAATTCAAACTTAGGGGCTTCTCCTGCCTTCCCCTAGCTATGACTAGGCAAATATTCGTGAAAAGGAGAATGAATCTTCATCTTCTACAATAAACTATTTCTTTTCGTTTACAAAATAGCCATGTTTTTAGTCAGGAATGCAGCCCCTGGAAGGCCTCAAGCGTTAAGTGTTCTGTGACAGAGAAAACACTAATAGCATTAATGGTTCCTTCCAGTGCCCATAAGGGCACAGTTCATGTGGATGGGGTATTAGTAAAATAATTAATGTCTATTTGATGTGTGTAGGAATAGGTCAAAATGAAGCCCATTATTCTGTGAAGTTATTACATAGCAACAAATAAGGAATTCATATTTTCTTAATCTTTTTGGGCCATTTCCTTAATCTTGGGTGTCACTACTCAACATACCTCTCTGACTATAAAGAAAAATGTTTTCCCTTTCCTTCCCTTTCCTTCCCTTTTCTTCTCTTTTCCCATCCCTTCCCTTCCCTTCCCTTCCCTTCCCTTCCCTTCCCTTCCCTTCCCTTCCCTTCTCTTCTCTTTTCTTCCTTTTTACAGATAGAGCTTCAGTTATGTAGCCTTAGTTGGTTGGAACATGCTATGTAGCTCAAATTAAATTTGTGGCTATTTTCTTTCCTCTGCTTCCAGAGTAATGAGATTATAGATGCGTGCTACTCTACCTGATCATTACTTTTCTGTGAGGCAGAGGCTCACCATGGATCCCAAACTACCATAACTTCAGGCAGTGATCCTAACTCAGCCTCCACGTGCTGGGATTACAGATATGGTATACCATGTTCAAGTCGGTAGCCTTTGGTTTCTAAAGTTTGGCACAAATCTCAATTTTATAAACAACAATTTAAAAAGTGACACTGTATCTGCTTTTTACTGAAGTGATCAAGCAAAATGAAGGCCTACTATGTGCCAAGTGCGGTCGAAAACATATTACGTGATTTCATCCAAACATTTTACCATTCGTTAGGATGATCTCCATTTTACAGGTGAGGAGATTGACATCCAAAGCAATTAAATACCTGTAATGATCACCAGTCTACTGCTCTGAAGAGATGCCATGATCACAGCAACTCCTATGAAAGAAAGCATTTAGCTGGGGGCTTCCTTACAGTTTTAAAGGGTTCATCATGGTTGGAAGCAAACAAATATGGTGCTGGATCAGTAGCTGAGAGCTTTACATCCTGATCTACAAGCAGCTGGCAGGGAGAGGGGGAGGGAGAGGGAGGGAGAGGGAGAGGGAGAGGGAGAGGGAGAGGGAGAGGAGGAAGAGAGCCTAGGACCCTAGCTTGGGCTTTGGAAACCACAAAGCTCACTCCTAGTGACACGGTCTCCAAAAAGGCCATACCTCCTAACTCTTCACAAAGAGTTCCACCAATTGGGCACCAAGCATTTAAATATATGAGCCATGGGGGAACCTTCTCATCCAAACACCACAATACCTTATCCAAAGTCATTCAGGAAGTAGTCTGCAGACTAGAAACCCAGACTTGGATCTGCTGACTTCCAATTATGTAACAGATTTAAGGCCATGCAAGCTTGGAGGCTAGGGTGGGTTTTATAAAGTCACCATTATAAGCTTATGAAGCCAAGTACATTCACACATGAAGTAAGCCTGGACGCATTCCCTCAACCTGTAAAACGGATGTAATCATCATGACTAGGAGTGGGCATTGGTTCTGATCCCTGATCTGCGCTTAAGGTCTCAGCATTAAAGGTCATGATGAGCAGAAACCTTGGGGGCCTAAGCTCAGGACCTCTTCCTGTACAAAGCTAAGACTCTACTCTTCAGTCTAGGCTTCGCTGCCAGATGGAGGCCTGATGTCCCGAATTCCCAAATCCTACTGCTAAATTACTTCTCCCTAGTAGTGACTAGAGTTTCTTGCTCCGGCTCTAAGGAATCATGCATTTTATGGTTCTACCATACTGAACAAATTGTAGCCAATTACTTAAGGTTAACAATTGAAATTCCCAGTAGTGGTAAAGAAGCTATAGTCATTTGTAAGTCATTTGTGGTAATCTTTAGTAACTGATAATTAGACACTAATTACCTCATTTGCTTAGTGTTGTTCTTACTTAGTAAGACATTTAGTGAGTTAATTACAAGAAAAAAGACTCGAGTGGTAATTAAGGACAATTAAGGGCTTTTTATATGTAAGCAAAGTACATTGGTTAAATAATCATGTTTAGGACAAGAGCAATGAGCTGAATGATTTAAGACTGTGTGATAAGAACTGTGGTCCCCTTGTGTGAATGACCAGGGTAAATTGGCCTTAGTTTGTCTATAGAACCAAGAAAACAAATTTCGGGTCCTCAGTGTTCCCCAGACTCAGTTCTGTCAAGATCCTGGACCCAAGAATAGTTTGTTTTAGGAGTTACCTCTTGCATGGTGGGCTTTCTGCCAATACTGTTATGCTATCCTTTGCTCTGTGGATACAGTAGTACTTTCTGAATTGTGACAACAGAATTGTCTTCCGGACCTGCCTGCACACTAAAGGGTACCAAATCTCACCCAGGTGCCAACTTCTGAGTTATATATAAATTTTCAAAAGTTTTTCTTTGAGGTTAATTTTTACTACTCAAAAACTGATTGATTATATAGTGGATTGGGAGGTGCACAGGATCATGAAAGAGTATGCATATGCTAGCCAGAGGACAAACTTGGGTATTGCTTTTCCTGGTAACATCTACCTTGTTTTTTGAGACTGAATGTCTTAGTAGGTCCTGCATATTGGCAACTAGGCTGGGCGTGCTAGCCAGCAAGCCTTGGCCTGTTTCCACTTCTTCAGCACTGGCCTTATCAGCACTAACCATGGCACCCAACTTTTTAATGTCAACTTGGGTCCTGGTATTTGCATAACAAGCAGCTTGCTGACTGAGCTGTCTCTCCAGTCTTAAAAATCCTATCATAGTAGCTTTGCCATTACTTATCAGATACATTATATGGATTAACTGCCAAAGTGGTAAGAACACTGACTTTATGTCCAAAGTCAGTGTCCTACCAGGACCTGGTCTGCTGTGGGCAAGGTGCCATCTTTGCTCACAGGACCAGTTTCCTCATTTCTATAGCCAGGGTAATAGGACCATCTCCGAATTTGTGTAGGCTCCTAGGATTCCTCAAGCTAAAAAAATTCTTGAAAAATGACATTTTACCTTTGGTCACAAGGGTACTACATTCAAAAACTCCCCAGACTATCCATTTTTCATTAGTTAATATATATTTACACACACACACACACACACACACACACACAACCATTTTTAAACCATGTTTAACACTTCACTTGATTCATCTGATAATGATTGCTACCCAAACTCATATTACTGTATATATTACAGATTTGCTTTCACAGCAATAAATCTTCAGTCCTTTATGATTCTACATAAACTTTACTGGGAGTTCTCTTTTACCTGATAAGTTTCTAGGCAATGGGGAACAAATCAGGGAACAGATCAGACAAATCCATGTTACAGTGGAGTGAGGTGCAGTGTAGAAAGAAACAAAAGAAGAGATTTTTAAAAGAATTTAAGTTTTTTCAATTAATTTGGACCTCCGAAGTCTCTCAAACACTGGACCATCAAAAACACAGCATACACAAGCTAATATGAGGCCACCAACATACATACGGTAGAGGACTTCCAGGTCTGTGTTCATTCAGAAATGATGCACCTAACCCTCAAGAGACTGGAGCCCCAGGGAGTTTAGAGGTCTGGTGGGGTGGGGAGGAGGTATGGGATGTGGAACAGTCTGAGGGTGGATGGAAGGGGGTGGGGTAGGAATAAAATATGGAGTGTAAAAAATAAATTAATTTAAAAGGTAAATTTAAAAAAAAAAAAGAATTTAAGTAGGAATTCGGCCATGTGGGTGTCAGTATCAGAAGAGACAGTGTCCAGGAGGAAATTCAGCCACTGTTTTTGTTTTCTAAGTTTTGTTTTTGTTTTAAAGGTCACAAAGTTTATTAGTTTTAAAAGATACTGGAACCTAATTTTCTGCTTACAAAATTAAAATTGGCCACTTTTGTTATGAATATCTCATAGTTTTGCTCTTTACAAGATGTTAAGCCATGCTTCATGGTGATACCTGTAATTTCAGCAACTCTGGAGACAGAGGCAAAAGGATCAAGCTGTAAGGCTTTGTCTGGGCAACAGAAAAAAACTACAAGGCAAACCACAGTAACAGTGTAGACCTGCCTCAAATCAGTAAGACAAACGGCAAGAAATAAAACTTGGTAAAACGTTTGCCTAGCATGCATGAGGCCCTTAGAAGCTCAATTCCCAGCAGTAACAATAGTTAAAAAAATTAAAAGTCCTTCTATAGATATTTTGTTTCTCAATTAATATTTATTTTTGGGTTTTAGATGAAGGTTCTTGTTGTATAACCTCGTCTGGCCTGTTTCAGGCCAGCCTAGGACTTGTGAAAATCCTCCTGCCTTGACTTCCTGAATGCTGAGACTTGAGGTAAGCATCATCATGAATATAAGATATTTAGAAATAAGTATAAATATAATCTTTGTAAGACAATATTAGGTTAATTTGAGGAGATAGGGAATACCCTTGAGTTGTCCAATTAAGAACTGTTAAGTTTGGTTGAAAGTCAATTAAAATATTGACAGCGGTAAATATTTTATCTTTGTCTTTCTGTAATGTTCAGTTCCTTTTGTCATTGGAGCTGATCTACTATAATGCTTTGGCTTCATATGAAGCCCTCATGCCATACTTATGCCCTATTTACAGATGGTGTCTAGAAAAATATCAGTAAGTTCTTTTGGCTGTCTTGAAAGTTTCTCAGTAGAAATTTAAAAGGGACTTTGAGAGACCATATAATCATAAATTCCATTGGTTAAAGATTATGTTAGTGCTTGTTGAATGCATTGCAGTTCAATATTGACATAGGTCAGTGTTGAGGCCTGACCAAGAAGAGAGCTCACAGAAACCTGGATGGAACTTAGTGAAGGCAAGGATGGTTAGCTTGGCTTTTTAGCTCCTTTTGAAAGTGTGATGGAATTATATATTCTATCTATAGCATGTATAAAAGACACAAATCTGGTACTTATTTATAAGCTGTAAGTCTAGATGGGGCAGGTTTTGAGCTATTCTAACTTATATCCCAGCCATATATCCCTTGTCACTTGCTGTTTCTCCTGACCATGTGCTTGTGGTCAATTTCCCCTCATGACTGCTTCCTCATTTCTTGGTCTCCTCTTTATCCTCCCTGTTTTGTTTTTGTTTTTTGTTTTGTTTTGTTTTGAAACCCCTCACTGGATCCTCAAGTCCTGCCTTTCTCTCTCTACTGCCCAACCATAAGCGTTAGCCTTTTATTGACCAACTAATTTGGGAAGCAAGGTTTGAACAGCCAAAAGCTTGTGTACATGAGAAGTCACTTGCCTTGGGGCAACCATATCTTGGGGAGCAGTATTTAGCATTTGAATACATAGCAGCAGCAGATCAACCCCAGCATGGAAAAATCAGTCACAGTTTTGATTTGTGTTGAGAACATACCACTCCTGTGTGTTTGCATTGTTTGCAGTAGAGCGGGGTGATGGGCAGGTGGCATCTGCTCCCTTTTCGTCCAGTTGTTTGTTTCTAGGTGGAGTTTTATTTCCTGGATGGGCAAGTGTTGGGAGATAGCTATTCAGTCTTCATTGGCTTCAAGCTCCTTCTTTTCCATTTTGCATCTTATATGTGCTCTCTCCCTCCCTCCCTCTCTCTCTCTCTCTCTCTCTCTCTCTCTCTCTCTCTCTCTCTCTCTCTCTCTCTCTCTCTCTCCAGGTTTCTCCTCCTTTTAAGTATGGGTATTTTTTTGTGTGTCTTTTCCTGTTTGATTGAGGAGCTTCTTGGTAGTTTCTTTTAGGCATGGAGCCTTGTCCTGGAAGGAGGCTTTCATATGTTTTGAGAATTTGGAGTGTTGTTTAGTCAAATCTCCCTGCTTATTTTGTGGACCTAGATGGCTGCTCAGGGTTTTAAAAAGTCCTCCTAGATTTTGCTGGTGTTCTCAGTGGACTTCATTGTACAATCAATACTGAGTTCCTGTGACAGTGGGTTCTCTTCCCAGTAACTTTCCCATGCTTCATTCAAAATAGAAGCTGATGGTTCCAAACCCTATGACTTTTAAACATGCTTTCCTTCCTGCATATAATTTGCAGTCCATGGGAGTACCTGATACATAGCTATGAACTTGTCTGTGTGAAATTGTTTGCTATTTTAGCCACTATTTTAATTTTAATGGGGGAATTCAAATAGAATCATACACTATATACATCTATAACCATTGTGAATATTTAAGAATTTCACACATGTCTTTTGATCTTATATTACTATATGTGTTTCTGGATTGCAAGATAATAAAGGCCAGGCATAAAACAAGTTTAGAGGAAAGATAATGACACGCTCACGTTCCTTTCCTTGTGAGTAACTTGTAGAAACCATGCACAGTCTTTTCCAGTCTCACATATTGATTCCTCTACATAAAGTCCAATAATTTGAAAATCTGTAAAAATGAAATTTAGACTTCATAATATGAAGGAGTAAAAGAGATTTCCTCTTCATAAAATTTCACTCTATTCATAGTTCCTCTCAAGCCTTTGAAAGGTTGGAATTATTTGGGGGGATAGGGGGATTGGGTCAGAAAGTGAGGTGAACAAAATGGGGAGGGGTGGGAAGTATACCAGCTCTGGGGTCCAGAGCCCCTTACTTGCTACCAGAGTGACATGTAGGGACATATTATCAAGGTTCTCCTCCATACTAACTGCTGCCCAGTGCTCTAGTCCCTAACAGCTCCATACCTCAGATGAAGTTAATTCCCACTGTGAATTTGGGACATTCTGAGGACATTTCTGGGAGAACCAAAGCCAGTTAACTACAGAGACAATTTTATTACTCATACTTGTTGTTAGGCTATTTGGAATAGCCAGGTTCTAAAGTCAGCCCAGGAATTCAGTAAGAGTTAAAAGTATGATCATATACAGACCCAGAGACCCAGAGCCACACCGACACAGAGCCACACACACAGACACACACACATTCAAACAGATAGACAGATACATACAGACACAAACATGCAGAAATATACATACACAGATACACTTAGAGAAACAGAAACACACATACACATAGACACAGAGACATACACAGACACATAGACACACACACAGACACATAAACACACATACACAGATGCACAGTCAGACAGACAGATACACACACACAGATACAGAAATGCAGAAACACACATACAAAGACACTCACACGTACATAGAGACACACAGACACACACAGACATACATATACACAGACAAACAAACACACTTTCACACACGTAAATGGAAATCTCACTTTTCTTTCCTTAGCGAAAGGGATGAGATAAGAGCTGTACCAAAGCTTCACAATTACATGGCTTGTGTTGAGCTGTGTGTTTCCTTGTCTGTCCCAACTATCCTTATGCCTAGGCCTAGAAACTTTCGCCTCCATACAATTTAATTTTCTGCAAGCTCTGACTTTAAAGATTTCCCTAGGCCTAGAATATTTCAGCCTTAGAGATTAACTGCTGAATCATCTCACTGCTTCTGCACTCTGGCTGGCTGGTTCAATTCAGGTGTTCTTGTTCAAATTCATCTCCAAGCTGACTGATTCAAATTGGCTTCTCTCGGCTTCTGACTGCATTGCTCTGCTTGGAAAGACTGTCTCTGAGCTACAAACTGAACTGCTCTGTTCTGAACGAAACTGAACAGAACTCTCCAAACTGAATTGAGTTGAATTGAATTGAATTGATCTTCCGCTCCCTCACTGCTCTTAAGGTAGCCTCTTTTCCCTGTCTCTTCTCGTGAGAGTTGGGTGTATCCTACCCCTGACTCATTCTGTCAAATCTTTCTCTGATTAATCATTTTGTCAGTCCGTCAGTTTGACATCATTGTTTGAGATTAAAGGTATGTACTAAAGACTCTTCTATATTCCAGCCAGAGGGATCAAAGATGTGTGGCCTGTTTGCATTCCAGCCTGATCATATCTTTGTATGTGATCCTTTGCCAGAGGAGCCATGTTTCTAGATTAAAATTCCTCTGTGTGAGCACACACACACACACACACACACACACACACACACACACACACGAGTTTTATTCAGTCTCCAAGAGGGTGAACACACATCAGTGTCAGAAGAATAGATGCATCTGCACTCATGATGTTAAATGAAATAAGGTTTCAGAGAGTCAGTGTACTAAATCTCCTCTTATAGGTTGTCTCTAAAGGCAGAAGAATTTGAAAACGAAAGGGGATGCTTAGAGATGTGGAGGGTAACTGAAAAGGCAAATATGACTGAGGTGCATCACGTGCATGCATAGAAAGGTCACAATAAACACCTTTGTGTGAAGTTTAAGAATAAATAAAAGCAAAGACTCAAAACAGATGATGTAAGACCAAGGGTAAATGGCATCTCTATAGAATAAATGTAAAAAACTTACAAAATGGTGGGAAAGAACTTGTTGGTGAAAGAGGTGCAGAGTGCATGCGCTTGCATGTATTGCTGTCAACACTGGTCTTAGCTGTTACCCCAGAGGGCTGGTGGAGTGACTGGAATCCTCCATTTAGAAATGCCTGCATCCCCGAGCCTCCCAGCCGCGAGCAGAGCGCTGTCAGCTGAAGCACAGGTACTTCTGACTTTAACTCGGGTTTAAGGTGTTAAGGAAGATTAGACGAATTACATTTGGGAAAAATCATCTTTACTATTATGAAGCAAATAAGTCTCTAATAGTATTTAAAAAAAGCACTTCAAAGGTTTTTTTTTTTCCCCCATCTTTTTAATTTTTTTTGAACCCACCGAATCTTCCTTCCAAGCAGCATATTGTGGAGTTAAGTGCAAATGAATCAACAGCATATGGCTTAATCTTCTCTCTAATCCCTTATGGGCTTGAGAAATTAATTGACAGACTGGGTGGCAAAGCTTCGTGGTAGTATTTGGAACCCCAAATTTAGGAAGCACGCCTGGAATCACTTAACGACTGTGGTTCCAGTTCGTGCTCTCCTCTATTGAAAAGTCTTAAATCAAGGGCGAACTGGGATGCATGCAGCCTTCATAGTCGGCTGGTTCAAGCTCTCGGTCCGTTTTCCCTCTGTGTTTATTCCCACTAAAGATTTATTAGGATATGTGCATCAGTTAAATTCAAATCAAAGGGTGCTTTGCTTCCTCTGGACTGGAACAGTCACGCATGAGAAAACGCTGAGAAGGAAATCCGAGCCGAGCAATTTCCTGCGCTCTCCAAGGATTCAGAAGTCCCGGGCCTTGAGGAACCATAGGGAGAAGTCAAGATAAGGCAGAGGGGTTTGGGTCTGCAGATAATCTATGAAGTTTATTTGTAAAAATGTCTCTCCATGGGCAAGTATTAAAATTCTCTAGTGCTGGCCTATGTTGAACTAGGAAAAGCAGTATTGCAGAAAGTGAGCTGAAGCCCTGTGTTAATTGCAAGGGCTGTTAGGAATACCCGTTAGTTCTTGCTTGAGACCTGGTTAGGAGTTGGCTATGGGCCAAGAAACTTAGAGGTAGGGCAGAATCAAGCGCTCTGCTGAGATTCCCGCCAGCCGCTCCAGGCGTTGAATACCTACAATGGTTTAGAGCTGTAAGAGTCATGCTGTCAGCCACTCAATGACAACCTTTTTCCTCTCAGTAATCTCGCTCTTGACCACAGAAGCAAACAGCTCTGTGTGTGTGGGGGGGAGGGAAGTTCCTTTCCCTAGAGAACCCCAAAATTCAATTCAATTGGTGTAATGACAGAAATCACAGCTAACTCAGGTCTTTGTCTTTTGCTGTTTGGTGCTACTTAACACTTCTGCCTCTACTTTCTGTTTTATTATCATCTTGTTTTGAGCCAACCAATGTCCAATACATTTTTTGTTTTAGTAATTTTGTTAGCTTCCAAACGCTGACACCATTGCACATACTAGCAACATTTTGCTGAAAGGACCCAGAGGTAGCTGTCTCTTGTGAGACTACGCCGGGGCCTAGCAAACACAGAAGTGGATGCTCACAGTCAGCTATTGGATGGATCACAGGGCCCCCAATGGAGGAGCTAGAGAAAATACTCAAGGAGCTAAAGGGAACTGCAACCCTAGAGGTGGAACAACAATATGAACTAACCAGTACCCCGGAGCTCTTGACTCTAGCTGCATATGTATCAAAAGATGGCCTAGTCGGCCATCACTGGAAAGAGAGGCCCATTGGACTTGCAAACTTTATATGCCCCAGTACAGGGGAATGCCAGGGCCAAAAAGTGGAAGTGGTTGGGTAGGGGAGTGGGACGGAGGGTATGGGGGACTTTTGGGATAGCATTGGAAATGTAAATGAGGAAAATACCTAATAAAATATTTAAAAAGAAAAAGAAATGAAATTGTGAAAAACAAAACAAAGTGTATATTATTACTAAACACCCATGTCCCAGCGATACAAATTAACATATATGGAGTTGATAAATCTCTAATATTTCATGTTGAAGCCTGTCTTTGCCGCATTTGATCCTGCCTCTTGCCAGAGGCAATCCTCACTGTAAATTTGTGTGAATCTTTACAGCCTGTGAGTCCTCACTTTTTAGTAAGGAAAAAGGATTTAATATCCATATGCGATATTCTTTTATGGTTTTAGAACCTGTACTGATTTAGTTTTACTCAAACATGCCTTTGAGAGTCATCAATATCAATATGTGTAGATCTAATTAACTCACATTAACTAGGTAACGTATTTTACAATATCATCCTTTCCTGACATGTATTTTTATTATTTTCAACTTTGTCCTATTTATACAAATGGTTTAATAATTTGAAGAGTTTTAAACTTACTTAGTTTCAAGATAAATTAATTTTTTTAATATATTTTTCAAATAATTTTTACAATATAGATTTATTTAGTGTGTGTGTGTGTGTGTGTGTGTGTGTGTGTGTGTGTGTGTAGTTATTTTACCTGCATTTATCTCTGTGTGTGTCTGGTACCCATGGAGTCCAGAAGAGGGCCACAGAGTCTCTGGAACCAGAGTTACAGTTGGTTGTGAGCTGCCATGTGGGTGCTGGGATTCAAATCCAGGTCCTCTGGAAGAGCAGCCAGTGCTCTTAACCATGGTACTGTCTCTCCAGTCCCTGAAGCATGTTTCCAATATAGCAAAATGAATATAAAAAAGAAATAATTGCTTTCTGTACGAAAATCTGTGGTTTTGCCCACTTGGACCAGCATAGCCTTGGTGGTAAAAGCATCAACTTGATGCAGAATTACTCTGTATCAATTATTCTCACATCCTAGTTTTAGTACTAAAAAATATTTTTGAAAGAGTCTTTCTATATAGCCTAGGTTGACCTTAGATTTATGGTCTTTTAAAAAAGTTTTTGTGTAAATGGTCAAGTGCATTAATTGAGTTTTAAATCTTAAACTAATCTTGTAATACTAGGGTAAATACTTTAGTTCATGATGCATTTTCACTTTTAATTATTGTTGGGTTTAATTTGTTTTTACTTCATATAGTTTTATATCTGAAATTGGCAATATTAGCCTGAAGTTTTTTCCCTGTAGTTTTGGTAGGGGAACATTCTGATCTTACATAGTTAAGTGGGTGGTATTCCCGTCCCCTGCATTCAATTTTGTGGAAGAGGCTTTGTAGAATTGAATTATTTTCATTTTAAATGTTTCATAGAATTTATATGTAAGAACATGTAAACCTTGTGTTTCATTTGTAGAAATGTTTTGAGCTACAAGTTTAATGTCTTTTGTAGATATGGCACTGTTTGGTGTACCTAATTATTTTTTGAGTGGTTTTTAGTTATTTGTGTATTTCCTTGAATTTATTTATTACATATAATTTATCAAATTTACGAGCTATTAAGTTGGCAGCTTTTCTTCTTACAGGTTATTTACTGAATGTAGCTGTGTCTTTCAGTTGTATCTGCTGTCTTTTGTCCTTGTTGGTACTTGGATATAAATCACTTCTGTTTGGAAATTTACAGGGACTTGTCTTGTTTTTCTTCAGTCTCATCTTGGCTTTCTGTTTTCTGTTTTACTGGTTTCTTTGTTCTGATAACTTTGGATTATTATTATTATTGTTGTTAATTATTATTATTAATCTTTCTCTCTGTGGTGTGTATATGTGCATTTGTGTGTATATGTGTGCATATGTGTGTGTGTGTGTGTGTGCATGGACACTTGTGTGTGCACACAGGTGCTAGATCCCATGGAACTGGAGTTGCGAGTGACAGTGAGCCACAAGATATGGCTGGCAAGAATGAGACTCCTGCCCTCCGCAGGAGCAGCAAGTACTCCTAAGCTCTTGCACCATCACTCCAGCCTCTAATTCAATTGTTTGTCTTTCTAAAAGTCAACTGAGGTGATTAAGGCTGTATTCAACTTTAATGTAAGTGATCAGAGCTGTGCATTTGTTTCTCTGCACTGTGTTAGACATATCCAAGTGATCTTGATGTTTTAAGCATATTTTTCATTTAGATTAAAATTCTATATATAGGTTTTCCTTGGATTTCCCTTTTGTATTTTATAATAAAATTATACAGAAACATACTTAGGGGCTTGCCTTCACACTTTCTGCTTTTCCAACTTTTTATTTAGTCCTTCACACTTTCTAAGGTGAAATCAGACAGCTCTTAGGTGGTGGATACTCTTCCTTCACTACTAGTGAGCGCTTCCTTTTAGAGCAGTCTGCCCTCTGTTGGATGCATTGCTGGGCCTTTATTACTTCTGGTGGGGACACAAGTTACTCCTGGACTAACATAAGCTTGGAGACAGTTTTCTCTGGTCCTTTGAACCATCTTCCTTGGCCTTGTGTAGTTTCCCTGCAGAGCATCCCTAACTTCTTATCAGGAGCCTTAAAAGGAAGCGCTACAAACCTCAAGAGCTCTCTTCCTGTGCAGCTCTCCTTTCTTCCCTGCTAATTTACAGCTTATTGACCAAGCTGTTTCCCACAGGTTTTCTTCCCACACACTCTCGAGACATAGTTAAAATTTGGTCTTGAATTTCAAGAGGCTGGCTAGAGAGACTTTGGGCCCAACTAGCAGGAGATATATGTAGCTGAGGTAGAAGACCTTTCACCTTTCCTGGAAGAATCTCCAGTGAAGTAGAAAAGCCTTCTAAGGAGAATTTGTTGAAATTGACAAGCATTGAATTCGTAACCAGAGACAGGAGGAACCCAGTGAGTTTAGTCCAAGTTACAGCCTATGAGGGAGGACAAAGAAGGCAACATCTCCACTTTTCCTCATGTCCTTTTTGCTTGTTGCAAGAATGCTGTGGACTGTTTTGTAGGCAGGGTGGTACTTCCTGATGGTCTGAATATCTGAAGAACATATGAGCAGAAAGAATAACAAACATATTGGGCTATGCAGTGGGCCATTGTGTGTTCAGCAACTCAGCCTCCACTGTACAGCTTTGAACTACTTTTTTGTAATAGCATTCCAATTTACTGCTGAGAAATGGCTGCTTCATGGCTACTTTTCATTCTTGGGCACAGTAAATAAAGTGAGCTTTCTAGCCTTCCTTATTCTGTCCAAGGCTAGAGCTTACAAACTTTTTTAGTTCTATAGTACTATGAAAATTTGTAAACAAATATTAATGTTCTGTATTCTAGTGGCTTAAACATCTTAGGCCTGTTATCCAAAGCTAGCCGCAGCCCAGTTTCTCCAGCCATCCCATTGATTATGTGAGCTACCCAAGAGCTTTCTAATAAATACTCATTCTCTCTTTAATTTTGTCGTAGTTAAAAATCTATAGCTCACAGTCAGATATTGGACAGATTACAGGGCCCCCAATGGAGGAGCTAGAGAAAATACCCAAGGAGCTTAAGGGATCTGCAACCCTATAGGTAGAACAACATTATGAACTAACAAGTACCCCAGAGCTCTTGACTCTAGCTACATATGTATCAAAAGATGGCCTAGTCGGCCATCACTGGAAAGAGAGGCCTATTGGACTTGCACACTTTATATGCCCCAGTACAGGGGAACACCAGGGCCAAAAAGTGGGAGTGGGTGGGTAGGGGGGTGGGGGGAGGAGGGTATGGGGGACTTTTGGGATAGCATTGGAAATGTAAATGAGGAAAATACCTAATTAAAAAAATCTATAGCTTATTGCTATAGCTGAGTGTGAATTGGTCCTCACAGGATCACAGATTTTCATAGTTGGTACCCAGCTGGTGATATTATTTTGGAAAATTATACAACCTTTTGGACTTAGGGCTATAAGGTTAGAGATAGAGAGGCACAGCCCCTTAACTTTCTGCCCCAGAGTTTTGTTTCTGATATTCTCAGACATAGCAGGTTCCCACTCAAATACGCACAGAACCAGGGCCACCATGAACCTGCAGTTGGTACCACACTCATGTGTATGCACATGGACTATCAAAAGCATTTTATTTTCCTAAGTCCAACAACCCAATTACCACAGAAGAATGAATGAAACAAAAGTAAGCAGTAGCTGCAGAAGAGTTGCTAGACTCTTCATTGCTATTTTGACCTTTTTCTTGTGTCCCTTTGCACTGCTCTGACACCGAAGCAGAGACACGTTATCTTTCTTGTGTTCTTGTCCCAGCCCTTAAGCACATACCCTCTTTGGCCACCAGGTACATCTCCATGTGTCTTTGATAATAACAGAGCTTCTTGATTCAGGGGGTGATTTGTGATGTTCCTTCTTCAGCAAGATAAGTGGCACAGGCCTTCTTCCTCAGGGCACAAATCTCACCTGAAAAAGAATTTGGGATGAGGAGATGGTTCAGGGGATAAAGCACTTGCTGTACAAATGTCAGGGCAGGAATTACAACCTCCAGCACTCAATACAAAAACCCAAGCAGGTGTGGTGGCTACCTATAATTATAGCACCTAAAAGGCAGAGATGGGATCCCCAGGACCGGATGTCTTCCTAGCAAATCTGAACCTACAAGCTCCAGGTTCAGCAAAGTACTCTACTTTGGTAAAACAAACAAACAAACAAACAAACAAACAAACAAACAAACAAGACATGGAGAGTAACATACTAAGGCCTTAGTCAGGTTTTCTATTCCTGCACAAAATATTATGACCAAGAAGCAAGTTGGGAAGGAAAGGATTTATTCAACTTACATATCCACATTGCTGTTCATCACCAAAGGAAGTCAGGACTGGAACTCACACAGGGTAGGAGCCTGGAGGCAGGAGCTGATGCAGAACCCATGGAAGGAATATTACTTTCTGACTTGCTTCCCTTGGCTTTCTCAGCTTGCTTTCTTATAGAACTCAAGACTACCACCCCAGGGATGGTACCACCCACAGTGGGCCCTCCCACCCTTGATCACTAATTGAGAAAATGCCTTACAGCTGGATCTCATGGAGGCTTTTCCTCAATGGAGGCTCCTTTTTCTTTGCTAACTCCAGCTTGTGTCAAGTTGACACACAAAACCAGCCAGTGCAGCAACTGTGTCAAATTTGGGGCTCTATATGTGGGCACACATCTAGGTATGTACAAACACATATGCATCGTCTCACACACACACACACACACACACACACACACACACAGAGAGAGAGAGAGAGAGAGAGAGAGAGAAAGAGAGAGAGAGAGGGAGAGAGAGAGAAAGATCCAAACATTTTTATAAATGTCTGGCATACCATAAGAAATCTGAATACTAAGTTTCTGGGTTATTTCTTATTATATGTGGTCTAGTCTTGCCATTATTTATAACAAAAAATTAAATATTTTATGTGTTTAAATATGATACTTGTTACCAGAAATTATTTTGTATTTCAAAATAAAATCTTCTTGGAAGGCAATAGGAATTAAGAAACACAGGCCAGAGACAGAGGAACATGCCAACCAAGCACAGTGAAATTTGGCACAGTGTATGGAATTTGGCAACCAAGTTGTATAAGATGGAACAAAATATGGATCACTCAGAGATCAAAACTGAAAAAAAAAAGCTGTACTTGGATATGAACTCCATATTTGAGAAGAGGATTGGAAGGTCCTTCCACAGTCCTTTGTGGAGACAACTGAGAAAGAGTGGCTGTTGTCCAGGAGGTGGAAGTGGGTTGGTGGAAGTGATCAGTGTGGAGAACTGATGGCTTTTGGACAGGGTTCATGGTGAGCTTTGGCACTACCGTGGACTTCTAAAGCACCATGAGAAGGAAGTTTTCCAAAATGATTGGCAGTAAAAGTACCATCATGGAGCAGAAACTTGGGAGGAAAAAATCACATAGGTTCTAATTCTGGTATTATGCCCAGGCTCCACTAAAGCTAGGATTAAGAGGGTATGGGGAGTATAGATGTAGTATACCAGAGCATAGGGATGAAAAGTTGTGAGCTGGCTAGCTGGGGTTGAAGTAGAGAAAGGTCACAGGCCATCATGAGAGAGACAGAAGAGGAGCGACAGATGATGGAGCCTGTAAGAGTGGAAAGTTATACTAAGAGGGATAGGACGGGACACAGAGACAGAGTTTAGATACATGAGGTGATTATTTTACAGCTATCAGCTACCATGGTCGTCATCCTCATAGATGGAATTGTGTAAGGAGTTCAGAGGAAAGATGCTGAATAAGGCAGTATCAGAAGCAAGAAAATGTTTTGTCTATACAGTCCCTAAAGTCCTAGAGCTGACTTTTAACAAAATTATCTCTAGATATTGAAGAATGAACATACATTTTAAAATGTTTGTATGATAGTTCCACTTTAAAAAAATAAGGCTGGGTAAAATTAGAAATTGATATGCTCCATGGTGAGACATATTTGAGGTTAGCATATGTGAAGACATTTGTCCTTAGCTTAATGTAAAGTGGTTGAGAAGGCATATCAGACAGACAAATGGCTTTCTACTGCTTAGATAATTTTAGGAAAGAAACACATTTGTGTTGCTACAAAGTAAGATAGCTGAGGTCTGTTCATGCATGAGCCACTAAGCATCACAGGGTATAAGTGCTGCAAATGTTTGACCTTCCAATCAGGCCTCTTCATTATTGGGCTTCTGCAGCACTTTATAATGATATTTCTCAAGAACACTAAGGTTCAACGCATTCATTCCTGAATGGGAAAGTTGTCCTGATACTCTGCTTCTGAGCATGTGTGGTTTCTCTCAGTGTTTCCTGCTCCTTTGAATAGAGATTGAATTCTCGTCTCAGATTTATAGCTCAAGAACAGTTTGATGTGCCCAGTCTCAGCCTAGTTTCCAGTTTCTATCAGCAATTTATCTGGTTTAGTTTGGCTAAACTGAGCTGGCATCTTATCGCACTCCTCAGGGCCTGTTCATGATACTCTGAACTAATGGTGAACATAAAAACAATATCAGCAATAACAATAAATCCAAAGAAAAGCCACCAAGATTTTTTTATAAGCACTTCTCAGCCTGCAATGTGAATTTCAGCATTGTTTTCTGTCTTTGGTGTTTTTCCTGTGGAAATGTGGTATCATCCGGAAGGCTATTGCCTATCTACCCTTAATTTATGTTCTCATCCCTTCTCCAATACTACCATAGAGTCTCTGGATATTTGAAGACATATTATTTAAATACTACTTATCTGATTTGGAGTGGGGTAGTCATTCAGTATGGAGCTGGTGTCTAAATAGGAATAGGCTGGAGTATTTTCTATCTTTGTCCCAACTGTCTCATTTGGTGATTCACAGTATGAGGAGACCATGAGGCTTATGGTCTAGTTTCTATTTTGATGTTTACAGTTTCACAAATAACTATCTACTTATTAGCTACACTTTGAAGAAAACTATCTATTTCCTATCAAAAGTTGAAACATTTGAGTATATTTATAATTTTTTTTCTTTCTCTAATGGGACCCAAGAAAGGCTCCTTGAGTTTATTAATTAATACGTTTATTGATTTTATTAATGAATATGTCTAGAGCAATTGAAGCATGGACCGATGAGAAATGCTTTTAATGATATATGGCTGTGGTGGTTTAGATATGCTTGGCCTATGGGAAGTGGCACTGTTAGAAGATATGGCCTTGTTGGAGGAGGTTTAGCGTTGTTAGAGGAAGTTCATCAGTGTGAAGGTGGGCTTTGAGGTCTCCTAGTGCTCAAGCTCCATCCAGTGCAGAAAAGAGCCTCCTCCTAGCTGGCTGAAGAAGACTGCCCCTTCCTGGGTGCCGGCAGATCAAGGTGTAGAACTCTTGGCTCCTTTAGGACCATGTCTGCCTGCATGCTGCCATGCTTCTTGCCATGATGATAGTGGACCGAACCTCTGAAACTGTAAGCCAGTCCCAATTAAATGCTTGTCTTTTTAAGAGTTGCCTCGGACATGGTGTCTCTTCACAGCAGAAGGAATCTATAGCTGAGACAATGGCTTAGCTACATATTTAAGCATCAACAACCCATATCTTCTCAGGGAGCTGTGGGTGCTGTAACTTACTCTTCTACACCAGTACTCAGTCTGTTTGGTGTGTACTTACTTTTACCAGTATGATGAGAAAAGCCTTCTAAAAAAGTTCTACACCAAAGTCTAGCAGACAATTGTTTGAATATGTATATATGCACACTTGTATGTTCATGTGTTTAAGCAATAATGTATGGCTGTGTTTGAGGGCCAGAGGTATGTATTGGATCACTTCAGCCATGTTCTACCCTATCTATCTATCTATCTATCTATCTATCTATCTATCTATCTATCTATTATCTATCTACCTATCTACCTATCTACCTATCTATCTATCTATCTATCTATCTATCTATCTATCTACCTATCTACCTATTCATCCATCTTTCTATTTTCGAGACAGATTCTCTCACTGAATTTGGAGTTCACTGACCCTGGTAGGCTGGCTAGCCCATAAGCTTCAATGATTTGCCTGTGTATACACACCAGCAGTGGGATTATAGGTGCCTATCACTACGATTGACATTTTATGTAGGTTCTTGAATTTGAACTCAGGTTCTCATTTTTGCATCACAAGCATTTTACTGATTGAGGTCCCTACCCAGATAATAGAAGGAATTTTGATAATTCACTGCTTTAGGGTAAGAGAATATATAGTTATTTTAAGGGAAGATTATATTTTCTGTTTTATGGCCAAAAGGTATCATAAATAATTTTAATAATCTCAGAAGAAGATGAATTAATTATTGGTCAATACTGTTTCCTGAGCATGTGAATCTGGCTTTTTCATGGTGCTATGAATTTGCCTAGCATGTTTATTTCACTTTTTCCTAAAACGATTGAAGAAATATAATATTCAGCTAAATTTTGGTAGTGACATGCATGGAATTTTTTTTTTTTCATGTAGAATACCTTGATTTTAGAATTAAAAAAATCATAGATTGTGTCCTAGGACCAGGCATAATAAAGTAAGTGAATTTTAACGTGTTTACCTTTCCTAGCTGTGTCCTTCAGCAGCTTTCAAACGACCCTTCTGCTGTTTGAAGGTGCTGTGGATTTTCTGTTGGGTCAGCACCTCTGAGGGCTGGTGAGGATGGATGGGCAGGAAAAGCTGGCAGAGGGCAGAGCTTTGCCCTGCATCAAACAAACTCTTCAAGGTTGAGTTTGCTTATCGCACTCAGAGAAACCCTTCAGAAAATCCAGAAAGAAAAAAGAGAACTCTCAAACCCCTTGATTGCCCATCTGTTTCACCTAAAAATCATGCTGGCCTCCCCTGGCTACTGTAATGCTTTACTGTGCCTTCTGAACTTCCAGGATGTTGTTAGTTCATATAAAGAAGTCAAGAATAATATCTGTAAGAGAAAAACCTAAAAGGGGGCAAAGGAGACAGAATATCAGGCACTGGTGCGAAGTAGTCTTGTTTGCTTGATTTTATTTGAGTATCAAAATCCAAGTGTCAGGTGCATGAAACCATGGAATTGACTTGGCCTAGCCACCTTGAAAGGCATGTGTTATAGGTTTTGAGATTAAAATCCATGTGCCTTCTAGTTTGTGGCAGACTAATGTAATCCCTCACGTAGTGACATGTTCAGGCGTCTTTGTGTTTCTCTGTTTATCCCCTGGGAAGCCAAGGAAGCAGACGCTTGACTGGATGATTGGCTTTAGATGCTAATCTTGTGTACCCTGCATGGCTTGCAAATGCATCCTTGTATCCTGGCAACTACAACTGTATTGGCACCATATTCTGTCTTTTGAAAAAGGTATAAAAAGCTTGAGTGCTGTCAATCAAATTGTCATGGCCTCAGTTGTCCTGTAGTCCCTCTAACCTGGCTTGATTTAATTTCTAGAGGCTATAACATGTAACCTTGTTTTGACAATTAAGCACAAACACCATCAGGTATTGTGTTGTGAAATCCAGTCCAATGAGACACTCAGATTTCATTTCTCTTTCTGGATGCCCAAGTGGCCACTCACAGGCTCTGAATAGAACATGGGGAGAAAGTGGTTGAAGCTGGAGTTAGCCCTCACTTGGGATGAGTCATTTCCTTACTTGCTTTCAGTTTTCATCTTTCCCATCAAGACTCAGAGAGGGAAAGCAGTACTTTGTAATGGGCATGCAACATGTGGAGCCACATGGTCTCTCTTGTAATTTGCATCATTTTATTCTGTGCTTTCAAAGATGTTTGTCTGCCTCAGTGTGTTCTGATGTGTGTTCTTATGTGTGCATGTGCATCGTTGTGTCCATGCATAACGAAGCCAAAGGACATCTTGATGTCTGCCCCTGCCAATCTGAATTTAAAATAAACCTCTCTTGCCCTGTTTCGTCTTCCTTATCTCTCAACCTGGAATCCTGATTTCTCAGGATACCACTTATAGAACAATAGGACACTATAGCACCTGGAGAGATGTTCTTCTTCAGGCACTATCCAGCTTTGTTTTGCTGTCTAGTGATCGTTAGAGATTTGCCTGTGGACCACTCTAGTACAGGAATTACCAGTACATACAACCAATCCTGGTTGTTTTAAATGTAAGTTTTCATGCTTGCAAGGCAAACAATTTACCAACTGATCTGTTTCTTAAACCACAACATTTCAAACATTTGTTGGAACATAAGTAGTTGATTGTAAGGGCCAATTACATGTATTATTATTGATTTTGGTGACAGACCAAATATAGTAACAGGACGAGACTGGAACATCTAGCCCACAGACATTGCTAATTATTGTTGACTGGGCAGTTGAGCACTTGACCTCCCTGGTAGTGAGTCAGCCTAAACCAATGTTTAAAACTGGTTCTCTTTAGACATCACAATGTCTGCTGCGGGGCTAAGGTGGAAACCTGTCAGTTCAGCCTCTGACCCTATTTCTGCTTTTACACAATGAGATGATTTTTCTCTTATCTCTTAAGGGTTCATGTTTAGCACATCTCTTCAGGAGCTATAGTTCTATCAATGGTGTTCTGGGTAATCAGGATTCCAGGTTTAGAGATAAAGAAGAAAAAAAATGAAGAACAGGGCAAGAGATGTTTCTTTTAAATTCAGATTGTCAGGGGCAGATGTCAAGAAACCTTTAGAGACAAATAAACTCTTCATTATAAAGTGGCATGTGAAATCCTGTCTTTACAATAAATCCTTTTAGCATCGCACACATCTCATGGCTTTCCTTGCTTTAGAATTCCCATAGTGTTTAGTCAAGTTACAGTCTTTAACACCTACAGATGCTGTTTAAAATAATTTTTGACGAAAATGTTAATATTCACTTGGAATTATTATTTTCTTTTTCTGTGTGCTTGTGTGTGTGTGTGTGTGAGAGAGAGAGAGAGAGAGCTCGCGTGTGCATGTGCAAGTGCATGCACATGGTTGTATCTAGATACATGTGATTGTGTATGTGTATGGGTTTACACCTGTGTGGGAGGTTGAGAACCATCCTACAGGGCCCTTCTGCCTCATTCATCGTTGCATGGTCTCCCAGTCAAACCCAGAGCTCAGGATGTGGCTGTCATGGCTAACATGCTTGCTCCGGGGATTTCTTGCCTCTGCTTTCTGAAACTGGAATTACAGGAAGGCTGTGGTGCCCGCCCAGCATTTAAGTAGGTTTCTGGTAATCTGAACTTGGGTTTGTTAGTTGGATGGCAAGTGCTTAACCACTGAGTCTTCTAATTTGCATTTCTATGTTAGCATCAGCATCTAGTAAAATATTATGTTTCTTCCCTGTAATGCTGAATAGAAAACAACTTCTCAGTTAGAGCCCTAGAATGTTGCATGGGTGAAGTTTTAAGAAGCTACACAGGCAGTCTCAGTGTACTATAAAAGAGGAAGTTCGTGTTCAGTTTTATTTCCTGGTAGATAGGAACTACTCTTGTCTTAAAAAAAAAGAAATCAATCAATCAATCAATCAACCAACCAACCAATCAATCAATCAGAAAAGTGAACAGAGTGATGAAAATTAAATGGAAAAAACCAACCGATTTTCTTTCCATTTCCTGACATTATGACCTATATGTATAGAAATTCCTAATTCTCTAGAAGGAATTGTTCCTAGAAAAATGTCCCATCTCAGTAATTAAGCTGTAGAAACATATCGGCAATATCAGAAGCTCTGGCCAGCAGTGTTTTTTTCCCACAGTATGTTGGGAGAAAAATACATTACCCTTGGACATTATCATCTCCTGTTTTTACCAGTCATTCCTTAAGGACTGCACTCTGATGAAACATACAAACTGAGCACTAAGAAAATCTCTCAAACAAGAAGAACAAACAGAATGATTGACAGCACCATGCAGTACTTAAGAGAGTCCCGAGGACCAAAGGCAATTTGACCAGAGCTACTCCATTAGATACCCAGCTGATTAAGAATTATCAGTGCTTTAGTCTAGCTGGGCTGGATGATAAAGCAGAAGTCACTGTGTACTTCCCAGTTATATTTATAACACTCAGTCACATTGTAGTTTGCTAGTTCGATCATTTTTAATAAGTTCATTTTGTCATCTCCATACAATTTTCAACTAAAGAAACCCTCCAGGTGCCATTAAGTATAGAAACTAGGGCTGCATCAATATCTCCTGATTATTAGAATTAATCTTCTGGCACCTGTCTCATTTTCAGAATGCTGTTTTAAGGAAATTAAGATGTGGAATGCTGTGTAGTTGAGTACACATTGTTCATGTACATGGGAGACTGATGCTAACATTTGCCAAGTTCATAATCAGATAAGGAGTAGGTCACCTTGTAGAGGGAGAAACCTACAGAGCAGTCCCTTCACCTGCCTGTGCTTTCTCCTACACCCTTCTCTGTATACAAGCACTCTCTGGCCTTCATTTAACAAGAATAGATTTCTCTCCCTTCCTTTCAATTTCTCTTCTCATTCTGTTCTTTTCTGTCCTTTGCCACTCTTCTCCATCTTCTTGCCGATGGTTTGAGATGGATCATCCCCCAGTCCCTGTGGAACTAGGAGATGCACACCATCCTAAGATGATGCTCTTCAGAGTTCAATGATAAGTAATAGTCTCTGTGGATTATCTGAGATAAAATATTCATTCTAGGCTAGATTCTCCGTCCACCTTGTTGATGTATTTCTTTGTGTCTGAGATGATAAACCATGTGCCAGAAGACACAGAGACATGTTATACAGCAGCTAAGAATGCTTAGATGTGCTGACAATCCTTTGAAAATACGCATCATTTCAGCATCCCAGTCACTGTTAACAGGAAAAGCTTGAAGGTAGTGTTTTCCACTGTCTTCAGACTGTATCAGCTGATGAATCTGGACACCATGATTCTCATTCAAGCCTTAAACCTTTAATACTTTAGACCTCAAGATGTCAAAGGCCAAGAATTCCCCTTTCTTCTACTACTTCTTATAGTCAGATGATTTCTTTCTTTGTTCCTTCCTTTCTTCTTTCAATCTTTTCTTCCTCCCTTGTTTCCTTCCTTTGTTTATTTATTTGGTTAGTTAGTTAGATTTTTAGTTATAGACAGATTCTCACTACAAAATCCTGGCTGGCCTGCAACTTGATATGTAGACCAAGCTGACCTTGAACTCACAAGAGACTCACTTGCTTACAACTCCTGAATACTGAGATTAAAGGCATGTGTGACCCTCCTCATCCTATGATCTACTCTTTATCTCAATACTGCTTGACAAGGTTATGGCTCTAGACTTTGATTTTTTTTTAAATAACTTAATCATTGGAAGCAAATTAAATGGGAAGCTTACAATAGAGAGCCAGTGCTTTTTGCAAACCCAGATGGGACAGTCTGGGGTCTGCCCCTCAACCTAATCCTTCGCAAACAAAGATGGCCACAGCATTCGTGGAACTCTGGCTCAGGAAAGGGGAGACTGCTGGTTCTGTGATTGGAAGTCACCTTGCTCAGCACTCACTCCTGGTCAGCATCTGGGGCCCTGGTTTGCCGGTTCTGGTCATCACCCTTCTTCTTGTGGCCACAGATGATGTCATCAATCCACAGATGCAGAACTTCAGTCTCCACTGCTGTTTTGTATGTTTGTAGCTCCACAGCCAATGGCTCCCAAATACCCTGCTCTTTCATGTTCGCCAAGGTACCAGTCTCACCGATTCACACCCCAGGTCTCGCAACTCTCCTGTGTGTGCTTGGCCCGAAGGGAGGTAAGCAGACAAATGGTACTGGCCCCACAATTCTGGATCCAGGTCCGAGGCATGGCCTCTAACGCCTGAGCCACAGCTCTATATGGCCATTGTTCCACACCAGTCATGGCCTTAGATTTTTCTGTCAAGTCATGGGCCACGGCTATCTCAGAGGCTCCACAACCAGGCACCAGTTGAGGATCCAGTTGAACATTGCGGCACACTTGCGTGGCATCCTGGAGGTTGTGTTCTACTTCTGAGAGTATCTCTTTGCTGGCTCCTCTAAGAAGAATGGTGCAGGCCTTTGAGCCTTTTCAGTCAGTGATGAATGTAAAGTACTCATCTCCAATCGTCTTGATTTCCAATAAGCCTGCCCCTGTACCAACATCATCTTCTCTCAGTTCCTTGGGTCAGCCGACTATCCGTGCCCTACAGGCTCTAGCAAAGTGATTATTGTCTGTTTTCCAGACTCTATGAGTGGCTGTGACATTGACCCATATGAGGTAGTGCTGAGCTAAATCTGAGATGCCCTTTTCTGTGATGACAAGGTCATCACAGAATAATATCCTGTGCTGGATAATATCCTCACACAACTGCTGGATGCACTCATCTTTCATTTGCAGGATTCGGGTGAAATCCTCCTTTCGTGTAATCTCAATGTCAGTCTGACTTACTTTCTTGTACTCCAGAGAAGAATTCAGTAGCACAATTTGAGGATTCTTAATATAGCAGCTCATTACTGGATGGGTCACATCCTTGTTAATTATAACTCCGTGTAAGATGCATGAGTCTTCAGTGATGCCCCCAGGAATCTTTTCTACCCTCGAATACTTCTTGATGTCATTTTTTTTCTGCCATTCTCTTCAAACTGCACAGTCTTAACAGTATCCAGTGCAATGCTGCATGCCAAAGAGGATCACCAGTTGATGACATTTGTAGTAATAGAGCTATTGATGATGTTTAACATCATCTCATAGTTATTGACATCAACAGGGGTACTGATTTTCTTCAGAGTGTTGATCATATCACCCAGTGTCATGCGATAAGCACTGATTACCACTGTTGGGTGCATCTGCTGCTCTAAGAAATGCTCAGCCACAGACAGCATCAAGGATAACTACTGATGTGGTTCCATCTCCAACCTCTTCATCCTGGGTCCTGCTAATTTCAATCATGGACTTTACTGCAGGATGCTGGACTTGAATCTCTCCAAGAATGGCATTGCCATCATTGGTCATCACGATTCCTCCCATTGGGTCCAAAAGCATCTTCATCATAAATTAAGGTCCCAAGCAGGTCCTGATGATGTCTGCATTTGTCTTTGCAGCGTTGATATTTCTAGATGGAACTTTTCTTCTGACTGAGCATGAGCACTGGATGGTGCATATAGACTTTGTGTGTGTGTCCCCTCCCCCACCCCCGGCTTTGAGCAGGTTGGCTCAGACCTGATTTGCCACAGTTGCTAGCTTACCTAGAATGGAATCTTCTGACTCAGGTAAGATCTATTGTCCTGCCACATCTGCAGTTTCCTCCAAGAAGCCACTACCTGCTCATAGGCTGAAGCTGTTTTCCTGACAAAGCAATGAGATCCTGGCGTGGTAGGGGATGGGTGTTCCCCCTTTATAGGCTCAAACTCATAAGCAAACATTGGGCCTTGATCAGAGAACTTTGTCTTGGCTCATTATTTCTCTCACTGCCTTTCCCATCCAACCCCATCTTTCCTTTCAGGAATTTAGTAATCCATGGCCACTGGCGGCTACAAGACTTTGCTGTTTGCTAGTGAATTTCTTCTTTCCTCTTCAAAAGCATAGCCAATATTTATGAAGTATACTTTACAAGTGGGTCATAGTGGAACTGAGTTGACAAAGATCTTGTAGACACTGCTGAACTAATTGTATCACTAAAATATCTATTGGGGACCTACACAGCTTTATTAATAGGCCCACAATGTTGCAGGAAACATGGTTTTAAGAACGGAGCTACTCGTTTAAGATCTACACAGTAACTAAGTTCCAGATCATCTCTTTCACCTCAAAACCTGTTCTTCCTCCAGCGATTGATAGAAAATAGAGCATGGACCATATATGTGATTTAACTGGTTTCACTTTGTCTTCATAGATAGAAGTTTCTAGCTGATCATCAGTATTAACTGGGAGTTGCACATAAATGCATGAATGTTCAGATTAGCAGAATCAAGATAATACTAAAATTCTTGCTCATAAAGATTACATGTGATATAAACATGTTCTGAGGTACCCATGGTGATCTGGTACAAATACATTATGTCCATCCTTTGTGAGCACTGTGTGCAAGCTCATGCATGTGCACATGTGTGTGAGTGAAGTACATGTGTGTTGTGGGGGTTGCATGCCATGCCACATGTGTGGAAGTCAGAGGACAGTTTTGTGGAGTTGGTTCTCCCCTTCTACTTTTCCCCTGGGTTCCATTGTTGACATGGTTGACCTCAGGTTGCCAGGCTTTTGGGGAAAGTGCCTTTGTAGGCTACAGCACCTCAGTAGCCCATATCATTTCCCTCCTAATATAAAAGTAAGTTGTAATTGATAGACTACCGAAAGTGCAACGAGGAGATCATATTAAGAAAATTTGCAAATGGAGATGATTACTGCTTCCTATGCATTTGAATGGAGAGTTACAACAAACCTTCACATGTGAAAACATAGATTTCAGGTTGAGATGATAGAGTACATTGGTTACTTTTTATGTTGCTAGGAAAAATACCCAGAGAAGCAACTTACAGGGGGAAATACTTATTTGGATTCACTGTTTCTGCCCATCACAGCCGGGGAAGGCATGACAGAACTCTTCACAGCAGGAGCCTATGAGAGCTGTCTCATAACAAACCAAGAAGCAGAAGGGGTGGGAGATATGGCTCAGTGGGTAAAGTGAGAACCTGGGTTTGGATTCTTAGCACCCACATAGAAGCTAGTCTCCATGGTGCACATTTGTAAACCTAGCACTGGAGAGATGCAGACAGGAAGAGTCCTAGAGTTTATTGGCTACCAGCTCAGCTACATCGGTGAATTCAAGGTACAGGAAGAGACTGTCTCAAAAAATGAGGGGAAGAGTAAGTGAAGACAAAGATATAAGATATTGGTCTCTAGACTCTACATACACATGCAACTGTATACACATACAGACACACAGAGACACTCCTCTCTCTCTCTCTCTCTCTCTCTCTCTCTCTCTCTCTCTCTCTCTCTGTCTCTGTCACACACACACACACCCACATACAAAGGCAGAGAACTTGGTGTTGAACCAGTAGATAATAACTTTCCACATCCACTCCCAGTGGACCATTTCTGCTAGCTAAACCACTTGTCCTAAAGGTTCTACAGTGTTTGAACTTACATTTCCTGCTGGGAACCAAATGTTGAAATACATGGACCTGTGGGGATGTTTCACATTCAAATCACAGCATCCAATGGCAACATTCTTTCATGTTGAACAGCAGGCTAAAGTGGACATTTAAGTGGAACAGCTTTTGACATTATCATCACCTATCTAAATAAGCCCTATACAATGAGTTTAATCTTAGAATAATTTGTTTGAATTTGCAAATGCATGGGACAATTTATTGTCTAAACTTTTTATCTATTAAAGGAAAATGTAATAATACTAATGTGAATCTTGGAGTTGTCCAATAACTATTTTACACTGTTGTATACTTGGCACTTCGAGATATTGAATCATGGCTAAGCCTCTCCCTGTACAAATCCTTCTCTTCATCTTGCTACCACCAAAGGAAGGCTACTCCTCAGATGCTGCTATTAATTGCCAATAATTTTGATTGCCTATGGAACATCCAGAAACATGCAGACTCTTCAGGCTGACTCTACCGCTGGTGTTTATAGCTTAGCTGAGCTTCATCTTATACCATGTAGAGTCACTCTGACCAGTTATTTCTCAAAGAAAAGAATTTGATATAGATATCAGAACTTGCTAATACCCTAGGAGATTAATTTCCTGTGACAGTGCATGAGACAGATGGTATCTTCTTATCCTTCAACTGTGTTCTGAAGGGTGAAGGTTTTTTTTTTTTGCAGTTTTTCTTCTTTCAATCTTGCTTAAACTATTTCTTGTGAATGAAGCGTTAAAATAGAACTCACTGCCTACTCCACTTCTGCTTAGAAACCTGTCTTTCAACTCTTTTGAGCTGTATCCCTCCTTCAAGCCTTTACACTGCCCACTTCTCTTCCTAAGGCAGCCACACTCTCTGCTGTGCTCTGGTCGTACACCTCCCACAGACTTTATGTAACACTGAAAAGAAAGGACTTTCCTCACCACCACGCCTAAGGTAAAAGTTATCTTACAAAATTAATTGGCTCTCTTTTTCCTTAGCCATTAGCAAAAAAGAAAAAGATTCATAAGTCTGCTGATTGAAGCGTATTTATTAAATATGAATTATTTAAATGATAAGAGAAATGCATGCTTGCTATAATGATTTAAACATTCCAGAAATGTTTAAATTAAAGTCAACTTGTTCTCACCCAAGCTCCACTTTTTCCAGTTCAGTTAAAAATATTACACACTAGCCAGGCAGTGGGAGGCAGAGGCAGGCAGATTTCTGTATTTGGAGACCAGCCTGGTCTACAGAACAATCTCAGGACAGCCAGCCCTAGACAGAGAAACCCTGTCTCAAAACAAAACAAAAACAAAACAAAACAACCCCCCAACAAGAACAAAAACAAACAACAACAATACCAAAAATTGATACTTAAAGTTCTTTTCATTTTAACTTATTTATGCAAGTCTATACCAAGCCTATAACTATGTAATTGTGTTATAAAAGCATAGTAAATTTATTTTTCCATTTTTATTAGGTATTTAGCTCATTTACATTTCCAATGCTATACCAAAAGTCCCCTATATCCACCCACCCCCACTCCCCTGCCCACCCACTCCCCCTTTTTGGCCCTGGTGTTCCCCTGTACTGGGGCATATAAAGTTTGCAAGTCCAATGGGCCTCTCTTTCCAGTGATGGCCGACTAGGCCATCTTTTGATACATATGCAGCTAGAGTCAAGAGCTCCGGGGTACTGGTTAGTTCATAATGTTGTTCCATCTATCCATCTATAGGGTTGTAGATCCCTTTAGCTCCTTGGCTACTTTCTCTAGCTCCTCCATTGGGAGCCCTATGATCCATCCATTAGCTGACTGTGAGCATCCACTTCTGTGTTTGCTAGGCCCCGGCATAGTCTCACAAGAGACAGCTACATCTGGGTCCTTTCAATAAAATCTTGCTAGTGTATGCAATGGTGTCAGCGTTTGGATGCTGATTATGGGGTGGATCCCTGGATATGGCAGTCTCTACATGGTCCATCCTTTCATCTCAGCTCCAAACTTTGTCTCTGTAACTCCTTCCATGGGTGTTTTGTTCCCAAATCTAAGGAGGGGCATAGGGTCCACACTTCAGTCTTCATTCTTCTTGAGTTTCATGTGTTTAGCAAATTATATCTTATATCTTGGGTATCCTAGGTTTGGGGCTAATATCCACTTATCAGTGAGTAAATATTGTGTGAGTTTCTTTGTGAATGTGTTACCTCACTCAGGATGATGCCCTCCAGGTCCATCCATTTGGCTAGGAATTTCATAAATTCATTCTTTTTAATAGCTGAGTAGTACTCCATTGTGTAGATGTACCACATTTTCTGTATCCATTCCTCTGTTGAGGGAAATCTAGGTTCTTTCCAGCTTCTGGCTATTATAAATAAGGCTGCTATGAACATAGTGGAGCATGTGTCCTTCTTACCAGTTGGGGCATCTTCTGGATATATGCCCAGGAGAGGTATTGCTGGATCCTCCGGTAGTACTATGTCCAATTTTCTGAGGAACCGCCAGACTGATTTCCAGAGTGGTTGTACAAGCCTGCACTCCCACCAACAATGGAGGAGTGTTCCTCTTTCTCCACATCCACGCCAGCATCTGCTGTCACCTGAATTTTTGATCTTAGCCATTCTGACTGGTGTGAGGTGGAATTTCAGGGTTGTTTTGATTTGCATTTCCCTGATGATTAAGGATGTTGAACATTTTTTCAGGTGCTTCTCTGCCATTCGGTATTCCTCAGGTGAGAATTCTTTGTTCAGTTCTGAGCCCCATTTTTTAATGGGGTTATTTGATTTTCTGAAGTCCACCTTCTTGAGTTCTTTATATATGTTGGATATTAGTCCCCTATCTGATTTAGGATAGGTAAAGATCCTTTCCCAATCTGTTGGTGGTCTTTTTGTCTTATTGACGGTGTCTTTTGCCTTGCAGAAACTTTGGAGTTTCATTAGGTCCCATTTGTCAATTCTCGATCTTACAGCACAAGCCATTGCTGATCTGTTCAGGAATTTTTCCCCTGTGCCCATATCTTCAAGGCTTTTCCCCACTTTCTCCTCTATAAGTTTCAGTGTCTCTGGTTTTATGTGAAGTTCCTTGATCCACTTAGATTTGACCTTAGTACAAGGAGATAAGTATGGATCGATTCCCATTCTTCTACATGATAACAACCAGTTGTGCCAGCACCAATTGTTGAAAATGCTGTCTTTCTTCCATTGGATGGTTTTAGCTCCCTTGTCGAAGATCAAGTGACCATAGGTGTGTGGGTTCATTTCTGGGTCTTCAATTCTATTCCATTGGTCTACTTGTCTGTCTCTATACCAGTACCATGCAATTTTTATCACAATTGCTCTGTAGTAAAGCTTTAGGTCTGGCATGGTGATTCCGCCAGAAGTTCTTTTATCCTTGAGAAGACTTTTTGCTATCCTAGGTTTTTTGTTATTCCAGACAAATTTGCAAATTGCTCCTTCCGATTCGGTGAAGAATTGAGTTGGAATTTTGATGGGGATTGCATTGAATCTGTAGATTGCTTTTGGCAAGATAGCCATTTTTACAATGTTGATCCTGCCAATCCATGAGCATGGGAGATCTTTCCATCTTCTGAGATCTTCCTTAATTTCTTTCTTCAGAGATTTGAAGTTTTTATCATACAGATCTTTCACTTCCTTAGTTAGAGTCATGCCAAGATATTTTATATTATTTGTGACTATTGAGAAGGGTGTTGTTTCCCTAATTTCTTTCTCAGCCTGTTTATTCTTTGTATAGAGAAAGGCCATTGACTTGTTTGAGTTTATTTTATATCCAGCTACTTCACCGAAGCTGTTTATCAGGTTTAGGAGTTCTCTGGTAGAATTTTTAGGGTCACTTATATATACTATCATATCATCTGCAAAAAGTGATATTTTGACTTCCTCTTTTCCAATTTGTATCCCCTTGATCTCCTTTTGTTGTCGAATTGCTCTGGCTAATACTTCAAGTACTATGTTGAAAAGGTAGGGAGAAAGTGGGCAGCCTTGTCTAGTCCCTGATTTTAGTGGGATTGCTTCCAGCTTCTCTCCATTTTATTCTAAAACATTTTCACTTTAGCTTATTGTGTGAATATACTTCAAAGTAACATTTTAAAATATAGCTCATTTATGGGCTGGTGAGATGGCTCAGTGGGAAAAGCCACTTGCTTCCAAGCCTCATGATGTGAGTTTGACCCTCAAAAGTCACACTGCAGAAGTTGTCCTCTGACTTTCACCTGCACCCTCACACTAGCTAACTAACTAACTAACTAACTAACTAACTAACTAACTAACTAAATGTGATAAAAAATTTTAAATCTAAAAACATGGCTTGTTTGGAAACATGACTACATCATATTCCATATTGGGGATCACCCAAATTTAGACAGTCATTCCTATAATGATGGGTATGTACAGTACTCTAAGTTTTTATTAATAAAATACTGATTTCATAACCTCTAATATGCATTTAACACAGGACATACAGAGATGTTAACATATAAATACATATGTATTTGTATATCACAAATTCCTAACTTCTCAGAGGCTAGGCTAAAGTAGTTGCATTAAAAATTATGATTGATAGTCTCAGGCTGTTTGAAAGCTGTTGAAAAATGCTCTTCTTCATAGCAGATCTATTTTCCTACTTCCTTACACTCATAGGTTGCTCTGATTTTGCAGTCAGAAGGAACATTTATAACTTAAATTTGTATTTATTTTTTCATACTATGTATTCTGATCACAGTTTCCAACTCTTCCCAGATTCTCCCTACCTCCCTCCCCATCCAACTCTGTGCTCTTTCTTTGTTTCTCTCATTTAAAAAAAAAGGCAACTAAAATCAAACAAACAAACCATAATTAGGACAAACAAACAATAAGAAAGAAAAAAAAAGAATCAAAGAAAAAGGACAAGAAGCCTACAGAGGAGAGACAGACACATACACACTTGCACACACAGAAATGTCATTAAAACCCACAATCAGGAACCAGGGCATGTAAGCAAAAACCTGTAGGATAAAACTGCCCACATGCAGTATTATGAGAAAAATAACAACAACAAAACCAAATCAAACAAAAATAGAAACAAACAAAAACAAAAAGCCAAACTAAACCAAACCAAACCAACATCCAAAGATATCATCTGTGTAGGTCATCTACTGCAGGACAGGAGGCCTACCCTTAGATATTGTATATCCAGTGAGACTCCATTGGAGAATGCCAGTTATTCCCGCAAGTGTTTGTTAAAGATTGGTTCTGGCTTAGAGAAGGGGGCTCAATCCCCTTTCCCTCCCAACACTGGGATTCCCTCTGGCTAGGATCTGTGCAGGCCCTGTGCATGCTGCCACAGTCTCTGTGAGCTCGGTGCGCCAGCCCTGTTATGTCTAGAAGGCCTTGCTTCCTTGGTGTCCTCCATCCTCACTGGTTGTTATGTATTTCCCCCCTTTTTTATGGCTTCCTCTATAATCACTTGCTTTTTTTTTTAGTTTTTTCTCTTTAGTTACTCTTCAAAATTTTTTTCTTTTTTGTTACAAACAATCTTAGTTAAGGTTTCATTAATGTGAAGACACAACATGACCCGAGGCGACTTTTATAAAGAAAAACTTTTAACTGGGGCTGGCTTACAGTTTCAGAGGTTTAGTCCATTGTCATCAAGGTGGGAAGCATGGCAGCATGCAGGCAGACATGGTACTAGTGGAGCAAAGAGTTCTACATCCTGATTGACTGGCAGCAAGGAGGAGACTGTGTGTCACACTGGGCAGAGTCTGAGCACAGGAGACCTCAAAGCCCCACCTTCACTGTGACACACTTCCTCCAACAAGGCCAAGCCTCCTGATAGTGTCATTCCCTATAGGCAAGCATTCAAACACATGAATCTATGGGAACCATACCTATTCAAACTACCACACAAACACGTGGTAGTGATCTTTGTCATACAGCTTTCAAATAGGCTGTATCTCTCTAACTCTATGATTTTGCTATAAGGTTTTTGTTTGCCTAAAAAGTGGTTGTTTTTAATGACTTAAACAATTAAAAATAGTTTCTGAATCTCCTTCTTTCCTTAAAACCTTTTAAAAAGAATACAGATTTCAAATAAAAGAATACATATATCTTATATTTAATTTATCTAATAAATATTAATGTATAATATATAACATATTAATATTATACTTATATCAATATTTTAAAGGTAATATACTGTAATATCATATTAATAACATGTTATTAAGATGATATATTATATTGTTATTAATACATATTTGATTTGATAGTGAATTTAATAAATAAATACACATATAAATATTTTTTTTCTCAATTTTTCCTCATTTTGAAGAATCTATGTTTTCCTATTCATACTCAAAAGTATGTTACACTTTTTGTTTGTTTGTTTGTTTTTGTTTTTTGTTTTTTGAGACAGGGTTTCTCTGAATAGCCCTGGCTGTCCTGGAACTCGCTTTGTAGACCAGGCTGGCCTTGAACTCAGAAATCCACCTGCCTCTGCCTCCCGAGTGCTGGGATTAAAGGCGTGTGCCACCACGCCCGGCTAAGTTATACTTTTATTTTCCAGGAATCTTTTTCTTGTAGAACTAATATCATTTTTATTTGTTTTTAGATCTGTGACCTAATGAAATTGGCTGTGACTGCTACTAATTTATTGCTTTTTTTATTTTGAGATAATTTAATTGGGTTTGAGGTAGTGAAATAGTGTATAGACACTTCTCACCGAGGTCAGAATGATAGTCTTTAACAATACAAGATCCTGGAATAATAATTTTTCAATGACCTTGTATAATTATGAAACTTCTTCCTATATCCAGTCTGCCTTGGCAGCCAGCACAATGATATACAGTCATGAGTGCATCTGTATGTATGTGCATGCACATATGTGTTATTGAAATACTGACCTCTGAATCCACATACCTTACCTGTAGCCTCCTCCTTCCAGCAAGCTTTCCCTTGACTGCAGAGAAGGCTGCTGCTCTAGTAATGAGTAACTGTGGTTTTCTCCAGAAAGCTGGACTCTGCATTCTGTACCAGATACATTTTTCCTTTGGGGTCTTGATCTCAGCCTGTGCAAAGCCTCTCTGAATCACTAAGTCCCTTCTTTGTTCTTCCTCCGCCCTAGAGGTAATAGCTGCTTTCTGCATCTGCTGCACAATTTTCATTCAGGCTTAGAGTCCTCATTCCTTTTAGGAGGTGACTGCATTTCACTCCTCGGTTTTCATATGAAGCCTTCCTTGTTCAAATGACTTGTGGCTTTATTCTTCACACTTGACCCTTGCTGATACCCAGTCATAGCTGGCATGTTTCTGGGAAGAAAAGAACAGAAGAAAGGGGGAACAAAAATCCTTTGGGAGTGATGTCACAGATGCTGACCTAGGGACCAAGGAAGGAAATATGAAGGGTAGATGCAACTCTACCACAGAAGCCAAGAGCTCCGAGGCTGCCCTGGGATGCAGAGCCATGTGACTCTCCTAACCATGATCCATGTATCTGCAGACTACTTTAGACAAGATCAGTGTTTCCTAGTCTGTGTTCATTTATATTTTGGCTTATGCTTGCTCCAACTGTGCATCAATTATACTTTTATGTAACTAGTATTTTCGACCAAACCATCTTAATTAGTCTTGACTTTTAGTGTGGAATTAAAGTACAAAATAAACAAGTAATATAGATTGAGCCAATTTTAAATACCCACACATAAAAAGTAAGCTTCATAACTAAGTATGATGATATAGGTGAGCATGTAATGAAGGAATTCAATGCTTTGTATGTTAACTTAAAATTAATCAAAAAAATCAATAAAGCATAAGTGCAAACTTTAGATGGTGATAGGAGGTATTAGTGAAGCAAGTTTCCAGTAAATGTATTATATTGACTAGAACAAACATTTATTTATTGAAATAAAGTGTTTATATGTGAACTAACACCCTGTTCTATAACACTGCATACAATAAACTTTAAAAAAGAAAACAGACCAGAATACTTTGAGGCTCAGCTCTTTCAGCTCCTAAATTCTGGATTATAGACCTATATGGCTTGCTTACGTGTTTTTATTTGAAGGAATATGAAGATACCTTATTTAATACTATTTTTAAATTCTAGGTATGAATGTCACATTGTTGATAAGCTTTTCATAAGCAATCTCCAAATACTATTTTGCTAAATCAACTGAAGACTATTTATCTATTCTTTTCCAGTTGCATTTGTGTGACTATATATGGATCTTTCTAATATATATGTTTGATATGTATGTTTTAAAGCACGTGCTATTGTTTCTTCTTCTTCTTCTTCTTTTTTTAAATTTGTTCTTCATTTTATGTATTGGCTCATTATTCTCCCTCTGCTGGTTTCTACTTAGATCATCTCTTTGAAGGACAAAATAAAACCAAACAGCATCCTCCATATTCTATAATCAGATAGCAACCAAATGGTTCATTTTCTGATTCATCATAGCTCAGGAAATGATTTCAATGAAGAAGATGAAGTAGAAATTCCAAGGATCTTTCTATTGTTTGTTGGGTTCTAACAAAGCATATGGGATTGTGGTTGCCCCAGCAACAGATCCATCTGTTCTAGTTTGTGCCTTTGTCTTTAATCATGCATTTGTACATACAGAAAGAAGAGAGAGAGAAATGAGAGAGAGTGCTCGATAGAGTGAGATCGCTAGTTGTATACAGATTTTCTTTCCCTGTTTTAGTATTTCAAATATATTTTAATTTTTTTACTACCTTATTTGTATTGGCAATCTTGCCACATTGTATAATTACTGTGGTCTCTGAAAATAAAATATTAAGTATAAGTACAAATATAATTATAAAAACACAGAAATCACAATCCACATTATAATTCTTTGTAGGCTAATTGTAGGACTCCATTGGAATATTAGACAGGGTGCCTGGAATTAGTAACGTCTCATTTGAAACCTAAAGGATGGGTCTAATACTCTATAATGTATACATTGTGTACATTTTATTCTATTGCTCAGGCTGCTTTACATTGGCAGCTCTTGGATATAAAACTATGTCCTAAAAACTAAACATAGTCCTTAACACCAAGTTCATGTGTGAAGAAATCAAATGTTCTACTAGTATTTTATATAAAGTGACTTAACAAAATAAAGACAACATCATAAAAGCCATGTAGTGCCATGTCTATAAAACTATTATTAGTGCAAAAAACATCAAGAACATGCCACACCTTTTTTTCTGACATTAAAAAAGGCAGTGGTGAGAAATCCCCAGCTATTTAGCTTTCATGTCTGCATTTACATACTTTTAGAATTCAGGGCCATTTACTCAGACTGTAGGTCCAAATTCTTACTTAAAAGAATAAAGTCCGTGTCAAACCATAAAACAAAACCATAGTTGTGTTTCGGGACATCTGTTGTTCAGGGGGATTGTGTAAGGGGCTGTTGTATAGATGCAGATCACCAAGACAGACAAGAGCTTTAAAAACTTTCCTTTTCTAATGGAATGCTAAGTAGTTGAAGATGTGCTGGCTTCCACAGGCTTTGTTGGGATATTATCAGATAGTCACATAGTCCCAGCAGCTCAAGTATCATTCTGTCAGCAGCCAAACTTGTTCAACAACCAAAAATGACGATTGCCTAGGATCAAGTTTTGTAACTATACCACAACTCTTTTTAAATCAAATGATGGACAGTAACAGCATATGCATGCACACACACACACACACACACACACACACACACACACACACACTCGCAAAACCTGTATCTTTGCTTTTTGGATTTGGAGCACAGACTGGTGAGGTTTTCTGTTCTTTAATATAAATATGATAAATATTATACATACATACATACATACATACAAACATACATACTACTTACACACACACACACACACACACACACACACACACACACACACACACACACACACAGTGGTTTTTGAATATACTTGGCCCAGGAAGTGGCACTATTCAGAGATGTGGTCTTGTTGAAGCAGATGTGGCTTTGTTGGAGGAAGTGTGGCATTGTGATGGTGGGCTTTAAGAGCTTCCCCCTAGCTGCCTGAAAAAGCCAGTAAGCTAGTTTTCTCTGAGAAGCCTTCAGATGAAGATTTAGAACTCTCAGCTACCCCTGAACCATGTCTGCCTGGATTCTGCCATTGTCTTGCCTTGATGATAATGAAGTGAACACCTCTGAACTTGTAAGTCAGTTCCAATGAAACATTGTCCTTATAAGGGTGGCCTTGGTCATGGTGTCTGTTCACAACAGTAAAGCCCTAACTAAGGCATGTGTATATGTATATGTATATGTATATGTATATGTATATGTATATGTATATGTATATGTATATACACATATATTTAATATAAATATGACAAGTATTATTCAAATAATACAAGTATTTATAATACTAGCACTTTGTAGAGGATTGCATGTTTAAGACTGGCTAGGGCTATGGATGAGATTTATTTCAAAAGAAGAAACTCAAATAGTAAAATTTCAGGAAGATGCAGATGGAGGCCAATCAAAATGTACCACACAACGTAGCCTCATTTCTTCCTAAAACTGAAAGGAATGCTGTTTAACTGTTTTACTTGCAAACACTTCCTGGTTGTCATCTTCACAGCTCTGTGTAATATATGACTCCATGCTCATGTGCTCTAGGCAATTCTCTGTCTTCTCCATGTCTTTCTTCTCATGCTAGCTCTTTTCCTTTTAATACCCAGTTGCCTGGAACGCTTGTAGCAGGAGCTCTCAACCTTCTTTTTTTTTTTTTTTTTTTTTTTTCCATTTTTTATTAGGTATTTAGCTCATTTACATTTCCAATGCTATACCAAAAGTCCCCCTTACCCACCCACCCCCACTCCCCTACCCACCCACTCCCCCCCTTTGGCCCTGGCGTTCCCCCTGTACCGGGGCACACAAAGTCTGCGTGTCCAATGGGCCTCTCTTTCCAGTGATGGCCGACTAGGCCATCTTTTGATACATATGCAGCTAGAGTCAAGAGCTCAGGGGTACTGGTTAGTTCATAATGTTGTTCCACCTATAGGGTTGAAGATCCCTTTAGCTCCTTGGGTACTTTCTCTAGCTCCTCCATTGGGAGCCCTGTGATCCATCCATTAGCTGACTGTGAGCATCCACTTCTGTGTTTGCTAGGCCCCGGCATAGTCTCACAAGAGACAGCTACATCTGGGTCCTTTCGATAAAATCTTGCTAGTATATGCAATGGTGTCAGCGTTTGGATGCTGATTATGGGGTGGATCCCTGGATATGGCAGTCTCTACATGGTCCATCCTTTCATCTCAGCTCCAAACTTTGTTTCTGTAACTCCTTCCATGGGTGTTTTGTTCCCACTTCTAAGGAGGGGCATAGTGTCCACACTTCAGTCTTCATTTTTCTTGAGTTTCATGTGTTTAGGAAATTGTATCTTATATCGTGGGTATCCTAGGTTTTGGGCTAGTATCCACTTATCAGTGAGTACATATTGTGTGAGTTCCTTTGTGATTGTGTTACCTCACTCAGGATGATGCTCTCCAGGTCCATCCATTTGGCTAGGAATTTCATAAATTCATTCTTTTTAATAGCTGAGTAGTACTCCATTGTGTAGATGTACCACATTTTCTGTATCCATTCCTCTGTTGAGGGGCATCTGGGTTCTTTCCAGTTTCTGGCTATTATAAATAAGGCTGCTATGAACATAGTGGAGCATGTGTCCTTCTTACCAGTTGGGGCTTCTTCTGGATATATGCCCAGGAGAGGTATTGCTGGATCCTCCGGTAGTACTATGTCCAATTTTCTGAGGAACCGCCAGACTGATTTCCAGAGTGGTTGTACAAGCCTGCAATTCCACCAACAATGGAGGAGTGTTCCTCTTTCTCCACATCCTCGCCAGCATCTGCTGTCACCTGAATTTTTGATCTTAGCCATTCTCACTGGTGTGAGGTGGAGCTCTCAACCTTCTTAATGCTGAGACCACTTAATATAGTTCCTTATGTTGTGATGATCCCAAACAATAAAATTATTTTTGTTGCTACTTCATAACTTTCATTTCGCTATTGTGATGAACTATAATGTAAGTATTTTGGAGACAGAGGGTTTGTCAAAGGAGTCTTGACACACAGGCTGAGAAACACCGACTATCATTTCCAAAATTTAACAATCATGAGTAAAGTTGCTATAAACATAAGTGTATGCACAGGTCCTTCCCTGGACGTGAGTTTTCAAAGTCATTTTGTAAATAGCAAGTGTCCTGATTGCTGGAGCATGTGGGAAGAGTTATCTTTGTTTGGTAAGGACCTGGCTAATTCGTCCAAAGTGTTCACAGCAAGGTGACATCCCAGCAGTCACTCTGCTTCCTTTCTAGCAGTTCAAGGCAGGGTTTAGGGCCAGCTATTTTAATTGGTGTGTAATGCTATCTTGTGCTGTTTCAATGTATGTAGCCTTGATGTGAAAAAAATTGAATATATATTTAATTTCCTCCTGTATATCCTTTTTGGTGAGGAAGCTACAGAAAGTCTTTGGGCATTTTAAAAATTGGATTGTTCATTATTGTTAAGTTCTTCATAATGTTTGGATTAAAACCCCTTATTAATTTTTTGACAAATATTAATATCTTCTTATGGGAATTTTAAAGATACTGATTCAATTTCTGTTACCAGTCATACTCAGAATTTCTGTTTCACTTCTTAAGGGTGTTTTCTGGAAATTCGTCATTCCAAGCAGTCATCTACTACATTGGCATGTGCCTGTTCAGAGTGTCCTACTGTAATCCTTTTTCTTTTTGAAAATTCCCCAGTGTTTCTTCTTTAATCTGGATTTTTATCAAGTCACATTCTATTTCTCTCTATTCATCTTCTCGGAATCTGTCTCTATCTCTGTTGTTACTCTGTCCACCTATCTCTCGCTTTGTAACTGTAAGCAGAAGGTAGCCAGTCATGATGAACCATTGATAATACTATTGACACACTTCATGAACAGGCGTTGCTTTGGAGACATCTGATAAGGTGGGCTGTTCTTTGCTCTTGCTTCCTTTCTGTTTTGAGAGTTTGCTTCATTTACTTTCATGTTCTGTTATTCTTGCACAGTAGGCACATCACCTTATCCTTCTGAGTTGTTTATTGCTGTACAATTCTACCTGGTCTGATACTGATAATGGCCATCAGATTTTCTGGTTTTTTTTTTTTTCCCCTTTGCCTGATATACTGTTAGGGTTAATGATGTCACTTAATGGAAAGAGTGAGTCACCTTTGCATTCACTCACATATCAATGGAAGTTTAATGAACACAAAATGTGAAAAAGGGTGGATTTTGTGACAATGAAACAGTGTTCTTTTAACATATGACCTTAATATATTTATTTGCTATTGTAAGTAAATTATCTATCATCATATCTTTTGATGTATACTATATTACATATTCTTTCTATAGGTCAAATTTTTATTTTATTCTATCCAGTGATGTGAAAATTATTTTGTTTATCCACTCATACTACTATTGGCTACCTATGAATTAAAAAACTGGACGTTTTCTCATTAAAATAAAATTGGAATTATTCTCATCTTGTGTATAAGATGAGAACTGCTCACTTTTCTCTTCACATTCCTGTCCTCCATACCCCTAAGTCTTAGTGTGATATTGGATTTTATATACAAAATACTATTAACTTATTGCAAATATTATTAGCTTGTTTATTGTTCTAGCTTGGATAGCTAAGTAGCGTATATGGCTTAAGAGAGACAAAGAGAAATTACTGCCCTTTATTCCTGAAACCAGGCTGAAGTTCTGACTCCTCAATGGAGGAGCTAGAGAAAGTACCCAAGGAGCTAAAGGGGTCTGCAACCCTATAGGTGGAACAACATTATGAACTAACCAGTACCCCGGAGCTCTTGACTCTAGCTGCATATGTATCAAAAGATGGCCTAGTCGGCCATCACTGGAAAGAGAGGCCCATTGGACTTGCAAACTTTATATGCCCCAGTACAGGGGAATGCCAGGGCCAAAAAGTGGGAGTGGGTGGATAGGGGGGTGGGTGGGGGAGGGTATGGGGGACTTTTGGGATAGCATTGGAAATGTAAATGAGGAAAATACCTAATTAAAAAAAAAGAATATTGACATTGCAGGAAGAGTTTTACTTTTAGGAGAAGTGCACCAGAGAACAGGAACATCACATATGTCGCGTAATTACCTTGAGTTGTTACTGGAGTGGTGGAAAGTTCTTCCATAGTCATTCAACTCTTATCAGTAGTTCACCAAACTAGTATAGACATTTATTTCCACAAAAAAAACCTTAACAGGGATTGGTACTTTCTTTTGAGAATATGAGGGACAAAGATATAACTCTGTGATATCAATTTAAGAAATGAGTTGCCTGCTAAAATATAATTATGTATACTAGAAAGTTGAAAATATTTCAAGGTAAACAGGACAGATATGAGGTTGTATGTAAACAAGAAGGGGCAATTAGACTCATAAATCCAAGAGATTTGAGAATATGATCATCTTTAGTTATAGGACCTCAATAATTACAACTGCACTGAAGACCCAAATATAATGAATCATCTTAGCCCTGTGTGATGGTCTAGATACTAGTAATGTTTGAAATCTTGCACATGTTTATAATAATAGAATTTCAGCAGCCTTCTTTGGGTGTAGAATATTCCTGAAGCATGCAGTATTTTTTATAAAACTGCTTCAACATTTTTGTTCCATTTTACTGAACTATGCTATCAATATGAGTGTGTGCTTCATCGAACATCTCTTTTTCTTATCCACACTCCACTTCAGGTCCACAGTCTTTCCCTTATTTATCAGTGCCCAGTCTGCTCTTACTTACATTGTTATAATAAAGGGACTCATCAAGAATGACCTCATTCTAGCTTATATACTTGTTCTCACTTAGATTTCCATGTGAGCTATGCTTAGTTGCACTAAAGATAGAAAAGGAGAGCTCACAAAAGAGGTGTGGGACTTGGCTGTACCAGGCACTGAGCTGAGACATTAGGGTTACTCTGACATAACTCCTTTTTAAAAATTTGTTTATGTGGTAACATCTTTTTTCCCCCACTTGTGTCTTATATTCTCTTCTCTTCATCTTAGGATGTTTCACAAATTAAAACTGAGCTCTCTTTAAACAGTAGAGGCATGTTCTTCACACGGCTTACATTTGCTAAGCTGTCATATCTATTGATGCATGCATTGGGGGCACTGGGTGCATCCTTATACTTCCGAATTGTTTCTCTGAGTCTGATAAAGTCAGAGGAGTGTTTTTCAAAATGAGGCTGTTTTTAGTCTGGTTGGCTGAAGATCTCGTGGTCCTAAGGGATGTTGGAGACAAGAATCTTAGGAATCGAGAACTTTGTGTGCAATTAGCCATCAACACCCATCTTTTGAATGAGCCACTGAACTCCCGGTTCATATTTTTCACAGTAAAACTTTAAATTTAAAGTACAAGAGGCTTGCTCTGTAATATAAGGCTCACAGGACTTTGATTTGATCTTTTGTTTTCATCAGGGCAGATTTTTCTGGTGAACTGTTCCTTTAATTTTGCATAATTTCTGTAACACAGAAAGGTATATCCATGACCGTCTGCAATGCCTGCTGTCTATTTGGTTTGCTCAGTTCTATAAGGAGAACCAGGAGAATCTTTCCTAGTAAGATCTACCCAACATTCATTGTTTCTGTTTATATTAGAAAGATAATTCCAATTTTAAACAGTGTGCTTGGTGTTTTAAACTTAAACAAAATTTTACCGAAGAAACATTGGGTAGATTAAAATATATAAACAGGTTATGAGAGCTTTATTTTATGCATGACAATCTAGAAAACAACATAAAAGTAAGATAAAGCTGTATCCTGGGGTGAGTCATTCAATTCTTATCTGAGAGTTGGTTAAATAGTAAGTATATAGTGTGGGAATGGGTGGTGTCTCTTTCTTGGTTCTGTTTGGGCATCTTTATAGAAGTCCTTCTCTAGCCACTTCCCGTCAACATGCTCTTCACTTGGTTTGATTTTCTCATGACTTGATTTCTGGCATTTCGTATTAGAGAGAATTTCTATTGTTTACTCCTGGTCTTTGCGGAACGCTAGGATTATATTAGGATGAGGTCTTTGGTTCTGTTCTTGGATCTAGATGTATCTTAACCAGTGTTCTATTGATGTGGAGAGAAACTATGACCAGGAGAGCTCTTATAAAGGAAAGCTTTTAGTTGGTGCTTGATTACAGTTTCAGAGGTCTAGTCCATTTTTTATTGGATGACTTGCAGACAGAAATGGTATTGGAGATGTAGCTGAGAATTCTACCTGTGGATCCACAGGCAGCAGGAAGACACAGACACTGGGCCTACACTGAGCTTTGAAACCCCAAGGCCATGCTCAGTGACATCTTTCCTCTAACAAGGCCACACCTACTCCAACAAGGCCACACCCCCCAATCCCTCTCAAACAATGACTGTCCCTGATGACCAAGCGGTCAAATACATGCACCTATGTGGGGCCAGGGGGAGTATTACTTTTCAAAGTAGCAAACCACAACAAGGTATTTCTACTTCTTTTTGTAAGCTTGAGAATTTCTGTTTTCCTAATGATTACTGTAGTCTGTCTTGATGCTATAACAAAAGTAGCCGGCACTGGGTAATTTATACTAGAAAATACTTTTTATTTATTTATTTATTTATTTATTTATTTATTTATTTATTTATACTTTTTATGGAAACTAGTAAGTAAAAGATCAAGATGCCAATGGGCTTAGTTGTCTGGTGTGGGCTCCTCACAAGACTGAATGCAGAAGATTATGTGACTAATACAGCTTGAAGCCTCTTTTACTGGGGCTTCAGTCCACACTCGTCAGGAAGGAGCTTTGACGCTGCCTTGGGACATTTCCTGGGAAGAAGTAAAGAAGCCCCTGTTCCCTGCAGATGAGGAGAGCGCCAACAGATGAAACAGAGGAATCCATCTCAGTCCATTCTGGTGAAGCAAGAGTTTATCAGAGCATGAGTGACTGAAAGGCACCTACAATCCCAGGAATTCTCTTGAGCACGTTTTTAAACAGTTTTACCTCTGAAGAGTCACAGAGCAAATTTATAGACTGCTGCAGTAACGAAGATTCCAAACTACTCTATTGTTTGCCTTGTGAATCTCTTTGACGAAGGGGTCTGATGGAGATCTCCTGAAGGTGACTGAGCTCTGTGGGTCCCTAAGCCTCCCACTCCCTCCAGGAGGGAATAATGGATGAAATCACAGGAGAGTGATTGACTCAAGATGGCAACAGCACTATATGACCCAAGGACACAGACATACAACACATATCAGAACACTTCTTGAAGGACCTACATTTTTAAATGACATTTCTTAATTTATCCTTTCAGAATTTCATATATGTATGTAACTCAAATCTACCCTCCAGTCCCTCCCCTCTAGATTCTCCGAGATCTCTGCCCCTATAGTGCCACATCTCCTTTCCAGCTTCCTATATTTTCTCTCTCTTTTTTATACCACAAAGTCTAGTTGGTACTGGTGGTAGATGCATAGGTGTAAGAACACCCATAATGCACTGGCAGCTTACCTGAGGCTGGATCCCCGAAGAAAAATAATGCTTCCTCCCAAGAAGCCATCAGCTGCCATTGAATAAGGAATGGGTTTCAAAAGCCACTCTCCCATCGATGTTGGACTGGCTTTCTTTTATGTATGCACCTATAGTCCCTGTTATTTCACGTGTACATACTTGTCATGTTTCAAAATTGTTTTTTACAGGAATCCTCTGTAATCTCTGGCTCTTCAAATCTGTGCATCCCTTTTTGGGGATGATCCCTGGGCTTTCCATTTGGGGGTTATAGGGGTCCCATTTAAGGCCGAACATCTTACAGTCTTTTACTCTTAATAGTTTTGTCTTCGGGTTTTTATTGTTGTGGTAGAACTCCATGACCCAAGAAGTTTGGGAGGAAAGGATTTATTTCACCTAACAGCTTATACATCCATCATCCAGGGAAGTCAAGACAGGAATTCAAGGCAGGAACCTAGAGTCAGAAACTGATGCAGAAGTAGGGCTTCTTACTGGCTTGCTCCTCATGGATTTCTCAGCCTGTCTTGTAACAGCTCCCAGGACCACAAACACTTGGGTGGCAGAACCCATAACGAACAGAAACTTTACACATTTTTTTTTTATCAATCAAGAAAATATATCAAACACTTGTCCAGAGGTCAATCTTACAGAATTATTTTCTCAATTAAGATTCCTTATCCCAGATGATACTAGTTTGTATAAAGCTAATGTAAAAACTAGCCAGCACATGTTTGATCATTTATTGGATCCGTATTAAATGCCACTTATTGCAAAACGTTTCTCTGTGGCTTTGTTGTCTACAATGAATGTATGAATGTTTAAAGTTGTTCTCGTCTGTGGGTATGAAGATAAATATTTAGAGAACAATTTGATGCTAGTTCCATTTAGAAATATAATAGTACTAGGTTCTCCTCTAGAGCCTATGACTTGTCTGAACACAGGTTCTTAGCTCTTAAATGATTCTAGCTATGGATTTCATCTCCTGGAGTCTTAGGTCAAATCAGAATGTGGTTGGTTATTCAGATAATATTTGTGCCACTATTGTCCTAGTGAGCCTCGTAACCAGATTGGTAGTTATTTTAGGGTTAACAGAGGAATGAGATTGTTAATTGTCCTGGGTCAAGTTCATAAAAAATCACTCTTATATGCAAAGAGACTAGAGATTTTGCTAGCCCTCACAGCCAAGTTAATAGTGCATACTGAGATTACTTAAGACTTAGACTGACACCCTATTGTGTATTCAGCCTGCTATTTAATCTGCCTTTAAAACCCAATTTTCCGTGCCTCAGCTTGCCTATGTAATCAGCTTTTACAACCTAAGCTGGCACATAGCTTTAATCTTAAATGATTACTCTTAACATACCCTGACTCAGAGTAATACATGTGTATATATTCCTGTCACGGTAACCATTAGATGGAAGCAGCCAACAGGTTGAAAGAAGTATCATATGATATATATCTACCATAAATGTGGGAAACAACATATAGATATAAGTCGATAGCATGTTTGCAGTACTATTTACTTGCCATTCTGAGTCACTTGGGGTCAGTAAAGTAACTTAATCATGTAAAACTTTGTTAAAGATCTTTGTAAAGTACACTTCCTGTGCAATTCAATAAATACAGAGCAAGGTCCTTTGTTAGGGATAGTCATGAAGGCATTTATACACAGACAGCAGTAATGACACAGTTAGATTAAGCTTACACCAGGCAGATTACAGATAGGCCAACAACCATAGACTACAGACAGAAGACACAGTGAGAGAAGTGAAAAAATCAAACTTGAGCTCACTACTGATGATACTAATCCAAGAGGAAATTTTGAGTTTTTAGTTCCTTAATGTGACACCGATGCATTTGTTCCTCTGAGGTTCTTTCTGGCATTTAACCAACACCATTGAGGAATGCCCTCTCACCCAGCAGCCTGCATACCATCTTCGAGTACCATGACGGCTAACCAGGAAGAGAAGCTAACAAGTGAATACTAGCTTATTTTCCAACATGCTGTGACCAAAGTGGTGTCTTCAGCAATAGGATCTTGCTTTCTAGTTCTGGTGGTCAGCCAAGAGCAATGGCCTGTGCTGTTTTGTGGGCATCTCTGGGATTTTGTTGACTAACTATCTAAAGGCAGGTGTCTTGCACCTAATGCCAAGGCCCCACACGTTACTGGTCTTACATTAATACCATATGAAATTTGGAGGCACACCTTAGACTGTAGGAAACACAGAGTTTTAAAAATGTCATCAAAACAAAACAAACTATAGAGCAGTGGTTCTCAACCATTTGAAGGGTATGTGGGGGGGGGGGGGAGTCTCAACTCCTTTGAGAGCCTTAATACCAGCACATCAGATACTTATATTATGATCCATGAATCATATCACAATGTGATTCAACAATTAGAATTATGAAGTAGCAGTGAGTAGCATGATGATCGCAGCACCAGACAAGTTGGGAACCAGTGCTGTAGAAACTCCACACAGTTAAGCAGTGTGTCTGCTTACTGTCTGTTATATAACTTTAGACCCAAGGACAATGCTTGACAGAGTCAGTATTCAAAAATCTGTCCAAGGTGCCTTTGTTTGGTGCTCTCTGACGAGGAGTGTTTGAGCAATATATGCACAAGGTAGGAAACTGTTTTCAGGTTGAGCACAAGTAAGTCCATTACCTACTTCATAGATTTGTTGTGGTTAATTTCAAGGGTTAATTGCAGCAAGTGTTTCGAATGACAGATTTGAGTGTATTAGTAAAGATAACAGTGCTTGCTTTAAAAGATCAGCCCTCTGATCATGGTAGCTTTCCAATTTTAGATGTTTTTACTTCATAAAATTGTAAATGATAGGGATGGGTAGACTCTGCTTCACATTCATTCGAGAGTCCAGCCATGTGGTTGTGTGGACATGTGTGAGACAATTAAGAATACTATATATACCAGGTTTTGATATTTAGGCATAAATGTAGCATAGATCACTTCTGTCTACATTTTATTGGCCAGATCATACTGTCTCTCTGATGACAGGTGTTACTGGGAAGGACATCACCTCTACGGGTGGCTACTGCCTAGCAGTAACTAATACTTATTAAAAGGAAGCATGAATTTTTGTGGACATCTTTACATTGGTGACCCACAGATGTATAAGGAGTGATTAATAAATGCTAGGTGCTATTCATATATTTTAGTATATTACATGACACAATGTATGAGGCTTTAGATGCACTTCCTTCATCTTGTAATTAGGCTGAGAATACCATTACATCACACAAGGACTGTGTTATTCATGGGTCCCTTAATCAGTCACAGAATTCCCGGTCAGTGTTTGCTATAAAAAAAAACAAACAAAAAAAGACTTTGGTGAATAGATACCTGTGAATGCCAAAACTTAAAGATGAATGAATATCTAATCTGATGATGGATAGGCAATCATGATCACCATAAGAATTAAATGACAATTACAAACACATCTTTTTATTACTAGAAGTTACAAGTTTCACAAACCTGAACTAATCTCTTGCTTGAACAGAAGAGTCACAACCCTATAAAGAAAAATAAGGCACTGGGTGTGGATGGATTGTAGTATAGTTGATTCTGTCCTGCAAGTTAGTGACAGTGTAGTTACTACGTCAAAATATTGTGTAAAGGTAGTCACTGGCTTCCTATTTCTTTGGACTCTATAGGAGATGTTCAATGAAGTGAGATTGTGGTGCTATTTATTAATGATTTTGTAATTTAAAATCAATATCTAGAGTTATCAGAATTGGCTTAGAGTGCCCGAGTGTTCTGCCTCTGCAGTATTAATGCTTGCGTTCCTAATTAGATTGTGTTCAATCTGATGGGCACTGGGTGTTGAATGTAGAGTTATGTTCTTGCTCTGTTTGTTTCTCAGGATTTCTATTAGAGTCACACAACGTGACAGGGCTGTTGCACAAGGTGACAGGTCTTGTGATTCATCCCCTGAGTGCTCAGAGCCTTGAGGCTGCACTTTGTATGAAGGCAGTACATTTTCTTTTAGATGGGAGGCAGTGTTGTAAAGGAAAGAGTAGCTCAGGCCATACTGCTAATTTGGTATCTCCTCTGGAAATTTCATATCTCCTCCTCCTCCTCTTTCTTCCAATGCCAAGACAAAAGGAGAGCTCCAGATGGTAGGGGTAATTTTTTTCTTATTATTTTGCTGATTGTGTTTTGTTTCAAATCTCCCTAGGTGCTGTCTTATGACAAGCATAAGACACTGGCATTCCTGTGGGAGGTGTCAGCAAATTATCCACAGTGCACTTATGGGAACGTATCTTATTTATCACTCTGTTATATGATTGTATTATATGGCTGCCTCTCTGCAAACACTAATTTATATCATTAGCTTGATTAGATCAATAAATACCTAGTCTTGGGGTATTAATAAAAGACATTTTAAGTGTATCTCTAAGGGAGTTTTCAGAAACTATTAACCAATGAAAAAAGACCTACTCTGAATCTGGTGGTACCATCTTTAGGCGATGTGCCTGACAGAATAAGAAGGATAAAAGAAACGTTGACCAAGATCTGGCAATCTCCCATCTCTGCCTCATAGTTGTTACCATGGATCAAGTCACTCTTTCTTTTGTTTCTTCCCAACCATGGGAGACTGTGCTCCTCTGAGCTGTGGGGAAACGAATTAAACCTCTGTTCCCTTAACTGGCTTTTGGCTAACTGTTTGGTAACAGCAGAGAGGCAAGTAAGTAATACTTCTGATAATCACAGTGCTTCTGCTAGAATGAGGCTCCTCTACCACCTCTTACTGTTTGCTAATCAACCCAGAAGGGCTTTTCCACTGGCTAATATCATTAAATCAACATAAACATACTAGATGCTTGGAACTCTTATGCATCTTTATCCTGGAAAATTATAGAAGAGTAGTCGGTTTTATAGGAGTCACCTTCTTCTCAATGTGTAGACAAATGCTGCCTTTAGACTCCCATATTAACTTGTCTGTGTAATTATATGTGCACTCTAATTCCTACAGATACAAAAGACCTGGACTCCTCTCTTCTCTTATGTTCTTAGTATGTCTCTGACCTACAAGGTCCATGGAGAGAGCTTATGGGTTTGTATTGTGCAAACAGCATTATATTATTATTATTATATCATTTCTCTGCTTTCTCCCTTAATATCAACATAATCTTAAAGCTTTCCTAACCCCAGGATGATAGACAAAAGTGTAAGGAAAGAACAAGACTTTTTCCACTTGTTTGAATATTCTAGCAGTTCTATTTAACAACCATTTGATTTTTTAGTTGGATGTTAACTAGTTACAGCTAGAAACAATGGAGGTTGGAATGTAGCTGTTTTTTAGTCATTGATACAGCATCGATTAATTTTGAATATCTTTTTAAAATATTTATTTTCTTGTACAAATCATTTTTGAGACAGGTTCTCATTTATCTCAGGCTGTCCTGGAGCTTGCTACGAAGCAGAATAAATGCCCTCAAACTCCTGACCATCCTGCCTCTACCTTTCAGGCTGAGATTCCAGGGATGCACTATCTCATTGGTTTATGAACTACTGGAAACTAAACCCAGAGTTTCATGCATCCTGAGCAAGCATTCTACCGACAGAGCCACATTCCCACAACAATGTTTCTAGGGAAGAATACTTGACAAATTTTTTTACACTCATATTAGAGCAAAGCAGTTCAGGGTCTATGTTTCCTAATAGCAAAGTCATTTTTTGCAGTTATTTGACTTTAACACATTTTTTAGTATAGTGTGTTTCATAATTTGCTATATCTGTAGACACTCCCCTCTCTGTCTCTGTCTCTGTCTCTGTCTCTGTCTCTGTCTCTGTCTCTGTCTCTGTCTCTGTCTCTCTCCCCATTACAGCCCCCATGCCTTGGAAGTCTGTGCTTGGATTCAGTTTTCATTACCCAACCATATATATATATATATATATATATATATATATATATATATATATATATATATATATATATATATATAATGAAATATATATATTTCATTAAACATCTGTTGTTTACCACTGACAAATAGGCTATAATTCTCCAATAACAAAACAAAAACAATGGATTTTCCTGTATTTATTAAGTAGGTATTGCCATTTGAGATAGAATGGATTCTATTCTAACTTGTCCCCTCTGGATCATTCAGCTCCTCATTAATTTCCTAGTCCAGATAATTACTCTGTCACTCATAATAGTGCCTTTATAGTTATCCATGCAGAGAGGGAAACAATATATGGGTCTATTTCATGTTTTCATCATTATGTCTAAGCCAAAATTCTGCAGTAAGAGTGAATGGTCCATTTGATGTTTTTATACTCAACCAGGGAATACAATGCTATATTTTTTCTTATTAACACACACAAAAAAAGCATCTTAAGTAACTCATATGAAATGCTTGGTGTTTGTTCTCATTCATGTGACATTGACATAAAAAACGCAGAAGTGGGTAAGTTGTAGATGCTGGGTGGGTATAGGCAGAGACTTTCTTCCACAAGAGCCCAGCAGAATACTTTCCATTTTTCTTACCAAAATTTCAAATGGCCACACATTATGAAATTAGAGGGTAATTTCTAAATGTTCCAAAGCCTGAATCTTAAGTACAAAGGTCTGTAGGATCTGTAGTCCTGTTGAGATCATGTCAAGGGTTGAGTGCAGCAATGCTCATTCTTCTCTTGACATTGTAAATATGTCTCCCCTACTTGACTGGAACTTTCCAGAGATCTTATACTCTTCCTTTTTCTGTCTCCCTCTTCTCCATCATATTAGCAGGTTTGAAGACATGTCTTTAACGTCTTTGCAAACTTAATTTTTATTGTGGAAACCAATAAGGAGCCTGCATCCCTTCAATTTCTGAGCCAGTTATCCCAGAAAAAGTTAATGCTAGATGAGTTATATCTTATAGATCTAAAACTTACATATAAAAACTTCCTGCTCTATAGGAAAATTTCTCAAAGATAGTTGTTTGTTTACTGTTTCTAATTCTGCTACTCTCTTTTATCTACCATAAATTAAATAGTTACTTTGTTTCATCTCACTGATAGAGACCTTGAGATCACATAATAGAAAATCCAGTTATTATTCCTGGTTCCATTAAAATGGAATGAGTGTTTAAAAACACCCATGGAAGGAGTTACAAAGACAAAGTTTGGAGCTGTGTCAAAAGGATGGACCATCTAGAGCCTGCCATATCCAGGGCTCCATCCCATAATCAGCTTCCAAACGCTGACACCATTGCATACACTAGCAAGATTTTGCTGAAAGGACCCAGATATAGCTGTCTCTTGTGAGACTATGCCGGTGCCTAGCAAACACAGAAGTGGATGCTCACAGTCAGCTATTGGATGGATCACAGGGCTCCCAATGGAGGAGCTAGAGAAAGTACCCAAGGAGCTAAAGGGATCTACAACCCTATAGGTGGAACAACATTATGAACTAACCAGTACCCCGGAGCTCTTGACTCTAGCTGCATATGTATCAAAAGATGGCCTAGTCAGCCATCACTGGAAAGAGAGGCCCATTGGACACGCAAACTTTATATGCCCCAGTACAGGGGAATGCCAGGGCCAAAAAATGGAAGTGGGTGGGTAGGGGCGTGGGTGGGAGGGTATGGGGGACTTTTGGGATAGCATTGGAAATGTAAATGAGGAAAATACCTAATAAAAAGTATTTTAAAAAAGGAAATGTAAGTGAGGAAAATACCTAATAAAAAATTAAATAAAAAAAAATAAAATGGAATGGGAGGATCAGTTGGGAAGGGTGAAGAAAGATGAAGGAGCAAGCGAGGGAATATGGGAAAAGACAGTTAAATTAAGGGCCATTTTAAAAGGTAGTCTAGAAACTTGATACATCAGAAGCTTCATAAATTATACACATATATGAAGGTGATCTAAATGAAATGACCAAATAAACGGAGATACAACTTGCCAGCTCTTGTCACCAAATGAAGCTTCCAGTACTGGGAATGAAGTACATCTAATTGAGATTTTTACCAAAGGGGTCCCATGGGAATGCCCAAACAGCACAGACTGCTGTCAAGGGTATAGGTTGCTATTCAAAAACTATCAGCAAGGCCTGTTTGCTGATGTCAAGACCTATACAACTCACTGAAAATAGGTTGAGTTGGTGCTCACAGAGCCTCCAGCCTTGTGTTCTCACATCTTTTTTGGAGCAGGTACTCTGCATGTTACCGAAGAGAAATGTAAAAACCAGACTGGGTCTCTGAGTTTACATCTCATTTCTTGTGTCTTTCCTTGGGCTCTTTTCCTTTTGATTGTTTGTTTTGTCCTAGTCCAATGTGCTGGGTTTTTAAAAAAATCTTATTACCATATAAAAATAATAATAATGGTTATTATTATTATTGTTTTTATTAGAAAGCCTGTTTGTTTTCTAGTGAGTGCCGGAAAGGGGGTAGATCCAGTTAGATGGGAGGGGAGGTAGGAAGGAACCTGGAAGAGTAGAAGAATAGAAAACCATAATCAGGAATGCATGAAAAAGACTATTTTCAATAAAAAGATTAAAAAGTGGTAAAATCAGATGGTTTATTTCTATTGCTAGCAAAAATACAATAAAAATGTTCTCTATAATGATTAAATAATTAAAAAAAGTAAAGTCTCCATCTTAATGGAGGTTACTTTTCTTTTATATTCCTTATCTTTTAATATAAATTTTTTTGTATATGTGATTATGTGTGTATACATATTTGTGTGTGTGTGTGTGTGTGTGTGTGTGTGTTTGTTTATGTGTGTATGAGTGCAGGCCAATTGCACACAACCTTGTATTTCTGAAAAAGAATCTTTGTTGAACTGGAAGTTCACTGAGTCAGGTGGACTGGCAGGCCAGCAAGCCCCAGAGGTCTTGTGGTACTGAGACACGGGCACACACCATCATACCATCTTTAGGTGGGTGTTGGGGATTGAACTCCAATCCTTGTGCTTGCAAGACATGCACTTTTACATACTGAAATATCTCCCATCCCCCACTTGGATTTTTCAGTACAGTGACCTTGTAATTTTGACAGTGCCCTGACCTCCAACTTGGCCAGAATAGGCATTTAATATAAGGTAATTTAATTCATTTTCCCTTTAAATTCAAACTTGTGTCAACTGAGTGAATGTGTGGTTGCCTAATATTTGTAGGTTGCCCTTTGGAGATCTCATCCAGGTTCATCGTGAAGATTTGAGGTAAGCTTGTGTTTTTCTCACTAACCAGATGATCTCTCTCTCTCTCTCTCCCAACTATTACATTACTTCTTCCAATATGTTTTAAGATTTGAATAATATTAGTGCAGCCCTCCTTTTCTTTATTGTCACATTTTAAACCTCACACTATGGGGACTTGATCTGCCTTTGACTATTAGGTTCATCACACTTTCAGTTTGCAATAATAACTCTGGATTCTCTCTTCCATACACCTCCTAATGCCTCCAGATTCTTAGCCAAATCACAAAATAAATTTGAACAACCTCTCAGCTGATATGGCCTTTCATCAAAATCTCTTGTGTGGAAAGTGAATGGCCAGCAGAGTTAACCAAAGCATGTTTGGCTCACAAAGAAAAGCATGGTGTCACCAACATTTAACTGCCGCCGTGTTTTTATTATTCAGATAGTGATGATTATAGCTTCAATTAGTATTATTTACTTGTTCTTGATAACGGTGTTTTCCTCTTTATACTTGGGCCTTACACTAGTAGCGTTATAGACAAACACCATTTTTATTATGGGTTTTATGTATGTGTACATAAGGTTCAGAAATTTTCAGTGTCTTACATAAAGCGATAAAAGCCAGATTTTAGAATGGATTATCCATAGTTGTTCTCTGAATGCCAAAGCATATGTAATATATATATTACATATAATATATATTATATAAAATATATATAGAGAAATATATAAAATATAATTATAACATAAGGTTATTATTTTTAACAACTTAAGAGCTATCATCATATCTCCCTTCGTAAAAAGAGTAGTAACTGTCAACATTTAAGCAAAGACTTTACTCTCTCCTTTTCCTTTAGAGTTCCAGTTTACTTGCACCCATTTCTGCCTTGGAAGAGCAAAGTAGCAGCCATTTCAGTGTATCTTCAGTTTGCAGACTATGATAGTAGAACAGGCTCTTAACTGATTTCCTAATGTTTCCTACATGATGGGAGCTTCAGGAAGCTCCTAACATACTTATATCATTGAGCAGAGCTTTGAAGATATAAGTTTTCCTGACCCAGAAAATTCTGAAAAAAAAAAGAAAAAAGAGAAGTAAAAAGCCTTTTTGATAAAGAACTCACACAACTCACATTTGAATGGCCATCTGGATTATTCTTTCCCATGTGACTCACACCCTTGTTCCTTAGTAAAAGTAGAGTTGGCTTAAATGCTAATATTTAAGTTAAAATTGTTTCATAGATTAATTTCACAGTTTTTTTTTAAGAAATAGATTTTAATTCTGAATGGGTCTTTTAGCTATAGCAATAAACCCCAGATCTACATAAATAAATTTTGATTATATGAAAGTAAAATAACCCCCTGAATCAGACTGAGAAAAACAAGGACATCCCAACCATCTAAGTTTATAATTTGATCAGTTTTACGTTGGATGGTCCATCTTATATTTCCCAACATATTAACATTATCACATCTGACCCCCCAAATAGCATCAATTTTCACTTTAAGGAAGAAATGCTTTGGTAGCTCTTTTCTTTGGCCAGAAAGGGCTCTCTAGAGCCTCTGTGAACTCATTAACATATTGAGCTTTGAAGTTTCAGATCTGGCAGAATTTCTATGTTGAGTCAGAATCAAGAGACCTAATGTCAGATTTCTTCTCAAGTAGTTATCTCCCTTGGTTATAAAATGCTGTTAGAGAAGGCATTTAGTTTTACAGAGTAATGCAAAACCGTTTGCTGTTCAAACTGTTGGTGGCGCCCTTAACCCCACCTTGTAAACGCTCTGAATGGTAACAGGGAAATTAGGTATGATTGGAACACACTGTTCACAGGGACTTTTGTGCTGGCTAAGCTTCCTATTATCACTAGGGAAAAAATGAATGATGCAATTCCCTTCCATACTCTAGAAATCACATTCTGTTAAGTCAAATCAAAACAGCCTGTTAAAAAGTAAAAGCGGGGCCTCTATTTGTTATAGCCAAAGACATCAACTGTGAGCACCAAATAGATAAGATACATTAGTTTGTTTGATTAAGTTTCTCTTGGATGACTCTGGCTTGTGTCAAATGTACCAACCAACCAACCACAACAGAAAACTAGCCCGCACTGTCTCCATTACCACTATTTACTCTTGACATTTTGACAGTGTAATAGTTCTACAATGGGTGTTGTGGAGAGCCGCAATAACATTTACCATCTTAAGATGGCGCTGGCTCCGCAGTGCCTTATGCCACCTAAACAAAGAACAAGCTATATGCGCATGTGCTAAAAGCAAAAACCCGCCAAAAGTCACCAGCCCATTTCCGGGGCACCGGTCCATCCCCCAGGGCACTAGCCCAACCCCTGGGGCGTTTAGCCTATCCCTAGGGTGCATGAGAATCGTGGGTGTTGCTACCAGTCCTAGTTTAGACACGTCACCAAAATGTATTTAAGCCACACACTTTCTGAGCCTTCTTTGTCTACCTCACCATGTCATTGAAGTAAAGTTAACCACGGAAGAATCTGGCGTCCTGTGTCTGTTTCTGCTGGCGGGAACAGGCTCAGGATAGGGTGTAGATGACCCATACAAAGAACCATGTATGGGTGTGGCTCTGTTCTTATGAGACATAAATTCATAGTGCAGTGTTGGGTTTACCTTCTGTTCTGTCTACTATCTCTGCTCCAGGATAAGATCCAGCACTCAATATCTGTAAAGTACGGAAAGAAATGAAAAACAAAAACAAAAACAAACAAACAAACAAAAACCCCTGATCTATAAAAGAGTATTTCACATTACTAACCTTCTCAAGGTTTCCCACTTTTTTTTTAACTCCAAAGTCAAGATGTTAACATAGTGCCTATATGGATGCTATAAATTATAAAGAGAAGGCAAGTGAGACCTCTTTGCTGAATGTCACATGTATGTAATACATAGCAGAGCTTTTCTCATTCTTCTATTTAAAGAAAAAGAAAAAGCAGACCATACTATTTAAGAGTGTCTAGTACTTAGAAAATATGCTATTGTTAACCATCATTGCATGCATTGTTTCAGATCATCCACTGGGAGGTCTGTGATGTTGCTGAAGCAAAGACTATCATACCGTAGAAGTAATATGACCTTGGCTTTGGTAATGGTCTGAAATTATAGCCTGGTTCTCTAGATGCCATCCATGTGCTCTTCCTGCAAGTATAAGAACACTCTTTCAATAAATATTATATATATATATATGCAATACACTATTTTAAAACTATAATATAATATACTTCAATTTTTTCGGCATCTGTCCTCTCATCTTTATGTTAGCCTAGCAGTTACCCTGAATGAGTTCTTTGAGGAGCCCTTGTTTTCTGGGGCTTGCAACATGCCAACTTTTACCTATTTGCTGAGTAGGTGCCAAAGAGGGCGTCATTTTTAATTTTATTTCTCCCCTCAGTATAGATTTAGAGCTATGGGAGATAGAGAATAATCATCAGAAGGAAAGCTCCACATAAAACATAGACGGGGCAGTGAGAGATGGCAAGAGTGAAGATCTTGATTTACACACAGGACTTCTGCCAATGTGTGTTAGAAGAAATTGCTGCGGTAAACCTTACTTTCTACATCTGCTAGGTACCACAATGCATTTGAATAGCAAAGATCCATTCCCTGGCATTGAGAGTGTTCTTCAAATTTGTTGGGAAATCACAGTGTCACTATGGACCCAGAAATGTCATCATGATGCCCAATCCAGGAAAACTGCCCTATCCCATGAATACCTGAGTCTCCTATATGTATTATCTTGTGTAAATTTTCTTGACGCCACTATGGAAAAGCTAATTATGAAAACCTCTGCATTTCTACTTCTTAAATATAATTTTTCATCCCCTTTCTTTCTTCTTTATTTCAAACCAAAGGAAATGCTAATTTCATGGGATCCTTTAGCCACAGCAGTTGGTTCTTTATAATTCAGTGATCATTGGTCAAACCAAGGCTTGTTAATTTTTGATGTCACAGAGGTCTCGGAATACATTCATCTTGAGATTATTGGCCTTAGGGGGCAGTGGATTCCTAAGATATTAATGCACTTTGAATGGGTCTTTGCATGTAACCCCATTAGATTTTGTAAATGCAGTCAGAGTGGGAAAGAAAAAGAACAAAGGAGAAACTGTGAGTGAAGGGCCATATTTGCCAAAAGCCATGTTGGTAATGAGATTATTTGAACATATTTTGTTAATGTGAAGCCTGAGAGACACTGAAAGAGAATGAAGGGGAAAGATAACATGGGGGAAAGGCAGGGAAATGATCTCCTTTTGAGTCTCAGTTTTACCAGCAAGGCAACCAGGAAAGAGAAAGGCTGAATGACCACACGATTTTGGGTTGCTCTACAAAATATGATCAAAGAAAGGGGAAGAATAATCAGAGGTAATGATGGCAATTTGTTTTCTAGTTCAAAGATAATTGACCCTCGTAGAAGACATAATTATGGCATATTACAGAGATAAAAAGAGAGACAACAATGGAGGCACAGAGAGTGCTGACAAACACAATTCAAGATCCCGTCATTCTGATGCTTTTCAAACCACAATATTTTGATATTAGCCTTTCAACCCACAAGAGAGAGAACAGCAGACAACCAGGCTGGTTCCCATTTCACTTGCCAGTTTTGTGTTTTGCTTTTCTTTTTCTTTTTCTTTTTTTTTTTATAGCCCTCTCTTTCTCTTTCAGGTTTCTTCTAACAGCCGCCAAAACTTGAATTGGAGATGCTAGAGAGGAAGATGTAGAAAATGGGCAAAATATCAGCCTGATACCATGAGGATGAATGAGAGAGAGCTTACCCTTGCCTCTCCACAACTACGGCAGCTTGGTGGTTTTGGACCCAGTCTGAAAATGTAGAAACTGAGCTGAGACTTATTTCCGTTGAGCATTTCTCAAAGTATGACATATGCGGCAGCACTTGAGATGATTTTAGGGTTTGTGGACAAACTTTGTTATCATGCCAATTATAGATATATCTAATGACCATAGAAAATGTGATTTGTCCCTTAAATCTCTGCCATCTGCCTTGTATATTGTTTTTTTCCAGAATGAAGCCAAGTAAAAACAGTGAGACTGAATAATTGTACAAATAGCGTGTGACAGAGTTTCAAATGATGAGAGAGCCTTAAGAGTTACTGACATTTGCAAAACAGCGTCTTACTTTCTTCCTTTGTTTTCTCTTACAGCACTGTCCCAACAGTATTCGATGGTAATATAATGGGTGTTAGATGTGGTGGTGTTCAGACAAATTGTCAGAGTATGCAGATTTCAGTGCTGTATATTGGTCACACCAATGTGATTTCCAGTCATCTCTAACTTTGCTTACATTAGTACTTGAATCAAGCCATAAATCTACTACTGGTGGTGTCAAGTCAGCTAGTGATGTATGGGATATTTGAAGAAAACAGAGATACCACTGAAGACATATGATGTAACAAGAATGCTGTGTGTGTGTGTGTGTGTGTGTGTGTGTGTGTGTGTGTGTGTGTGTGTGTGTAGTGTTTCTATGTGCTCTAGTGATAGAAGAGAGGATGATGTTAAGCTAACTGGGAAAGGAGACTAGACCTCCATGAAGAAGCGTGTAGCCGCTTCAGTCAAAATTGTATCTGCCAGGAAATACACAAAGAGCCCATTAAAAGAAACTCAGTCTTTGCCAGTCAGTTCTCACTACTCAACCATCTTTGCCCTGATCTGAAGCTCAGTATATCACCTTTGTAATTCCCCCCTTGCTTGTTTTAGAGAGTTGATGTTCAACTCCTCATTGTTCTCTCTATTGAACTCATAAAAATGTCTCTATTCGGCTGAGAACTAAAACTGACATCTAAAACTATTTCTTCAAGATTCACTGACACATGCTTTTTCTTTAGATGGGAGGGGTTGCTAAGTCTAGAAGAACAAAAATCTTTTTATTGAGAATGAAAATAGTGGCATCTCAGGGATTTTGCCATTTAGACTTCAAAAATGATCTCTAAAAACAAAAGTATCTTTATTTACAATTATTTTTTCTGTTTGAGAAATGTCCTTTCTCATGCCGAGCATCTGAGATGCCACTTTTCATCGCTAGCAACTTGGTGCTCAGCCACAGAAATATGTTCTTTCTCAGACCTCTTAATTGATCCTTAGTATCTTAGTCTTTCAACAACATTATGAACTAACCAGTACCCCAGAGCTCTTGACTCTAGCTGCATATGTATCAAAGGATGGCCTAGTTGGCCATCACTGGAAAGAGAGGCCCATTGGACACGCAAACTTTATATGCCCCAGTACAGGGGAATGCCAGGGTCAAAAAATGGGAATGGGTGGGTAGGGAAGTGGGGGGGGGTATGGGGGACTTTTGGGATAGCATTCTAAATGTAATTGAGGAAAATACATAATAATAAAAATATTTAAAAAAATAAGTTTAACACATCAAAAAAACCTTTAAAACAAAACCAAATGTGATGTTCCACACACCCCCCATTTTTTAAAGATACTTTCTTTATTTACATTTCAAATGCTAACACGAAAATTCCCTATACCCTCCCCCCCACGCCCTGCTCCCCTACCCACCCACTCCCACTTCTTGGCTCTGGTGTTCCCCAGTACTGTACTGGGGCATATAAAGTTTGCAAGACCTAGGGGCCTCTCTTTCCAATGATGGCCAACTAGACCATCTTCTGCTAGATATGCAGCTAGAGACATGAGCTCTGGGGGTACTGGTTAGGTCATATTGTTGTTCCACCTATAGGACTGCAGATACCTTCAGCTCCTTGGGTACTTTCTCTAGCTCCTCCATTGGGGGCCCTGTGTTCCATCCTATAGATGACTGTGAGCATCCACTTTTGTATTTGCCAGGCACTGGCATAGCCTCACAAGAGACAGCTATATCAGGGTCCTTTCAGCAAGATCTTGCTGGCATATGCAGTAGTGTCTGGGTTTGTTGGCTGATTATGGGATGGATCTCTAGGTGCGGCAGTCTCTAGATGGTCCATCCTTTCACCTTAGCTCCAAACTGTGTCTCTGTAACTCCTTCCATGGGTGTTTTGTTCCCAATTCTAAGGAGCAATGAAGGGATCTGCCTGCTTTTTCCTCCTGTTAGCTGGATTAAGGATGTGGAACATCTCCAACATGTAATAAGGACACATGCTCCACTATGTTCATAGAAGCCTTATTTATAATAGCCAGAAGCTGGAAAGAACCCAGTTGTCCCTCAACAGAGGAATGGATACAGAAAATGTGGTACATTTACACAATGGAGTACTACTCAGCTATTAAAAACAATGAATTTATGAAATTCTTGGCCAAATGGATTTATCTGGAGGAAAAAGCAGGCAGATCCCTGTGAGGTCAAGGCCAGGCTGATCTATATAGAGATCTAGATTAGCTCATGCTACATAGTGTGACCCAGTTTCAAAAATAAATGAATTAATGAATGAATTAATAAATGAATTTAAATTAATAAATAAAACCCTAAGGTGCAATTCTTACTGATTTCTTAGATTTTTAGCAACAGGCACTGCAAACCTAGAGATCCAAAAGAGAGCTGACACTACTTTATTTTTATTGGATATTTTCTTTATTTACATTTCAAATGCTATCCCTTTTTCTGGTTTTCTCCCCCAAAGCCCTCCTTCTCCCTCTGCTTTTATGAGGGTGTTCCCCCACCTTCCCACCCATTCTCGACTCTCCGGGCTCACATTCCCCATACACTGGGGCATCGAGCCTTTAAAGGACCAATGTCTTCTCGTCCTATTGATGCCTGACAAGGCCATCCTCTGCTACATATGTGGCTGGAGTCATGGGTCCCTCCATGTGTACTCTTTGGTTAGTGGTTTAGTCCCTGGGAGGTATGGGGAGTCTGGTTGGTTGATATTGTTGCTCTTCCTATGAGGTTGCAAACCCCTTCAGTTCTTTCAGTCCTTTCTCTAACTCTTCCATTGGGGACTTTGTGCTCAGTCCAATAGTTGGCTGTGAGCAACTGCCTCTGTATTTGTCAGGCTCTGGGAGAGCCTCTCAGGAGACAGTCATATCAGGGTCCTGTCTAGCTGACACTGGTTTACAAGTTTTCCCAGATCCTCCCTCTCTGTTAGATAAACAAACATAAAATCACTTATTCATCAACACCTAGAAAAATCCAAACACAGTAAAAAGAATGCATTTCTGCTTCCTGCTCTCTGCAGCTTGAAAAGGAGGGAAACTTCTGTCAGAGCCTTTGACACCTGATGTGTGAACACATTCCATTCAACTGATAATAATGCTATTAATTTGTATTAGTTTCTTATTGTTCCTATAACAAATCACCACAAGAGTAAGACATTTATTATTTTACAGTTTTGGAAGTCAGACACAAGTGACTAAGTCTCTAACCATAATCAAGTTACTGGCAGGGTTGAAGTATCTTTAAGACCTGGTGAATCAATTTTCAGTCTTCCACATCTCCTAAAGACTGCTTGCATATCCCTTGCTAGTCTTCAAAGTCATTAGAAAAGTTTCCCTACACAAAGGATAAACGGACTGAGGAAGAAATTAGGGAAGCAACACCCTTCACAATAGTCACAAATAATATAAAATACCTTGGTTTGACTCTAACTAAGGAAGTGAAAGATCTGTATGATAAAAACTTCAAGACTCTGAAGAAAGAAATTGAAGAAGATCTCAGAAGATGGAAAGATCTCCCACGCTCATGGATTGGCAGGATTAATATAGTAGAAATGGCTATCCTGCCGAAAGCAGTCTACAGATTCAATGCAATCCCCATCAAAATTCCAACTCAATTCTTCACTGAGATAAAAAGGGCAATTTGCAAATTCATCTGGAATAATAAAAAACCTAGGATAGCAAAAACTATTCTCAACAATAAAAGAACCTCTGGTGGAATCACCATGCCTGACATTAAGCTGTACTACAGAGCAATTGTGATAAAAACTGCATGGTACTGGTACAGTGACAGACTAGTGGATCAATGGAATAGAATTGAAGACCCAGAAATGAACCCACACACCTATGGTCACTTGATCTTTGACAAGGGAGCTAAAACCATCCAGTGGAAAAAAGACAGCATTTTCAACAAATGGTGCTGGCACAACTGGTGGTTATCGTGTGGAAGAATGTGAATTGATCCATTCTTATCTCCTTGTACAAAGCTCAAGTCTAAGTGGATCAAAGACCTCCCCATAAAACCAGAGACACTGAAATTAATAGAGGAGAAAGTGGGGAAAAGCCTCAAAGATATGGGCACAGGGGAAAAATTCCTAAGCAGAAAAGTATTTTCCATTTCTCCCTTATTCCATCAGCTTTAGGGAATAAAGATTTATTTGACTTATGGCTTTAGGACACACATCCGATTATGACAGGGAATCATGGTGGCAGGGAGGGGAGGCTATTGGTACACTGTATCCGTAATGATGAAGTAGACAGTTGACTTGAAGTGGATCTAGGCTATAAAGACACAAGGGCAACCTTCAATGACTCACTTCCTTCAGCAAGGATCTACCTCTTCAAGGTTCCATGTCCTTTCCAAGCAGTTTCATCAATTGGGAATCAAGTGCTTACACACATGAGCCTGTATTGGACAATTATCACTCAAACCAAAGAATCTCCAACTAAAGATCTTTCCCTTTAAATTTACCACATTGCCAATCTCTTCTTGACTTGTAACTTAACATGCTTGTAGATTTCAAGGACTAGGATATACCTATCTTGGGAGTATAAAAGGGGAAAGGTTGTACATTATGGAGTCACAATGTAAAGTTTCCAACTCATGTGCTTTGCAGAACTCCTATGGGAGACATGTCTGAGACTGAACAAAGAACAGGACTCATAAATGCTTATAGTTATCTACAGATAATCTATATTGTATAAAATTATAAATGATGTGAATTCTTAAATGGTTTTTGGCATACTTTGTCTTCTTTGGTGATGTGGTTATCTTGACACCAGTTCTTTGGCTGCAAACAGTTAGCCAATTCTATATTCCACCTTCATTCATTTGGCATATATGACTTGGCCTTACACCTTTAGTAGATTAATATTTAAAAATAATTTCAACTTGAGTGAGGCATGAAGGATTCCCTTTTCCTGCCTGTCTTTGTCTCAGAGAAATTCTCCTGAGTCTGACCCTTGAACTCTTGCTATTTCCTGGAACCCTGCCATGAGTTACCTTTGACATATACCCTTAACTCACGATTCTGCTTTCATTAGCGTTTACAAGATCATCATTCAGAAAGGTGAATTTCGTTTAATAGCAAATCTTCCCAAACAGACTGATAATAATTTAATAATTATATAATCTATGCTGTAGCACTGTAACATCAGCTGTGCTGTACATGACCCCAAATAGAGAAAGCAAAAATAGAGACAATACCACATCAGAGGTTTATTCAATTCACAGCCAAAATATGTCATTTGTGATGATGCCCATGTTTTCCTGGGCATCATGAGCTGTATCACTGTCCACAGACAGATTAGTTTAAGCTTAGAAATAGCCCATGACTCCTTCACACACTACTTTGGTATCTTTGCTTCTTTAGAATGAAACCATGGACAGAAATCCCACTTGGAATCATGTGGACATTTGGAGAAGGAAATCCTTGATCTTGTAATCATTCTCTCTGTTTCTTTATCTCACAGGGCACTTTAGTGCTTTAATAAGGATTATTTTTTAAATATTTCTAACCCAAGGAAGTTCTGGTACCTTAATACATTGGTCTCGGTTTGAGATCTGCAGGGTAAGATTCAATGTTCAACCTTCTAAACTTGACAGCTCCACTTTAGACATGCCCAATTTACCACACTTCAGCTTTAAACAACCCGAGGCTGGATGAAGGTTGTGTTCTTCTCTGTGTGACACTTTCTGAGCATCCATTGTCAGCTCTAACAAGCTGTGTATTGACATTATTCAATACACCTTATCTACCACGATGAATTCCAGCCATCTAAACAGGGGTGTACATTTAAACTGGCAATGAGAATGACTGCTAGAACACTTATGGTGTCAAATCTTGAGCACACAATGTCACTCATCGGCCATGTAGGTGTCAGGAAAATGCAAGATGAGGCTTTTTTAACCTCCATCAACTTCACAAGGAAAAGATAAAGGTCCCAGCAGCTTTTAATCTATTAAAAATATTTTAAAAAATACTTTCTTGCTTTCTTTGTATATACATATATGTATGCATAATATTTCATGCGTATTTATGCATATGTATGTGTTTTGCTATATGTCTTATCTTGGCATGTCTTCTTACACTCACTGGGGGAAAGTTCATTTTATATTCTTTTCAGGTCATGTGTTATTCATGGGATTACTTCTACCTAGGGTCTCATGTTCTGCCATGTCCCTCTACTAGATGACATTTGGATATATTATGTATGGTAGAATTGGAAGAAGAAGTTTCTGGGTTGTGTTATGTGATGAAGACTCACATGGTGCTTGTTTTGCTGAGGCAAGACCCGTGGGAGGACACGTGATGTTCGGAAAGAGTGTAAGTGGCTCAACAGAAAGTGACAGGGTGCTGGCATAGAGCCTTGCCACACTTCATTGGTCTAGCATCTTCACTTTGCTGAGAGAGGCACGGCAGAGAACTTCTCATGGCATGTTCTGGTGGCTCCCGCGTACTCCTGACAATTTGGCAGAGAACTGGCTGTTTCTTCTGGCGTGTGCCACTGCTGCTGATTTGAGTTGGTATTCTGACACTACTGAGCTGGATTGCTGGCATTCTGACAATGGAAACTAGAATCACCTGTTGGGAGCCGCGCCCACATTCGCCGTTACAAGATGGCGCTGACAGCTGTGTTCTAAGTGGTAAACAAATAATCTGCGCATGTGCCAAGGGTATCTTATGACTACTTGTGCTCTGCCTTCCCCGTGACGTCAACTCGGCCGATGGGCTGCAGCCAATCAGGGAGTGACACGTCCGAGGCGAAGGAGAATGCTCCTTAAGAGGGACGGGGTTTCGTTTTTTCTCTTTCTTGCTTCTTGCTCTCTTGCTTCTTACACGCTTGCTCCTGAAGATGTAAGAAATAAAGCTTTGCCGCAGAAGATTCTGGTCTGTGGTGTTCTTCCTGGCCGGTCGTGAGAACGCGTCTAATAACAATTGGTGCCGAATTCCGGGACGAGAAAAAACTCGGGACTGGCGCAAGGAAGATCCCTCATTCCAGAACCAGAACTGCGGGTCGCGGTAATAAAGGTTCCCGTAAAGCAGACTGTTAAGAAGGATTCAACTGTATGAATTCAGAACTTTTCAGCTGGGGAACGAGAGTACCAGTGAGTACAGCTTTACGAGGTAAGTCTGATCTTGAACTTTCTAACGAAATTCAAGACAGTCTATCAGAAGTAAAGTGGAATATGTTTGGCCTTGAATTTTTTCTGGTGTTAGGAGCCCTTTTGTTCCTTTTCACATGTTATCAAGTGATTAAGATAGGGCTGAAAATTCTAGAGGAAATTCAGGACAAGCTATCAGAAGTAAAGCGGGGAGAGAGAGTAGGAACAAAGAGAAAATATGGTACACAAAATAAGTATACAGGCCTTTCCAAGGGTCTTGAACCCGAGGAAAAGTTAAGGTTAGGTAGGAATACCTGGAGAGAGATTAGAAGAAAAAGAGGAAAAAGGGAAAAGAAGAAAGATCAATTAGCGGAGGTCTCTAGGAAAAGGAGCCTGTGCTCATCGCTGGATGGGCTCGGGAAGCCAGCTCTTAGTAGCTCTGAAGCAGGTGAAGAATCCTCCTCTGAGGAAACAGACTGGGAGGAAGAAGCAGCCCATTACCAGCCAGCTAATTGGTCAAGAAAAAAGCCAAAAGCGGCTGGCGAAGGCCAGTTTGCTGATTGGCCTCAGGGCAGTCGGCTTCAAGGTCCGCCCTATGCGGAGTCCCCGCCCTGCGTAGTGCGTCAGCAATGCGCAGAGAGGCAGTACGCAGAGAGGCAGTGCGCAGACTCATTCATTCCCAGAGAGGAACAAAGGAAAATACAACAGGCATTTCCGGTCTTTGAAGGAGCCGAGGGTGGGCGTGTCCACGCTCCGGTAGAATACTTACAAATTAAGGAAATTGCCGAGTCGGTTCGTAAATACGGAACCAATGCTAATTTTACCTTGGTGCAGTTAGACAGGCTCGCTGGCATGGCACTAACTCCTGCCGACTGGCAAACGGTTGTAAAAGCCGCTCTCCCTAGTATGGGCAAATATATGGAATGGAGAGCGCTTTGGCACGAAGCTGCACAAGCGCAGGCCCGAGCAAACGCAGCTGCTTTGACTCCAGAGCAGAGAGATTGGACTTTTGACTTGTTAACGGGTCAGGGAGCTTATTCTGCTGATCAGACAAACTACCATTGGGGAGCTTATGCCCAGATTTCTTCCACGGCTATTAGGGCCTGGAAGGCGCTCTCTCGAGCAGGTGAAACCACTGGGCAGTTAACAAAGATAATCCAGGGACCTCAGGAATCCTTCTCAGATTTTGTGGCCAGAATGACAGAGGCAGCAGAGCGTATTTTTGGAGATTCAGAGCAAGCTGCGCCTCTGATAGAACAGCTAATCTATGAGCAAGCCACAAAGGAGTGCCGAGCGGCCATAGCCCCAAGAAAGAACAAAGGCTTACAAGACTGGCTCAGGGTCTGTCGAGAGCTTGGGGGACCTCTCACCAATGCAGGCTTAGCGGCCGCCATCCTCCAATCTCAGAACCGCTCCATGAGCAGAAATGATCAGAGGACATGTTTTAATTGCGGAAAGCCTGGGCATTTTAAGAAAGATTGCAGAGCTCCAGATAAACAGGGAGGGACTCTCACTCTTTGCTCTAAGTGTGGCAAGGGTTATCATAGAGCTGACCAGTGTCGCTCTGTGAGGGATATAAAGGGCAGAGTCCTTCCCCCACCTGATAGTCAATCAACTGATGTGCCAAAAAACGGGTCATCGGGCCCTCGGTCCCAGGGCCCTCAAAGATATGGGAACCGGTTTGTCAGGACCCAGGAAGCAGTCAGAGAGGCGACCCAGGAAGACCCACAAGGGTGGACCTGCGTGCCGCCTCCGACTTCCTATTAATGCCTCAAATGAGTATTCAGCCGGTGCCAGTGGAGCCTATACCATCCTTGCCCCCGGGAACCATGGGCCTTATTCTCGGCCGGGGTTCACTCACCTTGCAGGGCTTAGTAGTCCACCCTGGAGTTATGGATTGTCAACATTCCCCTGAAATACAGGTCCTGTGCTCAAGCCCTAAAGGCGTTTTTTCTATTAGTAAAGGAGATAGGATAGCTCAGCTGCTGCTCCTCCCTGATAATACCAGGGAGAAATCTGCAGGACCTGAGATAAAGAAGATGGGCTCCTCAGGAAATGATTCTGCCTATTTGGTTGTATCTTTAAATGATAGACCTAAGCTCCGCCTTAAGATTAATGGAAAAGAGTTTGAAGGCATCCTTGATACCGGAGCAGATAAAAGTATAATCTCTACACATTGGTGGCCCAAAGCATGGCCCACCACAGAGTCATCTCATTCATTACAGGGCCTAGGATATCAATCATGTCCCACTATAAGCTCCATTGCCTTGACGTGGGAATCCTCTGAAGGGCAGCAAGGGAAATTCATACCTTATGTGCTCCCACTCCCGGTTAACCTCTGGGGAAGGGATATTATGCAGCATTTGGGCCTTATTTTGTCCAATGAAAACGCCCCATCGGGAGGGTATTCAGCTAAAGCAAAAAATATCATGGCAAAGATGGGTTATAAAGAAGGAAAAGGGTTAGGACATCAAGAACAGGGAAGGATAGAGCCTATCTTACCTAATGGAAACCAAGACAGACAGGGTCTGGGTTTTTCCTTAGTGGCCATTGGGGCAGCACGACCCATACCATGGAAAACAGGGGACCCAGTGTGGGTTCCTCAATGGCACCTATCCTCTGAAAAACTAGAAGCTGTGATTCAACTGGTAGAGGAACAATTAAAATTAGGCCATATTGAACCCTCTACCTCACCTTGGAATACTCCAATTTTTGTAATTAAGAAAAAGTCAGGAAAGTGGAGACTGCTCCATGACCTCAGAGCCATTAATGAGCAAATGAACTTATTTGGCCCAGTACAGAGGGGTCTCCCTGTACTTTCCGCCTTACCACGTGGCTGGAATTTAATTATTATAGATATTAAAGATTGTTTCTTTTCTATACCTTTGTGTCCAAGGGATAGGCCCAGATTTGCCTTTACCATCCCCTCTATTAATCACATGGAACCTGATAAGAGGTATCAATGGAAGGTCTTACCACAGGGAATGTCCAATAGTCCTACAATGTGCCAACTTTATGTGCAAGAAGCTCTTTTGCCAGTGAGGGAACAATTCCCCTCTTTAATTTTGCTCCTTTACATGGATGACATCCTCCTGTGCCATAAAGACCTTACCATGCTACAAAAGGCATATCCTTTTCTACTTAAAACTTTAAGTCAGTGGGGTTTACAGATAGCCACAGAAAAGGTCCAAATTTCTGATACAGGACAATTCTTGGGCTCTGTGGTGTCCCCAGATAAGATTGTGCCCCAAAAGGTAGAGATAAGAAGAGATCACCTCCATACCTTAAATGATTTTCAAAAGCTGTTGGGAGATATTAATTGGCTCAGACCTTTTTTAAAGATTCCTTCCGCTGAGTTAAGGCCTTTGTTTAGTATTTTAGAAGGAGATCCTCATATCTCCTCCCCTAGGACTCTTACTCTAGCTGCTAACCAGGCCTTACAAAAGGTGGAAAAAGCCTTACAGAATGCACAATTACAACGTATTGAGGATTCGCAGCCTTTCAGTTTGTGTGTCTTTAAGACAGCACAATTGCCAACTGCAGTTTTGTGGCAGAATGGGCCATTGTTGTGGATCCATCCAAACGTATCCCCAGCTAAAATAATAGATTGGTATCCTGATGCAATTGCACAGCTTGCCCTTAAAGGCCTAAAAGCAGCAATCACCCACTTTGGGCAAAGTCCATATCTTTTAATTGTACCTTATACCGCTGCACAGGTTCAAACCTTGGCAGCCACATCTAATGATTGGGCAGTTTTAGTTACCTCCTTTTCAGGAAAAATAGATAACCATGATCCAAAGCATCCAATCTTACAGTTTGCCCAAAATCAATCTGTTGTGTTTCCACAAATAACAGTAAGAAACCCACTTAAAAATGGGATTGTGGTATATACTGATGGATCAAAAACTGGCATAGGTGCCTGTGTGGCTAATGGTAAAGTGGTATCCAAACAATATGATGAAACATGTTCTGGCATCATGTTTGCTTCTCCGTTAACCGGAGAAAAAGCCTCACATGTGATTCAACATTGTCTTGAGGCATGGAGTGCTTGGGGGAAACCCAGACTCCTTAAGACTGATAATGGACCAGCTTATACGTCTCAAAAATTCCAGCAGTTCTGCCGTCAGATGGACGTAACCCACCTGACTGGACTTCCATACAACCCTCAAGGACAGGGTATTGTTGAGCGTGCGCATCGCACCCTCAAAGCCTATCTTATAAAACAGAAGAGGGGAACTTTTGAGGAGACTGTACCCCGAGCACCAAGAGTGTCGGTGTCTTTGGCACTCTTTACACTCAATTTTTTAAATATTGATGTTCATGGCCATACTGCGGCTGAACGTCATTGTTCAGAGCCAGATAGGCCCAATGAGATGGTTAAATGGAAAAATGTCCTTGATAATAAATGGTATGGCCCGGATCCTATCTTGATAAGATCCAGGGGAGCTATCTGTGTTTTCCCACAGAATGAAGACAACCCATTTTGGGTACCAGAAAGACTCACCCGAAAAATCCAGACTGACCAAGGGAATACTAATGTCCCTCGTCTTGGTGATGTCCAGGGCGTCAATAATAAAGAGAGAGCAGCGTTGGGGGATAATGTCGACATTTCCACTCCCAATGACGGTGATGTATAATGCTCAAGTATTCTCCTGCTTTTTTACCACTAACTAGGAACTGGGTTTGGCCTTAATTCAGACAGCCTTGGCTCTGTCTGGACAGGTCCAGATGACTGACACCATTAACACTTTGTCAGCCTCAGTGACTACAGTCATAGATGAACAGGCCTCAGCTAATGTCAAGATACAGAGAGGTCTCATGCTGGTTAATCAACTCATAGATCTTGTCCAGATACAACTAGATGTATTATGACAAATAACTCAGCAGGGATGTGAACAAAAGTTTCCGGGATTGTGTGTTATTTCCATTCAGTATGTTAAATTTACTAGGACAGCTAATTTGTCAAAAAGTCTTTTTCAGTATATGTTACAGAATTGGATGGCTGAATTTGAACAGATCCTTCGGGAATTGAGACTTCAGGTCAACTCCACGCGCTTGGACCTGTCGCTGACCAAAGGATTACCCAATTGGATCTCCTCAGCATTTTCTTTCTTTAAAAAATGGGTGGGATTAATATTATTTGGAGATACACTTTGCTGTGGATTAGTGTTGCTTCTTTGATTGGTCTGTAAGCTTAAGGCCCAAATTAGGAGAGACAAGGTGGTTATTGCCCAGGCGCTTGCAGGACTAGAACATGGAGCTCCCCCTGATATATGGTTATCTATGCTTAGGCAATAGGTCGCTGGCCACTCAGCTCTTATATCCCATGAGGCTAGACTCATTGCACGGGATAGAGTGAGTGTGCTTCAGCAGCCCGAGAGAGTTGCAAGGCTAAGCACTGCAATGGAAAGGCTCTGCGGCATATATGAGCCTATTCTAGGGAGACATGTCATCTTTCATGAAGGTTCAGTGTCCTAGTTCCCTTCCCCCAGGCAAAACGACACGGGAGCAGGTCAGGGTTGCTCTGGGTAAAAGCCTGTGAGCCTAAGAGCTAATCCTGTACATGGCTCCTTTACCTACACACTGGGGATTTGACCTCTATCTCCACTCTCATTAATATGGGTGGCCTATTTGCTCTTATTAAAAGGATAGGGGGAGATGTTGGGAGCCGCGCCCACATTCGCCGTTACAAGATGGCGCTGACAGCTGTGTTCTAAGTGGTAAACAAATAATCTGCGCATGTGCCAAGGGTATCTTATGACTACTTGTGCTCTGCCTTCCCCGTGACGTCAACTCGGCCGATGGGCTGCAGCCAATCAGGGAGTGACACGTCCGAGGCGAAGGAGAATGCTCCTTAAGAGGGACGGGGTTTCGTTTTTTCTCTTTCTTGCTTCTTGCTCTCTTGCTTCTTACACGCTTGCTCCTGAAGATGTAAGAAATAAAGCTTTGCCGCAGAAGATTCTGGTCTGTGGTGTTCTTCCTGGCCGGTCGTGAGAACGCGTCTAATAACAATCACCCATAAGAACTACTTCTAAACTGCTCCACATTTCCTTGTCCTATTTACCATCTTCTCTTTCCTACCTTTGGATGGTGGGATAGAAGTGGGGTCAAAGCATTTGAGAACCCTTATTAAAGTAGATTTGGACAAATCTAAGCCCATACTCACACACTTGCCCCAATCCCTTTTCCTAAAGCTCAAGTCTTCTCTGCAGCCAACAGAGTTGAATGGCTCAGGAAAGCCACCACCTTGCAACCAAGTACCATAGAACAAGCAAGGCTTTCATTCCCACATCAGCCTATTAAAGTAGGTTTTGAAATATCTAGGCCTACAAGGATTCAGGGTCTATTACTGGGTATCAGATCATCACATCAGCCTTTTGTTGCTGTTCAGTACACCCTTGTGCATGTCTCCATGGGTATGGCCGATTTTGCTAAAATATTAGAATAGCAGAAGAAAATGGGCATAGGAAATGAGAAATGTGTGTAATCCAATTTGTTTCACAATGGAAAATATGCAGGATGTTCACTCTTTGAGGGAAAGGGTGGTTTCTGGTGGAAGGTATTCTCTGGAATGTTTTCTGATCCTGACTCCCCCTTCCTGTTTTCATATAACAACTCTAACATCTGCTACTTTCTCCTAATATGCTTCTGCCTCAGGCCATCCTTGCTGTTTCCTACCCATAAGGAACATGGGCCAATATTTTGATTATTTGGTTTAAAGTAATATTCACCATAGCAGCTCGGAGGCCTTGAGCAAAGAGCCTATGACCTCTGCTTCTTCAGTTACACAGACTAAAGGAGCAAAAAAGGATGGCTTATACGACTTATGCTCAAATCATACAGAGTTAGGTGGAACAATGCAATACCCTTTGGGTATTTCACCAGTTAGAACTTTAGATTTATCTCTGTTACTTTGCTTGTCCTATATACAGTGAGATAGGGGGTGATAATAGCTTTCAAGAAGGAACAAATATTAGGAGAAACAGGGTCTAAATAAAAAGTAGCAAACAGTTACTTCTATGAGCAGGCAACACAGTCCTTTGCAAATGTGGTAGGGATAATGACAAGTTGAAGAACACTTATTTCTTCTGAAGGACTCATTCTTGGATATCAGGGTTTGGGAGTTTTCTCAAGTAAAGGGGTAGCACTGTTGCATTACTTAGGTACAATCTTTTATGTTACCTTCATGTAGTACACAAACTGAGTGATACCTTTTGAACTTGTAAGACAGCATGGCCTTAATTGGAAATTCAAGCTGGGAGTTATCTTTTATTCAATGAGATTGCTATGGAGTCTTTTTGCATCGTGTGTTTGTGTGTGTGTGTGTGTGTGTGTATGAGTGGGTGTGTCTTAATTAGGATTTCCATTGTTATCAAGAGACACCATGACCAAGGCAACTCTTATAAAGGACAACATTTAATTGGGGCTGGCTTACAGGTTCAGAGGTTTAGAGGTTCAGTCCATTATCATAATGGTGAGAGCATGGCAGCTTCAGGGGAACTGAGAGCTCAACATCTTGTTCCAAAGGCAAACAGAAGACTGGTGCCCACATGGTTAGGAGGAGAGCCTCAAAGCCCATCCTCACAGTGACACATTTTTTACAACAAGGCCACACCTCTTAATAGTGCCACTCCATGGGACAAGCATATTTAAATCACCATAGCGTGTGTGTGTGTGTGTGTGTGTGTGTGTGTGTGTGTGTGTGCATGTGTAAACCAGAGGTTGAGATGGAGATGTGTTCCTCACATTTCCCACTCTATATTTTGATCCAGTGTCTCTTACTGAATCTGAAGTTAGCCATATTGGTTAGATTCCCTGTCCATCAAACTCCATGGGCTCTCCTTTCTCACCCCATCAGTGTTCATCAGCGTTTACTCCAAGGACCCTTATGGTTCTTTCTGCTTAATGTTCCATTATTAGTTTAGAAAATAACGGGTTCTCAAGAAGACATTTTCATATGTATATTATTGCATTTTATTGTATTTATCCCCTAATGCTTCCTCTGCTCCCCATTACCTACTGCTTGTTTACCCCTCTTCCCAAGAAGTTCTTCTACTTTCATGCTTTTAAAAAATAGATATGAGAGAAAATATGCAATATTTGCCTTTCTGGGGCTAACTTATTTTACTTAACATGATTTCCACTTTTATATAGGTTCTTGAAAATGATGTATTCTTTTTCTTCTTTATGACTGAACAAGGAGGTTTTGTTTTTCAAAAATCTCTCTTGTGTATGCTAACACATTTTCTCTATCCATTTCTTTGTTGATGGGCTTCTAGACTGATTATATAACTTGGCTGTTGTGAATTGTGTAGCAATAAACATCAGTGTATGGGTATCTTCATAAAAGGATGACTTTCCATTTAAATATGATGATTTCTTTAAATTCATTTATTTCATTACTTGCTTCAATATTCCCTGAGAACATATTAAAAGTCAAGCAATACTTATGATGGCTTCATTCGAATGACTTTTCAAGGATGAAAATAACGCCATTTACTCCATCAATGTTGACAAATTCTTTAAGTAGAAAATGAATTCAGGTAAACTTACTAATAATTCAAGGTTTGAAATTTCAATTAATAGATTCAGAATAATTCTGTTAAATGTATAATATAGCATCTGTCAGTACTGAGAGTAGCATTATATATTTAATTAAATATATTAACATTAAATATGAAGAAACACATTTCTGTGTAAGGAGAATTTATAAAAACAGATTGTAGCAAGTAGTGTACCATGTGGTGTTAAAGCACTGGTTTTAATAAAGAGGCTTTAGAATAAAAGCATAATTGTTGTTAGTTATAATGCATGTATAATTTATAGTTTTACCTATTCTACCCCCAAAATATAAATGATAATTCTACATCCAAATTAAAACTGCAGATCTAAAAGTATCAAAAGTTGCTTATATACTTATATATCAACTTATACTGCACCCCGTACACATATATGTATACACATATGCATATACATATGCATTGTATATATACACATAAGCATATATAGATTTGCAGTGAGCCACTTAAAAAAAATAAGACCTTAACTAACCCTATATCTGACAGACAGCTAATATCTAAAATATATAAAGAGCTCAATAAGTTAGACACCAACAAACCAAATAACTCAATTAAAAAATGGGATACAGAGCTAAACAGAGTTCTTAGCAGAGAAATCTTGAATGGTGAAGAAACACTTAAAGAAATGTTCAACATTTTTAGTAATCAGGGAAATGCAAATCAAAATGACCTGGAAATTCTATCTTATACCCATCAGACTAGCTAAAATAAACACTGAAGCAACAGCACATGCTGGTGAGGATGCAGAGAAAGGGAAACGCTCCTCCACAGTTGGTGGGAGTGCAAACTTGTACAACAACTCTGGAAATCAATCTGGAAGTTACTCAGAAAGTTGGAAGTAGTTCTGAAGACCCAACTATATCACTCCTGGGCACATACACAAAAGATGCTCCACCATATCACAAAGACAGAGCTCCACTATATTCATAGCAGCTTTATTATTAAAATCCAGAAACTGGAAACAACCCAGATGTTCCTGGACTGGAGAATGAATACAGAAATGAGGCTCATCTTCACAGTAGAATACTATTCAGCTATTAAAAACAAGGACATCATAAAATTTGCAGGCAAATGGATGGAACTAAAAATTGTCATTCTTAGTGAGGTAACCCAGAAGACCCAAAAGGACATGCAAATTATGTACTCACTTATAAGTGGATATTAGCCATAAAATATAGGAACCCCATGATATACTCCACAGATTAAAAGAAGCTAAGCATGAAGGAAGGCCCAAGCAAGGATGCTTGAATCTCACTTAGAAGGGGAAAAATAATCATAGGTGGCAGATAGAGGGAGGGAACTGGGTAGAAGAGGGGATGGGGAGGAAAAATGGAGAGGTGACAGGATCAGGTGTGGGAAGAAATGGCTAGAGGATCAAGAGAATGAATGGAAATGGTGGCTGTCAGGTGTGGGGAATGGGGGATATCTCTAGAATGTGCCAGAGACCTGGGATAGGGGAAGCCTCCAGGAGTTAATGTGGATGACCTTAGCTGAGATGAATAGCAGTAGAGGTGTGGAACCTAAAGGGCCCACCTCCTGTAGCTAGGCAGGATGCCCTTGTGGAGGGATAAGGACACCAACCCACCTGCAAAACTTTTGACCCAAAATTTGTCCTGCCTAAAAGAAATGCAGGGAAAAAGATGGAAGAGAGACTGAGGAAATGGCTAACCAATAACCAGCCCATGCTGAGACTCATTCCATGGGCAAGCACCAAGCCATGACACTGTTAATGATACTGTTATGCATGTAGACAGGAGCCTAGCAAAAATGTCTTCCGAGAGGCTCCACCCAGCAGCTGACTAAAACAGATGCAGATACCCACAGCCAAACAGTGGATGGAACTTGGGGACTCTTATGGAAGAGCTGGGGGAAGAATTGAGGGCCCTGAGGGGATAGGAACTCCACAGGAAGACCAACAGGATCAACTATCTTGAATCCTTGTGAGGCTCTCAGAGACTGAACTACCAACCAAAGAGCCTGCATGAACTGAGGCCCCTAGCATATATGTAGCAGATGTGCAGCACAGGCCTATGTGGGTCTCTCAACAACTAGACCAGGGCTATCCCTAAAGATGTCGTCTGTCTGTGGAATACTTTCCCTTAACTGGGCTGCCTGGTTTGGCCGCACTGTGAAGGATGAGCCTAACCCTGCAAAGAGTTGATAGGCCAGGGTGGGGAGATACCTAAGGGGTTCCCCCACCCTCTTAGAGGGGAAGCAGAAGAACTGTGTGAGGAGACCTGAAAGGGAGACATAGATCTGTATGTAAAATGAATAAATAAAATAAAATAAATAAAAATATGAAACGTTGCTTATATACATATATACTCACCTATAATTTATGTATGTGTATATATGTATATATGTGTATATATATGCATGTACATAAATATGCTGATATTTGCATATACACATATAATGCATATATATACATGTATATATATATATGTATACACACACACACATGCATGTATGTATATTTACAGTGAGCCACTTTAAAAATAAGTTAAATATTCATGATGGTGATTGTTCTCTTTCAATTCTGTTGCTGTGATAAAACACTTGGACCAAAAGTAAATTAGTATAGGAAAGAGTTTATTTCACTTATTTATTTAAATTCATTATTTAAATTCATTTTTATTTCCTACACTTCCAGGTCAGAGTCTATAGTGGTTTGAATGAGAAAGGCTCCTCATAGTCCTGAGTATTTGAACACTTGATCTCCAGTTGGGAGTACTATTTGTGGAGGTTCAGGCAGTGTGATCTTGCAGCTGAAGGATATCACTGGGTGTAGGCTTTAAGATGGAAAGTCTCTTATCATTTCCAGTTTACTTTCTCTGCTTCCTGCTTGCCAAGACGTGTGGTCTTTGGTTACTGTCTGGGGCCACCATACCTGGGATGTGCTATTATGCCTCCCTACTAGGCTAGACTCATCATTCTGGAACTGTAAACCAATTTCTCCTATAAGTTGCCTTAGTCATGGTGTTTTACCATGGCAACAAAAAAGTAACTAACACATAGTTCATTGCTGAAGTTAGCCAGGGCAGGAACTTAGGACAGAAACCTGAAACTGAAACAATAGATTAATATTGCTTGCTCTCCTGTTTTCTGGCTCAATCACAAGCTTACATCTACTTAAGCTTTATTATATAACCCCAGACCATATGCCCAGGAAATGATGCCTACAGTGGGCAGGGCCCTCCTACATCAATTAATTCTATCAAGACATTATACAGTAGGCTGTGTCAAGGTGATAGCTAATGCTAATGAGGACTGTAACCAACATACATACATACATACATACATACATACATACATACATACATACATATGTACATGATATCTATATATATTACATACATACATACATATATATACATATATGTGTATATGTATATATAAAAAAGTACTCTAAGTTCTGATTTTATTTCCTTTAACTAGTTGAAACTATTTAATAGAAATTTAACACATGAATTCCCAAACCTAAAAGCTTTAGGTCTGCAAACAGTTCTTAAAGTGGTTTCCATAAAGTGAGGTAGGTAATAAAAATAATTAAAAATAATTTAAAATAAAAATAATTTAAAAAATTAAAGATGCATGCCTTTAATCCCAGCACTTGGGAGGAGGCAGAGGCAGGCGAATTTCTGAGTTCGAGGCTAGCCTGGTCTACAGAGTGAGTTCCAGGGCAGTCAGGGCTAAACAGAGAAACCCTGTCATGGAAAAAAAAACAAAACAACAACAAAAAAACCCCAAAAAAACAAAAAACAAAACAAAAAAACAAAAAAACCCCAAAGAAAAACAGACAGCTTTTCTATTTGAAGTGTGGTCACCGATACCTTTGGCATCCCTTGGGAATGTGTTGGAAATACAGTTTTATCCACACAACACAGAGTGATCAGATTCTTCATTTTCACAGGATTCCTGGGGGCATTTATATTCATATTAAAATTTAATAATCACTGGTATGTGAGACTTGATTTAGAAATCTGTCAGTTATACTCTGCAATGTCTTGCCACATGGGAAGAATACATCGGTGATACGTTCTTACTAGTTGAAAGAATGTATTTTTTCCCCCACAAGAGTGACAGGAAATTAAAGAATTCTATAAAGTCAAAGATCTAAATTTGGCAAAATATACATTATCATAAAGGATCAAATATAATTATAAACAAGAAACATGATGATAATTGAAAAATTTCCAGTGGAATCAAAAGCACAGTAATCATGAAAATGTTTGCTCTGCAACATTTACCCATCAATAATACAGAAATTCAGAATGAGCAGGGAAGGCAGATCTAAGCAAACAATACCTTAACTGATTTAGAGAAAGATTTTTGTCAAGTAAAAAAGAATCATATTATTTGGAGAAACCAGTTGAAAGGATTAATAAGCTTGAATCAATTAAGTATACATGGCAGGACTGAAAGTAATTGTGTAGTTTTACTTAAGAATTCTGTCAAGAAAAATACCACTAACAAATTGCTAGGAATAGACATGACTAAAATCTAACTAAATTAATTTATGCTAAAACAGTTATTCTAATTATTTTTGCTTAAAAATTAATCTCATTAAGTTCTATAATAATCAAAATCATCAACTGAGAACAAAGTCAACTGAGCAATAACAAAGAAAATTGCATTTCTTCGGGGCTAATTATGATTACAGTGCAGAAAACAGATTTAAACAGCCTTGAAAAGATACTCACAGGTTTTTCAAAATGGTGGCTGTATTTATGACTTTAAAAAACTGGGGGATTTGGAAACCACATCATTTTATTTTTCTTTAGTTATGAATTTTAAATTGGTATTGGCAAAAGCCCTGATTTGGAAGCTGGGTACTTTAGGGCAAGGACTTAACTGGATAAAGCTGAAGTTATGAATAATGCTTGCCCTCCAAGCCCAGTCCTCAGGTCAGCTCCTAGCAGGAGTAGGTTTGGGATGGGAGGGACATATCTGTAGACCAATTGGAAGGCTCACCTGCACAGATGTCTGATTCTCCTGTGACTTCCTTTCAACTCTGGTTTCAAGTGCCTGAGCTAGTGAACCTATGTTACTCTCTTTTAATGTTTTTACTTGACAATATAATACAATTTCATTTGTATTTTATGAATAATATTGTCTTAGTTAGGGCTTTATTGCTGTGAATAGACACTATGACCAAGGCAACTCTTATAAGGGCAACATTTAATTGGAGCTGGCTTACTTGTTCAAAGCTTCAGTCCATTGTCATCAAGGCAGGAACATGGAGACATCCAGGCAGGCATGGTGTAGGAGAAGCTGGGAGATCTATATCTTCATCTGAAGGCAGTTAGTGGAGGACTGACTTCTAGACATCTAGGGTGAGGGTCTTAAGCACATGCCTACAGTGACACACCTATTCCAAAAGGCCACACCTTCTCATAGGGTCACTCCCTGGGCCAAGCATATACAAACCAACACAGATATCATTGTAAAGAAACTAAAGCTATTTTGAATAGAATTATTTTGTGTATCCAGAAATATAAAACCAACTTGAAAGTCAATGCATATCCCCAAAATATCATATAAATTGAAGTTATTCTTCTAAATTATGGTGGCTAAAGTGGACAATATTGCAGAGAAGTAGTTATTTTTCTTGCCCTTTTTTTCTTTTCACATTATCCTTAAAAATTCTTTCCTTATTTTTAAATGTAGACTTATGTTGTCTATTTTATTAATGTGAGATAGAAAATTAAACCCCTGGAACTATAAATTTTAAGGGCTCAGAAGGTTCTCTGGTAAGGACAATAGCCATCTTAGTTTTGAGGGATGGTTAAAGGGGATGATACAGGACAGGTGGTAGTTTTAATTCCTTGTTTTATTTTGAATACATTTTCTCTATTTTGCCATCCTGTTCCGCTAACCTCATTCCTGGGGAGTAAGTACTTCCTTTTGTTCCTCTTTCTGTCTTGCTGTCTCTGTCTCTCTTAGTGAGGGGGGAAGAGTGGGTAGGAGGGGAAGGCAGAGAGGGAAGAGGGAAGGGAATAGAAAGGAGTACACAACAGTCCAGTAGATGTCCATTAAGGGAAACTTAGTTCCTTCTGGTCAAGAAGATGGAATCTTTTCAGTCTGGGTGACTGTACTGGCTAGTTTTGTGTCAACTTGACACAGCTGAAGTTTTCACAGAGAAAGGAGCTTCAGTTGAGGACATGCCTCCATGAGATCCAACTGTAAGGCATTTTTCTCAATTAGTGATCAAGGGGGAAGGCCCCTTGTGTGTGGGACCATCTCTGGGCTGGTAGTTTTGGGTTCTATAAGAGAGCAGGCTGAGCAAGCCAGGGGAAGCAAGCCAGTAAAGAACATCCCTCCATGGCCTCTGCATCAGCTCCTGCTTCCTGACCTGCTTGAGTTCCAGTCCTGACTGCCTTTGGTGATGAACAGCAGTATGGAAGTATAAGCCGAATAAACCCTTTCCTCCCCAACTTGCTTCTTGGTCATGATGTTTGTGCAGGAATAGAAACCCTGACTAAGACAGTGACCTAACATATCAAGTTACCCAAAACGTAAATGAATCAATTTAGTTGGTCTTGTTAATCACCCAGCCAAGGGACCAGCCCTCAGAAAGAGAGCATCATCCTTAGGATGATGGGTTCGGCTTAAGCCATACTAAGAAATTAGGGAGAGTAATCACCCTTTAATGAGATAATATAATATACTACTTTTTCTAGAATTCATCTGACTAGCAAAATCTCTAAGAGCTGATCTGCCACAAGGTTTGGCGGGTCTATCTATCTTTCTGAGTTAGAACTATTTTTATTTCTTGTCTCTTTCTTTCTGGTGCTGGCCAGGTCCTCGATATGCTTTTCTAGTTCTTTGAATTTCTTTAATCCTCCTCCAAATATCCCTTTCCCGCTGTGTGGCTGCTTGTCTGCAGTGTGATTCAACTCCTTGCTGCCTTAACTCAAATTCCATGGCCTTTCTCGTTGATTTACAGCTTTCACATCCTGGAGCTTTTCTTTCGAATACTAGTAAAACTGTTCTCTTTGAATACACGTTGGCTCTGCTTGATTTTTCAAACTTTCTCTGACTTGTAAGCTCTTCAGACCGTTCTTGCATTCCTAGACTGCATCTTGTATGTGGTTCAAACACATGAGATTTTGGGAGTGTTTATCCATGTATGTACATGCATAGGCCAGAAGAGGATGCTCTGAGTCTTGGGAAAGAGTCTCTCACTGAACTGAAAGCCAGTTTGGTTAAGCTGCCTGCCTAGCAAGCAGGATCTGCATGCCTGTTACTACCTGTCAGTGTCAGGGTTTCAGGCATTTGTAGCCAAGCCCAGCATTTTACAAGAGTGCTGGAGGTTTTAATTCAGGTCCTTGTATATAGACACAGCAAGTGCTCTTATTGAGCCTGCGTTGACTTCCCAGTCCTTACCTATGTTATTTCTTGGCATCTCCATTCTTACCATTCTTGTCTAAGCTCTAGTCTCTCCCCTTGTTGAATGAAGCACCCTTTAAATTATGCATGGCCACTTTATATAAGAGTTAAATGTTAACACAGCAATGGAGCAACTTCTATCTCAAGTCCCGTTTGTACTATTCCCCAATGGCTTTTAATCTCACTACCATAAATCCTAAAACTCAGCACAGCTCCTCAAGTTGATTTTCCTCTAGATTGTACAGATTGTAGCACAATAACACAATGACTAGTCACTTGTATGACTTTGGTTTAATCACAGAGTCTTCGACTAACAAAAATGCCAAGATGATGTTGCTATTACCATACCACCGCTGTCAATATTACATCTCATGCTTTGCTGTTTTATATCTATGGTACCACGAGACCCACGGCACTCACTGTTTTGTAACACTGGCTTAACTTTGGGGAGGTATTCCATTTGGTGACTCAGCTCACTTCTGGAGTTATAGAAAGTACATTTTCTTCCTAATTCTGTTGCACACGATTATTAGTCAATAATTTATCCCTTTAGTGGATTACTTTTTAACCAGTGTTTGTTTCCAGATAGTCTTTCATCTGTCTAATGTAGGACTTGCCTTTCTGGCTCTTAGTCATTGAACACTAGAGAAATATAGACTTGTTTAAATATGATTATGAGCAAATCACATTACAATGTAATTTTCCTGAGTCACAGGCACCATCCAATTTCCACTCAAAGCCCACAGTGTTGTTTGTTTCAACCTTTCCAATTATCTCTATTGTGAATCATTCATGTTTACATTAGAGAATTGATTTTGCTACAAAGATAGTCTTCCAAGGGCGGTTCAGACAGTAGCCATCTCTCATATTCTCATCCTTAGGAGAAACTATTTTCCATGCCTTTTATTGAGCTAATAAATAGATAATATAGAAAAGAGTAAATTGATGATATACTCTGCAGTTTCTGATGTAGAAATATTTCACTCATTCAGGATCTACTCTGTGTAGGTGCTACAGGCTGAGCCCACTTAGTAGCATGAGCTATTTTCAGGGTAGCACCAGTTACCATGTGGCTGTGGGTCGATATTTGGGTTAAGTGGTCCCCAGGCGGGCTTCAGTTTCTTGTGTCCTATATGTGGGGAGTTGCAAGCAAAGTGAGGAAGTGTATTAAGGAAGGGAGCAAAAGAACTCAAATGATATGTACTCACTGATAAGTGGATATTAGCCCAGAAACTTAGAATACCCAAGATATAAGTTACAATTTGCAAAACACATGAAACTCAAGAAGAACGAAGACCAAAGTGTGGACACTTTGCCCCTTCTTAGAATTGGGAACAAAACACCCATGGAAGGAGTTACAGAGACAAAGTTTGGAGCTGAGACGAAAGGATGGACCATGTAGAGGCTGCCATATCCAGGGATCCATCCCATAATCAGCCTCCAAACGCTGACACCATTGCATACACTAGCAAGATTTTGCTGAAAGGACCCAGATGTAGCTGTCTCTTGTGAGACTATGCCGGTGCCTAGCAAACACAGAAGTGGATGCTCACAGTCAGCTATTGGATAGATCGCAGGGCCCCCAATGGAGGAGCTAGAGAAAGTACCCAAGGAGCTAAAGGGATCTGCAACCCTATAGGTGGAACAACATTATGAACTAACCAGTACCCCGGAGCTCTTGACTCTAGCTGCATATGTATCAAAAGATGGCCTAGTTGGCCATCACTGGAAAGAGAGGCCCATTGAACATGCAAACTTTATATGCCCCAGTACAGGGGAATGCCAGGGTCAAAAAGTGGGAGTGGGTGGGCAGGGGATTGGGGGGGAGGGTATGGGGGACTTTTGGGATAGCATTGGAAATGTAAATGAAGAAAATACCTAATTAAAAAAAAAGAAAGGGAGCAGTGAATGGAAGCGAAAAGAAAGTTCAATAGCTTAGATTGCTCAGTGTATGGAGAGTTCTGTCTCATTTGCAAATCATGGACTTTTTGGTGCATTTGCTGTATGCTACACATGGTTCTACATATAAGATCATTTGTGGTATGTATCGTTAGCATCTTGAATTTCTAGCCAGGAATGTATGCTTTAATATTATAATGGGTCTCCAGGAACTCTGGAGAGCCTTTGTTCCTGTGCCATTGGACAGATTTAGTTTGTTCCTGGCTGGTAGGGTACGGAGGGTCGGGTTGAGGAAATGTGTGCATCCCCAGCTGTCTTAGTCAGGGTTTCTATTCCTGCACAAACATCATGACTAAGAAGCAAGTCGGGGAGGAAAGGGTTTATTCAGCTTACACTTCCAAATTGTTGTTCATCACCAAAGGAAGTCAGGACTGAAACTCAGGCAGGTCAGGAAGCAGGAGCTGATGCAGAGGCCATGGAGGGATGTTCCTTACTGGCTTGCTTCCCCTGGCTTACTCAGTTTGTTTTCTTATAGAACCTAGGACTACCAGCCCAGGGATGGCACCATCCACAATGGGTTGGGCCCTCCTACCCTTGATCACTAAATGAGAAAATGCCCTACAGCTGGATCTCATGGAGGAATTTCCTCAAGGGAGGCTCCTTTCTCTGTGATAACTCCAGCTTGTATCAAGTTGACACACAAAACCAGCCAGTACACAAGCTCTATTTTCATACGCTAATTTGAAGGCTTTGTGTAAAGCCTTCCACACTTCACTTTCTGTCCTATTCTGCCTCAGTGTGACACTACTGTGCTATTTAGAAAAATGAAGCTTTAGAGGTGGGAAGATTTCTTTGTATATCAGGTTAAACTGCTGGAAGAGTAGCAGATGGGTGATTGTAGACTTCTGGCTGGAAGCTCTGAGCAGGGAATGTCCTACACAGTAGTTCACGGGAACTGTAGACTTGAAGACCCCAGTACTATGGGTCTTTTTTATACATCCTTTGTAGCCCAAGGAAGGGCTTGAATGCATGGCAACTTTCTGACAAATACTTAGTGAGAATGAAGATTCCAATTTAGAAATACCAGGATACCATAGTATAGAAATGAATGGATGAGTTTCAACAACTTATTTTTTTCTGGCTGTTGGACTTAGGTGGAATACAAAATAAAGATAGAGGACAAGCAAAAATAATGGGGGGGGGCAGTGGATACGGGTATTTACTTTATGAATCAAATTTCAAGTGAATTTGTGTTGTAAATCTTGAGATAGTATGTAATTGTATAATTTCACTTGAAGATTTTGATAGCTCTCTGATTGCTTTCAGACATATACATTTCCTTACATATAATAGCATTCTTTGAAATATGAATGATGGTTTTAAAAAAAACAAGTGCCTTGCTTTCAGACATCTATTAGGCTGCTTTGTGTGTGTCTCCGTGGAGATGCAGTTAATCTTGTCGGTAGGTAGGACAGACCATCTCTTTGAATTCTACTGCATTCTTAAAACACTCCACTCAACCAATACAGGGCAAATTCTTATTTGTCAATTATGTGCAAAGAGATGTCACGCCCATTAAGTCAGTGTCTCAGAACAGAAACCAACTACTTCCACCTCCAAATGCTTTCACTGAGTGACAATAAGATCAGGATTCAGAGTAGCTTTGTCAGCTGTTTATCATCCTTCTCCTCATAATTGAAACACACTGCTAGCTTTGCCAGAATATCAATGACTTCCTAGTGGACACAGCACCTGTTCAACCCAGCTTGTCTCTAATAAGGTTTGGGGCGGCCATGAGACTGCTGCTTTTGGTCATTGAAAAGGAGCCTCGGTTCCTGTGCTCTCAAACCTAGTGGGCAAATTTGTTCCAAAGAAAACTCTGCCTTTTGAAACATATTTTTACTTATTTGTTTGCTTATTTATTTATTTATTTATTTATGTGTGTGGGGGGGGGGCACATGCCTGCACATGTATGTGTGTCATGGCATATGTTCAGAGGACAGAGAATAACTTGTCAGTTTTCCTTTTCCACCATATAGGTCTCACAGATTAAATTACAAACATTTGGCTTGACAGCAAATACTTGCGCCTACCACACCATCTTACCACCCACAAGGCAATACTTTATATTCACAAATAACTGAGTTAGGCAAGGATACTAAGTCAGTACTCTTCCTAGGAGATATGAGATGTCTCTACTGACATACAATTTCAGCTCAGACTTTCTGAAGATCCTAAACTCACTAAAGGGTGACTTTATATAGGAGGCTTCTGCCAAAACCCTTCTGTTTCTGTGGAGTCAGACTTCTATCATGTGTTAGAGGGGTTTCCAGGGCTTCCCTGTATTTATGTGGTAATACCTGTACAGATATATTTCCATTCTGGTATCTGCTTGTTGAACACCTAACACAAGCACCAGTAGTGACCTTTCCTTAGCAGTACATCCCTAAAAATTATTACTGAAAAGATGGCATGGCACCAAATATGTCAAATAGACCAGTGTCTTGGTAAGTCTTGCATCGAGTGAGACAAAACTTATCTGAGTTCAATCTCATTTCTTAATTTCCTCCTTTGGGCACCAACCTAATTGTCTTAGGGTTTCCATTGCTGCAAAGAGACACCATGATCAAACAACTCTTATGAAGGACATTTAATTGGGACTGGCTTCCAGTTTTAGAGGTTCAGTCCATTATCATCATTACAGACAGCATGGCAGCATCCTGGCAGACATGGTACTAGAGGAGCCAAAAGTTCTACATCTTGATCTGAAGGCAGCCAGGTGGAGACTGTCTCCCTCAGGCAGCTATGAAGAGGCTGATTCCACACAGGACAGAACCTGATCAGAGGTGCTGTCAAAGCCCTCTTGCACAGTGGCACACTTTCTTCAACAAGGCCACTCCTCCTCCAATTAGGTCACACCTCCTAATAGTGCCACTCTCTGTGGCCAGTCACTCAAACACATGAGTCTCTGGGAGCCAAACCTATTTAAACCACCACACCCCATCATGGATACACTCTAGACAACCTTATCTGTCACGTCTGTGTGTTGAGATCTCTAGTCATTGACTCATGTACCATGCTGTAGACTCACCTTCCTGTGGTGTGATCTTCTTAACTCTTAAGTATCATAAGCTCTTAAACCTGACTATGGTCTCAAGTTCAAATGAAGCCGGAGGTTAGTCCCAGGGACCGTGGAATCGCTACTCAGTGATAACAGCTGTCAATGGGGGATTTAATTTGATCTTTTAAAATGGGAAGCTTCACTTACAGCTTTACTGACTTCTAAAGGGATTGCTAAGTTCTAAGCATCACGCTGATTGCTAAGCATGTTTTATCTCTAGCAATTCTTATAGTGGCCCTCCTATCAGGTAAATTCGGTCACTGCCTTATTTAACAGATAAGCTATAAGCTACTATTCATCAGAAGTCTCACACTGGATGGTGGGGCCAAGTAAGGTAATATCAGAAGTTCTGCTCTTGCTTTAAATTTTGTACCATTTTTTCTTACAATTCAAAGCCTCATACACCTGGCTAATTCATTTAATTGTGGAGGCCTGATATTTCACATATATAATAATGTATGTCCTTTTTTCTTGTGGCTTTGTCATGTTAGATAATACACGGTCTTATTTAGTTTGCATTATAATTCAAGGTAGGAAACTTTTCTTGTATTATTCCCAACAGTATAATGAAATGCAACAAAATTTAAGTCATATAGTACAGTGACTTCATCATTGTTCATAATTCTATAGATTGGAAGTTGAATGGTTCTCTTACCGGTTTAATCTATTACCATTTGTAACCTTTGGCATCTCATGGTTACATCAGGGTTACAGTTTCTTAAGTGGTCTCTACCATGTTTTTGGAGGTTGACATAGACTGAGACTCTTTAGATCTTATACCTAAGGCCTCTGAACATTTACTAGATAGAATAAGCCGACTATATCCTAGCTTGATGTACTCAGGATTTAATAATAGGGAAAATTGACATATGCACCTGCAACTTGATACTTCCTATGTCCTCAGCAGCCAACCCGGAGGAGGGGAGCAGCCATGCCACACTGCAACATGTCATTGTAACATTGAATACACTGTACACATCGCACTTAGAAATGAAGCAAAGTAGAGCAAGAGGATTAAAATCAAGCTTTCTGATTGTCTCCTTTCTCCTTCTGTTCTATTGTGTTCTGCATCATGGTGGTTAATCTTAATTGTCTACTTAATTGGCTTGAGAGACTTGATTGGCAAAACATATCTTAATGTGAGTTGTGGGAAAGAAATTGGGAGAAAGAGCGAGATCAAGAGAGCGAGAACAGGAGAGACAGGGGGTATGGAGAGATGTGAGAACACTTCCAGGGGATGTACAGACAAAATACTCTGACATAATCAGGGATTTGATCCATCTATGGATTCAAAATTTGAACGTATCGGTGATGAAATGTGATGGAAATTGGGAATCAGAAAGAAGTGACCCACTTTCTCGATGCAGAGAATATTCACCCAGGCTCTTTCCTGTCTCAGGCCTGCTTACTTGTTGCTGTAAATTAAACAGCTGTGCTCCTCCACACCCTTCCTCCACACTTGAGAGACTAACACCTCTGAAATCATGACTTAAGTCCTGCCTTCGTAAGTTCTTTTTTTTTTAAATCTTTTTTTTGGTTATTTTATCTATTTACATTTCAAATGTTATCTCCATTTCTGGTTTTCCTTCTACAAGCCCCCTATCCCATTCCCCCTTCCCTCTGCTTCTATGAGGATGCTCTCCCTATACCTGCCTCACTGTCCTAGCATTCCCCTATGCTGGGGCATCGAGCCTCCACAGGACCAAGAGCTTCCCTTCTCAGTGATGCCTGATAAGGCTGTCCTCTATTACATATGCAGCTGGACCCATAGATCCTTCCATGTGTGTTTTTTGGTTGGTGGTTTAGTCCCTGGGAGCTCAGAAGGGTCCAGTTAGTTGATACGGCTCCTCCTATGGATTTGTAATCCCCTCCAGCTCCCTCATTCCATCCCCTAGCTCTTCCATCGGGGTCCCCAGGTTCAGTTCTATGGTGATGGATGGCTGTAAGCATCCACATCTGTATTGTTCTTTAATGTTCAGGTCTTTGTCACAGCAACAGGAAAGAGAAGGAACACAGCAGTGGAACTTTCTGCCCAGTAGTGTTACTGGTGCTGGCTGAGACAGATGATGGAAAGGTACTCTTCAAGTTTGGCCATGTCGTTCAATGGCACAATTCTCTTGGCTGATGCAGTGAGTAAGTTTTGACAAGGTCATTACAGCTAAGTAATTAGATTAGAACTTGAACACATATTCTGACCACTAGCTTATTGGTCTTAACTGTATCATGAATTGACAGGTCTGTAATACTTGTGACGCCCCTGTTCCATATCTCTTGCAACTAGCACTAATTGATCCTGCTTGAAGCTCAAAAATGAAACTTATGAAGTTCCTGTTATAACCCATATTGTCTTTTATAGAAATAAACAGTGAAAGTCATTGATCATTTCCTTTGGGTGGATCAGAGCTATCTCGGCATAATTCGAGCCTTTACAGTACAAGATGCAGGTTATTTTTTAGTCAAAGCAATTCTACCTCTCCCTCAAATTAGAGATTTACTATTCTGGTTACCTAGGCTAGGTGCAGTTCAGGGCTCCAAGACAAATCATTTCTTGACTGAACTTTCCCTCTGTCCCTCTCTTTAATTTTGTTCATGTTCTTTCTCTCTCATTTTTCTTCACTATGTCCCTGTCTCTCTTAAAGGCATAATTAGCACATCTCTTGCATTTGGAAGTGAAATCCTGCAGAGAGCACTATTATACTGCAAATAATGAATGCACCCAAACTGCAGTAAAGTTGCCATGTGGAGTCAGAACTTTAATGCCCTGCACATCTGCAATGGGTAAATCAGAAGGAACTATTGTTGAGCTTGTTCCATGATTTCTGCAGCCAGTGTGAGTTTTGATCAAAGCAGTTGTTTAATGCTTCCCAGTGTTGCCTTGCTGCAGTAATGGATGTAGGCATTAGAAGGATGCCCACTGTTTTCAAGAATGAAAAGGGATATATTTCCACAGATTTCCAGAGATCTGTTTGTACATGATACCTGCTGAGATTTGTTTTTGTTTTTGTTTTTAAAGGCAGGGATGCTGTGATTATCAAGGTGTGTAAAAGCAAATTAGAAGTGTATATTCTTCAGAAAATTTACCCAGATGAAATGGGCCACATATGCAACTGTGGAAAAGCTGGGTGAAGTTCATTATGCAGTCTCAATTGTTTTACATAACTCTTCTTACTACGTGATTTTTCAGTCAACATAAAATTTTACCTTTCTCGTGATTTCTTTTTAAAAATGTAAGAGTCAGAGTAATTTCTAGACTTATTTTATCTTGCTTCCATGGAGGAAAATAAAGAATAAAACAAGCAGAAATAACAAAAATTCATGCAAGCCTCTATCAGTAATATTTTAGAGCCTATGAGTTATGGCTGTAGTTCTTTAAGATGACTAGAGTACAAACACCATCACCAGCACTGTACATAGCAGATGGGAGTGTCTGTCCCTGCACAGAACCGCATGAGCTCTTCATGTGGTTCAAGTTGTTCCAAGACAGATGTTCTACTTTATCTATATTCCCATGTAACTATACCTATAGAAAGACGAAAGAGAGAAAGAAACCTTTAGTTCTTAGGTCACACAATCTATTATTTCCCTTCTTTATGTAAACAAATGGAAGTATTCTACAACTACTGAAAAGTAATAAAACTGCCTGTGTTTCACAAATGTTTGGAATGAAGTCTATGTGGCATACACACATGCATTTAGTCATTTACTCATTGTAGGTCATGTAGTTTCATGTGTGGCAGTAGAGCTACCATGTTCATTGAAACAGCTTCTGAAAGTCACCCTGTAATTAATTTTATTTTTTGACCCAGATGCGTCTGTTATATAGCCATTAGTTATGAGATGCTTATACAGTTATTTGTCCTGTTTTCTTCCTTCAGTGAGATCTTAATGGATCATTTCTTCTGGAAAATAACCCGAATAATAATTTTGTCAAGTCTATAGTAACACACATGTACACGCAAAGGGACGCAAAGGTGTGATGGCTTAGCCATGAATTTCATACACATAAATGGCAAAGTGAAAAGAAAATAACTAAAACAAACAGATGATGATGTAATTGTTTGGAGAATAAATAATGAGGAACTGGGGCCATACAGCTGTCAGAAAGAATGGAAAGCATTGTCTCTATTTGTGCTATGAAAAGTTCAAAGTATCTGAAGAAATGCTTCAAAAATGCATCTCTATGGAATTTTCAGCCTGGATAATTCACAATGACAGACATAGACACAGGCAGTGTCATAAAAACTCATGTATACACTACCTTGAACCTAGGGCATAGTAATGTTAATCAAATTTATCCTCCTGTTATATGGATGATTTAATTCACACCAGGACCCTATCGTACATTCTTGAAGTTCCTTGAAGTCACAGATACTTCAATCTTCCACCTGACCATCATATGTGGCTTCCACTGTTGAGTGTGTATGCCTGTGGGATGGTCAAATCTAACTGTCAACATTTTTACCAAAAGAATTTATTTTCATATTTCTAAGTTTTTTGCTACCTGTATGTGTTTATACCACACATGTACTTGGTCCTTGTGGAGACCAAAGAGGCCATCAGATTCAGAAACCAGAATTATGATGGTTGTGAGCTAAAATGTGGGTGTTGAGATAACGTGGGTCTTCAGCAAGAGCAACCAGTACTCTTAATCACTAAGCCGTCTCTTCAGTTGCACTTATTTTCAACTCTATACAGCTTAGATTCACCTCTGAAGTGAAGCACAATGAGAAATTGTGAATGTTGGGTTGGCATATTGGTGTGTCTATGGAAGATTGTCTTAATTCAGTTATTTGATGTGGAAAGACCTAGTTCACTGTGGGTGGTACCATTCGGAGAGTGGCTATATCCAGTGGAGCATCAGTAAGCAATTACATACACATTCCGTTCCCTCTGTTCTTGGATGTGATATGACTAGGGTTCCTATCTTGGCTTCCCTACAGTGATGGACTATAACCTAGAATCATAAGCCAAATAAGCCATTACCTCCTAAGCTGTTTTGGGTCATGCCATTTCATCACAGTAACATATACCAACTAAAACAAGCACTGCATTCTTTTGTTTCTTTTGTTTTGAGTCAGGGTCTCCATGGAACTCACCATGAATTCTAGATTTGCCTCAAAATCTGAAGTCTGACTGCCTTTGCCTCCTGAGGCTGGGATTAAAGTAATGAGCCAGCAGGCATGGCATCAGCTTGCATTCTTAAACATGTATCATACTGTAAGTGCCCAGTACATTCTGGGCTATCCACCAGGGGTCACCACCTTTGACACACCTGATCGAATAGACTATTGCCCCTGTCCTTAACACAGAGAATGCCTCCCTTGACACATTTGATCAGTGTCCTAATAACCCCTTCCTTTCTACCCAAAGTCGCAAACCTCCCCACTTCTGAGAAATAGCATGAAAATAAATTCAAGTAAATATCATCACGTTGTCCCGTGTTCTGGCTTTGCTTGGGACATTGTTCAGACAAAAGAGGCTGTGTGGTTAGTTTTTGAGAGGGTTAAGCTTTTGTTTTTCTGTCTTGTTGTTCTTTTGCAGCATCTGTTGGCTTAGACTTGGTGTACTTCGTAATGCACCTGTGTAGAACATGGCCAATTTAATAGGAAAGGGAAGAAAGGTGAATGTAACAGGGGGAGAAGAGGGAAAACCATTCAAAACATTTTCAAATTATGAACATCAGCCTTTCAGATTTTAATTCAAAGTAAGAGCCTTACTGATGCCCATGTGAATGCATCTGCTCACATTGTCTCTGATGTCCTTGAACTTCTACTTAGGCAAACAGGAGATTAGACTTTAGTTTCTGTGTCACAGAGAAGGCCATGGCTGATGTGCAGACATGACCTTGATCTCCATAAGCACCAATGTTCCATTGCTTTCTCCATCTCTGAGGACTGCCCTTGCTTCTGGAAGACTGGCTCCTTACAGGATAGTCTCAGTCACTCGATTCTCTGCTGTCTCAATAGCTTTGGGGATCTCCTCACATTGCTGCTGCTTCTAAGGTTTTGTGGGGATCAAAGAGACTCCACCAAGTGCTGCTGGAAAATAGAAAATATAAACCAAGTAGGTACCCTATTCTGGATCAGTTCATGGCAAATAAGTTGGTTGCTTGCTTTGAGTGCTACATGCTGGGAGTCCTTTAATGACTTGGCAGCAAATACAAACCACAGACTAAGGAGTCCGGGCAGGTGTGTAAAAAATGAAAATATGCTAGTCTGGCTCTTGGGATTTTACAGTCTTTGCTCTTTTGTCTGTGCCTTTTAGTATGAAGGGTGCTTTAGAACTTCACTGGGAATTGACTTAAATCTGTGTGAAAGTGTTCAACAAGGTGTGGGCAGGAGGGTATCACAATAAATGAAGATTGTCATCTACAGATGACAGTGAATATGTGCCTGATTAAGAGCTGGTGAAGCACAGGTTTCTCTGTTTCCTTGGACTGTTTTCATTTTTCAGTGTCCTGGCATTGTGTCACTACTATCTGAAGGCTGTCTATCCACCCATCTCACCAAAATCATTGTATCTTTCTGGCTTCCTCTTCCAAGTTCAGTCCTCGATAGCAGTTTTTAGCAGTATTCATAAGTCTTAGATCTCAAATGGTTTTGTCCTGTTTTGCACCACAGCAGCTTGCAGGCTAAGTTTTACAAAGTTAATTTCAAATTTTCCTTTTCCAAGTGAAGAACTTAACTTTAAACAACCTGTATGTCCTAAGCTTTGAAGGGGGTATAGTAATGCAAATTTAGAGTGATTTAATAGTTAACAGAGTGCAAGCCTGGATCTTGACAGACTAGAAAGAACATGAAAAAGTGGATCAGTCTTATCTGCTCTGAACTATGGATACAGTTTCTAATTAAAAGGACGTCGTAGATTAATAATATGCAGTTTCTCTTTTTAATCATATGTATGTAATTGGTACACTTTAACTTTAATGAAATATGGTGGTTCCTTTTGGTCTCCACTAGGAATGGTTGGTTCTTTGATAGACCTAAATTTTAACTTTTAATAACAGATGTGCAATGCTTGTGTTTTTTTTTAAAATACACTCCATAAAATAACAATGAAGTAAAAATAATAATAGAAATGTAGACTTTCTATCAGAATATGGCATCGTTGCCTTCACAGAGATCCTGTGATCTCACTTTATATTTTATATATTCAGAGACACTTATATTGCAAAATGGTTAATTTGTGCACATTACATAGTAAGCTATAAAGATCAATTCCTAACTTCCCAAGAGAGTTATATATAAATATGAAGCCACAAAGAAACCACTCAAAATAAATGGATATAGCTGCACATACATTAAAAACTTATTTTATCAACAATTATGAATAAAATTGAAATATCAGTATAATGGACTGAGGAAAAAAATGCACCTCCTGGCTATAGGTTTTGTAAAAGAATAAGTACATTTTAGCATTTGGTTTTGTGCCAAGGAGAAAGTAAATTCTATTCCTTATGTAGATTTCAAAGATAAAAGAGTCAACTTCACATGGCAAGCAACTGGATATTAAAGTAGACATGAGTTGTTTAGTTTGGAAATTACATGGGGAGGCCATAAAATACACAAAACTGGCATTTTAGAATTAGAAGAAACTAAGGCTGTTAAAAGAAGCCAGGGATTAAATACAGGCCATAAAATATTATGTCCTTTTAAATGAGCGTGAATGACCTCAACAATACATCAGAGCAGTGACTTTTAATGTGGTAATTTGTACACAGCTTTTATATAAGCCAATAGCATCTCCCAAAATCACAACTCCACAGATGCACTTTCATACAAATCAAAGAAATATGAAAATTCAGCTAGCTACAAAGTAAATCTATAATGACAGTAAGTATTATGAGCCATCCAACCATTTGTGTACTATTACAGATGTGGAAACTTTAATTTAAAACTAGGATAAAGAAGATTAAAAAGAAGATACAATCATAACCATAAATAAATAGCATCTACATGTTAAAGACTGGAAGGTATTTTTGAGAGACATCTAGAAAAGACAGAAATATGGAAAGTCAGCATAATAGAAAGATATTTGAATATGCAGAAAGTGTAGACATCAGTCAACACTTCTGTATGAGTATTATTTTTTGACAAGCTTTCAAGTTTGGCCTCAAACTTGCAATTTCCCTGTCTTGACTTTCTCTGTATTGGGATTGCAGGCATGTGCCACGACACCTAACTCTAAAGCTTTTTGAACTTAATTGATTAAGTCTTAAATTAAAAAATACATGTGAAAACCATTTTTAGGAAAGGATTTTGTCAACTGAAATCTATAACCTGATAAAATAAATTAATAAAAATCATAACATTTAAACCACAACACATAAAAATTTACAAGTAAAATGGTGTTACAGACCAGTTGAAAAAAATATGCCAAAAGTGTACTTGTAATAGTTAGGAAAAATGGACCTCGCAGAACAAATAGCTGAAACATTTCTGATCCTTCACCGTGTGAAAATTGCCATGGGAGCACCAACGCCAGAGCATTCTGGGAAGTAGCTGAAAACTCCCATTAGTCTACAGAGTCCTCAGCAGAAAGACAGGTATGGATGGGTAAGGTGGGGAGTGTTCATTGATGGGAGGCTGGTGATAGGTGGTTGTAAAGGAGAAGGCAATATGGATCGAGAAAAAACAAACAAACAAACAAACAAACAAACAAACAAACAAACAACGGTATGCCTAAAAGGGAAAGTTGTTTTTATTTTAATATGGAAAGAAAAGTACTGGAGAAAAGTTTATGCACAGAAATAAAATGCCATTATTCAAGTCAGAGTATAAGGTAAAATGTTGAGGTGCGAGCAGAGCAAAGCATTACTTAATGCTATAAGATTTATTTTTATTTCTATTTTACGTGTTTGGGTGTCCTACCTGCATGTGTGGATGTGTAGCACATGTGTGTAGTGTCCCCCAAGGGCAGAAGAGGGTGTCAGGTGCCTTGACACCCTTTTGCACGTGGAATTGCCAACACTGTAACTGCTGAGCCATGTCTCCGGGCTTGAAACGCTTTGTTATTTCAGTGATTAGAAATACGATAGAATCAAGGGTTGTCATGATGTCATGATGTCCTTTAATTCTGCTGAGGTTATAACAGGCCCTGCCAAAGTACAACCCCAATTTCTGTTTTTGCAGGCGAAGTTCTATTAGACACATATCTATTTGTGCCCATTTATTCATGAAGTATTTCAGGCAGATTTTTGCCCTTTGACTGAAAAGAGGGTGTGGAATGGACATTGTGCCATGGAGAAAATGTAATATACTTATTGTCTGGTTGTCGAGATAATTTATAGATAAACTTTGACGATTCCTTGTTTTAAACAGTGGTCTGAGCCAAAAGGAGAAACTGAACAGAATTTTAATAAGGCTGTACTAGATGTTCTTAGGGAATAAAAGAACAAAAGTCTGGTCCCTCATTCTATTTACAGGATTCACACTGGTAAAATGATTCAGAAACACTAAACACTGACAAACAACTCATAATATGCTTTTAGGTAACAAATATATTTTTATATCTTATACTTAGGCAGTTAGCCTTATGTAGCACAGACCAGGACCATCTGAAAATATCAACTAATCTAGAAACAATTCAATCAGGGTTGGAGTTTAAAATAAAGATCATCTTTAAGTTATGTGAAGAGAATGAAGCGGACCCACTAGCAAATTGCCTCTCAAAATGTGGCTTAACAGGCTTAAGTCAACTGGCTTCCATAAGAAAACTGGGTCCCTAAATACCCAATAAAAAGCAGTTGGGGTTTTCTTAAGAAATTAATCTTTCAAGATTGTGGAAGACACAGATGGGAATAAAGATAACTATAGGACCTCTTTCTTTCTTTTCTTTTTCTGTTTTCATGTGTGTGGCTTTGATATGCATTTGCCTGTTTGTGCCTATTTGCATGTGTGTGCATTGGTCGCATGTTGTCAGGGAAGTATGTGTGCATGTGTGTGAATGTGTGTGCATGCACGTGAAGGCCAGAGCTTGATGTCAGGGAATATTCTTAATTGTTCTTCCAGTTCATTCATTGAGGCAGGGTATCTCAATGAAACCTAGATCTCAGCTACGTGGCCAGGAGTCAGTTTGCTCTGTGGATTCCATCTCTGGCTTCCATTGCTGAAATTACAGGTGGGCTGACACACTCATCTTGAGTTCATGTGAGTCCTGGGAGCCTGAACTCAGATCTTCACAGTTGTTTTAGCCATTAAGCAACTGTGATATGCCCAGTCTTTCTCTTCTTACAAGGACAGCAATCATTGTGTGTGGCCTTCACCTCTGTCTTCCTTTTATCCATATACTCCTGAAAGTCCTGACTTCAGATACCATCACATTGGCTATGAGAACCATATAACCTTGGAGACACACATTTTAGTCCACAACTCCTACTATGTGGAAATAAATGGAGGCAAGATGGACAACATGAATAAATGAGATATGGCCCTTGTTGCCAGACATTTACATTCCAATGGAGACAATTTGTTCCAGCATGTGTTATGACAACCCCAACTTCTCTGTACCACATGACTACCTCAGACACTTGATTAGACTGAAGAATTCCCATTCATAGGTTGTCCATAATATTTTTCTCATTGAGAATATAGATAACTACATAGATTCAAATGGAAACCACAGAGAGAGAGGGGGGGGGTCTAAGAACATGGCAAGTGGAAGCATTCAAAGCTTTCTACAGCTCAATTATTTTATCTCATTTTTTTCTTAGACCCAAAGTTAAGACACTGTACACTTATTGAGCCAAGGACACGACAAGATAGTTATTCTACAGTGACAAATATGAAAAGCACCATAATAGAGCTATTAGTAAGGCGTAGAAAGAAACTAACTATTTTAGTGCAGTTGGGAAGATGGCTCAATAGGTAAAGTGCTTAGAGTTCAAATAGGACCTAAGTTTGGATCCCCAACACTTGCGTAAAGACCAATGCCACAGTGTGTGTCCATAAACACAGCACTGGGGGGTGGGCAGAGACAGGTGTATCAGAGGCTCACTGGGCAGCCAGACTAGCAAGAATGGCTAGCTATGGGTTCAATGAAAAACACAGCTCAAAAATAAATTGGAGAGAGATTTAGGAAGATGCCCAAAGTTGATCCCTGGCTTTCACAAGTACCTGCTCAAGCAAGTACAATTGCACACACATATGTACACACACACAAAGGCACTCAGGGAAAGAGACAATTGGCTTGAGACAGACTGTGAATGATTCAGCTATCTGATGAGTGAACTAAGAAGGTTTCAGTTAGAGTACAAACAGGAAGATTGCTTCCATTAAGGCTGGAAAATCATACAACTTTTATAGTTAAAAGTGGATATGAAGCCAAGTGCAGCTGAATGTAAATTTTAATTGATAATAGACTCTATTATTATATTATCTATTTTATAACAGATGGTAGAATCTATTATTATATAATCTATTTATTATTATTATTATTTATTATTATTATTTTGAAATGGATCTATAGCCCTAAGTTCAGACTGGCCTTGAACTTGCTATGCTACTGAAGATGACCCTGAACTCTGATTCCCTGCTTCCACTGCTCAAGCATTGGGATTGTAGACATTTACAAGCAGGCCTGGGATACACTCTACAAATTAAGTTGCATTTTTTGCCCCTGATAATAGAATCTGAATTCAGACTCAAGTAATCAGGCTCAAAATTCCTATTCTCAACTCTTTATTTGGGCACTGCTGGTTCAGTGAGACTATCAGATGAGCTACCAACTAAGGGTATTTAGGAAACTAGAGAAGAAAGAATATAAGAGAGAAAAGAAACTAATCTGACATAGAAGAGTTAGAGAAGCTTTTATTATAGGTAACACATAGGTCTCAAGGCAGGTCTCAAGTTATTTGGTATTTTGTTAAAGGGAAAATATTAGTGAAAACAATATAAACTTGGTGCCAAGGTCATCTAATTTAAGAATTGAATTCCTGGTGGTCAAAGACTTTTTTAAAAATGTATTTTAATATAAATGTTTTTAAATTAAAAAGTTTAAAACTCATATTTATTCTAAATTACTTTCATTGTTTAAATAATTTTTGGTTGTTCTTTTTTTTTCTTGTAGTATTATTGCAAACATTTATCATGCCAGGTTTAAAGGGTCTTTATTGTGTACCAGGTCACAAAGGCATAAAATGCAAAGAAATTCTCAAGAAGGCATCAGTGCGCACAGCAAACAGTTGCTAAGTAGCCTGTGTTAGGTGCTAAAAAGATGTCTCCAGAAGTTCATATGGGAAATGTTCAGAGGCAACAGAAATTTCTTGGGATGAACGGGAAGTTACACACAGTTATTGCATCCTTGAGGAAGAAACTACTCTTTGCTAGACTGCAAAATTCCTACTACAGACCCACATTTACCTTTCCAATGTCAGGGAGCTCATAAGCCCAAAATTAGATGGTTTATTTGTCTTCTTCCGTCCCTCCCTCCCTCCGTCCCTCCTTCCCTCCCTCCGTCCCTCCCTCCCTCCCTCCTTCCACCTTTATTCCCTTCCTTTCTTTTCTTTTTCCCCTGTTCCCCATCCTTCCCTTCCATTCCTATCCTTGGACCCATTTCTCCTATTCTCTCTCTCTCTCTCTCTCTCTCTCTCTCTCTCTCTCTCTCTCTCTCCCTCTCCTCTCCCAGAGTCTTTCGATGTAGACCAAGCTGTCCTGTAACTTGGAATCCTTGGAATCCTTTTTACCTAAGCCTCACAAATTGTGGGATTACAAGGTTGTCTCAATGTGACTAGCTTATAATGGATGTTCCGGGCTGCTAACATTTCAATGGTACGTCCTCTGGTCAGATATAAAAAGAATAGAAGTTAAGAATGAGCCTTACATAAAAGAATCTCTGGTGGAATCACCATGCCTGACCTAAAGCTTTACTACAGAGCAATTGTGATAAAAACTGAATGGTACTGGTATAGTGACAGACAAGTAGACCAATGGAATAGAATTGAAGATCCAGAAATGAACACACACACCTATGGTCACTTGATCTTTGACAAGGGAGCTAAAACCATCCAGTGGAAGAAAGACAGCATTTTCAACAATTGGTGCTGGCACAACTGGTTGTTATCGTGTAGAAGAATGCAAATTGATCCATTCCTATCTCCTTGTACTAAGGTCCAATCTAAGTGGATCAAGGAACTTCACATAAAACCAGAGACACTGAAACTTATAGAGGAGAAAGTGGGGGAAAGCCTTGAAGATATGGGCGCAGGGGAAAAATTCCTGAATAGAACAGCAATGGCTTGCGCAGTAAGATCAAGAATTGACAAATGGGACCTCATGAAACTGCAAAGCTTCTGCAAGGCAAAAGACACCATCAATAAGACAAAAAGACCACCAACAGATTGGGAAAAGATCTTTACCTATCCTAAATCAGATAGGGGACTAATATTCAATATATATAAAGAACTCAAGAAGGTGGACTCCAGAAAATCAAATAACCCCATTAAAAAATGGGGCTCAGAACTGAACAAAGAATTCTCACCTGAGGAATACCGAAGGGCAGAGAAACACCTGAAAAAATGTTCAACATCCTTAATCATCAGGGAAATGCAAATCAAAACAACCCTGAGATTCCACCTCACACCAGTCAGAATGGCTAAGATCAAAAATTCAGGTGACAGCAGATGCTGGCGAGGATGTGGAGAAAGAGGAACACTCCTCCATTGTTGGTGGGATTGCAAGCTTGTACAACCACTCTGGAAATCAGTCTGGCGGTCCCTTAGAAAACTGGACATAGCACTACTGGAGGATCCAGCAATACCTCTCCTGGGCATATATCCAGAAGATGCCCCAACAGGTAAGAAGGACACATGCTCTACTATGTTCATAGCAGCCTTATTTATAATAGCCAGAAGCTGGAAAGAACCCAGATGCCCCTCAACAGAGGAATGGATACAGAAAATGTGGTACATTTACACAATGAAGTACTACTCCGCTATTAAAAAGAATGAATTTATGAAATTCCTAGGCAAATGGATGGACCTGGAGGGCATCATCCTGAGTGAGGTAACACATTCACAAAGGAACTCACACAATATGTACTCACTGATAAGTGGATATTAGCCCAAAACTTAGGATACCCAAGATATAAGATACAATTTGCTAAACGCATGAAACTCAAGAAGAATGAAGACCAAAGTGGGGACACTGTGCCCCTTCTTAGAATTGGGAACAAAACACCCATGGAAGGAGTTACAGAGACAAAGTTTGGAGCTGAGACGAAAGGATGGATCTTCTAGAGACTGCCATACCTGGGGATCCAACCCATAATCAGCTTCCAAACGCTCACACCATTGCATACACTAGCAAGATTTTGTTGAAAGGTCCCAGATATGGCTGCCTCTTGTGAGACTAGGCCGGGGCCTAGCAAACACAAAAGTGGATGCTCACAGTCAGCTATTGGATGGATCACAGGACTCACAATGGAGGAGCTAGAGAAAGTACCCAAGGAGCTAAAGGGATCTGCAACCCTATAGGTGGAACAACATTATGAACTAACCAGTACCCCGGAGTTATTGACTCTAGCTGCATATGTATCAAAAGATGGCCTAGTCGGCCATCACTGGAAAGAGAGGCCCATTGGACACACAAACTTTATATGCCCCAGTACAGGGGAACGCCAGGGCCAAAAAATGGGAATGGGTGGGTAGGGAAGTGTGGGGGGGAGGGTATGGGGGACTTTTGGGAGAGCATTGGAAATGTAATTGAGGAAAATACATAATAAAAAATATATTTAAAAAAAAAGAATGAGCCTTACAAGAGTTCTGGACTGTCTATAGACTTCTTTTCACAGGCAGGGAAATAATATCATTCATTTAAGTTACTGTAATTAATTTCTTTTATGTGGAATTTGTGTAAAGATCAATACAGAAAAAAAAGAGAGACCAACTTCTTTTCACCTTGGTGTCTAGACAACCCTCTCAAAGGAACTTAGTCCCAGTCTAGTAGAAGATATGTAGTAGTTTGGATTAGTCTCAAGATGATTCATTCTCTTTGTTTTCCCCTCTGCCACAAAGGGCTGCATAGAGAAGCTGTAAGCTGCATTCTCAGATTCTCTTGCTGTCTTAGCTGACTTCTGGTTAAGATTTTGCCAGTCGAAGACACTGAAGCAAACTGAAGAGTGTGAGAAAGGATGAAGCCAAATGCAACTGCTTTGACTGAAGCAGTAGCAGAAGTCCTGGATCCTTCTCAGATGGAAGATTTCAGGAGATGTGGTGGTAGCAGGCAATCTGAGGCAGCCATGTAACAGCACACTGTCTCCTTGCTCTGGCCTGGGTGGGAACATCAGACATGGCAATGAAAGCATTGGTAGCCTCCCAAGAACACCTATGTTGGCGTGGGGGTCCCAACTGGTACTGTCATCGTTGACAGTACTAGTTGTCTTTCAACTCAAAACGACTTCAGAAAATGGCGAGCCCAATGCTAGCTTTCTGCCAGGGATAAGGAAGATTTCCAAATCATAGCAATAGGAGCTTCCATGACCACAAAGTCATCAATTGGGAGCTTTGGTAATATAGCTTTCTAAAAATTATAGATTTGTATTGTTAGGATGGATGTCTTACTGAACTAAATTCCCCATCCCACCACACCCCACTTTCCTTTTTCCTAAAACCCTGGAAATGATGCTTTAAGTCCTCATTGCTTAAAATACCTGAAGCCATTTCCTGGTGGTTTTCCATTAATGGGCACTGACACGTGGGCTTAGGCGTCTGTATTAACCTGTGCTTTGGGTCTGGAAGTCCTGGGGCAGTACATTTCAGATTTGATCCCTCACATTTTCCTTATGAACTGTCTCTGAGATGTGTTTAAGAATCTGAAATTTGATTCATCCTGCTAAATTGTTTTCTTGGGTGTCTTTTTTGCTGATGACAGCAACAATGTGAGATGTCAGGAAAGCTGAAGTGTGGGAGGGGCCGAATTTGGTGGGCATTTCTAGACGATTGTCCTGTCCCCTCAGGAATGACTATTGACAACCTTGATTGAGAGCTTTGAAATTTGCAACGTGAACAGCATGAGTTCACTCATGAAACTGCTGCATTTAACTTTTCCTCTAGTTCATGTAGAATTGCTACTTCCTTTCTAGAAATAAGGCATTTACAGAGTTAAAGAGCATAAAGTAAGTTAGAGTCCTGGACCAACTTCATTAAAGTCTTGAGGTAGTTATCAAAAGGCAAGTTATCTAAGTACATACATATGTAGTTGATTCCTAAGAACAGAGAGCATGTGCGTATACACACACACAGAGAGAGAGAGAGAGAGAGAGAGAGAGAGAGAGAGGAGAGAGAGAGAGAGAGAGAGAGAGTCCAGAAACTTGCCTTGTAACTATGAATCAAGAATCTGTTTTTGGCACATGGAAATACACACGTAACGATCATCTCTGGTGAAATTTATTCATCTCCAGCTTGAAAACCATCAGTGAAAATGAGTACTTTTCTCAGGGCCAAAGTTAACAGAGGCAGTATTTGAACTTGAAAATATCACTTGAAGTACTGTGTGTGTGTTTTTTTCCCAGTTACTCCGTGAATGTATCTCATTCTCTAAGGGAATGAGTGAGCGAGAAGATGTGGATGGTTAAATGTAATATATATATAATATATATGTTATATATATTATATATATATATAAAATGTTATATTAAAAATTCTATATTTTCTGGATCTTAAATCATAAAGGTATTTTTACCCAATCTTCTTTTCCAGTTAAAAAAACCATAGTATGCTTGATATACTTTTGTGTTAAAATTGATGCCATGATGTGCTTATAGATGGGAGCAAGCCTGGCATGGCATGCCTTACCCACAGCTGACTGAGACAGATGCAAATACTTACACCTAACTACTGAACTTAAGTCGGGACCCTTAGGGTTAAATTAGGGGAAGGATTGAAGAAGCTGAAGGTGAGAGCAACCCTATAGGAACAACCCCATAGGTAAGTCTCAACTTACCCAGACCCCAGGGAGCTCCCAGAGACTGAGTCACCAACCAGAAGCACACAGGGACCAGTCTGAGGCCCCTGGCTCAAATATAGCAGAGGTCTGCCTGTCCAGGCCTCAGTGGGAGAAGATGTAACTACTTCTTGAGAGACTTGAGGCCCCTGGGAAGGGGGAGACCTGGTGGAGGGGGAGCACCCTCTCAGAGGCAATGGGGAGGAGGAGTGGAATGAAGAGCTGTGGGAGAGGGGACTGAGTGGGGGGCAATGACAGGAATGTAAATAAATAAAAAAATAAGAAATTGAAAGCAAATTGTTTTTATTGCTTCTGCACTTGTCTCTTCTCTTGGTAAATGACAGAATAACTGACATGAGCCACGAGTAAACGCACACTGACAGCCCACTCCCTCTCTGTCTAGCCACACTTGCTAAGCCCGGGCTGGAGAACAGACTTTTGTTAACTCCATTCATCATACAGCATGCTTCCGAGTTGCAGTTTTGACTCTTCTGTTACTATCTCATTGAGTTCAGCAAATGGTTTGCTTCCACCAAGCCAACGTTCCATGAGCATGTGCATTTCTCATACTGTCTCAGGCCCCCGGAATATAACCTCTTCATCTGGTGCTTTGAGGATGGGGCCAATGAAAATTGTCTTCTTGTCTTTAAGACTATCCAAATCATCAGTCAGTGGCCCACGTTTTATCTATTAGGAAGTCTTCAAAATGCTGGACAAAGAAGCTGAAATTCCCGGGATAAAGGAGATTGCCACTCTAAGTGCCACGAATTTCTTCTGAGGACAAATGCATTCCTTAGTAGTCAACCATGGTGGAATTCTTTGTCTTTCTCACTTTTTTTTTAAGTTTATTTTTTTCTTTTCTTCTTTTTATTAGGTATTTTCCTCGTTTACATTTTCAATGCTATCCCAAAAGTCCCCCATACCCACCCCCCCAATCCCCTACCCACCCACTCCCCCTTTTTGGCCCTGGCGTTCCCCTGTACTGGGGCATATAAAGTTTAAGGTATAAGTATAGTCATTACATAATGAGACATTGTATAACGTTCACAAGTCTCATTTTCGCCATGGAGATTGGCACAGCGCCTTATCCTCACAGCACTTTGTGATCAGAGGAAGCTCTGTAAGATGCTTGAGACAATTTTTGTCTCTGAAGAAGACCTCCAGAAGTGTGAGCTGCTTTAAAATGGAGAGCTGGGCCGCCAGACTGCCTTTTAAAATGCAGGAACAAACTTATAAACCATTTAGTAAACATTTCAACACATTTATGTGCATGTGGGGGAGAATAAAAATTAAAATAAAACTGGGTTTTACTTTGCTTTCATGCTGTTCAGTATATGCTGGTGTTTATAAAAATATGCATATCTGTAACTATTACATAGGCTTTTCTAATGATCTTTAGTAGGGACTTGGGCTCTGGGGTGATGGTGATGATGATGGAGATGAATACAATAAATCAGTATCTTTTATATTTCTTTGTAGTTTAAAAGGTTCTTAAAAGCTTTTGTTTATTTGAACCCCATGATAACTTGACAAGACAAAAAGACTTAGCAATGTTGAGAATCCATGATTCCAAGCTCTTAGCTGATAGACCTTGGAGAAACAGAGATTTAATCCTTTTACATTTTTGGATATTTCTTCTATATTCCAAGATCAAAACTGAGTAGATGATATTAGAATGTTCCTTGACTATAAAGAGGCTATTTTAAAAAATAACAGAACCTGTGTGTCCAGTTATGAGAGTCAGATCTTTGAATCTACAGGCTGAAGCACAGCCAAAGAAGATAGCGTGCTTCTCTTGACTTCTTAGTTCAGTCAGTAGAGCATCCTATGCTGCTGTAAACAAACCAACATAAAACCCCCTAGCCTGTATTCAAGTGTGATTGATGATTATGTGTTATTATTATGAAAATAATAAGTTAATTTCATTAATTAGTCAATAATATCTCGACTCAGTTCTACTAATTGGAAAATGAGCTTGGTAATGGTGGTCAAAAATAAATTACACCAATACACTCATACTGCTTTGGGCCTAGTTAAAAGAATTAAACATTTAAATCATTATGCTTTCTAATAAAGTACCGTCCCACAATGCCCTTAGAGAAAACATCACAAGGAGAGAAATATTGTTTGGCTTTCAAACCAGTAGTACCATGTGAAGTAGGGGAAGGAAAGAGGATGTTTAGAATTTTAAGATCATAATCTACTATGACTGAATAATATGGTTGTTTAACAATTAAGTTTCTGGAGAAAAATATGACGCTCAATAACAGTGCTGTGGATTTTTCTGAAAATGTTAATGAAAATGCGGGGCAGACTTTCTTCTCGCCTATGTCAGCTGACCTGAAACAATAAAAAGTAAACACAAACATCAGTATTCTTTCTGAGTAGAATGAAGAAATACTGAGGGCTTCACTTGCTATGAAGAATGCTTCTCAATAATACACATAGCAAGTCCATTGCAAAAGCAATGCTCACAATCATATGATAGTATGTCCAGAAATGATTTTAAATTTACCACTAAACCTCTCTTAGAAAATTCAGCTCCTGTATTTGTAGTCTGGATATTAAAAGTCCCTGTTGTTGTCTTATAAGATGGCTAAAGAGTTCAAGGGCTAGTCCCTTTCTTTACTTCCATGTCCTTTCTTGGAAACCAATGCAGTCAGCATGTGAGGGACTAATGTAGTCAACACCGTATCCTGCAGTCCTTGATTGCAAGCATATCTCTGAACATTCTTTTCTCTTTTTTCTTCTCTTCCTCAAAAATAATCTGGAAATAGTTTTCTCTCTGACTCTTTGTCCCTCTGTCTCTCTCTTCTCTTATTCTTTCAACTGTAGTTATTTTATTGCCTGTCCAATTGGAGTTGGCATGAATATCTGTATTTAATCCAATACATATATTAATCCATACACAGCACTCAATTTATCTTCTGATCACTACTCCTCTGAAAGCACATTGCTGGCCACTCAGAAACACTGGAAATGTTCTTTCTTTTTAAAACATTGCATCTCAACTTCTAAAAGGCCACCGTGTTTTACTCTGCTTACCTTAGCATACTCCATTCTTCTGGGCTACTTGCTGGGCTCTTTACATTTATGGAATCTTTGAGTGTTAACATTTTCTAAAGATCAGCGCTATGCCTTTCATTGTATACCATGTCTCTAGATAATTCTATTCTACTCTGTCCCTTGGCTTGAAAGGCAATTTATTGCTAATGACTCATAAATATATAACAGCCATGACCTGTTCTATCACTTGATGTCCAATACCCATAGTCAACTGCCTACTTGATAATATAGTTTATATATCTGATGAAGTTATCTAACTTAACATGACAATGACAGAATTACTCATTTATACCTTTCCAATTTCAGTATTCCTCAAAAAATCTAAATGCCAGTTTTTGTTTTTGTTGTTGGGCCCACAATTTATTCACATTTTTCTTATTCGTTCAGACTCCAAAATACATATTTAATCTATTTACTTCTTTTTTAATGCCATAGATTTTATCTTAGCCTATTCTAAGATAATCTTCTGCCTGAATTTTTTTTTGAGATTGGGTTTCTCTGTGTAGCCCTGGCTGTCCTGGAACTCACTCTGTAGCCCAGGCTGACCCCAAACTCAGAAATCTGCCTGCCTCTGCCTCCCAAGTGCTGGGATTAAAGGCATGCGCCACCACTGCCTGAATTTTATAGTACCATCTTCTCTGTTGTCCACATACCTTTGTTTTTCCTACGATAAAATTCTCAGACCCTACAATCCAAGTTATCCTGCTTTTGTGTGACCAAACTTTTCCTGGAAGATGAAATACCTGTCTACATACCCCAGAAGGGAAGTCCACCACAGATCAAAATACAGATATACCCTAAAGTACAACTTGGTGAACAATGAGTTTTATTTGGGGATGCTTACAGAAATACGGGTGATGGGTTAATTTTAGGAGCAGAAATTACTCAGAGACAGCTTCATAACTGAAGTCCACTGCATCACAGTTGGCAACTCACAGCTGGGAATCTGGAGCACAATGCACAACCTACATGCAGCTTAACAGGTTGAAGAGTTCCCTTCCCAGGTATCTCAGTTGGCCTAAATTTCTTCCAGGCAGCTGGAGGGGTTTCAGCTTCTTGTAGGTCTAGTCTCAGAGTCTTCTTTGCAGCTTTCAATACTTAACTCTTACAAGGAGGGGCCTAGTGAATATGGTTAGTTTCAGGAACTTCCTGAAGTTATTTTGTGTTGATTATCTTGGTGTTTAAGGAACTTCCATGCAAAATGAAACGTTTCAATACCAGAGAAATTTGTACTAATAATTCACTACCATGGACTGGGTGAATTATAGAGAACAAATGTTTATAGTGGCAAGTGATACTGGAGAACTGCCAAGGGGCTGGATCTGGTGATGGACTTTCACTACCAGAGTCCTGAGATACCATAAGGCATTGGCATAACCCAGAGACAAGAAGTACATATGTGTGTTCTTGTCTTACCACCCTTTAAGAATCTAAACCCAGCAACATATAATCATGGAGGAGTTCTTACCACGAATATATAATCTAATCCTATCTCTTAAAGGCTTCACTCTGTCTCTTAATATCTCACAGCAGGGACTAAATCCCCACATAAATGTGTGGGACAAAGCAGCATCAAACTGTCAAACCATGGTGATGTTTGAAAAACATGCAGAAGAGCATAGGGCTCTCCTGATTAAACTATTAAAAGAGAATAAAAACATTAAAAGAGAATTAAAACTATTCATGACTCTAAACTTTCTGAAAATAAAATACAAACTACTTTTTGCGCCCTCCTAGGCTATACCATCCAAATCCTGCCTGCCTTTACCCTCTTACTTCCAATATCCTGATTTCTCTCAATGATTTTTTTTTTGTGACCTGAAGTGTAATGCAAATAAACTCTTTCCTCCTCCAGTTATATTTGGCCAGAATGTTTCATCACAACAACAGATTGAAACTAGAATAGTAGGGGAACCTACAACTGTTGTTTGCTAAATAGACTTGGTCAAACTACTTCCTAAATACTTATTTTTGCACCCACTAATTAATGTTTGCAGAAAGCTTGTTTGTTGCAATGACCTTCATTAATAGAGAGACTGATAACTGATAAAGGTGGTAAGAGTAAACAACTGTTTAGTACTCACCCTAAGTGAAACAGTTATGTCAGCCTCCACAAGCTTTAAGAAAACATTGCAGAAGATGGGGCTGAAAGAACATAAAAGCTGGAGGATAAAACATAGTGCTGTGAATGACATCTTCCAGATGTGATGTAGTCTGTTGTCCTTGTCAACAGTGCCACAGAAACTATAGTTGTTTTCATAGGATGTGCACATGATAGCGTCTGTCAACATTCCATGATGGATGGTGGATGGGCTCACAAGACTCCAGCCCTTCCCGAGGAGTTATAGGCAGTTAATGGTTTTTGAAGGAGGTGGTGAAGTTTTCTTCAGTCATACAACCACTGGTACGCTGCCCATGTTCCAGTAAATAATGTCCCACCCATGCTCACATAAGAAACCCCAGCAAAATCAAAAGGTTTTCACACACACAAAGGTTATGAAAGTGAGATGGGTCCTTGGAGAAAAGGACAGGTTTCAATGAGAGAAAGGGCAACCCATTAGGTGGTGGGTTGGAAACAACCAAAATAATCAATACATATGTATATGAAATTATGAATAAGTAAAAATGCTGATGCCCATGTTGATCACCAACAATGAAACTTGGAATTTCTAAGACAGAACTTTGATATTAACATGTTCCTAAAAGCACTCTTGGATTTTTAATGGCAGCTGAATTTTCAAGCCATTGGTAACAATGCTTTGGGGTAGAGTGGAAAATCCATTGAGCTATAATTCTTTAGGGCCAGATCATCAAGCCTACACTTGGAGATTCAGCACTTGCCTTGGGATGCTGATAGCAGCAACCAAAGAAGACATTCAATACACACTTTATGAGGAGGAGGAAAAAGCTGGTCTACAAACTAGATATAGAAAATGAAGATTATGCTTAATCCATGGGCTTTAGAAAGGATAGATTGCTGACTGTAGGATCCACAGTCATCTAGGGGACAGATATGGAGGCTGGAGGAAGAAAGGATGTGTACTGATGGGACGAACGTGGTTGTGCAAAAAACATGCACAACCTTCCATTAACGGATGACTGATCAGCACTTGAGACATTGGGAAGATTGTCATGAGTGTGAACCAGAGCGAGAACATCACCATCCTACATATAAAAGAACAAAAGGAGAAAACAAAATTAATAGTAATCCAGCTTCTTAGCAAGTATAGGTTTTAATGTTTGTGTTCCCTTGAAATTCATACCCCTGCCCCCCAGGACTATGTTATTAGGAATTTGGCACCTTTGGGAAATAATTAAGTCTTGAGGTTCATGAGGTTATGAAGTCACTAATACTCTGATACATTTAGCAGGGTATTAGTAACTTCAGAAAAGTTCTTAACGAGATCTTCAGAGAAAGCTATGTCAGAAAAGTGCTTGTCAAACAAGCATGAGGGCTCAAGTTTGATTCTCCCCCAAAATATAGAAAGTCAAGCATGGTGGCATGAGTCTGTAATCCCCACACTGGGAAGGAAGAGGCAAGCAGATTATTAAGATTCATTGGCAAGTCTGTCTAGCCACCTTGCTAAGCTCCAGGCCAACCAAGAGACCATGCATCAATAGAAGAAGGTGGTGGATGGTGAGAAATGACACCAACAGTTGTCCTCAGCCTTTCACACACAAGCACCTGCACCCATCCCACACATGTGAACAAGCACCCATGCCCACACTAACACATACTCTTTTTTCACACACACAAGTACTCATAAGACCTAAAGAGATCTTTTCCTTTCTACCTTGTAAAGTTACAGCTAAAAGATCAACAACAAAGAAGCAGCCTCTTACTGTAACTCACATCAGTATATACGTTAATTTGTAATCTCTTGTTACCAGACCTTTAAAAAATAGACTTCTGTTGTTTACCAGTCACACAGTATGTGGCATTTTGTTATATCAGCTTGAGGGGAAATTAAGCCTACAGAGAAGAGAGAAGTCACAGTGCCCCAAAGAGCAAAGGAAGTTGAAATCATCGAAAGGACACCGTAGAGAAACTATAACCAAAAGAAAATATAATTTAGAGAAAGGCGATCTTAGGTTCAAAACCAAAAGAAATTAACCTTCCAAGCAAATAAGTCAAAAAAATGAAATAGGGTTTGTGTAATGATGGTGGCCCACCAAACGATGGTTGGTATTTATTCTCAAGCAGCAGGAGATTGAGAGATGCTCAAAGGATGAGTCAAGCATATATCTGAATGTCTCTGAGAGCCATTTTCAGAGAAGACTCACTGAAAGGACAAGACCCACCCAGATATGGGCAAGGCCATTCATGGACTGGGGTACAATGCAGGGAAAGGTGAAGGGAGAAAGCTTTGGAGGTTGTAGCATTCTCTCTGTGTGTTCTGGCCACTGCTCTGCTCAACTCTGCACTTACCACCAGGATGGAATGATGATCTGAGCCCATGATCACAAAGAGATCTTTCTTCACAAGTTAGTTGACACTCTTGTTTGGTTGCAGTGATGGGAAAGTCTGAGATGTATAATTGGTTGAGTTGCAAGTTGGGAAATCTGTCTACAGAAGGCTGTAAAGCTCATTTTCAGCAATCAAATCCGAGTTAAGAGAAATGATGCTCCATCTTGACTGTCCAATTACAATCAATGAGTGTGTTCTGGGTCTGAAACACAGTGCTCACAGCCATGAAAGTACTGAGTTGTGAAAGCATCATTTACATTGCTATAGCAAGTGTATGGTTTAAAACACAATGGTTTGGTTGTTCTGACATACATTGGTGGCCTTGTAGGTCACTGGTCACTTTCAATAAATGTCAGCAGTGCTAGAATGCACCAAAAGCCCAAATGAAATAAAAATGATGTCATCTATTGCCTTTTAAAACTGCCTCCAACTATGCAATATTTATTTTCTTTGATACAAGTTTTTAGCATGTTTTAAAAGTGTACTTTAAATATTTTATAAATTGCTCTCTGTGCAATTCTCTAACAAATATACAGTCTTGGGCAAAAAAGTAAAAGCTAGGAAGACTGGAAGATTTAGCTATGGTAAAATAGCATTAGACAAGAGAAACATACCCAAATCGATTTAGTTGAGACTAGACTGGAAATTACTATGTAACTCATGCTTACCTCAAACTAACAGCCATCTTCCTGCTTCAGCCTACAGAATACAGGAATTATAGGCATGGTTACTATCCCTTGTATCCTTAAACCTTCTAACTGGCCTCAACATTGTAATCTTTTTTGATTTTGATAATATTTTGATAGTCTATAAAGAATTGTATTATACTCAGAGACCTTAGAATCTATTATCGCTCAAACCCATTACAAGTGTATCTATTTTACAGTAAACATACTCAAGTAAGTATGTTTGTCTAGTGGGGCCTTCCTCTTACATACTGAATAGGAAGTCAAGCCCTTTTAACATTGTAATGCCATCATTCTGCAACTCTCCAGCCCCCGTGGTCTTCTATGTCAATGGGCTGAGAAAGGTAAAAGGGCAGCAATGTCACAGAGACTGTAAGCCTTACTCCACAACAATACTAAGCACAGCTCACCATATTCCTTCCAAAATGCAAGGTAGGCTTTGTGGAAAACTGAATTTGATAAGCCATGCCTCACCCGTATTTTACACATGAGATTTTTTTTAAAGCCCGTAATTAATTCATCATTTTAATAGTTCTGCTGAGTTGAGATATCGTGAAGTTGGCTGCTAAGGGAGATCACTGCATGATAACCAAGTCCCTTTGATTGCTTAGACTTATTTTGAAATATACTGCAAACAACATTTTTTAGTAGAACTTCTAACCTATTGTTATGCAGTTTCTTACTGTCAGTGTGAACATGATGTACAAACACAGTCCCATAAATTCTCTAAGTGTCACATCATGGCTGCAATTATCTGAAATGTTCTCACCTTTTTCTTGGCTCATCAATGTTTATCATGCAAGAGATGTTGTTGAAGAACTTCTCTTTAAGCAGTTCCAATAACAACAGCAAAATATACTTCTCTCCCCAGGTTTGTTTTGGAGAGAGGAAAAACAGCAAGATTTTTTTTTCAGTTGTCTTAAGGACAAGATTCAGAGTCCAGAACATAGCTCAGGCTACTGAGCACGTGAGTGTATTTGTGCCCTTATCAGCTCGGTGGATTTTGCTCTTCAGTCTTTGCTGTGACATGGGAGATGTCAATATTAATAAGGAGCAACAGAAGAGAGAAGCCATGTGGATATGCAAATGTCGGAAGCATTCTAGGGAAGCCAAGCTGATTACATTGCTTATTATGCTGAGACTCGAAGAGAAGTGAAAAAGAAGCAAAAAAAAAATTGTTCCCCAAAGCAGTTCAGATACCCTGCAGGTCGAATGCACACCCTGGGTGTGTTCTCTAACTAAGAGCAGAAATGGCTTGGATCTCTTTCCTAGTAGGTCAGCAATTCACAGAGTTTGAGTGGAGGGGCCCAATGCTGCTCCCTAGGCGTCAAAAATTCACGATTATTCCCCCTTTGAAATGCAGCTATGTGTATGTATTTAATTTGTCAGGATGAAATGAAGTGAAAGAAAAATGGAATTTGCAATAAAAATCATTTGGTCTATCAGGGGAGCCTTTATTTTCAGAGAATTTTAGTCTCTTAAGAGCCTCAAATTTCATTGCTTTTCTCTCTGCCAGAGTGCTTCAGACTGCGGAGGCCAGAAAAAGAAATGGTGTGTGCTCACCCTTTGACCCACCAGGTACTTGTCCATAAAATTAATATATTAGTACTTTGAAGACTTATCAAGGATAATAAGAGGGAACTAGAAGGAATATATTGAATTTCTAGTTTAAGGTAGTTTGTTGTCTTTTGATTTTAGGAAGATTTCTTTGTTATTTCTCCAACTTTGGTATTTCATTGAGATTCAGAAAAAAATGCAATACACTTCTGCTTATCTCCAAATCCACCTTTCCTTGATATTGTTAGTAGTCCTTCAGATTGTTCCCATTTTTTAAAAATTTTCATTTTCTAACCAAAAAAAAATTATCTATGATTTAACACATTTTCTAAGGGCCAAGAACTTGGAGAGAAGCTTAGCTGCTGTTTTCTAGTGTGCAGTGTTTTATGGAACTTGCAGTTAGGGTCTTGCCCAGCATCACAGTTACCTGAAGAATTAACTGTTGCTGAAACATGGGATTTCAAAATGGTGTATTTACATGACTGAGGAGTGAGTCTGGCTATTGATACAATGCTAGAGCAACTCTTAAACTAGACATTTCCATGGTCCAGAGAGAGTGACTGTCATCTCTAAGTGAGTAATGCCAGGATATAGTCTTGAGTCACAGGTTGCCACTTTTGGTGATATTTAGAATGATTCTGAAAAAAAATAGTCTATATACTACTTAATGTCATGAGAGCCAAGATGTGTGTGTGTGTGTGTGTGTGTGTGTGTGTGTGTGTGTGTGTGTGTGTGAGAGAGAGAGAGAGAGAGAGAGAGAGAGAGAGAGAGAGAGAGAGATACATAAACACAGACTCCCCACCATTTCAATTAAATGAAAATTAGTTATGTCTCAAGGATTTCGACCAATTTGGGTTACATCTCTTGTTTTTGTTTTTGTTTTTGTTTTTAGATTCTAATAAACTCAATAAACACAATAGATACCTGAAGGCATTTCCAATTTTGAATAAGAAACATAATTGAGTGGACATTTGTCTTCTTAGCTAAGCAGGCAGAATACTGTGTTAAGATTTGTTGAATCGTCAGGTAAAAATGAGATGTGGTAAGAGTCTGGCTTCTCCTTTGCTGTTTGGTTGTCTCTCATTATTTACACAGAGCACGTTTCCCATGATATGAGTTATATCCACACCAGAATTCCTATTTGAAAACCTACTACTCAGTACCTCAGACTATCACATTTGAAGGTTCTTTTTAAGAATTTAAACAAAGATTGTTAATGAACCTGATCCAATATGACTTGAATCATATGAGAAGGGAGAAACTGGGGGAAAAAAAGCCGTACAAGTGAGGGAGAGAGGCCTGGGACAGACCTATCTTTATAAGTCTTGGGATGTGCTAACCTTGCTAGCATTAATGATGAGCCCATATATTCCTGTTGCTTAAGCTTCCTGCCATGTTACAGCAGTCTCAGTCCTGGTAGCTGCATGCACTTAAACCATCTTTTCTTCTTTGTTTTCTTAGGAGGTTCTTTTTGTTTGTTTTGTTTTGGTTTGGTTTGGTTTTTCGAGACAGGGTTTCTCTGTGTAGTCTTGGCAGTTCCGGAACTCACTCTGCACCCCAGGCTGGTCTCGAAGTCAGAAATCCACCTGCCTCTGCCTCCCAAGTGCTAGGATCAAAGGCATGTGCCACCACTCTTAGGAGATTCTTAGATGTCTTTTGGAACCTATTACACAGAAAACCTCCTGTAAATAATAAATCATGAGTATGTGTGTGTGTGTGGGTGGGTGTAAGTCTGCAAACAATGAGAAATAGTGTCAACATTTGAATCAATAGTTGGGTGGGAAGGTTATCCTACCTCTGAATGAACCATAAAGGTGGATTTAAACATCTACTTGTTTAGAGAGGTAGTATGACACAGTGGTTAGTAACTTGTCTTGGTGACACATAATTGGCTTAAAATCCTGTTTCTATTTGTTAAGCTTGTGATTTCAGTCAGTTTACTAATCTTCAGAGTCTTTAGTTTCTAGACTTGAGAGTGGGTAAAATGATGAGAGTTATGATTTTATAAAATACTAAGATAGTACCAAACATATAGCCAGTGTTTTATTTTTTAATGAATGACAATTTGAAAACCAGGATTATTCTATAAATGTTTACATTTTCAAACCAACATGAAGAGATGCTTATGTTATACTGTATGTGCTTTTTGTATATAATAGCAAGTTCTTGGAGGCTGTAATATTTTTAAAAGAAGAGCCAGAAGAAAACAGATAAATATTTTCATTCATACACTTCCAGTCTACCAGAGACCTGCATTGTTTTATAACAGGAACTAAGAGACACTTTCAAGGTGAGCAGAGAGTGGTATTCTGGGATTGTTTGAAACAGCAACTAGCTTTACATTCCTTAATAAAAGGAAGGCTCTCCTGAAACAGCAATATGTTGCTGTTTGGAATCAATTGTTGTAAGGACAGCAGTGTAGAATAGAATAAGAATTAATTGCACAAACACTGCAGCAGAGTGAATCGTAGCCTTATAGTTGGTGTTGACCTTGGCTAGTAGGGGGTTGAAACATGTTGTAATTAAAACACGTATTTAAGATATGAGGTGTATTTTCATTCCTCATTGTCAAGACTGTGTAAGTGCAGCAGTATAATTCAGAAACCTCCAGTTTCTGTGAAAATGTGTGAATATATCGAATCAAAAACCACCTATACTCTTAATTGCGAGAAGCTCATAATGAGAAACTATCAAAGAATGGCACGATTTTTCTGCATATTTTTAAAAAGCCTAATTGACAAGTTCATCATAACAGAGTTAAAATGAATAAACAGACTAAAAATAAACAAGATTTTTATATTATGAAACCAAGGTTGCTATCCTCAGAAAATAAACATGTTTGTTCATCACTCTAAATAATTGATACATAATTAAGAAATTGATAAAAATTATAACACAAACAAGTGTTTGATACATACTCACACATATAAGGACTATTTGCCTAGAAATATTTGATGGAATGTTTGCTGACAACAATGAAAAGGAGTGTTGAAATAACAAGAAATGTAACATTTTTACAACTAAAATATTTAAAATTAAATATTGAAATGAATAATTAAGATGTGGATACATATCTTGAGAAGTAAGTTTTGGCCTATGTGCATTTGAGAATGTATGTAACTATTTTTTTAGAGACTAGTTTTTAACTCTATTGATTTTACATTATATTTATGTTTATATTATTTATATACTCATCCTATGGAGCCTTGTGACTACATGTCTAATTGCTTCCAATAGTGAAAACTGACAACGGCCTAGGACAGTTATTATTAACTGTCAACTAGAGAGAATCAAGAAGGAGATAGGCCTCTTGGTGTCTCCATGTAGGGGATTATCTTGATTGTGTTAACTGAATTAGAAAGACTCATCCAGTATGGATGGCATTGTTCTTGGTCTGGGATGCAGGACTGTATCAGCTGAGAGAGGAAGCTGAAATGCAGCACTATGCATTCATCTGTTTCCTGTTTACAGATGCAAATTGATCAGCTTCTTTAAGCTTCCCCTGGCCTGACTCCACCCCAAGATGGACTATATGCTGGGTCTAGGGGCCAGAATGGGTGTTTTCTCCTGTATATCGCTTTTGTCAGAGTATTTGATCACAGCGGCAGGAAAAGATACTAAGACACATGTCTTATTAGGCTAATGTCTAGATTAGGCTTTTCAATGAGTTATAGTTGATTCTTGCAATTAAATATAATTGAGATATTAAAATCATTGAGGTGGATATATTTCCAAAATATATTATGTGTGTGTCAGCGAGTGGGTGGAAGGTGGAAGGAGACTGTATCATGTCATCATATAAGAATTTTCATTACCTTACTCACTTTGACTAGGTCAGTGGTTCTAAATATTCCTAATGCTGTGACTTTTCAATACAGTTACTTATGTTTTGTTGACCCCCCCCAACTATAAATTTATTCCATTGCTATTTCAAAACTGTAATTTTTCTAGTTCTGAATCATAATGTAGATACCTGATATGCAGCCCCCCTCCCTCCTAAGGGGTTGAGACCAACATTTTGCGAAGCACTGATCAAGGCTTAACTTCTATTTATACCTTAGGAAAGAAAGCTTTTCTCAGGATTCATTTCTAGTATTTTTTCTATTTTTTCTAGTGTCATCCTACTCATGCCTGCTTCTTTCACATCTAATTTGGGGTCTCTTTTCTGCTTGGGAATATCTCTTTCTGTAATATATTGCTGTTATTACAGACTGGCCTCCACAGAGGTATTATAGGAAAGAAACATGGAGAATTTCCCACCAAGAACAACGCTGCTAAGCTTACCGAAGTGATGAATGACTGCAAGTCAGACTAGGGAAAGGATTTTGCCTCGTGCTCATCCCTTTGTATCCTGGGTAGAGTGAGGAATGAGACCGGTGCTTGGTGGTGAACTGGCCCGAGGATAAATGCCATGATCTAAGGAACTCCTGCTAGTGAAGAACTCAGTCCTTCTCTGGAGCTTTCCCTAGCTTCCTAGGTTTGTGTGGTCCCAGAATCTCCTCCTCTCTCCTGAAACATATTTAGACTTTTGGCAAGCATGTCATTAGTGGAGAAGAGACAAACTTGGTCTGACTCATCTTTGAGTTAATGGTGCCATTAAAATAGCTGTCAAAGTAAACCTGCCAGGATTCATGGTGCTCATGAAATAAAGAGAGTAATTTATTCAAAATCTTATTATCCTGGGAGCATGGATATTAGGGAAGAAGAGAAGGTGCGGCTGCTTAATGTTCCTTGTAACTAAGTCTATCTTCTTCCTGCTTCTAACACATGGCCCTAAGAAAGGAGCTGGCTTTCAAATGAAACAGATGATGTGTGTATGTTCAGGCATACATGTGTGTGTGTGTACATGAATGCATGTGTCATGTTCATGGGCATGTGGGTGTATATGGAGGCCAGAGGCCAAATTTTTATTTTATTCCTCAGGATTCCATCCACTTTGGTCTTTTATATTTCAATTCATTATTTTGTCAACTAAACTAGCATGGCTAGGCAACAAGCTCTTGTGATCTACTTGTCTTTGCCCTCCCAGCACTGGAGCAACAAATATACACCACCATGACTGCCTTTTGCATATGGGTTCTAAGGATCAAACCCAGGTCTTCATACTTGCATGGCAAGTACTTTGTAGTTTAGTTAAACATGGTCTCAGTTCTTGTTATTTCTTGATGGGGTAAATGAAGTATACGTATGTATACATATATGTAAAAACACACACAGATGTGCATACATGCACACATGCATGTGTGCGTGTGCTCACACACACAGACACACACAGACACACACACACACACACACACACACACACACACACACACACACACACACACACCACACCCCTTATAACACATGAATGTCTTATGACTATAATTTTCCTGTAAGATTTAGCCAGCTTCCAGCTTCCAGCTTTGGCTTTGAAATTCAATTTGATGTGACTCGGAGGATGTACAGCCTCTTTAGGGGGCACTGATGGAAAAGAAAACCACAGGATAGACAATGCTGCTGGGTTGTGGTTTTCAATTCCAGAAGCTGTTTCATGATAAATATTGTATTCAACAATATGTATTATGCATGCTTTTTGCAAAATGTCTGCAAACTAATCTCTGGCAAGCCCAGATGACAAGAAATACTTAATTCGGGGCATTGGCAGCTTGTCTACATGCTGAAACTCGGTACAGGCAGCAGCTCTCTTCCAGACAGCAGATGAAAGGCTCCACAAATGGGGTAATAATAGTCCTCTGTGATGAGTGGATTTTCATTTATCTAAGGACCTCAAAATGCTTCCCAAAGGCTGTCCTATTCTGCTGTGTTTAAATTAGTAAAATGGAGCAGATAGAGGTTAAGTTATTTTCTACAGTCTTGTAGTAAGCCTGATGTATGTAAGGAGTCTGACATTATACTTATAAAGCTGCCCAGGAGGAACCTAACCATATTTTGCCCTCCTCTCCATAATTAAAGAAGTTATGATGGTACTTATGTTAGTCATAAATGTCAAGATGCCTGTAGGTATAGATTAGTGGGCAAGGTGACATAGGATACTGTAGGAGAAGAGTCAAAGTGAGATGGAGATAGAAATGTTTACTGGGGCCTTAAAAGAAGTGTGTGTGTGTGTGTGTGTGTGTGTGTGTGTGTGTGTGTGTGTGTGTGAGATTAAATGCCTATCAGATTTGAGTACATAACTATAGAAAAGCCAAGACTGAAGAGGAAAATTTCACAGATCTAGTCCTCATCTGAGGTTGCTGAGAACTATATATGAAACAAGACTAATGAGCTTGCTTAGTAGGTAAAAGGTCCTGAAGCCAAGCACTGGTAACCCAAGTTTCATCTCTAGGATGCATGTAGTGGAAGGATAGAATTGACCTCTATATATTATCCTCTGATACTTTCTCTCTCTCTGTCTCTCTCTCTCTCTCTTTCTCTCTCTCTCTGTCTCTGTCTCTCTCTGTCTCTCTCTCTCTTTCTCTCTCTCTCTCTATCTCTCTCTCTCTCTGTCTCTCTCTCTCACACACACACAGAGGAAAATGGTAAATAAATAAAATGCAATTTAAAAAAACAAAAAAACAAAAAAACAAAAACAAAAACCAGTGATCCAGAAGTATAGAAAGAGCTCAGGAATTGTAACTGGTCTTACCCCACATTAATTTTACACATTAGAAAATAAAAGAATAGGACTGAGAGAATGTTTAAGTAAACAATAGCTTTGAGTCCTTCTTTCTTTCCTGGGGTAGGTGGGAATGTATTAGAATAGCTGTTCATACAGATACAGATAATCACAGCCAACCATTAGACTGAACCTAGGAAGCCCAATGGAAGAGCTAGGAGAAGGAATGAGAGAAATGAAGGGGATTACAAACCCATAGGAAGAGCAATATCAACTAACTGGGCCTTCTGACCTCCCAGGGACTAAACCACCAACCAAAGAGTACACATGGAGGGACCCATGGCTCCAGCTGCATATGTAGCAAAGGATGGCCTTGTCTGGCATCAATGGTCTTGTGGAAGGTTGATGCCCCACCCTAGGGGGATGCTAGAGTGGTGAGAAGGGAGTAGATGTGTGCATAGATGAGCACCCTCATAGAGGGCAAAGGGGAGGAGGAGTGGGATGCGGTTTGTGGAGGAAAAACTGGGAAGGGGGATATTGTTTGAAATGTAAATGAATAAACGATTACTAAAAGATAAATAAATAGAAAGAAATGTCTGGGAAGTAGAGACAAAGAACAGGACTGGTTTCTCTCCATTACACTATCACACAGTATTTTATTTCCATTATTGCCGTCCCATTAATTTACTTTTGATCATTTAAAATAGCTCATTCGTTATTAGTACATATGCCCTTCATTTTCTTCAGTACAATTCTATAACTAGCTGTCAAAAGAGTTTTTAAGGTGGTGGTTCTAAAATCAATGATTTATTGAATGATACAGAGTCTGCCTGTGCTGGTGAAATCGGTCTTGAAGTCCTCTCTTAGTGAGTGATTCTCTTGCCTCAACTCCTGAGAAACTGGAATTGCAGGTGCACACAGCCACAGCCAGCTCAAAATTCTTGTAATCTTAACACCTCTTCATGGTCATGTTGCCATCTGTTAGTCATCTCTTCTCAACGATGTCCTGAATTTCACAGTTTGGCATTACCAGGGTATTATTTATTGGACCTTAGACATTTCTCATTTTATGTTCAGTTACTTTAGGTCCTGTCCACCTTGGTCTTGCTGGCAACACTCCTTTAACTGCACATGTAAAGACAAGCTGGCCCACCTCCATGGACTGTGGTTTCAATGAAGACTTAATGAGCAGCCATTGAAATACTGTTGCTGGCCTTTATAAAGGAGAGGGGAAAGCCCATTCCTGCCAAATCATCCTTGGAGCCCAGCTATAGGTGACCATGTGTAGGCTCCAGGAACAGCTAGGCCGACTCCCAGCAGGTAGCAGCAGCGGCAGTGGCTGAACAATAGAGTGATCTAGGGAGGCAGGCTCCACCCTAAGTAATCTCCTTAGTGACAACAAAGTCAAGGTCTGGCTCATCCTGCCTCAGGCTGTGGGGGGAGGTTACAACCTCATTATTTCATTGGATAATGAGATACAAGCTGAGAAGGAGACTTCTTGGGATCTATGGTTCCAGGGTCCTCTTGCTGCTGCCTCTGGGCTGTCCTATTCTCCAGATGAGGGAGAGAAACGCCATGCTAACGAAGAAAGATGGTTGCACAGTTGCTTCTCTGAAGCAGATTTCCCATCCCTTCCCTTTAGTAATGGCCCTTTCCAGCATTTCCTTTCCTTTCCGAGCATTGAGCTTCTTCTTTTTGCTAGTTTTGTTGTTGTTGTTTTAATGTTGTTGTTTTTTTGTTTTTTGTTTTTTATATAGACTTAGGTTGTGCTCGTGGGAAATTTTTCTTTTGTCATATTTATTGCTATGAACTTCCTTCTTAGAATTACTTCTTTGGGGGTTGCAGAGGTGATTCAGTGGTTTAGGTCGCTGACTGTTCTTCCAGGCACATGGGTTGGTTTTTGGCAAGCACATGGCAGCTTGCAACTGCCTGTGACTCTGGTTCTGAAAGAACTCAGTGGGGAAACCCCCACTCAGCTCCCGATTCGGCGTGCACCCAAGAATCACGAATAGAACACAACACCTTGATGTAACAACAAGAGGTTTTTTAATGGCGGAGCTCCGGGTCGAAACGTATCTCACATAACAGGAGACAGTGGATTCGACCACGAGGCTTGGAAGCTAGGGGTTTTTATAGAAAAGGAGTGGGGCTGGGGAGGAATTGGCGCAGTTTCACATGATTGGTCCATTTAAACATCAGCAGCCTGTAACATTTAACTTAGGTCAGAGGGGTGGGAGCTAGGGAGGTGATGGGCTTGCCCGGGCATGTCCTGGTCTGTTCTGCTATGTTCTCAGTCCCAGGTTTCAAAGCTCAGAAACAACTCTTTGGGCTATTTAACATACATTACATGAATTACAGTTTTATTTCCTTTCATTCCCCTCTTCTTCTGTTTAGACTAATTCTAATCATAGAATTTTAGAGATTGGTGTCCCCTAACTCTTCATCTACCTGAACTATAGGTTGATATTGCCTTTGAAGAACCATGAGTTTTACTGTATCAATTTTACTCTGGATGAAAGCCATTCCTCTATTTATTATACAAGGGCCGAAAACTAAAGCTAAGCATATCATAAGGATTGGTCCGGCTACAGCGGAAATTAAAGAAGTTATCCAAGATGGTCGTGATTCAAACCACAACTCAAACCACCCCCGTTGAGCATCCCGTTCCCGTTTCCTTCGCTCTAATCTTTCTCTCAGTTTCTGCATAGAGTCTCTAACTATTCCTGTATGATCTGCATAGAAGCAGCACTCTTCTTTAAGGGCAGCACACAGTCCTCCTTCCTTTAGGAACAACAAATCAAGACCTCTCCTGGTCTGTAAAACTACCTCAGACAGGGAGGTCAAAGATTTTTCTAAAGCGTCAATGGACTTCTCTATTGCCGCTAGGTCTTCATTGACAGCATCCCTCAAAGACTGAATTCCCTGTCTTCCTTCTATCAAAGCTGACACTCCCGTCCCCACTCCTACTGCCATACCTATTCCCATGAATGCAGCCAGGGTTAAAGTAATTGGTTCTCTTTTTGACCGCCGGCCAGCATAGCTTTCTTCTAAACTGGATGCAGGGTGATAATATATGCGGGGTAACAGCTGGATCATGACACAAAAATCATGAGATGAATTAAAAACCTTAGTTGATACACAGGGAGTAAGTCCTGTATTGCAAGCCCACCATCCAACCGGGGAAGGTACAAGATAGTAATTAGCTTCTGTTCTGGACACGGACTGAATTTGTCCGCATAGGTGTTTGTGAGTGGAAGGTGGGGTACCTATACAGAGACCTGGATTCCTCGCGGATACTTCAGTCAGGGTCAGTTTTTGTCCTGTACCCCAAGAGCAGGAAGTATGGCTGCTGGTTCTGTTGAAATCTCCATTGAAGGCGATTCCTTCATAATAAGGCGTACCCAAGGACAGGCATAGCCAGCAGTCCTCAGTAGCGCTTGGATCAGTTCTGTTAAGGGCATAAAAGGCTCCTCTCACTAGGTTAAACATCCTCTGTCTTGAAGGAATCGCGGGGGTAATAGTTAGAGGTACCTGAGGAGTGGGAGGTTGGGTGATAGCGGCCATATTAAGGGGGTCCGCAATCACTGGAGTAGGCTGAGTAATTGTATGGGTGAGGGGTGTGAACTTGGTTGGGGGGTGTTATTAGACGCGTTCTCACGACCGGCCAGGAAAGACGCAACAAACCAGAATCTTCTGCGGCAAAGCTTTATTGCTTACATCTTCAGGAGCCAGAGTGCAAGAAGCAAGAGAGAGAGAAAACGAAAACCCCGTCCCTTTTTTAGGAGAGTTATATTTCGCCTAGGACGTGTCACTCCCTGATTGGCTGCAGCCCATCGGCCGAGTTGACGTCACGGGGAAGGCAGAGCACATGGAGTAGAGAACCACCCTCGGCATATGCGCAGTTTATTTGTTTACCACTTAGAACACAGCTGTCAGCGCCATCTTGTAACGGCGAATGTGGGCGCGGCTCCCAACATCTCCCCCTTTCCTTTTAATAAGAGCAAATAGGCCACCCATATTAATGAGAGTGGAGATAGAGGTCAAATCCCCAGTGTGTAGGTAAAGGAGCCATGTACAGGATTAGCTCTTAGGCTCACAGGCTTTTACCCAGAGCAACCCTGACCTGCTCCCGTGTCGTTTTGCCTGGGGGAAGGGAACTAGGACACTGAACCTTCATGAAAGATGACATGTCTCCCTAGAATAGGCTCATATATGCCGCAGAGCCTTTCCATTGCAGTGCTTAGCCGTGCAACTCTCTCGGGCTGCTGAAGCACACTCACTCTATCCCGTGCAATGAGTCTAGCCTCGTGAGATGTAAGAGCTGAGTGGCCAGCGACCTATTGCCTAAGCATAGATAACCATATATCAGGGGGAGCTCCATGTTCTAGTCCTGCAAGCGCCTGGGCAATAACCACCTTGTCTCTCCTAGTTTGGGCCTTAAGCTTACAGACCAATCAAAGAAGCAACACTAATCCACAGCAAAGTGTATCTCCAAATAATATTAATCCCACCCATTTTTTAAAGAAAGAAAATGCTGAGGAGATCCAATTGGGTAATCCTTTGGTCAGGGACAGGTCCAAGCGCGTGGAGTTGACCTGAAGTCTCAATTCCCGAAGGATCTGTTCAAATTCAGCCATCCAATTCTGTAACATATACTGAAAAAGACTTTTTGACAAATTAGCTGCCCTAGTAAATTTAACATACTGAATGGAAATAACACACAATCCCGGAAACTTTTGTTCACATCCCTGCTGAGTTATTTGCCATAATACATCTAGTTGTTTCTGGACAAGATCTATGAGTTGATTAACCAGCATGAGACCTCCCTGTATCTTGACATTAGCTGAGGCCTGTTCATCTATGACTGTAGTCACTGAGGCTGACAAAGTGTTAATGGTGTTAGTCGTCTGGACCTGTCCAGACAGAGCCAAGGCTGTCTGAATTAAGGCCAAACCCAGTTCCCAGTTAGTGGTAAAAAAGCAGGAGAATACTTGAGCATTATACATCACCGTCATTGGGAGTGGAAATGTCGACATTATCCCCCAACGCTGCTCTCTCTTTATTATTGACGCCCTGGACATCACCAAGACGAGGGACATTAGTATTCCCTTGGTCAGTCTGGATTTTTCGGGTGAGTCTTTCTGGTATCCAAAATGGGTTGTCTTCATTCTGTGGGAAAACACAGATAGCTCCCCTGGATCTTATCAAAATAGGATCCGGGCCATACCATTTATTATCAAGGACATTTTTCCATTTAACCATCTCATTGGGCCTATCTGGCTCTGTACAATGACGTTCAGCCGCAGTATGGCCATGAGCATCAATATTTAAAAAATTGAGTGTAAAGAGTGCCATAGACACAGACACTCGTGGTGCTCGGGGTACAGTCTCCTCAAAAGTTCCCCTCTTCTGTTTTATAAGATAGGCTTTGAGGGTGCGATGCACACGCTCAACAATACCCTGTCCTTGAGGGTTGTATGGAAGTCCAGTCAGGTGGGTTACGTCCATCTGACGGCAGAACTGCTGGAATTTTTGAGACGTATAAGCTGGTCCATTATCAGTCTTAAGGAGTCTGGGTTTCCCCCAAGCACTCCATGCCTCAAGACAATGTTGAATCACATGTGAGGCTTTTTCTCCAGTTAACGGAGAAGCAAACATGATGCCAGAACATGTGTCAATGGACACATGGAGATATTGAAGTTTTCCAAAGGAAGAAACATGTGTAACATCCATTTGCCAGACCTGTAGAGGTCGAACACCGCGTGGGTTAATTCCCACATGAGGAACTGGCAAGAACTCACAGCAGCTTTGACATTGAGTAACAATGTCACGGGCTTCTTTTCTTGTCAAGGAGAAACGACTGCGTAATGTTTCAGCCGTCACATGAAAATTGTTATGAAAATTTTTTGCAGCCTCTACCGGGGATGATAGGGCAGCAGCCACCACTTTAGTGGCCTTATCTGCCAAATCATTTCCCAGAGCCATGGGGCCAGGTAGGCCTGAATGGGCTCTAACATGAGTAATATAAACAGGAAATCTTCTAGATAACAAAACTAATTGTATTTGCTGAAAAATATTGGCAACTCTACTGGAAGGCTTAATCACTCCAGCCACTTCTAAAAGATTTACTGCATTAACCACATAACAGGAATCTGACACAATATTAAGGGGTTCTAAAAAGGTTTTTAAAACTTCTAAAACCACTAAACATTCTACCACTTGAGGTGAAATTTCATTATACTGTTTGGATACCACTTTACCATTAGCCACATAGGCACCTATGCCAGTTTTTGATCCATCAGTATATACCACAATCCCATTTTTAAGTGGGTTTCTTACTGTTATTTGTGGAAACACAACAGATTGATTTTGGGCAAACTGTAAGATTGGATGCTTTGGATAATGGTTATCTATTTTTCCTGAAAAGGAGGTAACTAAAACTGCCCAATCATTAGATGTGGCTGCCAAGGTTTGAACCTGTGCAGCGGTATAAGGTACAATTAAAAGATATGGACTTTGCCCAAAGTGGGTGATTGCTGCTTTTAGGCCTTTAAGGGCAAGCTGTGCAATTGCATCAGGATACCAATCTATTATTTTAGCTGGGGATACGTTTGGATGGATCCATAACAATGGCCCATTCTGCCACAAAACTGCAGTTGGCAATTGTGCTGTCTTAAAGACACACAAACTGAAAGGCTGCGAATCCTCAATACGTTGTAATTGTGCATTCTGTAAGGCTTTTTCCACCTTTTGTAAGGCCTGGTTAGCAGCTAGAGTAAGAGTCCTAGGGGAGGAGATATGAGGATCTCCTTCTAAAATACCAAACAAAGGCCTTAACTCAGCGGAAGGAATCTTTAAAAAAGGTCTAAGCCAATTAATATCTCCCAACAGCTTTTGAAAATCATTTAAGGTATGGAGGTGATCTCTTTTTATCTCTACCTTTTGGGGCACAATCTTATCTGGGGACACCACAGAGCCCAAGAATTGTCCTGTATCAGAAATTTGGACCTTTTCTGTGGCTATCTGTAAACCCCACTGACTTAAAGTTTTAAGTAGAAAAGGATATGCCTTTTGTAGCATGGTAAGGTCTTTATGGCACAGGAGGATGTCATCCATGTAAAGGAGCAAAATTAAAGAGGGGAATTGTTCCCTCACTGGCAAAAGAGCTTCTTGCACATAAAGTTGGCACATTGTAGGACTATTGGACATTCCCTGTGGTAAGACCTTCCATTGATACCTCTTATCAGGTTCCATGTGATTAATAGAGGGGATGGTAAAGGCAAATCTGGGCCTATCCCTTGGACACAAAGGTATAGAAAAGAAACAATCTTTAATATCTATAATAATTAAATTCCAGCCACGTGGTAAGGCGGAAAGTACAGGGAGACCCCTCTGTACTGGGCCAAATAAGTTCATTTGCTCATTAATGGCTCTGAGGTCATGGAGCAGTCTCCACTTTCCTGACTTTTTCTTAATTACAAAAATTGGAGTATTCCAAGGTGAGGTAGAGGGTTCAATATGGCCTAGTTTTAATTGTTCCTCTACCAGTTGAATCACAGCTTCTAGTTTTTCAGAGGATAGGTGCCATTGAGGAACCCACACTGGGTCCCCTGTTTTCCATGGTATGGGTCGTGCTGCCCCAATGGCCGCTAAGGAAAACCCAGACCCTGTCTGTCTTGGTTTCCATTAGGTGAGATGGGCTCTATCCTTCCCTGTTCTTGATGTCCTAACCCTTTTCCTTCTTTATAACCCATCTTTGCCATGATATTTTTTGCTTTAGCTGAATACCCTCCCGATGGGGCGTTTTCATTGGACAAAATAAGGCCCAAATGCTGCATAATATCCCTTCCCCAGAGGTTAACCGGGAGTGGGAGCACATAAGGTATGAATTTCCCTTGCTGCCCTTCAGAGGATTCCCACGTCAAGGCAATGGAGCTTATAGTGGGACATGATTGATATCCTAGGCCCTGTAATGAATGAGATGACTCTGTGGTGGGCCATGCTTTGGGCCACCAATGTGTAGAAATTATACTTTTATCTGCTCCGGTATCAAGGATGCCTTCAAACTCTTTTCCGTTGATCTTAAGGCGGAGCTTAGGTCTATTATTTAAAGATACAACCAAATAGGCAGAATCATTTCCTGAGGAGCCCATTTTCTTTATCTCAGGTCCTGCAGATTTCTCCCTGGTATTATCAGGGAGGAGCAGCAGCTGAGCTATCCTATCTCCTTTACTAATAGAAAAAACGCCTTTAGGGCTTGAGCACAGGACCTGTATTTCAGGGGAATGTTGACAATCCATAACTCCAGGGTGGACTACTAAGCCCTGCAAGGTGAGTGAACCCCGGCCGAGAATAAGGCCCATGGTTCCCGGGGGCAAGGATGGTATAGGCTCCACTGGCACCGGCTGAATACTCATTTGAGGCATTAATAGGAAGTCGGAGGCGGCACGCAGGTCCACCCTTGTGGGTCTTCCTGGGTCGCCTCTCTGACTGCTTCCTGGGTCCTGACAAACCGGTTCCCATATCTTTGAGGGCCCTGGGACCGAGGGCCCGATGACCCGTTTTTTGGCACATCAGTTGATTGACTATCAGGTGGGGGAAGGACTCTGCCCTTTATATCCCTCACAGAGCGACACTGGTCAGCTCTATGATAACCCTTGCCACACTTAGAGCAAAGAGTGAGAGTCCCTCCCTGTTTATCTGGAGCTCTGCAATCTTTCTTAAAATGCCCAGGCTTTCCGCAATTAAAACATGTCCTCTGATCATTTCTGCTCATGGAGCGGTTCTGAGATTGGAGGATGGCGGCCGCTAAGCCTGCATTGGTGAGAGGTCCCCCAAGCTCTCGACAGACCCTGAGCCAGTCTTGTAAGCCTTTGTTCTTTCTTGGGGCTATGGCCGCTCGGCACTCCTTTGTGGCTTGCTCATAGATTAGCTGTTCTATCAGAGGCGCAGCTTGCTCTGACTCTCCAAAAATACGCTCTGCTGCCTCTGTCATTCTGGCCACAAAATCTGAGAAGGATTCCTGAGGTCCCTGGATTATCTTTGTTAACTGCCCAGTGGTTTCACCTGCTCGAGAGAGCGCCTTCCAGGCCCTAATAGCCGTGGAAGAAATCTGGGCATAAGCTCCCCAATGGTAGTTTGTCTGATCAGCAGAATAAGCTCCCTGACCCGTTAACAAGTCAAAAGTCCAATCTCTCTGCTCTGGAGTCAAAGCAGCTGCGTTTGCTCGGGCCTGCGCTTGTGCAGCTTCGTGCCAAAGCGCTCTCCATTCCATATATTTGCCCATACTAGGGAGAGCGGCTTTTACAACCGTTTGCCAGTCGGCAGGAGTTAGTGCCATGCCGGCAAGCCTGTCTAACTGCACCAAGGTAAAATTAGCATTGGTTCCGTATTTACGGACCGACTCGGCAATTTCTTTAATTTGTAAGTATTCTACCGGAGCGTGGACACGCCCACCCTCGGCTCCTTCAAAGACCGGAAATGCCTGTTGTATTTTCCTTTGTTCCTCTCTGGGAATGAATGAGTCTGCGCACTGCCTCTCTGCGCACTGCCTCTCTGCGCAGGGCTGACGCACTACGCAGGGCGGGGACTCCGCATAGGGCGGACCTTGAAGCCGACTGCCCTGAGGCCAATCAGCAAACTGGCCTTCGCCAGCCGCTTTTGGCTTCCTTAACTGATTAGCTAGCACTTTACCTGGCTGGTACCCTTTTTTCTCATAATGAGCTGCTTCTTCCTCCCAGTCTGTTTCTTCAGAGGAGAATTCTTCATCTGCTTCAGAGCTACTAAGAGCTGGCTCCCCGAGCCCATCCAGCGATGAGCACAGGCTCCTTTTCCTAGAGACCTCCGCTAATTGATCTTTCTTCTTTTCCCTTTTTCCTCTTTTTCTTCTAATCTCTCTCCAGGTATTCCTACCTAACCTTAACTTTTCCTCGGGTTCAAGACCCTTGGAAAGGCCTGTATACTTATTTTGTGTACCATATTTCCTCTTTGTTCCTACTCTCTCTCCCCGCTTTACTTCTGATAGCTTGTCCTGAATTTCCTCTAGAATTTTCAGCCCTATCTTAATCACTTGATAACATGTGAAAAGGAACAAAAGGGCTCCTAACACCAGAAAAAATTCAAGGCCAAACATATTCCACTTTACTTCTGATAGACTGTCTTGAATTTCCTTAGAAAGTTCAAGATCAGACTTACCTCGTAAAGCTGTACTCACTGGTACTCTCGTTCCCCAGCTGAAAAGTTCTGAATTCATACAGTTGAATCCTTCTTAACAGTCTGCTTTACGGGAACCTTTATTACCGCGACCCGCAGTTCTGGTTCTGGAATGAGGGATCTTCCTTGCGCCAGTCCCGAGTTTTTTCTCGTCCCGGAATTCGGCACCAATTGTTATTAGACGCGTTCTCACGACCGGCCAGGAAAGACGCAACAAACCAGAATCTTCTGCGGCAAAGCTTTATTGCTTACATCTTCAGGAGCCAGAGTGCAAGAAGCAAGAGAGAGAGAAAACGAAAACCCCGTCCCTTTTTTAGGAGAGTTATATTTCGCCTAGGACGTGTCACTCCCTGATTGGCTGCAGCCCATCGGCCGAGTTGACGTCACGGGGAAGGCAGAGCACATGGAGTAGAGAACCACCCTCGGCATATGCGCAGTTTATTTGTTTACCACTTAGAACACAGCTGTCAGCGCCATCTTGTAACGGCGAATGTGGGCGCGGCTCCCAACAGGGGGGCCTAAAGGATTGTAGGGGGTCTCTATTTTTAATCTGATAGTGAACAATAATCCCTCATCATATCTTTCCTTGTAAATCCTAAGACCCCAGGTATACCCTTTTGTCCATCCCAGAGCTCTCTTCCCTGGTTCAGTGAAGGTGACATGGAGCGGATGGCACCAGTCAGTACACTCGTCTAGGTCAAATCCTCCAGGTACATAAGACGCTAGGGAATAGTTGGCTGTTACTCTAATATAGTCCCAGCTCGAGGAGGGCTTCCAGCGGGCTGTACCTGAAGTCTCGCAACCCCAGCTCTTACAAAAGAAGTCAACCTTACCTCCACACGTTGGATTGAGGGACTGACTTCGGTGGGGCCCGGGGCAGACATAGAAGGGATGGGTTCGAAGCATACTTCTATCCCTTTGGTTAGAGCAACCACCCCATGGATCTCTCGAATGTTTTTCTACGTACGGAGGGGGTGTTAAAGGTGCCCTCTGAATGTCAGAGTACCCCTCCAAGTCCCATCCAGGAGGGGCTCCTATAGCCAACTTACAGATGTCAGGGAAAAGATCAGGCCACCAAGTCCACAGAGGGTGTACCTCGGCGATTGTCCATACAGCCCTACCCCCCTCATTGAGTACCTCCCACGTTTGTTGAACAGGACTGTGGAGGTTGAAGTCTTTTGGGATCGCTCCTACGAAGCAGGCGCAACTTAAAAGGATTAGTAGTCTTCTCCAAAGTCCACTCATCATGGCTGACTCCAGGGGGTGCTCTCTTGACGTGGGATGCGTGGACCCAAGTGGGGATTCCTTCCACTTTGACCGCGGTGGGCGTTGTCGGTAGCACCAAGTAGGGTCCCTTCCACCTCGGTTCTAGGTTTCCCGCTCGGTGTCTCCTCACCAGGACTGTGTCTCCTACTTCAAACTGATGCGGCACCTGTGTGTCACCAGCAACATAGGTTTCTTTTAGCTGTTCCCAGACCTCTTTTCTTACTATTTCGAGAGCTTTTAATCGAGCCAAAAGACTAGAAGAAGGAGAGAAAGACACATCCGGGCGATTCTTATCCCCTACAGTCATAAAAATGGGTGGGGGCGCCCCATACATTAATTCAAATGGAGTTAGGCCAAGGGGTCCAGGTGTATTCCGAACCCTGAACAAGGCATAAGGGAGAACGGCTGTCCAATCGCTTCCGCCGGATTCTAAGGCTATTTTAGTCAGAGTCTCCTTTAGCGTTCTGTTCATCCTTTCTACCTGTCCTGAACTCTGGGGTCTGTATGCACAATGTAATTTCCAATTTGTCCCCAGTTGTCTGGCCAATCCCTGACTTACCTGGGAGACGAAGGCAGGTCCGTTGTCTGACCCCATTACCTTAGGTATCCCAAAGCGGGGAAGGATTTCTTCAAGTATCTCCTTGACCACTACATTAGCCGTTTCTTTCTTGGTGGGGAACACTTCGACCCATCCTGAAAAGGTGTCTATAAAAACTAGGAGATATTTATTTCCATACCTAGCCGGTTTCACCTCAGTGAAGTCAGTTTCCCAGTAGGCTCCAGGTCTGTCTCCTCGCAGTCGTTTTCCTTCCTGGAGCCTGCTAGACCCAGCGTTGGTAAGTGCACAAGCACGGCAGTTTTTTTACTATCTCTTCCACAATTCCTTTTAATCCAGGAATGTAATAGGGGGACTTACTAACCAATTTTAGTAATTTTTTAGTTCCTAAATGACTCAGATGGTATATGTTAGCTAAGTAATCTCGCCCCTCTTCTTCTGTGAGGGTTCTTTTATTTATTTCCTCAGCAGCGGGCTGTTGGGTTCTCACCACCAGAGTCATTGGCCCTTGGGCTGCTTTTTTAGCTTCTTGGTCTGCCATTTGATTTCCCTTTTCAACGGGCCCAGTTCCCTTCTGGTGTCCTGGGCAATGGATAATTGCCACCCTACGGGGCAAATGAACAGCTTCTAATAAGCTGAGAATTTCTTCTTTATTTTTGATATCTTTGCCGGCAGACGTCAGCAGTCCACGGTGTCGGTATATTGCTCCGTGAACATGAGCCGTGGCAAAAGCGTACCGGCTGTCGGTATAGACATTAAGAGCCCTTCCTTCTGCCAGCCTTAAGGCTTGAATTAATGCGATTAGTTCCGCTTTTTGAGCTGATGTACCCTCCGGCAGACTGCTGGCCCATATGACAGCCTTTCCATCCACTACTGCAGCCCCAGCCTCCGCTTACCTTCTACCACAAAGCTGCTTCTGTCCGTGAACCAAGTCATCGCCCCTGGCCAAGGTTGGTCTGTGAGGTCTGGCCGGATTCCAGTCTCTTCTGCCAGTATTTCTTCACACTTATGTGCAGGGGCCACGTCAGCCTCAGGTAGTAAGGAGGCGGGGTTGAGAATGGCTGGGGGTGCAAAACTTACTTGCTCTGTCAGCAATAGGCTCTGGTAGTGCGTCATTCGGGCGTTGGTCATCCAGCGGTCCGGTGGTTGCCTGATGATGCTCTCAAGAGAGTGTGGGGCCACTATAGTAACATTCTGGCCCATAGTCAGTTTGTCAGCATCTTTTACTAGCACAGCCGTGGCTGCTATCGCTCGCAGGCAGGAGGGCCATCCACTGGCCACAGCGTCCAGTTTCTTTGATAAGTAGGCTACCGGGCGCTTCCATGGTCCCAAAACCTGGGTAAGGACTCCCCTTGCCACTCCATTTCTTTCATCAATGTATAGGGTGAAAGGTTTGTTTAAATCTGGCAGGGCCAATGCCGGAGCCTGCAGCAGTGCCTTTTTGAGAGTTTCAAAGGCTAGCTGATGTTCTCTGGTCCAGGTGAATTCCCCTTTCTCTTTGGTTAGTGGATACAAGGGAGCTGCCAGTGTGGCAAATCCGGGAATCCAGAGTCTGCAAAACCCGGCGGTCCCCAGGAACTCTCTTACCTGGCGAGCAGTGGTTGGGGTCGGGATCTGCATAACAGCTTGTTTTCTGGCTTCTGTGAGCCACCGTTGTCCATCTCTCAAGACATATCCTAGGTAGGTCACTTCTATCTGGCATAACTGAGCCTTTTTAGCAGAGGCCCGATACCCCAGCTTACCTAACTCGCCCAGGAGGTTTTGGGTCCCAATTTCACAGTCCTCGTGTGTTTCTGCAGCTAGGAGCAGGTCATCTACATATTGCAGAAGAGTCACCTGTGGGTTATTGGCTCGGAAAAGAGCAAGATCTCGGTGTAGGGCTTCATCGAACAAAGTGGGCGAGTTCTTGAATCCCTGAGGCAGCCTCGTCCATGTGAGCTGTCCGGCTTGTCCACTCTCGGAGTCTCGCCATTCGAAAGCGAACAAGGGCTGGCTGTTGGGGTGTAACCTCAAACAGAAAAAAGCGTCTTTGAGATCCAGGACTGTGTACCATGTCCGACCAGGTGGCAAGGTGCTGAGGAGGTTATAAGGATTTGGCACCGTGGGGTGTATGTCCTGAACTCTCTTGTTTACTTCTCTAAGGTCCTGTACTGGACGGTAGTCCCTGGTCCCTGGTTTTTTTACTGGAAGTAGAGGAGTGTTCCAAGGGGATTTGCATGGGACCAAAATCCCTTGTTGGAGCAGTTTGTTGATTTGGGGGCGTATACCCTCTTGAGCTTCTCTGCTCATGGGATATTGTCGGACCCCTATAGGGGTGGCCCCGGACTTAAGTTCAATCACCACAGGGGGGACCAGTTTTGCCATCCCCACTCCTCCCGTCTCTGCCCACGCCTGAGGGTATCGATTCAACCAGTCCTGTAATCCCTCAGGGGGCTTTACTTTATTTTGGTAAAGTCGATATTCCTCCCCTAGTTGTAAAGACAGCTCTAGAGTCTGGGGCGCTTTTATTCCCCAGAAAACCTCCGGTCGATGAGAGGTGAAAGTTATTTGTGCTTTTAACTTGGTTAGTAAGTCTCTCCCCAATAAAGGCATAGGACACTCTGGAATGACTAGAAACGAATGAGTTACTCGATTTCGCCCTAGGTCTACTACTCGGGATGTGGTCCATGGATACGATTTTTGTCCCGTGGCCCCGATCACCAAGGTTTTTTCATTTTTCTTTACTTTTCCTAGAGGTGTTTTGAGTACTGAAAATTCGGCTCCTGTGTCAACTAGAAAGTCCACAGGGGTCCCCTCCACTTCTAAAGTTACCCTAGGCTCGGGGAGGGGAGCCGAGCCCCGTTCCCCCTAGTCTTCATCTTCCCCAAGAGAAAGCACCTTTACCTCTTGTTTTTTTTTCGGACAGTCCCTCTTCCAGTGGCCCATTTCCTTGCAATACGCGCATTGGTTCCTCTCCAGGCGCTGCCCGCCTTCTCTGGGTCTCCTTGGTCCCTGCTGCCTTTTGTCTCCCAGGTTCCCTGACTGTCTACCTCTTCTTCCATTATCTCTTTCTCCTACTGCGGCCAGGATCCTAGTCAAAACCTTTTCTTGCCTCCTGTCTCTCCTATCCTCCTCTTCTCTTTTCTCTCTTTTCTCTCTCTCTAACTTTTCATCTTCTGTTTCTCTCCTATGATACACTTTCTCTGCCTCTCTAACTACATCCCTTATGGTGTAATCCTGCAAGCCCTCAATTCGCTGTAACTTTTTCCTAATGTCAGGAGCTGACTGGCCAATGAAGGCCATAATTACTGAGGCCCTTTGACCCTCAGACGTGGGGTCGAATGGGGTATATCTCCTATAAGCCTCCATGAGCCTTTCAAGGAAGACTGAGGGGGGCTCAGTCGCTCCCTGCATAACCTCTCTTACCTTGGCCAGATTCGTGGGCTGCCGGGCAGCACCTCTGAGACCCGCCACTAGGACCTGGCGATAATTGGACAGTCGTTCCCTATCTGATGCCGTATTATAATCCCATCGGGGCCGGGTTAGCGGAAATCCTTCATCTATCTCAGCTGGAGTTTGGACAGGGTGCCCAGCCTCGTCTCGGACGTTTTTCCGAGCCTCGGGGAGAATCCTCTCTCTCTCCTCGGTTGTGAATAGAGTCTGCAGAAGCTGCTGGCAGTCATCCCAGGTCGGCTGGTGTGAATACATTAATGATTCAACCAACCCAGTGAGTCCTGCAGGGTTTTCTGAAAAAGGGGGGTGATTAGCTTTCCAGTTATAAAGGTCAGAAGAGGAAAAAGGCCAATACTGTAGGGGCTGTAGACTATTTGGATCGGCAGGGGGAGCCCCAATAGCCCTGAGGGGGAGCGCCACGGTTGAATCCGCAGGCCCCTCAGGGGTGACTCCTCGCCGACTCCTTGTTCCTGTGGAGGGACCCCCTCCTCCGGCCGGGGCCTGAGGCAGGGGTCCCGAGGGAGCTAAAGGTTGGGGCTGGGGAGCATACGGTGGGGGTTAAGGGGTGTCGGGCCACTCAGGGGGTTCTTCAATCTCTGGATAGATCTTGGGGGGTTTCGTCACTGGTGTGCTGCGATCATCATCTCTCCCGAGCGGTGGTTTCGGTTTCTCTTTCTCACCATTTTCTCGGATGGCTAGAATCTTGGTGCCAGGGCGGAGAGGCGGGAGGAATGGGCGAACCCACTGGGGTGGGTAGCGTGCCAAGTCCTCCCATACCATGATGTACGGTTGTTGGTCTGGATGCGACCCTGGCCCTTCCTGAAAAACAATGGCCTTCACAGCCCTTATGGTGGGTAAGTAAAAAGTTCCTTCTGCTGGCCAACCTACTCCAAAAACAGGCCATTCTGAGGAACAGAAAGTCATCCATGGCTTTTTCTTCACTTTTACTGACAAATTTTGTCCTCTAGCCCTAACGTCCGTCCAATGGTCCTTAGTCAAAGATAAAGGAGTAGACACGGTCTGTCCCATAGTGAAGAATAAGAGTAAACACAACACAATGACAGAGACGGAAAACACTAAGACATCCAAGCACACTCGTCTGCGTCTGGACTTACACAACCAGCCAAACGCTACCTCTGATGGAGTGGGATTCCGCTCCACTCCTCTGGCAGGAAGAGCACTCACTCTTCTTCACTCTGCCAGGCAACAGCCAGGTCCTCCTGACTGTTCCGTACCCCGGGCACTCCAGGGTCTCCCTCGGAATGTCTTCCAAGGGTGCAGCCTGTGGGGAAATAGACCGTCGTCTTCCCACAGCCACTAGGGTCCTTACGGTCCGCAGTGGCAGCTGCCAGAATACAGAATACCAGAACTGGTAACACAGGTGGGGCTCAAACCCACAATCTCAGAACTAAAAACTAAGACACAAATTCAGCAGTGCCACACATAGACACTTAGACAACAGACAACATAACAAGACTCACACAAACAAACGCACCTCCAAGGGGTCCTTCGGGGTTCCTGGGTGTCACGCAGATCTCGGTGGGACCTCCAAATGAAAGAACTCAGTGGGGAAACCCCCACTCAGCTCCCGATTCGGCATGCACCCAAGAATCATGAATAGAACACAACACCTTGATGTAACAACAAGAGGTTTTTTAATGGCGGAGCTCCGGGTCGAAACGTATCTCACATAACAGGAGACAGTGGATTCGACCACGAGGCTTGGAAGCTAGGGGTTTTTATAGAAAAGGAGTGGGGCTGGGGGAGGAATTGGCGCGGATTCACATGATTGGTCCATTTAAACATCAGCAGCCTGTAACATTTAACTTAGGTCAGAGGGGTGGGAGCTAGGGAGGTGATGGGCTTGCCCGGGCATGTCCTGGTCTGTTCTGCTATGTTCTCAGCCCCAGGTTTCAAAGCTCAGAAACAACTCTTTGGGCTATTTAACATACATTACATGAATTACAGTTTTATTTCCTTTCAGATCCAGGTGAGCTGATGCCTTCTTCTAGCCTCTATGGGCACCATGATCAAATATATATGTAAACAAAATACCCATATACATTAAACAAACAAACTGACACACAGAGAGACAGAATCGCTTTGGATGCATGCCATGAGTTTAGTATCTCCTTCATTTTTTCATTTCAGATTTTTTTCTTTAATATTTTTCATTTTGTTTCTTGGTTAATTGGTAATGTGTTGAGCCGCAAATACTTGTGGTTTTGTTTTTGTTTTTTCGAGACAGGGTTTCTCTGTGTAGACCAGGCTGGCCTCAAACTCAGAAATTCTCCTGCCTCTGCCTCCCAAGTGCTGGAATTAAAGGTGTTCGCCATCACACCTGGCCCTTTTTTTTTTTTTTTTTTTTTTTTAAATACTGTTCTTTCTTGTTTTATTGGTCCCTAGGTTTACTTAATTATGATTGAACAATACATGATGATTATTTCATTTATCTTCAATTTGTCAATTTTTTATGCCTAATCTATTATTTATTCTAGAGAATATTCTGCATGTGCTTGGGTGGACAGGCAATTCTATTGCTGTTGTATAGAATGCTCTACATGTGTGGGTTTATTGGCTCTATACTGTTGATCATGAGTGTTGATTTATACACTTGGTTTTCTGTTTTACAACATGCACTATGGACAAATAAAGACTGAACTCCTCTACTATTACTGGGTTCCTGTCTAGTTTTTTCTCTAGTTTACTAATATTTGCTTTACATACATTCATACATATTGATTACGTATAAATTTGCAATAGTTCTTTACTTCTGATAAGCTGACCCCTTATCATTATATAATGATGTATATAATGACAGCAGTTTATAACTTAAAGCCTGTTTCATTACATATACAGGCTCTTCAATGCCTTTCATTTGCATTGAAGGAGTTTTTCTATCTTTTCACATTTAACTTATGTATCCTGAAAACTCAAGAGAGGTTCTCATAGGGAACTCATAGACTGACCTTGTTTTAAAATCAGCTTAGCTATTGTATGGCTTGATTTAAAGTAGTTGCTGATAGTCAAAAATTTCCCTTCTCTCTGTGTTAGCTAGCGAGTCTTGTGTTCTAAAGTTAATTATAAGTTGGGTTTTTGTTTTGTTTTGTTTTGTTTTGTTTTGTTTTGTTTTGTATTTTATCACAACCTTGCTCCCTTCCCCTCTCTCCCTCCAAACCCTTCCATATTCCCATCTTGACTTTCCTTCAAATTCATGGCTTCCTTTCTCATTGATTACGATTGCATGTATAGATGTATATACATATATGTTTTCAAGAATAACATGTTGAGTCCATATAATGTGACATATGTGTATGTTTTCAGGCATGACTGGCACTAGAGAGCCAACTGCCTCTCCCACTCCCAACTTTGCTCAGTTGCCTGTAGTAGTTTGAGGCCTCTTGAGTTCTTCCACATGCAGTTTGACATGATTATTGGTATTGTTCTTATTTAGCTCTTGTTTTGGTGGTCATGTTAATGAGGTTTTATGAGGATGTGGTCTGATGCTACTAGGAGACAGTCTCTTAGCAGACTTCCTGGTCCTCTTCTGACTCTGACACTTTTACACCCTCTACTGCACAATATTCCATGAGCCTTAGGTGTGGGAATGTTTTGTTGCCGGCTTTTTGCTGGCAGGTCCAGGTGAGAGGAGAGAAGTCCCTGTCCTGTTGGGGTCTCTCTGGGGCTGAGTGGGATGGCGAGTATCCTTGGCCCAAAAGAAACACACTTAGCTCGGAGTCTTGTCGAAGTAGAAACTCAACTCTATGGCATCAGCCTCTTGCTTATATAAATTTGGAACATAGGGAGAGGGATTTTTTGGTGGGATAAGTTGACGTAGGAGGCAGAGAAGGGTGACAAAGATATGGAGTGACTGACAGGGCCAATAGCGGAGTAGAGGCAGGACCAAACAGGTCATCCAGACACAGAAGTGACTGAAACAGGTCTCAAAACTTGAGCCAGGCTCAGGTTTGTCCTCAAGGCCCAAACCAGGGGCAAAATGGGGCCCAACATTTTGTAGGTCTATTCATTGGAACTGGACTCCACAACTCTGCGTATTGATTGGTTATGGTTTTTTGTAGTGGTCTCTGTCTGTTGCAAAGAGAGGTGTCCTTGGTTAGGGATGAAGACTACACTTATATGTGGGTATAAAGACAAATGTTTATAGATTGTTGTTAGGGATTATGCTGGTTTAGTGTTTAGCATATTTATTCTCTTCTAATAACCATGACTTCCATAGCACTGATTTGTTAGCTAGGCTTCTAACACCAGGTATGGCATTGCTCTTGTTGAGCAGATAGTAAGTACAATTGGAGAGGACTTGGTTACTGGTAGACAAGGTATGTGACTCATATGCTGTGCTTCCTGTTAGAAAGGGCACGTGATGACCCGGGAGAAGCTTGGCAGTGATTAGGAAACTGATACACACTGATACTCAGAGGGTATCAGTTCATTTTCTTTCTTCTTCTCTTCTCTTCTCTTCTCTTCTCTCTTTCTCTCTCTTTCTTTCTCTTTCTTTCTTTCTTTCTTTCTTTCTTTCTTTCTTTCTTTCTTTCTTTCTTTTTTATTTCTGTTTTTTTCTTTGTTTCTTTCTATTTTTCTTTCCTTCCTTCCCTCCTCCTTCCCTCCTCCTTTATCCTCCTCCTTCTCCTCCCCTTCCTCCATCCTCCTCTCCCTCTTCCTCCTCCTCCTTCTTTCTTCATGCTGGCCTTAGTTGTCTCTGATGAGTTCCAGGCTACGGTAAAGTATACATGATCAGAATTAGAGTTCTGCAACTTAATACAAAGTATAGTTGGAGCTGAATCATTTTCTGGTTGTTCAAAGGCTCTACTTCTGAAGTAACTCTATGTGGGTACATTTGTCACAAGGTGAGAAGTATGCACCATTTTTTATAATAGTCAATTACCCACAACATGTTCAGTCTTTGCCATGTTTGGCTTCCCAAAGAAATCCTGCACAGAGCATTGACACTTCTTAAAGGAAGACCTCAAAGGTACCTAAATGCAAAAATTATGGTCTGACCAATACTATACTGTTAGCATCGAAACAGGTCCGAATATTATACAGTGCATCAGAATTAAAATTTTCATTAATTGTAATGGATGAATTAATGTTTTTAAACTCTCTGAAAGACCTAGAATGAGCATATATAAAAGTGTTGATTACTTTAAGATGCATAATTACATAATAATGTCAACTCTGAAATGTCCCAGACATATCAGTCCTCTATAAACTTTGCATTTATATCCCAGAGACTCATTAACATCAATAAAGATTTCTCTCTATTGGCTCTTTTTAAGAACATTTCACTCACAGTAGAATTAAAGTGAAACATTCTGGAGCAGTGAATTCAGACATTACCTGGGAAGCAGTAAGAAACGGTGGGGTTTTATTTTCCCTTATTTACACCATGCCCGGTCTTTCCTAACATGCTGTGTCACTTTAATACTTCATATTTGGGCTTGCTCATAATGATGAAATTCAACAAAATTTATTAAGGTTTCTGAAATCTAATATATTTTGTGTATAGATTAAGTGAGAAGGGTATCTTTTAATGTACTATTTAAAATTTCAACACATATTTGTGAATGCTATTTAAGCAGTGGGGCGGGACGAGTGATGAAATAGGGTAGAGACGCAAGAAAGCATAGCTCCTGACCTCTGTGAGTTCCCACTCGACTTTCAGAAACAACCCCCAGAGATACAGTACTGCAAAACAATATTAAGGTATGTTGTAGAAAATTTCATGTGGTAGAAAGTACAAGGAGTGAGGGAGCATGTCCAGTTTCAATATTGTAGTGGCATTTGAAGTAGCTACTGAGGGGGGCAGGGGAATTTGATATAGTATGAGGTCAATGGGTAAATGATAATCTATGCCATACACAATGATTAGAGATAGAAGATCAGGGTCTGTGCTCATAAAGCCAAGAGGGGTTTCTTCTAGTTTGATTGAGACACAGAGTACATACAAAGAACAAAGCTAGAATTATAGTTGGAGACCCCATTATGGAAATTTTTAATAGCCGATTTGAAAGTGCAAGCAAAAAGAGTGAATGAGATGTTTAAACTTAAAACATTAGAAATGAAAAGGATGCTGATCCTAGCTAGGTTGTGGACAGATAAAATTGAGAAGGTCAGAAGCAGAATGAAAGCAAGTTAGGTGAGCCAGGTTATCAAGAATATTCAGTCATTAAAACGTTTATTAAATACTCACTCTTCTTGGAAGTATTTATTTTTTATGTATACATAACATAGACAAAAAGGATGTTAATTTCATTTCATTTCAATGTCTGTGTAACTTTTAGGGGAAGAAACAGGAAATGTATATTTCAAGTGTGCTTTTTGAAAACATATCTATGAGATATAGAGAAAAAGAGTTTGGGTTTGAATAACAAATCTAAAGCTTAAAATAAGGAACGGAGTGATGACTCAGCAGTTAATAATACTTGCTGCTCTTGAAGACGACCTGAATTTGTTTCCCAGCATCTAGATATTATAACTTAAGTTCCAGGGGATCTGACGCCTCCATTTGGCCTCACAGACCCCCCTCATCTATCTATCTATCTATCTATCTATCTATCTATCTATCTATCTATCTATCTATCTATCTGTCTATCTGTCTATCTGTCTATCTGTCTATCTGTCTATCTGTCTATCTGTCTATCTGTCTATCTGTCTATCTGTCTATCTGTCTATCTGTCTATCTGTCTATCTGTCTATCTGTCTATCTGTCTATCTGTCTATCTGTCTATCTGTCTATCTGTCTATCTGTCTATCTGTCTATCTGTCTATCTGTCTATCTGTCTATCATCTATCTATCTATCTATCTATCTATCTATCTATCTATCATCTACCTACCTACATATCAACTCTATCTCTCACTCATTCACCCACTCACTCATTCACCCACTCACTCATTCACTCACTCATTCACTCACAAGACTGTTTCTTTAAAAATTAAAACTAGATATATAGACATAATCTAATCAGAAAGGGCTACTTTAGACAAGGATTCCTGTAACTGGGATGTCCAATATCTTGATTACATATGAAAAATTACTTTATTAGGCTAATATACATGCCTCAGGCTATGGGGAATGCAGAACCATCCCTAGTTTTCCATCTAACGAGGTCTAGTTATGAATCTAAATCAGATTTCTCAAAGTGAGGTTCACAGGTTGATGAATCAGCATCTCTGGTAGGAACAGATTTCTGCTTGCAATTGCAAAAGACCTGCTACTATGGTAACAAAGAGGAAAACAAATAGAGAAACCATGTTTTTCAATAGGGCTATGAAAAAACAAGGAAATTTTGATTAACTGAGTTTGAGAGACAAAAAAACAGGAATGGCGTCCTTTATAAAAGCTGGGAGACTCATACTTGAGGGAAAGGGACTGGGTTGCCTGTCTGCATCCAGCGTGAACATCTGACCTGACACAGGAAGATATTTCTTTTTTTTTTAAATTTCAGAGATGATGCTAAATCATCTGGCCTTTTAAATGACTGTGTATTGGAATGACTTGTTATCTGGACACAACCAGAGTCAGCCTGAAATTGTAGAGCACAGCTATAACTCCTTCCACTGTTTCCCTGGGGAACACGTAGAGGAGAAGCAGAGGAGGTACCTGTCTGTGAACCCTGGCATGCTCTCATCATCATTAGAGGAGTCCTTGAACCTTTTAGTTTTCAATTCAAAGTTAAAGTCACAAAGCCCGCTCCCATTTAAAATAATTCAAGAGGTGGTCCTTGAAAGATATTGGAGGACAAGGCTACTAAAAGCAAGTCAGCATAATTAAAATGCTAGGAAAAGGCTTGCAAGATGGCCAGGTAGGTAAAGGTACTTGTTTTCCAAGTCTGATGACCCAGGTTCCACCCCTAAACCCATATAAAGGAAGAAGAAAACTGACTTCATGATGCTTTCCTTCTACATAAACATCACAACTGAAGCAAGCCCCACATCACATACCACACAAACATACACACAGATATAGACACACATACATACATACAGACACATACAGACACACACACACACATAACACAAAATAATAAAGGTTTAAACTTTAAAAAGAAGTCCTAGTCCAGCCTGAGCTAAATTCCCGAGAGTAAATATTCAGCCTCCCACCCTGACCCTGAGGAAGAGCTCCACTTTCTAAAAAAAAAGAATATTATCATACTTTAGTCTTCATTTTTATATACATTTCCAAAACATAACATAAAAACGTTATAAGATAAATGAGAAACCATGGAAGAGTGCCCGCATGCCTCCAAGACTAGTGTATTAGTCAGGGTTCTCTAGAGTCACAGAACTTATAGAATGTTTCCATATGTTAAAGGAATTTATTTTTAATGACTTACAGTTTGCAGTCCAACTAGCTCAACAATGGGCATCTGTGAATGGGCAGTCCAAGAATCTAGTAGTTTTCAGGTCTACCAGGGTAGGTGTTTCAGCTGGGCTTCTGTATAAGTTAAAATCATGAAGAAGTAGGCTCCAACAGATGTGCTAGCATGTAAGTGCAAGTAGGTGGAGACAAAGGAAGCCTCTCTTCTTCCAATGTCCTTATGTAGGCCTCCCACAGAAGGCTTTGCCTAAATTAACGGTGTGAACCACCACAACTGGACCTAAGCTTTTCTTTACTTGGAACTTGATCTGTCCCAGGGTGGTCTTGAACTCAGAGATCTGCTTGCCTTTGTCTCCTGGGATGAAAAATGCCCAAATTTTTTATGGTCACTATGCCTCAAGATCCAGATCAAAAGCATGTGTCATCCTACGTCATGATTCAGATAAAAAAACCTGTGTCTTCTAGCCTCATGATCGGGAACACAGGTGTGCCCCTCATTTCTGGATTGTAGTTTATTCCAGATGTAGTCAAGTTGACAACCAGAAATAGCTATCACAGTCAGCCAAATCTGAGTGTTTGAAAGTATTGCCTGGAAGAAATTCCAGAGACTGAGGGTTAGTCTGTGACAGACAGGAAGGAAGATAGAGAGGAGAGAGCCAAGGTTATCTTCAACATGAAAGTTGGGTGTAGTGGTTTAAATATGCTTGGCACCGGGAGTGGCACTATTAGGAGGTGTGTCCTTATTGGTATTGGTGTGTCCTTGTTGGAGGAAGTGTGTCATTATGGGCATAGGTTTTAAGACTCTCCTCCTAGCTGCCTGAGGATGCCAGTCTTCTGGTTACCTTCAGAAGAAAATGTAAAACTCTCTGAGTAGATTTTGGTCATGGTGTTCTATCACAGCAGTAGAAATCCTAACAAAGACAGAAAGAATATTGTGATAGCTTGAGATGGCTTCCCCAATAATACCTTTCTTCTGTGTTGAGTACACAATTAAGTGATGGGGCAAGTACTTAGCATTGCACAAGGCCCTGAGTTCAATCACAAGCATAAAATATAGCCTTTCTTCTCAAAAAGCTTTAGGCCTTCCCAAATAACAGTGATAAGTTCTCCTATGCAAGGTTAGCAAATTTCAACAAACAGACATCATCCTTTGTGGTTAATTGTATATCAAGCTTTTAATTTTAGCCAGAAAACTTAAAGAGGTAAGCCACAAAGAATAGAAAATTAGACATAAGCTTGTTGATAACCTGAAGGGGAAAGTCCATTTTTAAAAAGCCGTAATTATTTCTTACCTTTTTTATTGTTGGCCTAGCCTTTAGTGGTTGAGTCATCTCTCCAGCCTATTTCTTTATCTTTCTGTTAAACAGCTGTTCTGCCTAATATGCATTCATTTTCCTTACTACCCTATACCTGACCTCTCCTTTGAAGGCATTCTGGGAGGAGAATGTCAGTGTTTACCTACCTGCTGTGCCACCATCTGCCCAAGTAGTGCATGGATACACACAAATTATATTTCCTTTGTGTGACTTTGAATGACAGAAGCATAACCAAGACTTCATAGATATAGAATGAGCTGATATTATCTCCTTAGTCCCAGAGTGAACTCTAACATCATCTTACATCTGGACAGCTTGTGCTGGGAACATGTGCTTTCAAACATTTCAAAGCAGAAACAGATTTTTGGAATCTCCGGAGGTTTCTCAAAGCATTGCTTTTTTTTTTCTTTTGGTTTTATGTGCACAGTTCTTTTAGTATTACTTTTCTCTACTAAATGACAGGATATGTGGTAGAGGAACAATGGTTTTCTTTGTTCTGTGTGTGATGTGGGCTTGCTATATTAATCACCAGGTCAAATAAGAGTATGTTTGCAATCTTTATGGTCTTTTGGTAGTTTGGTGTTAAAAAGTGTAGTTTAGAAACAGCATGGGCTTTCTTGGATTTATATTATTGTTCTAATGGCTTGTTTACTTTCCAGGTGGAACTAAAATGTAAGATATATATAAATATCCCTGATAGGTTGTTTTCCAATATTTCTCTAGTAAGTTATATTGCTTGCCAATCAAAGGTTTTAGGTATTAGTTTCTTAGAATACAGGAGAATTTACAGCTTAAATTATTTAAAACAGAACTTGTACAAAGCTGACATTCTACCACAGTTGTAGGTACTCTGGCCAAAGAAATGTCTAAACTATGGGCCTAGGAGTTAATGCCCTTGGTAAAGTGTTGTTGTGCAGGCAAAAGGAGCTAAGTTTGATGCCCAGAGCCCATGTGGAAAAGCTGGGTAAAGTGGCACGAGCTTGCATTCTCGACAGTGAGGAGATAGAAACAAGCAGAGATCTGGTGCCTGCAGGCCAGCTAGTCCATGCCAGTTGGTGGATCTCAGACCAATGAGAGTCCATGTCTCAAAAAATAAAGTAGACAGTGTCTGAAGAAGAATGTTAACATTTGCCTCCACATGTGCTGACACACATAAGTATGTGAACCTCCTCTACATGTGCCTGTACACACACATACATGTGTATTTCTACAAGAAATATATTAGCATGGTTCATGGCAGTATCTCCAAGATAGTATGATGTAATTTGTGGCACAAATAAATTTTTGGCCTAAAATGTAGAATATTTCTTATAGTATGTCAGGAAACATATATTTCCTCTTCTTGAAGAAGACAAAAAATCCTTGGAGATGTTTTCATTGATATTATTATTTGCATATGTTGGATATTGTGTTCCGGAGGATTGACCCATCTGGTAAAAGTAGCTCATTGACATAAATCCTCGAAGTCCCTCCAGTCTTAACATCTATTTATATAATGTCCAACACAAATACATCAGTGTTTAATTTGTGTTACTGCTCAACAAACTATATCAAAACTCAAGTGGCTCAACCTGAGGAATATTTATTGTCATACAGATTCCAAGTCAGTGGTGAGAAATTCAGCAGTGGTGAGAAACTGCTACTCACTGTCCATTCATAATATTATATGTCGCTATGCTGCCTAGGGCATCTGTTCCATGCAGCCATGATTGAGAATGGAGGGTTTTCATTTAAGACTCAAAATTTAGAGCAAAAAAACACAAAAAACAAAACAAAACCCAAACAAACAAACAAACAAAAAACAAAACAAAAAAAAACCCACAGAAAAATCTAACAATAAAAAAACCTCACCAAATGAGCTCATGATGATATAAGGAGAGAGCTTTGGTTTAAAAATAACATGTTCCAATTATATGTTAGTCCAGACAAACTTCATTTATAGCTATGTGGGTCTGTTGACAACCAAAGAACGAAAAGAGATAAGCTAGACAAATACTAACCATAGGAAGCAGAGTGGATACTGATGTGATTCAAATTAGGTGCAGGGCAAAGGAAACCTATTGGGCAAAGAGAAGCGTCACAAAATGAAAAAAGTTGAATCCAGCAGGAATGAATCACCTCAATCTACTTATATACACAGTATGGGGTTTCAAAATTCATGATGCCAAAATGATAACAGGAAAGAAGAAACCAGCAAACCCAAACTTACAGTTGAGAACTCCAACACTTCTGCCTCAATAATTAATTGATGGCAACACTAGACTGAAAACCTGAGTAGTTATAGATGAACTTGATGGTAATGTCAACCAATCAGATCCACCTGCACCTGTCCTTGATAGTATAGAGAATCAACCAATACTCTCAGAATGCATACTCTTTTCAGATGTGCCCGAAGCATTTAGGACATTTGACCACAATTGTAAAAAATAAATTATGTAAGACTGGAATCAATATAAGCATGATAACAGAAAATCTTTAAACATGAGGAGATGAATATGTATTCTCCTAAATTGTCCAGGAGTCTCAGGAACACTCAGCCAGGTTAATTCAGAGGTTCTGGATGGGTCTAAGCTTTGCCTTTCTTACAGGATCCCAGTGGCTAAAGCTGAGGCTAGTGGTCAATGATAAAGGTAGGGCAGAGTAGTGAGGGACCACGTTTTGAAAACAACTTAGATAGAATGTTAAAAATGCAGAGTTTCTACCTAGTTGTATTTACTTTGTTAAGACAGTTACTTTTACAGCCAAAGAATTTTCCCTTGTAGAAGACTGCAGCCTTTTGATCAAGAATCCTATACTTGTACGTAAAACTTTAGATTTATTTTTAATAAAGCTTAAGTACATTTACATTCCCTGAAATTTTGACCAGACATGCATACTTCTTTGCAAGGCAACCTGTCTGCTTAATATATTTGTAATCTGATCAGTCTCTCAAGAATAGTCTTTTAATGTTATCTGAAGAGTATAAATGAATGGTGGTATGTAGACCATGCAATATTGGCCATTACTTGCTATGTTTTAGATCAAAAGACTTAAGGTATATTTTCTCTACTATAAACTGCAAGCACAGTTATTTTAGCTTTTCTGTTTGCTTACTTCTCATGATTGATCTAAATTTGCCATATGTATTTTTGACTAACCCGTCCATCTTGAAAGTCTGCCATATTGTGCTGCTCCATTTGCACACCCTAAGTGGGAAGGAAGTCGTGCATTCTGTGAACATCATTCCTCCCTTTCACTCCTTCAGCTTCTAGCTCCTTCCCTTGAAAGCCTGGAGTTGGTGTAACAGTTAATTTTTAATTGGCCTCCCAATTTTTCTTTATTGATCTCTGCTCTTCAAGGATTTTCAAGTGTGCATCCAAATCTTAAAGAGAATGGTTTGCCTAAGATAACAAAAACTATTCTCAACAATAAAATAACTTCTGGTAGAATCACCATTCCTGACCTCAGGTTGTACTACAGAGCAATTGTGATTAAAAACTGCATGGTACTGCATGGTACTGATATAGTGACAAACAGGTAGACCAATGTAATAGAATGGAAGACCCAGAAATGAATCCACACACCTATAGCCACTTGATCTTTGACAAAGAAGCTAAAACCATCCAGTGGAAAAAAGACAACATTTTCAACAAATCGTGCTGGCTCAACTGGTAGTTATCATGTAGAAGAATGTGAATCAATCCATTCTTATCTCCTTGTACAAAGATCAAGTCCAAGTGGATCAAGGACCTCCACATAAAACCAGAGACATTGAAACTTATAGAGGAGAAAGTGGGGAAGAGCCTTGAAGATATGGGCACAGGGGAAAATTCCTGAACAGTACACCAATGGCTTGTACTGTAAGATCAAGAATTGACAAATGGGACCTCATAAAATTGTGAAGCTCCTGTAAGGCAAAGGGCACAGTCAATAAGACAAAAAGGCAACCAACAGATTGGGAAAATATCTTTACCAATCTTACATCCAATAGAGGGCTAATATCCAATATATACAAAGAACTCAAGAAATTAGACTTCAGAGAACCAAATAAACCTTTTTAAAAATGGGGTACAGAGCTAAACAAAGAATTCTCAACTGAGGAATACTGAATGGCTGAGAAGCACCTAAAGGAATGTTCAACATCCTTAGTCATCATGGAAATGCAAATCAAAACAACCCTGAGATTCCACCTCATACCAGTCAGAATGGCTAAGATAAAAAATTCAGGCAACAGCAGATGCTGGTGAGGATGTGGAGAAAGAGGAAAACCCCTCCTCTGCTTGTAGGATTGCAAGCTCGTACAACTACCCTGGAAATCAGTTTGGTGGGTCCTCAGAAAATTGGATATAGTACTACTGGAGGATCCAGCAATACCACTCCTGTGCATATACCCAGAATATGCTCCAACATGTAATAAGGACACATGCTCCACTATGTTCATAGCAGCCTTATTTATAATGGCCAGAAGCTGGAAAGAACTCAGATGTCCCTCAACAGAGGAATAGATACAGAAAATGTGGTACATTTACACAATGGAGTACTACTCAGCAATTAGAAACAATGAATTCATGAAATTCTTAGGCAAATGGATGCATCTGGAGGATATCATCTTGAGTGAGGTAACCCAATCACAAAAGAACACACATAATATGCACTCACTGATAAGTAGATATTAGCCCATAAGCTCAGAATACCCAAGATACTATTCGCAAAATATGTGAAACTCAAGAAGGAAGACCAAAGTGTGGATACTTTGATCCTTCTTAGAAGAGGGAACAAAATACCCATGGAAGGAGTTACAAAGTGTGGAGCAGAGACTGAAGGAATGACCATCCAGAGACTGCCCCACCTGGGGATCCATCCCATATAAAACCACCAAAATCAGATACTATTGTGGATGTCAACAAGATTTTGCCTGACAAATACAGAAGTGGATACTCACTGCCATCCATTGGATGGATCACAGGGTCCCCAATGAAAGAGCTAGAGAAAGGACCCAAGGAACTGAACACCATAGGAGGAACAACAATATGAACTAGCCAGTACCCCCAGAGCTCCCTGGGACTAAACCACCAATCAAAGAAAACACATGGTGGGAATCATGGCTCTAGCTGCATATTTAGCTGAAGATGGCCTAGTCAGTCATCAATGGGTAGAGGACCTTGGTCCTGTGAAGGTTCTATGCCCCAGTATAGGGGAATGTGAGGGTCAGGAAGCAGGAGTGGGTGGGTTGTGGAACAAGGGGAGGAGGAAGGGGATGGCAGAGGTACTTTTTGGAGGGGAAACCAGGAAAGGGGATAACATTTAAAATGTAAGTAAAGAAAATATTTAATTAAAAAAAAGAGAGAGAATGGTTTACTTTTTCAAATCGCACTTCACACTTCCACTGATGCAGGAGGAGGGTTTCTGACCAGGTTTTATTCTTTGTCTGAGTGAGAGTTGCCTAGATGTGATCACATTGCACTAATTCATTTGTAAATGTGCAAATGAATCATATTGTAAATTGTTTATATATATGAAAATATTTTTGAACACAACAATCCACAAGATTGTTTAAACTTTATATGATACAGATTATTTTTTTAAATTTTTTTAATTTATTTTTTTATTACATATTTTCCTCAATTACATTTCCAATGCTATCCCAAAAGTCCCCCATACCCACCCTCCCCACTTCCCTACCCACTCATTCCCATTTTTTTGGCCCTGGCGTTCCCCTGTACTGGGGCATATACAGTTTGCGTGTCTAATGGGCCTCTCTTTCCAGTGATGGCAGACTAGGCCACCTTTTGATACATATGCAGCTAGAGTCAAGAGCTCCGGGGTACTGGTTAGTTCATAATGTTGTTCCACCTATAGGGTTGCAGATCCCTTTAGCTCCTTGGGTACTTACTCTAGCTCCTCCATTGGGAGCCCTGTGATCCATCCAATAGCTGACTGTGAGCATCCACTTCTGTGTTTGCTAGGCTCCGGCATAGTCTCACAAGAGACAGCTACATCTGGGTCCTTTCGATAAAATCTTGCTAGTGTATGCAATGGTGTCAGTGTTTGGAAGCTGATTATGGGGTGGATCCCTGGATATGGCAGTCTCTAGAATGTCCATCCTTTCGTCTCAGCTCCAAACTTTGTCTCTGTAACTCCTTCCATGGGTGTTTTGTTCCCAATTCTAAGGAGGGGCATAGTGTCCACACTTCAGTCTTCATTCTTCTTGAGTTTCATGTGTTTAGCAAATTGTATCTTATATCTTGGGTATCCTAGGTTTTGGGCTAATATCCACTTATTAGTGAGTACATATTGTGTGAATTCCTTTGTGAATGTGTTACCTCACTCAGGATGATGCCCTCCAGGTCCATCCATTTGGCTAGGAATTTCATAAATTCATTCTTTTTAATGGCTGAGTAGTACTCCATTGTGTAGATGTACCACATTTTCTGTATCCATTCCTCTGTTGAGGGGCATCTGGGTTCTTTCCAGCTTCTGGCTATTATAAATAAGGCTGCTATGAACATAGTGGAGCATGTGTCCTTCTTACCGGTTGGGACATCTTCTGAATATATGCCCAGGAGAGGTATTGCTGGATCCTCCGGTAGTACTATGTCCAATTTTCTGAGGAACCGCCAGACTGATTTCCAGAGTGGTTGTACAAGCCTGCAATCCCACCAACAATGGAGGAGTGTTCCTCTGTCTCCACATCCACGCCAGCATCTGCTGTCACCTGAATTTTTGATCTTAGCCATTCTGACTGGTGTGAGGTGGAATCTCAGGGTTGTTTTGATTTGCATTTCCCTGATGATTAAGGATGTTGAACATTTTTTCAGGTGCTTCTCTGCCATTCGGTATTCCTCAGGTGAGAATTCTTTGTTCAGGTGTGAGCCCCATTTTTTAATGGGGTTATTTGATTTTCTGAAGTCCACCTTCTTGAGTTCTTTATATATGTTGGATATTAGTCCCCTATCTGATTTAGGATAGGTAAAGATCCTTTCCCAATCTGTTGGTGGTCTTTTTGTCTTATTGACGGTGTCTTTTGCCTTGCAGAAACTTTGGAGTTTCATGAGGTCCCATTTGTCAATTCTCGATCTTATAGCACAAGCCATTGCTGTTCTGTTCAGGAATTTTTCCCCTGTGCCCATATCTTCAAGGCTTTCCCCCACTTTCTCCTCTATAAGTTTCAGTGTCTCTGGTTTTATGTGAAGTTCCTTGATCCACTTAGATTTGACCTTAGTACAAGGAGATAGGTATGGAACGATTTGCATTCTTCTACATGATAACAACCAGTTGTGCCAGCACCAATTGTTGAAAATGCTGTCTTTCTTCCACTGGATGGTTTTAGTTCCCTTGTCGAAGATCAAGTGACCATAGGTGTGTGGGTTCATTTCTGGGTCTTCAATTCTATTCCATTGGTCTACTTGTCTGTCAGTATACCAGTACCATGCAGTTTTTATCACAATTGCTCTGTAGTAAAGCTTTAGGTCAGGCATGGTGATTCCACCAGAGGTTCTTTTATCCTTTAGAAGAGTTTTTGCTATCCTAGGTTTTTTGTTATTCCAGACAAATTTGCAGATTGCTCTTTCTAATTCGTTGAAGAATTGAGTTGGAAATTTGATGGGGATTGCACTGAATCTGTAGATTGCTTTTGGCAAGATTGCCATTTTTACAATGTTGATCCTGCCAATCCATGAGCATGGGACAGATTATGATAGAGAGTATTTAGTGCCTCCTGGAGCTTTGGTAAACTTTTCTTAGGTCTTTCTCTGTTTTTGTTTGCCTGATCTCTCTGTCTCTTTCTCTGTCTCTGTCTCTGTCTCTCTCTGTCTCTGTCTCTGTCTCTGTCTCTCTGTCTCTGTCTCTCTCTCCGTATGTGTCTGTGTCTCACACACTAGGCAAGTGCTCTCCTGCTGCACTATATACCTAACACTTTTTGCACTTTTTATTTTAAGACAGTGTTTCATTGAGTTGCCGGTGCTACTTAATTTTTGTCAACTTGACATAAATTAGAGTTATCTGAGAAGAGGGGACGTCTGTTGAAGGATTGCCTCCATAGGATTGGCCTGTGGAATTTTTTCTTTTCTTTCTTTCTTTTCTTTTTTTTTTTTTTTTTTGTGACAGGGTTTCTCTGTATAGCCCTGACTGTCCTGGAACTCACCCTGTAGACCAGGTTGGCCACAAACTCAGAAATCACCTGCCTCTGGAGAATTTTTCTTTTATTGCTACTTGGTGTGGGAAGGTTTAGACCATGGTGGAGCATGCTATCACTAAGCAAGAGGGGCTGGGCTGTGTAAGAAAAAGCAGCTGATGAACACAATAAGCCACTTTCCTTCATAGTCCCTGACACTGCTCCTGTTTAAGTTCCTGCCCCGACTCACCCCAATGACAAACTGATGAAAGTGCCCACGACAAACAGACCCTTTCCTCCCCGAGTTTCTTTTCTTTTCTTTTCTTTTTTCTTTTCTTTCCTTTTCTTTTTTTTCTTTTCTTTTCTCTTCTCTTCTCTTCTCTTCTCTTCTCTTCTCTTCTCTTCTCTTCTCTTCTCTTCTCTTCTCTTCTCTTTTCTTCCCTTTCTTCCCTTTCTCCCTTTCTCTCTCTCTTTCTCTCTTTCTCTCTTTCTCTCTCTCTTTCTCTCTCCCTTTCTCTCTCTCTTTCTCTCTCTTTCTTTCTCTCTTTCTTTCTTTCTTTCTTTCTTTCTTTCTTTCTTTCTTTCTTTCTTTCTTTCTTTCTTTCTTTCTTTCTTTCCTTTTTATTAGATATTTTCTTTATATACATTTCAAATGCTATCCGGAAAGTTCCGTATACCCTCCCCTGGCCCTGCTCCCCTACCCACCCACTCCTGCTTCTTGGCCCTGGCATTCCCCTGTACTGGGGCATATAAAGTTTGCAATACCAACGGGCCTCTCTTCTCAGTGATGGCCAACTAAGTCATCTTCTGCTACATATGCAGCTAGAGATATGAGCTCTGGGGGTACTGGTTAGTTTTCTAAAGCTAACAGCAGTGGGAAGTAACTAACTATAGAAATTGCACAGGCTGGCCTTGGTCTCACTCTGTAACTCAGGAAAACCTTGAACCTACAATCCTCTTGTCTCAACTTCCCGAACAGCTACAGTTAGAGGTGAGAGTCCAGACCTGAATCATTATCTCGTTCTTCTTCCTCACTCCACCTTACCCCCTGTTTTTGTCTTGTTTTGTTAACTGAGCACTGAACTCAGGGCCTCACACATGGTAGGTGCCTTACCACTAAACTATAACCTCAACTCCATTCCTTTCTCTACATGAGACCAAAGATCTTTATAAAACTCTTTTATTGAAGTTAGAAATGGATATTTCCAAATCTGTTTCAGAATATTCTCAGAGCCTGGCAGGTTTCCAGCAATGGTAGCCTGTTCTTCTCATGGCTGGGTTGCCTGCCTTTATTGTCTGTCAGATCTTGTATTTCTTTCTAAGGAGGCTGAGCCTAAAATGTAGGGATTTAGAGTCTTGTAGGTCTTGCTCTGATCATGTGCCCCAGTTCTGAAAACTTCATACTTACCTTTTTTTGGCCTCAATTTCCTTCTGACTGTGATTTGCCACCAATTTTATTCTTAGTGCTGCTGAAGCCCACCCTGTCTCTGTCTTTTTATGTTTCCCCAGTGATGGTCAGCATTTCCCTAAACCCTAGCCTGGCAGAGGTGCTTTAGTCACCAACTTTCTGTGTCTGCAGGGTTATCTCTTCCTATTTGGCTTCTATCTTCTCTGTCAGATCTCCTATGGGCATTCTTCCCTACCTTTCATGGCTTCTCACACTACTTATTTTTATCTGTGCTTCATGTGTGTTTTCTAATAGATTTGTCCTTGACATGGACATTTGAAACACTGTATTTCTTCCTAGGTCACACACTGTACAGTATGCATAAAAATGACTATAGAATGAGGATAGATGTGTACAAACTTTTTCTTTTACTGAGAAAGATATGGAAACTCTGTTAAGTATTTGACTAAATAATATTTCAAATATTGCTTTAGTGGGACAGAATTTAAAAGATCTTTTTTAGAAATATTTTTCTTTGCTGTAGAAGACATCTAGATGCATAGTGATAGATTTAGCTTCATAGAGCTCTATTCTTTCTAGCAGCCAGAATACCTTGATCCACAAAGCATTACCAAACTTCTCAAGACAGCAGGGAAAGGCTTGTATAGTCACTTAAGAGGGTCTCATTTGGAGACCTCAACTCTGAAGACTCTGCCTTGGGCTATGGATGTCAGCAGCTGAGGCTAGTAGATCCTCAAATGTTCAGACAGGAACCGTCAGAGCTGAGAGGGCACCAACACTCACTAGGTAGGGAACACAGTAACTCTGAGTGAGCTAAAGAGGTGACTTATCAATTAAAAGCACTGGGTATTTTTCCAGAGAACTTGAACATGATCCCCAGCACCCACATGGAGGCTCCCAGTCACGTGTAACTTCAATTATAGGGGGGTTTACTACATTTTCCTATTCTCCGCAGTTGCCAGGGATGTACATGATACACAGACATGCATGCAGATAAGGCACCCATATGCATTGATGATGATGACGACAATGATGACGATGATGATTTGGGGGTGTTGCTTGGCAGTAGTCTGACACTGGCCAAGGACAAGGAAGTAAGAATCTGTTTTTAGGGTAGAACAAAGAAGTAGGCTCAGATATCTTGATTATCCTTAGAAACAGCGATCACTGGAGTGATCATGAGGCTTTGTGTTTATTGTCTTGCTTGTTCCTTGACTATTCATATGTCTTTTTAGTTCCTTATTGTACTGCTCACCCTTAATACTTGCATGTAATTAATATGGTATAAAAAGCAGATTGGGAAAATTAAATTTGCCCTCAGTCTCAGAATTGACTGGGTCATGCTACAATGTTGTCTGTCTTTTTTCTTTTGAATCCTCACTTGAGTGCTGGAGAACCTGTTGACTGACTGAGCGGGCTTGGTCAGATGATGATGGTGATGGTGATGATGATGATGATGATGGTGATGATGATGGTGATGATGATGATGGTGGTGGTGGTGGTGATGATAATGGTGATGATGATGATGATGATGAAATTCAAAAATTTTTAAAAATCTCAGAGGAAGCCAACAAGGACTCAAATGGCACTATTCAGAGAATGCTTCCTTCTGACTTGTTGCTAGGTTATAACTAAGTCTCTCATTGCCACCCTGAGGACAGAGGCCAACTTGGAGAAAAACATCTGATAGATACAAATTCCAACTTTGAAAACAATGATACTTAGTCAATAGTATTATAATGAGCTTAATGTTTTATATTTTTTTATCTGAAAGAACAATCTGAGAGCAAATCATGATCAATTCCAATAAAATAGGTGTGGCATATCCAATAAAATAGGTGTGACATATCTTGCATGTCAGTTTTGAAAAAAAATTTTCACAGGCTTAGGTCTGTGTGAGATGTGGGAGGGAGCCCACAGACAGCATCCTGGGCGACACTGGAGGAAGTGGGATCTCATGAGAAAGCAGGAAACTTTGAAATCTGAATAGCTCATCTGAAGAGGGAGAGTGGATGTCTTAGAATAGGACCAGCTTGAGTGAACTGCTAACCACCTGCATGTTACCTGGTATATGTCTGTCTGTCTGTCTGTCTGTCTATCTATCTATCTATCTATCTATCTATCTATCTATCTATCTATCTTTCTTTCTATCTAATTACATGTATATATGTTTAGGCTTCAGGAGTTCATGTTCATGTAGATACCCGAAGAGGCGAGAAGAGGCTGTTGGCTCCCCAGAAACTGTGGATATAGGTCCAGCAGACCCACATGAAGTGGGTGCTGGAAACCAAATCTGAGTCCGTTGCAAGAGCCCTAAGTAGTAAGTCATCTTGCAATGCTTATTTCAGATTCATGAACAACTGCATAGTTCAGATGCCCTAAAATCAGTAGAGATCATTTCCTGTCAGTTCAAAGGGATAGTTAAGATAAAAAAAAAAAAAAAAAAAAAACATGGGGGCTGGTGTGTGTGTGTGTGTGTGTGTGTGTGTGTGTGTGTGTGACTTGATGGGTCTCACTCCTGCAATGGTATCTGGCCATGGCAAGTTTATCTCCAGAGAACTATTCTTCTGCCAGGTCCTAAATCTTTCACATCCAGATTGATCCATATATACGGTTCTATTTCTGAACATGCTTCTGACTGCAACACAATGTGCCTATTTCAATGCCTAATTATCCATCAGTTTTTCTCTTTTCATTGAAATGTCTCTTAGTAAATATAGATTTAAAAAGTATCAAGGTAGGGCCATTCTAATAAAAACTTTTGTCCAGTTTCACTGATGGCAGTTTGTCAGGATGTGGTGATGACTGTGACGTGTGCAAGGCACTATCTGCAGACTGTCCCTAGCTGACGTTTTACCCCTGGCATTGAGCTGCAGGCATTCTTAAACAGATTTGCTCACATAACTCATACCATGCCACAATCGCTACCTTCCCAGGAGACTGGCATAATTTGATGAAGACTTATTAAAACAAAAGGCTTAAAATAATTACAGAATTGTACCATATGCCATCCCACCTTGGAGAAATTTGCATCTTCTGGTCTGATGTACTAGAAAGAGCATAGACCGTGAAGCCAGAAAGATCTGGAAAACTTCCAACTTCTGTCTCCTTTTAACAGTGTGGCCATAGAATCATAATCTTGATATAAAATAACCTTCTGTGGATGTCACAATGGGTTAGATGCAGCTAAATTTAAGTGCCTGCCCCCAGGATGCTCTTTTTCCCTAGAACACTGCAGGGTTCTTTGGACCGTTTCTCAGTTTCATACACTGTTCACACTCGCTTCCTATTTAGCTTCACTTCGTGTGTGTGTGTGTGTGTGTGTGTGTGTTTGTGTCTGTCTGTCTGTCTGTCTGTTTAGATATGGTGTAATAAGTGCAAAGTCTTACTCTAGCATGACAATATTTTCATTCTTTAAGTTGTCTTTTGATAGATAAAATGATGGTAGTCCTCTTCCCAAATGTATCATACATAAATTTGGAAACTTGTAAGTGTATTCTATACACAGATGCTAGCCTCTAGATCATTAAACATCTACCCTGAAAATAAGCAGAGAATCCTAGATTAGGTGGGTAGGCTCAATCAACATAATTGTCAGGATCCTTAAATATAAAGAAGACTGAGATCAGAATCTGAGATCAGGTTGAAGTATTTGCAAATAAAAGAGCAACAGGCAGGGATGATGTAGAACCTGGAGGGTCCTCCTGGAGCATGAGGTTTGCTCTCTAGGTACTGAAAGAGGGAGCAGAGGGATTGGAGGAGGGTGTGACTGGCTACTGGAATACAGGAGACAGTAAGAGGGAGAGGAATCAGAGAGAACATGGCAAACCTAGAGGGAGGGGCTCATGCTGGTGAGTGAGTGAAACTTCTTCAGGGGATTCTGGGTAGAATTGAGTTAACTGAGTGATGAATCTAGGTTGGGGCCACCCGGCAAACATGGATGGAGGGAAGTAGATCAGCTTCATTTTTCTTCCTCTTCCAGCCTCTGATGGGGTTTCTACTGACCCAACTGCCAGAAAGTAGAGAGCAGAGAATCCTTTATATGCACACTGGTCAGTGCTGAGGGAGAGTGCTGCTTGGACAGTAATGAAGAACAAGTCTAGAGGAAGCAGTACATAGTAGGTACTCAGTTAAGCCATGCTTCAACAAATTAGCCAATTTGGGTAGGAATGATTGATAATGAAAATCATTTATAAGAGTATAGATAGCTTAAAACAGAAAAATAATGGTTTCCTTTCTTAGCAGAAAGTTCAGCATCTAGACCTGCATGAGATGCTCACATAAACAAATGAATAAGTCTTCACTGGTGAGTATATTATTAGCTGGCACAACTCAGCAGAATGCAGATAATTGATGCAAAAATATCAAGTTGATCATTTTTGATGGTATCATCATTCCAAAGGTAAATTACTGGATTCAACAAACATTAGTTGAATTCTCGTTTGGGCTATGCACTGAGATGTGCACAAAGTTTATCAAATAAATAACTCAGATGTATCACTTTGTGTGTGTGTGATTATATATTGAATGTTTATATGATGCTCTATACACTCTTTGTGTGTGCATGTATGTTGTATGTGTATATGATACTTTGTACAATGTGTGTACATATATTTTATGTATATATGATACTGTGTAAAGTGTGTGTGTGTTCATGTATGTTGTATGTGTACATGCACAACACATGCACCTAAGTATGGTAGAGGTCAAGTTTACAGACCTTCCTCAGCTACTCTCTACTTTTTCTTTTGAGATAGGTCCCTCAGTGCACCATTTTTGTGGATAATGAAGTTAAAGATTGGTTAATTCTTTATTCATTTTACAAAGATAAGTGGAGAGTTTATGGTAAGGTTAATCACCACTCATAACCTGACTGGATTTTATTGACCAAGGAGATTGGTGTGACATACTTCTGGGTATGTCTGTGGGGACATTTACAGATGAATTAACTGAGAGGAAAATATACATCCTGAATGTGGGCAACATGATCTATGAGCTGGGGCTTGGATAGATCAAAAAAAGAGAAAAGGGAGAAATTGAGCAGAATGTTGCCCATTTTCTTTCTTTTCTTCATGTCCCATCGTGAGAGAGAGAGAGAGAGAGAGAGAGAGAGAGAGAGAGAGAGAGAGAGAGAGAGAGAGGCTTGCATAACTCCACATTTAATTGTATTTGAATTTAAATTTCTAATGTTGCCATTCAGAAACCACAGCTTTGAACCTGCAGGAGCATGAATGTGGAACCATATGAATGTGGAAAAGTCAAAGTGTGGTCCTTGCACTCCTAAAGCAGTCCAGTGAATTCAGATGAAAGTGCATCTGGCTCTCCTCTGCGTCCTGCCTGTGATTCCACTCTGGTGTACCATGCACCTGAGTAGGAACGGCAGCAATAATTGCTTGTTTCCTGCCAATCTTCCTGATTCCTCCGGGCCTTTGATGAAAATAAAATACATATCCCTCTCAGGAATAAAATCCATCTGGTTTGAAGAAAACGACATTATCTCTCAGCAGACTAAAGTTTTTAAACTGTAACTGTTGAGAAACTCATGCACAAGACCTGTAGCCAGCTCCCAGAGGAAGCAGACACTGTATGCAAGTCAACTTTTGCCATATTTTCTGGTTGTGTCACACACAGAGAAAGACTAGACTTTGGTGACTCAGTTCTATGAATAGAATACATCATTTGTTTCTGAATTCGTTTTAAAGAATATCAAATCTCTAAAAAATAAATGAGTGCTTGGTTTGGGGAGATGGCTCAGTTGGCGAGATGCTATGACATACAAGCTTGAGGACCTGAGTTTGATACCTAAGCACCCAGGTAAAGAAGCACGGCATGGCAGTATGCACCTGTAATCGCAGTACCAGGGTTAGAGACAGCAAGTACCCTGGAGATAAAGAGTCCTGCCAGCCAATGAGAAACCTTATCTCAAAAAATAAAGATAGAGAATGATGGACAAGGACACCTGATGCCAAATTCTGGATTTTACATGCATGTACACAGACACAACACAAGAACATGCAATGGCATACATAAATAGAGAGAGAGAGAGAGAGAGACAGAGAGACAGAGAGACAGAGAGACAGAGAGAGGCAGAGACAGAGAGACAGAGAGGCAGAGACAGAGAGACAGAGAGACAGAGACATGCAGAGATGGAGAGAGGCAGAGACAGAGACAAAGAGAGACTCACTATAACCAATTGAGCAGTTTCTTTTTTTTTCCCATTTTTATTAGGTATTTAGCTCATTTACATTTCCAATGCTATACCAAAAGTCCCCCATACCCACCCACCCCCACTCCCGTACCCACCCACTCCCCCTATTTGGCCCTGGCGTTCCCCTGTACTGGGGCATATAAAGTTTGCCTGTCCAATGGGCCTCTCTTTCCAGTGATGGCCGAATAGGCCATCTTTTGATACATATGCAGCTAGAGTCAAGAGCTCCGGGGTACTGGTTAGTTCATAATGTTGTTCCACCTATAGGGTTGCAGATCCCTTTAGCTCCTTGGGTACTTTCTCTAGCTCCTCCATTGGGAGCCCTGTGATCCATCCATTAGCTGACTGTGAGAATCCACTTCTGTGTTTGCTAGGCCCCGGCATAGTCTCACAAGAGACAGCTATATCTGGGTCCTTTCGATAAAATCTTGCTAGTATATGCAATGGTGTCAGCGTTTGGATGCTGATTATGGGGTGGATCCCTGGATATGGCAGTCTCTACGTGGTCCATCCTTTCATCTCAGCTCCAAACTTTGTAACTCCTTCCATGGGTGTTTTGTTCCCAATTCTAAGGAGGGGCATAATGTCCACACTTCAGTCTTCATTCTTCTTGAGTTTCATGTGTTTAGCAAATTGTATCTTATATCTTGGGTATCCTAGGTTTTGGGCTAATATCCACTTATCAGTGAGTACATATTGTGTGAGTTCCTTTGTGAATGTGTTACCTCACTCAGGATGATGCCCTCCAGGTCCATCCATTTGCCTAGGAATTTAATAAATTCGTTCTTTTTAATAGCTGAGTAGTACTCCATTGTGTAGATGTACCACATTTTCTGTATCCATTCCTCTGTTGAGGGGCATCTGGGTTCTTTCCAGCTTCTGGCTATGATAAATAAGGCTGCTATGAACATAGTGGAGCATGTGTCCTTCTTACCAGTTGGGGCATCTTCTGGGTATATGCCCAGGAGAGGTATTGCTGGATCTTCCGGTAGTACTATGTCCAATTTTCTGAGAAACCGCCAGACTGATTTCCAGAGTGGTTGTACAAGCCTGCAATCCCACCAACAATGGAGGAGTGTTCCTCTTTCTCCACATCCACGCCAGCATCTGCTGTCACCTGAATTTTTGATCTTAGCCATTCTGACTGGTGTGAGGTGGAATCTCAGGGTTGTTTTGATTTGCATTTCCCTGATGATTAAGGATGTTGAACATTTTTTCAGGTGCTTCTCTGCCATTTGGTATTCCTCAGGTGAGAATTCTTTGTTCAGGTCTGAGCCCCATTTTTAATGGGGTTATTTGATTTTCTGGAGTCCACCTTCTTGAGTTCTTTATATATATTGGATATTAGTCCCCTATCTGATTTAAGATAGGTAAAGATCCTTTCCCAATCTGTTGGTGGTCTTTTTGTCTTATTGACAGTATCTTTTGCCTTGCAGAAACTTTGGAGTTTCATTAGGTCCCATTTGTCAATTCTCGATCTTACAGCACAAGCCATTGCTGTTCTGTTCAGGAATTTTTCCCCTGTGCCCATATCTTCAAGGCTTTTCCCCACTTTCTCCTCTATAAGTTTCAGTGTCTCTGGTTTTATGTGAAGTTCCTTGATCCACTTAGATTTGACCTTAGTACAAGGAGATAAGTATGGATCAATTCGCATTCTTCTACACGATAACAACCAGTTGTGCCAGCACCAATTGTTGAAAATGCTGTCTTTCTTCCACTGGATGGTTTTAGCTCCCCTGTTGAAGATCAAGTGACCATAGGTGTGTGGGTTCATTTCTGGGTATTCATTTCTATTCCATTGGTCTACTTGTCTGTCTCTATACTAGTACCATGCAGTTTTTATCACAATTGCTCTGTAGTAAAGCTTTAGGTCAGGCATGGTGATTCCACCAGAGGTTCTTTTATCCTTGAGAAGAGTTTTTGCTATCCTAGGTTTTTTGTTATTCCAGATGAATTTGCAAATTGCTCCTTCCAATTCGTTGAAGAATTGAGTTGGAAATTTGATGGGGATTGCATTGAATCTGTAGATTGCTTTTGGCAAGATAGCCATTTTTACAATGTTGATCCTGCCAATCCATGAGCATGGGAGATCTTTCCATCTTCTGAGATCTTCTTTAATTTCTTTCTTCAGAGATTTGAAGTTTTTATCATACAGATCTTTCACTTCCTTAGTTAGAGTCACGCCAAGATATTTTATATTATTTGTGACTATTGAGAAGGGTGTTGTTTCCCTAATTTCTTTCTCAGCCTGTTTATTCTTTGTATAGAGAAAGGTCATTGACTTGTTTGAGTTTATTTTATATCCAGCTACTTCACCGAAGCTGTTTATCAGGTTTAGCAGTTCTCTGGTAGAATTTTTAGGGTCACTTATATATACTATCATATCATCTGCAAAAAGTGATATTTTGACTTCCTCTTTTCCAATTTGTATCCCCTTGATCTCCTTTTGTTGTCGAATTGCTCTGGCTAATACTTCAAGTACTATGTTGAAAAGGTAGGGAGAAAGTGGGCAGCCTTGTCTAGTCCCTGATTTTAGTGGGATTGCTTCCAGCTTCTCTCCATTTACTTTGATGTTGGCTACTGGTTTGCTGTAGATTGATTTTATCATGTTTAGGTATGGGCCTTGAATTCCTGATCTTTCCAAATCTTTTATCATGAATGGGTGTTGGATCTTGTCAAATGCTTTTTCTGCATCTAACGAGATGATCATGTGGTTTTTGTCTTTGAGTTTGTTTATATAATGGATTACATTGATGGATTTTCGTATATTAAACCATCCCTGCATCTCTGGAATAAAACCTACTTGGTCAGGATGGATGATTGCTTTAATGTGTTCTTGGATTCGGTTAGCGAGAATTTTATTGAGGATTTTTGCATCGATATTCTGAAGTTCTCTATCTTTGTTGGGTCTTTGTGTGGTTTAGGTATCAGAGTAATAGTGGCTTCATAAAATGAGTTGGGTAGAGTACCTTCTACTTCTATTTTGTGAAATAGTTTGTGCAGAACTGGAATTAGATCTTCTTTGAAGGTCTGATAGAACTCTGCACTAAACCTGTCTGGTCCTGGGCTTTTTTTGGTTGGGAGAATATTAATAACTGCTTCTATTTCTTTAGGGGATATGGGACTGTTTAGATGGTCAACTTGATCCTGATTCAACTTTGGTACCTGGTATCTGTCCAGAAATTTGTCCATTTCGTCCAGGTTTTCCAGTTTTGTTGAGTATAGCCTTTTGTAGAAGGATCTGATGGTGTTTTGGACTCCTTCAGGATCTGTTGTTATGTCTCCCTTTTCATTTCTGATTTTGTTAATTAGGATTTTGTCCCTGTGCCCTTTAGTGAGTCTAGCTAAGGGTTTATCTATCTTGTTGATTTTCTCAAAGAACCAACTCCTCGTTTGGTTAATTCTTTGAATAGTTCTTGTTTCCACTTGGTTGATTTCACCCCTCAGTTTGATTATTTCCTGCCGTCTACTCCTCTTGGGTGAATTTGCTTCCTTTTTTTCTAGGGCTTTTAGATGCGTTGTCAAGCTGCTAGTATGTGCTCTCTCCAGTTTCTTCTTGGAGGCACTCAGAGCTATGAGTTTCCCTCTTAGAAATGCTTTCATTGTGTCCCATAGGTTTGCGTACGTTGTGGCTTCATTTTCATTAAACTCTAAAAAGTCTTTAATTTCTTTCTTTATTCCTTCCTTGACCAAGGTATCATTGAGAAGAGTGTTATTCAGTTTCCACGTGAATGTTGGCTTTCCATTATTTATGTTGTTATTGAAGACCAGTCTTAGGCCATGGTGGTCTGATAGGATACATGGTACAATTTCAATATTTTTGTATCTGTTGAGGCTGTTTTGTGACCAATTATATGGTCAATTTTGGAGAAGGTCCCGTGAGGTGCTGAGAAGAAGGTATGTCCTTTTGTTTTAGGATAAAATGTTCTGTAGATATCTGTCAGGTCCATTTGTTTCATAACTTCTGTTAGTTTCACTGTGTCCCTGTTTAGTTTCTGTTTACAGGATCTGTCCATTGAAGAAAGTGGTGTGTTGAAGTCTCCCACTATTATTGTGTGAGGTGCAATGTGTGCTTTGAGCTTTACTAAAGTGTCTTTAATGAATGTGGCTGCCCTTGCATTTGGTGCGTAGATATTCAGAATTGAGAGTTCCTCTTGGAGGATTTTACCTTTGATGAGTATGAAGTGTCCCTTCTTGTCTTTTTTGATAAATTTGGGTTGGAAGTCGATTTTATCTGATATTAAAATGGCTACTCCAGCTTGTTTCTTCAGTCCATTTGCTTGGAAAATTGTTTTCCAGCCTTTCACTCTGAGGTAGTGTCTGTCTTTTTCCCTGAGATGGGTTTCCTGTAAGCAGCAGAATGTTGGGTCCTGTTTGTGTAGCCAGTCTGTTAGTCTATGTCTTTTTATTGGGGAATTGAGTCCATTGATATTAAGAGATATTAAGGAAAAGTAATTGTTGCTTCCTTTTATTTTTGTTGTTAGAGTTGGCATTCTGTTCTTGTGGCTGTCCTCTTTTTGGTTTGTTGAATGGTTACTTTCTTGGTTGTTCTAGGGCGTGATTTCCGTCCTTGTATTGCTTCTTTTCTGTTATTATCCTTTGAAGGGCTGGATTCGTGGAAAGATATTGTGTGAATTTGGTTTTGTCGTGGAATACTTTGGTTTCTCCATCTATGGTTATTGAGAGTTTGGCCGGGTATAGTAGCCTGGGCTGGCATTTGTGTTCTCTTAGTGTCTGTATAACATCTGTCCAGGCTCTTCTGGCTTTCATAGTCTCTGGTGAAAAGTCTGGTGTAATTCTGATAGGCCTTCCTTTATATGGTACTTGACCTTTCTCCCTTACTGCTTTTAATATTCTATCTTTATTTAGTGCATTTGTTGTTCTGATTATTATGTGTCGGGAGGAATTTCTTTTCTGGTCCAGTCTATTTGGAGTTCTGTAGGCTTCTTGTATGATCATGGGCATCTCTTTCTTTATGTTTGGGAAGTTTTCTTCTATTATTTTGTTGAAGATATTAGCTGGCCCTTTAAGTTGAAAATCTTCATTCTCATCAATTCCTATTATCCGTAGGTTTGGTCTTCTCATTGTGTCCTGGATTACCTGGATGTTTTGAGTTAGGATCCTTTTGCATTTTGTATTTTCTTTGACTGTTGTGTCGATATTCTCTATGGAATCTTCTGCACCTGAGATTCTCTCTTCCATTTCTTGTATTCTGCTGCTGATGCTCGCATCTATGGTTCCAGATCTCTTTCCTAGGGTTTCTATCTCCAGCGTTGCCTCCCTTTGGGTTTTCTTTATTGTGTCTACTTCCCTTTTTAGTTCTAGTATGGTTTTGTTCATTTCCATCACCTGTTTGGATGTGTTTTCCTGTTTTTCTTTAATGATTTCTACCTGTTTGGCTGTGTTTTCCTGCTTTTCTTTAAGGGCCTGTAACTCTTTAGCAGTGCTCTCCTGTAATTCTTTAAGTGACTTATGAAAGTCCTTCTTGATGTCCTCTATCATCATCATGAGAAATGATTTTAAATCTGTGTCTAGATTTTCGGTTTTGTTGGGGTGCCCAGGACTAGGTGGGGTGGGAGTGCTGCGTTCTGATGATGGTGAGTAGTCTTGATTTCTGTTAGTAGGATTCTTACGTTTGCCTTTCGCCATCTGGTGATCTCTGAAGCTAGCTGTTTTAGTTGTCACTGTTAAGAGCTTGTTCTTCAGGTGACTCTGTTAGCCTCTATAAGCAGTCCTGGAGGGTAGCACTCTCCTTAGTTTCAGTGGGCAGAGTATTCTCTGCAGGCAAGCTCTCTTTCTTTCTCTCTTCTTGCAGGGCAGGTACCCAGATATCTGGTGTTCGAACCAGACTCCTGGCAGAAGTTGTGTTCCACTCACTAGAGTTCTTAGGATCCCGTGGGGAGTCCTGTGTGGGCCCTTGCGGGTGTTGGGCAAGACTCTGCTGACAAGGTAGCCCGGGGCTCGAGTGGAGCGGAAGGGGCTTGTGCCCCAGATCGGGCCCAGGTAGCCTGCTTCCCTAAGTACCGCAGTCTCGGGTTCCGCACGATTGGATTGGGGCAGGCGCTGTGTTCCACTCACCAGAGGTCTTAGGATCCCGTGGGGGAGTCCTGTGTGGGCCCTTGCGGGTGTTGGGCAAGACTCTGCTGGCAAGGTAGCCTGGGGCTCGAGTCGAGCAGTTTCTTTTAAATACAGATGGTGCTTCCCAGACTTTCTGGAGGTGATAAAGAGCCTCCATAGACTGAAGATGACTGAAACTTGGTGATACTATGATCCTTTTATTCTTATCCTATATTATGTTCATCTGAGATCCTGGAATTTTCCCTGGCATCTACATCTGTTGTGGCATTCAGTCCTCCTAACAGTCTTGCGAAGAAGAAGAATTTGTCAAGAATTTTATTAAACTTTTCTTTTTCTAGTTTACTTATCCTCTGGTCTCACTTCTCTCATTCATCTTCCATACTTCTGGGAAGGTAACTTACTGAACATTTATATTTATTATCATTCTCCATGCTTAGTTATTTTCCCAAATGTCCTGTTTTATCTTTAGCATGAATGTCACCTTCTTCATATGGTGAAAACTGTCTCTGTGAGCATACCTCTTCTAATTGTCTGATTCCTCCCCAACTCATAGACAGTTTCAACAACAGCTCTGTTGTCCTGTGTTTGACATCGTTTCTTTACACACGCATCCTGCAATGTCTCCTTCCCAGCCACTGTGCCTTGGTCATCTTTCCTCATTTGGTGACTTCACTGCTGAGTGAATACTTCCCTTCAATGCATGACTGAGCCAAGCAGGCAGACTCTGAGGTTTTTCTATTTCTGTTTCCCCTTTAATGCTGGACATGTTTTAATTGATATCTGCTATGCTATCATATTTTAATTTCTTGAAAGGCAGAAAGAGCACTATGTAACTTTCATATCCCCCAGGCTTAAGTCTGGATATGAATGGATGGGTAGGCAAAGGAATTCCTCTTCATGCTATGGAGTAGATGTCGGTGGCCATTTCTATATATCCTTTCTCCATACTCCACTGAGGTGGTCACTAAGGTGGTGAGTTCGCATTGCCAACTCCACACAGTTCAAGTCACGGGCTAAATATTGAATAAATAGACTTTTGGAATTTGTTGTTGTAGTTTTGCATCAGGTGTTTGTTGCTCAATGGGTACCCTTGGGTTTAAATGTTGTTGGCACCCTGTAATTTTGCCAGGGGAAATTCTTTGCATCTGGAGTACTGTTAGACAGTTATCATTGTTTCAACATTACATAAGGTTGATGATATCTGGCTGACATGTATAGGAACAATGCAACTTCCTATCAGCCAAAGGCTTATCTCTCAGGCTATGTTTATAAAGCAAAGTACAAACTTTAACATTATTTACTTTTAATCATAGAAAGAGCAAAATGTAGTTGTTCAGAGGCCAAAATTGATTATCTACCCTTAAGACAAAATGCTAGAAGGTATAGTAATTTATTATAGTTTGTGGATAGATTGTTGAATGATTACCCATGTGAGCTAGTCAAGGTCTTGTTCCTAAATGTTGCACTTCTCAGAATGAGTGAGCTCTTTCTAGTAGAAATCAGCAAATGGGGGTTGTTAGAAAGAGGATTCTGAATTTTAGTTTATAGTATGACTGTAGATTCTGCATTTAAACAAAATATTAGCTGGTAGTAATATTATTTGGATCCATACTGGTTGAAGAAAAAGGATCCAGATAATGGCAAACAAATGTACAAGAAGAATTGCAAACTCAAAGATGCTAACCCCTAAACCAAAGTATAGGGCTTATTAGTGTCAAAAGTGACCAAAATCTGTGATTTAGGAATTAGAATAGGTTCCTTGGCTTAAGAGTGAGAAAATGAGACAAGGAGAGAAGGAGGGAGAGAGGAAGAGTAAGAAGGAAAGAGAGGGAGAGAGAGGGAAAGGGAGAAGGAGAGGGAGAGGGGGAAGGAGATTCTCTTATATGTTGAAATGGGGGCTGAGTTAATTAGCATGACAGGTAGCAGTGTTCTGACCCCAAAGAGTACTGACATCTCAGGAACCACACCTTCAGTCCACCTGAACACCTGAAGGGGCATCTCTCTGTGTTCCTTCTTTTGGCAGGTAAGGACTTCTCTGTGCACTCTCTAAGGAAAGGTCCTGTAAGAGAGACACAGTAATGTGAAAAGCTGTGCAGGCTTTCTACCAAGCACAGGAAGAAGGAAGGCCAGACAAGGGAGTTTAGGAGGAAGCAAAAGTTAATAGAGGTCACCAATATAATTAATAAAGATAAGCCTGGAACCATTCCCGAGCTCCCTTACAGTCCAAACAGAAGTGCTCCAGTCGGGTTTTCTTTCCTGCTGGGAACTGAAGTACAAAGGTCAAAAGTGACCTTAGCTAAAGCAGGATGGTTGTGTTGTTCCTCTGGAAATATGAGCATTAAAAAGCAAAGTATAATCCATTTGCTTTGGTTTTGTGTTGTTTAAAATGTACCAGGCATATAAAAGAAGGCAAACCATGTAAGGTGGGATGTTTGAAAGGGAGGAGGCAGACTGGCAATTGTCAGCTTCCCAGAGTGCTTGAAACAAACAAGGATGGACATATTGACTTAGAGCCTTGTTTTGAAGGATGGTTTTGCCTTCTGGAATGAGAATGGCCTGTGCTTGAACTCTGGGGACATTTGTTGGTTTTTAATTCACTGGAGTCTGTGAAGACTGAAGGCAGTGCTTCACAGTGGTTTAGTTCCCAAGAAAGGTACCGGGAACAACGTCAGTCCCTCTGCTATTTCTGCATGAATCATCCGTTACAGAATTTTGAAAATTAAACTTCTTCTTATTTGACTCTGGCATAAATTATTTAATGAGAAACTTTCCAGTTTTCAAATATACAGATACTGTCTACCTTTATTTTGCAGTAGCTGCTTAGAATTTTCTCTACTCCCATGATTAATTGATCTCTGGGGAACTTTGGAAGTGAATGAAGTGAAACTATGAAGTTTGAGCCTCATTTTCTTTAAGAAAGAACCAATTAAAATTGCATCTTTTGATACTTAGCTCTATCTGCTTAATAATTTTATTTATATTTATTTATTTTGAGACAGGATCATGTGATTTTTGGCCTGACCTTGAATGTCTTATGTAGCTGATGATGATCTTGAATTTCTGATCTTTCTTCCTTATCTCACCAGTGTTGAAATTATGGGTGGGACCCACCAGTGATGTGGCTGGTACTTAGGGATGAGTTCACGTGAGGCAGAAAGTCTACCAACTGAACTACATCTTCAGCTAAAACTCATGTAGTTTCTAAACAGAAATCACTTAAATAAAAATTTGTATTGATTATAAAAAGAGCCATCATATTATGACTATTGCTGTCATTTATAAAATTATTTCTATAGCTTACTAAAAACTTGTATTATGAGTGGGAAAGCTGTATTTCCCACTAAACCAAATATAATCTCCTTCCTTCTTATCCCTCTTCCTTCTGACTCTTTCTCTTTCTGACCTCTTAAACACTACTCTGTTGTTAATAAGAACTAAGCATATCCAGTGGTTCTTGTTTTTTTTCTATATATCATTTATTAATGCACCATTAATTTTTGTGCAGCAAGTGTGTAAGCTATATGGCTGAATTTGGCAATAAATTATTTTATTTTGCTAAGGTAGTGATGTGATTCTGTTCCCTGTTTAAATTTCTTTTATCAAATGCACAAAGCCCTTGTTCAGTTTTCTTCTCTGTCCAACAATACCTTTGGTACTTCAAGATTGTGGTACATCCAGAGAAATATATTATGAGAGGTGTTATAGTGCTATATTAATAGTGCTACTGCACTAATGCCATATGGTATACTTAGAAAAAAACCATAGCGGCTCAGTTGTCATGCTATATGAATAATCTTATGGAGTCATCATTCTGCACACAGCCTATTGTTGATGAAAAATATTACCGTGCAGTGCCCGATTCTACTGTCTTTGGGGGATTTCCTGCCCCATTCAACCTTCCAGTTATCTCAGATTCCTTTGTACTAAATTCTGAGTCATGTGCCTGGAGTTTAGAAATCTGAGGGCTATAGACTGAATTGTGTTTCTCCAACTTTTATGCATCTATGCTCCAGTTTTCTTTATTTAAAAAGACATTTGTTTATTAATTTTATGTATGTGAGTACAATGTTGCTGTCTTCAGACACACCAGAAGAGAACATTCATTGTGAGCCACCATGTGGGTGCTGGGGATTGAACTCAGGACCCCTGGAAGAACAGTCAGTGCTCTTAACGGCTGAGCCACCTCTCCAGCCTGGTGCTCCAGTTTTCAACGTGTCTATATTTGGAGATAGGGTCTGTAGGGGTTACTTAGAGCAAAGTAAGGGCACAATGATGAGGCTGTGTTCTGATAGGTCTGGTGTTCTTATAAAAAGGGGGCAGGATCTCTCACCATCTTTTGTTTTTGAATCTTGAACTATACAAGAAAGCTTCATGAAGGTAGAGCCCCAAAGCAGATGGCTCCCAGCAGGCACAGAGACCTCACCAGAAATCATATTTAATCACAATCTTGCTCTTGGACCCTGACTCTTCAGAAACACCAGACCATAAATCTCTGTTCTATAAGCCATGCAGCTCTGCTATTTTGTTAGGATCATCGGAGCAATCATGAATTCCATTCCTTTTTTCAGAAACAAGCAACTTGGAGAAGGTATTTCCTCGTAGAAGCTATATTGCTACACTGAGACAAGGGTTGGCATTTTAAAAGGTCAGTGGTTATAAGGATAAAGTCTTGGTATGACAGACAGCAACAGTTTGATTGGCAGTAAATTTTGCTCTCTGCCAACAATGACAACAGTAGTACCAGAATTCTTGTGGAGGTCATCATGGGGTGGCAGAATATGGAGCAAAACTGTAGCCATCATTCCTGTTGGCTTAATGATGAATTAGAATATCTAGCCTACCCAATCTCTTGTAAAGGACCTGCTATCTTTTTAACAGCTCCACTTTTTTTTTTCCATCAAGCATAGTCAGTTTTGTTTCCCATCATTCTTAGATAGCAAATTTATTCCACCAAAGACATAAGATTCAAGGTTTTGATCACTAGAGGTCTCTACCAAGTGTAGATAATGTGTACCCACTAGAAATGTTTCCTGTATAATTATATACTGAAAATAAATACCAATGCAAAATGAGCATGAATTATTTTCATAAAATAAGTATGACATGTTTGTGCATATGTTGACATTTTGAATATTTAAAATATATTCTATCACGTAACCCTCCCTAAACAGTTCTGAATTAAACAGCATAAACATTATTAAAACCATTTGTAAGTGGTGAATGGGAAGTAATGAAGGGTTCAAGAGACTAAGTGATAGATTTGGAACACAACAAAGCTCTAGTTGTAAGAGTAATGGGTCTCATGCATATGCATTATATTGCTTGTTCATACATTTCTTTCCTTTCCTGGCATAAGGTTTTATCTTTAAAGTTTACAGGGCTTCTAGAAATCAGCAATGATTTTTACATTGCTTTTGAGTTCTGTGTTGAGGATAAAATTCAGGGTCTTGCAAATGCTAGGCAAGCAGCTGAGACACATCACTGCCCCTTGGGCTTCTAATGCAGTACTAGGGCATGTATCCTCAACTAGCCTCAAACTCCTAGTGATCACCCTTCTGCCTCCACGTCCTGAATGCTGGATGGCTGCTGTGTTCAGCCACACCCCCACTCACCTGTGTTGTTTTATTGTCTTGATTGCTCTAAGCTTGGCAAACATTGAAACTGAGAATCTCCCCTATTCAAACTTTGATGCAGCTGATATTGCTTGCTGTTCTCCTCATTCTCCCACTCCTTCATTAATTAGCAGATGTGTATTTAGTGTCATCCCATGTTTTACAGATGTTATTTATAGCTCTGTGTAACACGTTCTGGAGAACCAAAGCTACATCCAAAGTGTCTCCTTGATGTCTTATGTTTGGGAGGTTTGGTTGTTTTAATTTTTAAGTCTGTCAGCATTAATCACTGGTTCCTTTGCTAGCGTATAACATCCTAATGGTTAAATCTTGGATGTATTTATACATGAGTTTTGAATAAATGGAATATATAATGCTTTGAATCCTTCATAGTTCTCCTGCATAATAGTAGAATGGCTGTATGTCTTTGAGAATTGAAGAAATTAAGTTAAGGCAAACCTCAGACAAGGGATTTGCTTGACATCTTTCTCAGTGTCCACTCCACTCCATCAACATGTCTTTTTGACTCTATCAACTGAGGATGCTTCTGTCAGTTGCAGTCCTGGTAGGAAAGCAAGCAACACTTGGAAACAGAGCATTTTTACAACTTAGAAACAGGGTAGCTGGGACATTGTGGGATACAGCAGTGTAAAGGGCTCCGAGTGGAGAGAGTCCTAGGCCAAAGTGGTCTCTGGCAGAAGGATGCAGCAAATCCCAGGCATGTTCCTCAGAGGGAAGAAGAAGAGGGGTTTCTCTCCTTTCAAACTGTTATCAGGTTCTACCACTCTTGTCTTCTCTTTCCCCACATCCCAGTCTTCACTCATCCCCTTGGCTTCACCATCACAACATATTCTGACTGCTTTCTGCCTTCATCGCCCTTGCTTGCATCTCTATCCTGGTTTCTTTCAATGCACATCTAACAGGTCTACTTGCTTCTGTTCTAGTTTTCTGAACAGTTTCTCTGTTCTCAGCAGTAGAAACAGCTGTCTAGCTGAATGTCCAATGAAGCCATTCCTTTGATGAACACCCACCTGCATGCTGAATACAAACAACACAAACCTTTAGGATAGCCCTGACTTAGCTGCTCTTCCAAGCCTCCTGCTTTCTCTCTTCCTCATGACTGTCTTTCTGAACTCATCTCCTCCCACTGATATTTTTGTTTTGATTTTTCTTTCTCTCTCTCTCTCTCTCTCTCATCCTTGTTTGGACTGGATTTCCTTTTATTTTTTAACCACCTGTCGCTTTTGCTCCAATCAAGAAAATAGAATACTAGCAACAGTCATCTTTCTGATATCTTTCAGCTCTGACTCATTCTGACAAGCAGATAGTTGTCTCAAGTGGTAAAAAGACATGGAATCCACTCCTTCACTCCTTTCTGCCTTTCTTACAAAGCAATACTAGATAAAGTAACAAATTATTTGATGTGCTTGTTCACAGTGATACTCATAATGCCTTCTTACCTAGCCCTTTGAAACTGTCTATCAATCTATTATATCTTCAAAATAAAATTAAAATTAAATTATTGATAGTTACTAAAATCTCTTGTATTTATATTCTGCATTTTTCATCTTCAAAAGCATGAATTTCAACAGATTTGAAATCCAAGGGACTGGTTTCTATATAAAGACACACACACACACATATATATACCTTGGGGTACAAGGTAACATGTGCGAGTAGGGAGGCAGAGATAAGACAGTAGAAGAGATGATAGAAAGACTGTAGAAATCTACGTAAGATGGATTGGAACAGTTACTGGAGAAATGAAAAGTAACAAAACTAAGGCTGTAGCTTAGCATTGACTGTACAAAGCTAGAGCACTTTAGACTAACACTCTTTAATTTTAGTGTGTGTATGGTTTAACAGCCATTTGGGATCCTGCACAGATTCTGTTTATGGGGATTGTGTAAAAACCTGGGTTCTATGTTTTTACCAAGATCCCTGATAATGCTGACTGGTCTTAGCATCACTCTGTGTAACCAAGGGCTGAGGGCTTATGTCACCAAAGGCTTCAGTGACTTTAAAAGTGGAACTGGTAAATATACTCTGTGGTTTAGTCCAAAGACATGGTGTTTAACTCAAGAAAAATATAACAAAACATACAAGAGACCAGGTCACTGTACAAATCAAGTGAATGGTGGCAAGGAATCATTGTGTAGATAGGAGGAAGTCTACAGGATGCTTATGAAAAGAAGAAGTCTTGGTTTCAGAAAAAGACAGGACAGCTTTGTGGGTGAAGAATTTGTATTTAATTCTCACTGGTAAGTAATTTTCATTTTTGAAAAAATGATTTAATGGATCTGCGGGAGCCATCTTCTTTCCCGGATCCTGCCAAGACTAGTCTGCACAGGTGAGAGTGTGGACTACAGAAGCTAACAGCTTCTGGGACAGGCCCTGTTTCGGGCCTTCATCTTCTGCCAGGAGGCAAGTCCGAACAACAGATATCTCTGCACCTTCTCTGAAAGAGGAGAGCTTGCCTGCGGAGAGTGCTCTAACCACTGAAACTCAGGAGAGAGCTAGTCTTCCAGGTCTGCTGGTAGAGGCTAACAGAATCACGAAAGGAAAAGCTCTAACCAGAGACAACTATAACAACTGACTCCAGAGATTACCAGATGGCAAAAGGCAGACATAAGAATCTTACTAACAGAAACCAAGACCACTCACCATCATCAGAACCCAGCACTCCCACCTCAACCAGTCCTGGGTATCCCAACATACAGAAAAAGCTAGACCCAGATTTAAAATCATATCTCATAACGATGGTAGAAGACATAAAGAAGGACTTTAATAACTCACTTAAAGAAATACAGGAGAACACTGCTAAAGAGTTACAAGTCCTTAAAGAAAAACAGGAAAACACATCCAAAGAGGTGATGGAAATGAACAAAACCATATTAGACCCAAAAAAGGAAGTAGACACAATAAAGAAAACCCAAAGTGAGGCAAAGCTGGAGATAGAAACCCTAGGAAAGAAATCTGGAACCATAGATGCGAGCATCAGCAACAGAATACAAGAGATGGAAGAGAGAATCTCAGGTACAGAAGATTCCAAAGAGAACATCTGCACAACAAGCAAAGAAAATGCAAAATGCAAAAAGATCCTAACTAAAAACATCCAGGTAATGCAGGACACAATGAGAAGACCAAATCTACGGATAATAGGAGTAGATGAGAATGAAGATTTTCAACTTAAAGGGCCAGCAACTTTCTTCAACAAAATTATAGAAGAAAACTTCCCAAACATAAAGAAAGACATGCCTTTGAACATACAAGAAGCCTACAGAACTCCAAATAGACTGGACCAGAAAAGAAATTCCTTCCAACACATAATAATCAGAACAATAAACGCACTAAATAAAGATAGAATATTAAAAGCAGTAAGGGAAAAAGGTCAAGTAACATATAAAGGAAGGCCTATCAGAATTACACAAGATTTTACACCAGAGATTATGAAAGCCAGAAGATCCTGGACAGATGTTACACAGACACTAAAAGAACACAAATTCCAGCCCAGGCTACTATACCCAGCCAAACTCTCAATTACCATAGATGGAGAAACCAAAGTATTCCACGACAAAACCAAATTCACACATTATCTTTCCACGAAACCAGCCCTTCAAAGGATAATAACAGAAAAAAAAAATAACAATACAAGGATGGAAACCACGTCCTAGAAAAAACAAGAAAGTAATCCTTCAACTAACCTAAAAAAAGACAGCCACAAGAACAGAATGCCAACTCTAACAACAAAAATAATAGGAAGCAACAATTACTTTTCCTTAATATCTCTTAATATCAATGGACTCAACTCCCCAATAAAAAGACATAACTAACAGACTGGCTACACAAACAGAACCCAACATTTTGCTGCTTACAGGAAACCCATTTCAGGTGAAAAGACAGACACTACCTCAGAATGAAAGGCTGAAAAACAATTTTCCAAGCAAATGGTATGAAGAAACAAGCTAGAGTAGCCATCGTAATATCTAATAAAATCGACTTCCAACCAAAGTCATCCAAAAAGACAAGGAGGGGCACTTCATACTCATCAAAGGTAAAATCTTCCAAGAGAAATCTCAATTCTGAATATCTATGCTCCAAATACAAGGGCAGCCACATTCATTAAAGACACTTTAGTAAAGCTCAAAGTACACATTGTACCTCACACAATAATAGTGGGAGACTTGAACATACCACTTTCATCAATGGACAGATCATGGAAACAGAAACTAAACAGGGACACACTGAAACTAATAGAAGTTATGAAACAAATGGACTTAACAGATATCTACAGAACATTTTATCCTAAAACAAAAGGATATACCTTCTTTTCAGCACCTCATGGTACCTTCTCCAAAATTGCTCATATAATTGATCACAAAACAGGCCTCAACAGATACAAAAATATTGAAATTGCCCCATGCATCCTATCAGATCACCATGGACTAAGACTGATCTTCAATAACAAAATAAATAATGGAAAGCCAACATTCATGTGGAAACTGAACAACACTCTTCTCAATGATACCTTGGTCAAGGAAGGAATAAAGAAAGAAATTAAGGAATTTTTAGAGTTTAATAAAAAGGAAGTCACAACATACCCAAACTTATGGGACACAATGAAAGCATTTCTAAGAGAAAAACTCATAGCTCTGAGTGCCTCCAAAAAGAAACTAGACAGAGCACACACTAGCATCTTGACAACACACCTAAAAGCTCTAGAACAAAAGGAAGCAAATTCACCCAAGAGGAGTAGAAGGCAGGAAATAATCAAACTCAGGGGGCAAAATCAACCAAATGGAAACAAGAACTATTCAAAGAATCAACCAAACAAAGAGCTGGTTCTTTGAGAAAATCAACAAGATAGATAAACCCTTAGACAGACTCACTAAAGGGCACAGGAACAGGATCCTAATTAACAAATAAGAAATGAAAAGGGAGACATAACAACAGATCCTGAAGAAATCCAAAACTCCATCAGATCCTTCTACAAAAGATTATACTCAACAAAACTGGAGAACATGGATGAAATGGACAAATTTCTAGACAGATACCAGGTACCAAAGTTAAGTCAGGATCAGGTTAATGATCTAAACAGTTCTATATCCCCTAAAGAAGTAGAAGCAGTCATTAATAGTCTCCCAAGCAAAAAAAGGCCAGGAAGAGATGGGTTTAGTGAAGAGTTCTATCAGACCTTCAAAGAAGATCTAATTCCAGTTCTTCACAAACTATTCCACAAAATAGAAGCAGAATGTACTCTACCCAATTCATTCTACGAATCCACAATTACTCTGATACCTAAACCACAGAAAGACCCAACAAAGATGGAGAACTTCAGACCAATTTCCCTTATGCATATCGATGCAAAAATACTCAATAAAATTCTCGCTAACCGAATCAAAGGACACATCTAAAGGACCATCCATCCTGACGAAGTAGGTTTCATTCCAGGGATGCAGGGATGGTATTACATACGGAAATCCATCAATGTAATCCATTATATAAACAAACTCAAAGACAAAAATCACATGATCACCTCGTTAGATGCTGAGAAAGCATTTGACAAAATCCAACACCCATTCATGATAAAAGTCTTGGAAAGATCAGGAATTCAAAGCCCATACCTAAACATGATAAAAGCAATTTATAGCAAACCAGTAGCCAACATCAAAGTAAATTGTGAGAAGCTGGAAGCAATCCCATTAAAATCAGGGACTAGACAAGGCTGTCCACTTTCTCCCTACCTATTCAACATTGTACTTGAAGTCCTAGCCAGAGCAATTCAACAACAAAAGGAAATCAAGGGGATACAAATTAAAAGGAAGAAGCCAAAATATCACTTTTTGCAGATGATATGATAGTATATATAAGTGAACCTAAAAATTCCATCAGAGAACTCCTAAACCTGATAAACAGGTTCAATGAAGTATCTGGATATAAAATTAACTCAAACAAGTCAATAGCCTATCTCTACAGAAAGGATAAAGAGGCTGAGAAACAACACCCTTCTCAATAGTCACAAATAATATAAAATATCTCTGCGTGACTCTAACTAAGTAAGTGAAAGATCCGTATGATAAAAACTTCAAGTCTCTAAAGAAAGAAATAAAAGAAGATCTCAGAAGATGGAAAGATCTCCCATGCTCATGGATTGGCAGGATCAATATAGCAAAAATGGCTATCTTGCCAAAAGCAATCTACAGATTCAATGCAATCCCCATCAAAATTCCAACTCAATTCTTCAACGAATTGGAAAAGGCAATCTGCAAATTCATCTGGAATAACAAAAAACCTAGGATAGCAAAAACTCTTCTCAAGGATAAAAGAACCTCTGGTGGAATCACAATGCCTGATCTAAAGCTATACTATAGAGCAATTGTAATAAAAACTGCATGGTACTGGTATAGTGACAGACAAGTTGACCAATGGAATAGAACTGAAGATCCAGAAATGAACCCACACACCTATGGTCACTTGATATTTGACAAGGGAGCTAAAACCATCCAGTGGAAAAAAGACAGCATTTTCAACAAATGGTGCTGGCCCAACTGGCAGTTATCATGTTGAAGGATGCCAATTGATCCATTCCTATCTCCTTGTACTAAGGTCAAATCTAAGTGGATCAAGGAACACCACATAAAACCAGAGACACTGAAACTTATAGAGGAGAAAGAGGGGAAAAGCCTGGAAGATATGGGCACAGGGGGAAAATTCCTGAATAGAACAGCAATGACTTGTGCTGTAAGATGGAGAATCTACAAATGGGACCTCATAAAATTGCAAACCTTCTGTAAGGCAAAAGACACCATCAATAAGACACAAAGGCCACCAACAAAAAAAGATCCTTGGGAAAGGATCTTTACCTATCCTAAATCAGATAGGGGACTAATATCCAATATATATAAAGAATTCAAGAAGGTGGACTCCAGAAAATCAAAAACCCCATTAAAAATCGGGCTCAGAGCTAAACAAAGAATTCTCACTTGAGGAATACCGAATGGCTGAGAAGCACCTGAAAAAATGTTCAGCATCCTTAATCATCAGGGAAATGCAAATCAAAACAACCCTGAGATTCCACCTCACACCAGTCAGAATGGCTAAGATCAAATATTCAGGTGACTGCAGATGCTGGCGAGGATGTGGAGAAAGAGGAACACTCCTCCATTGTTGGTGGGATTGCAAGCTTGTACAACCACTCTGGAAATAAGTCTGGCGGTTCCTCAAATAATTGTACTTAGTACTACTAGAGGATCCTGCAATACCTCTCCTGGGCATATATCCAGAAGATGTTCCAACTGGTAAGAAGGACATATGCTCCACTATGTTCATAGCAGCCTTATTTATAATAGCCAGAAGCTGGAAAGAACCCAGATGCCCCTCAACAGAGGAATGGATACAGAAAATGTGGTACATTTACTCAATGGAGTACTACTTAGGTATTAAAAAGAATGAAGTTATGAAATTCCTAGGCAAATGGATGGACCTGGAGGGCATCATCTTGAGTGAGGTAACACAATCACAAAAGAACTCACATGATATGTTCTCACTGATAAGTGGATATTAGCCCAGAAACTTAGGATACCCAAGATATAAGATACAATTTGAGAAACACATGAAACTCAAGAAGATCGAAGACCAAAGTGTGGACACTTTGCCTCTTCTTAGAATTGGGAACAAAACACCCATGGAAGGAGTTACAGAGACAAATTTTGGAGCTGAGACGAAAGGATGGACCATCTAGAGACTGCCATACCCGGGGATCCATCCCATAATCAGCCTCTAAACCCTGACACCATTGCATACACTAGCAAGATTTTGCTGAAAGGACCCTGATACAGCTGTCTCTTGTGAGACTATGCCGGGGCCTAGCAAACACATAAGTGGATGCTCACAGTCAGCTATTGGATGGATCACAGGGTCCCCAATAGAGGAGCTAGAGAAAGTACCCAAGGAGCTTGCGGGATCTGCAACCCTATAGGTGGAACAACAAAATGAACTAACCAGTACACCCCTCCCCCCCAAGAGTTCATGTCTCTAGCTGCATATGTATCAGAAGATGGCCTAGTCGGCCATCAGTGGAAAGAGAGGCACATTGGTCGTGCAAACTTTATATGCCTCAGTACAAGGGAATGCCAGGGCCAAGAAGTGGGTGGGTGTGGGTGTGGGTGTGGGTGTGGGTGTGGGATGGTGTGGGGGACTTTTGGGATAGCATTGTAAATGTAAATGAAATAAATACCTAATTAAAAAAAGTTTAAAAAAATTTTAAAAATTTTAAAAAATTATTTAATGGTCAGTGAGATGACTCAGTGAGGACTTGTCACCAAACTTGATATATTCTTGAAACTGATTCCCAGGTCTCAGATGATGGAAGGAAAGAAACAATTCTTGCAAGTTGTCCTCTTACCTCCATATTTGCCTCCCCCACTAAATAAACAAATGCAAGAAAATACAATTTGTCAATCAAAATATTTGTGAAATAAATCTCACATAACACACATATGATACACATATTTTATATATGTGTATAATACATATATTCTTACATGTAACAGATATGTAGACTCATATCTGTATGTAACACAATCTAGAATTAAATCAGTGGTGGTGGTGTTGAGAAAGGGAGGAAGTCTAAGCCTGTTTCAAATTTGTCTTGTTTCTGGGTCAGCTGCTGCTACTGTGCTATATACCCACAAAACTCTAGAACTTGGAGAGTCACAAAGTGAAATCAACTACTTGGTAAAAGTTTATAAGCAGATTAAGGTAGTGTAGCAATTCTCTCTCTTGGACCTCCAAAACCTAGCACATTTTAAATGACTCTACTGTTGTTTAAAAACAAACCTGATTTTGTTGTTTAGTGACTGTGACATTTTGAGCTGAAATGAATTGAATCTAGCAATATTATTTTATAGGGACATTTTTCCTTCAGATTCCAAAAGATTGCAGGAGTGTTAGAAATGATTGAAGAGCACTAGACCTTCAGGTTCATCCCGCAGATATTGCTGCGAAGGAACACTGTGTATAATCTGTTCTTAGAAAGCATAGCTAACTCTATTCCAAGAGAGAGAAGGCTTCTCTTATATGCCAAACCAACATATAAACTTAACCTAGTCAGGTGCAAAGCAGAGGGATTTTAGCATGTACTGAAAGTTATTTTTGACATTTCTATAAATAATCTCCTCAAAAGTTCCTTCACTTCATTTTCTTGCACTCCCTTTCAGCAGTAAGAATACTTTGCAGGAACTTTATATGCCCCAGTACAGGGGAACACCAGGGCCAAAAAGGGGGAATGGGTGGGCAGGGGAGTGGGGGTGGGTGGATATGGGGGACTTTTGGTATAGCATTGGAAATGTAAATGAGTTAAATACCTAATAAAAAATGAAAAAAAAAAAAAAGAATACTTTGCAGGATGTCCACAGAGGTTGCTACTTTTACATACCTTTACTTTTACAATGGCGGTCACCTCTTATATCCTCTTAAAGTACGGGTTCAAATGTTTTTATGAATTTCTTTACTCTGTAAGAAAAAAAAAAGCTTTAAGTGTAACTATCTCTTTGAAAAAAAAAACCTGTCACCCAGGCATTGATATAAAAAGATATTTGGTTAATTTTATATAGCACTAGAGGTCAACTATCAAGAACATGAATGAGACGACCCCAGATTTTGTCACAAATTTAACATGATTAAAAATAATTAAGCATTAGGGCAGAGTTGTCTGGTGATATTTGGAGTAATTTTTTCACTGTCTTCTATATTCTTCCATGTAAAAGAAGGAACCAAGGAAACGGGAAGTATAGTCACAGGTCCTTTGACTTCTAAAATAATTCTCTGGTTTAGAGTAGAGAACATTTTTATAACATAAATAAAATATACCTTGTGAACATTAACATAAATAACACTCTTGGTGATTTTTAAACCAAAATATACAAAGAAGTAAAATAATGAAATAGGTGTGTGTTTGCTACGGTCGTCTTACCAACTTCACTTTGTTTGCCTCTAGGTGGTAACTTATTAAAAACTTGCCACATCACTGAAAATATGACAGACTCTGAGAACACACTGACAAAATTTTGCCCTACCTCATGGAGCTTAAAGGGAGATGAAGACACAAGATGAACTGTGCTAGATATGATAAGTTCCCCCCCCCCACACACACAAGGTGTGTGCACAGAATGAAGTTTGATTGATAAAGTCTTGTTTGGAAATTAACTTTTACCAAGACATGAAGAAAAGAAGGGTGAGAGACTCAGAGAGAGAAATGGAAAATTCTTAGCACATTCCCTGAAGCAAGAGAGAGCTCCCCTTATTTATTCCTGATATACATTGATCGCCAAAGAAATTGCATAAACTAAAGGATGCTAATGAGTGAGACAGGATAGAAAAGTAAGCACGAAATAGGAAACTATGCTGATGGACACAAAGAGTTATAATAAATTTGTAAATGATAGAACATTTTGTTGACAAAGGTTAAATACTTCCAATGTCTACAATATATTTGTTCTATTTGATTACCCCATGACAGTGATAATAAAACCAACACCCCCATCATCAGTACTGTCCATAGGACTCACTCATCAGATTACATAGTCTGTTATAGTTTCCCCAGCATCTTTCAGTTCCTCCTACCTCTCATCCTTGGGATCACCACTGTATCCTTTGTTTCTGTGAATTCCATGTTAGATTCCACACTGTATCTGATCATTCAGCTTCCATAGCTGGCTTATTTTGTAAGCACAATGACCTCTAAATTCATCAGTATCTTCAGATGTTACAGGGTTTTCTCCTTTTTAAACGCTATACAGTACTTAGTTGTGTGTATATGTGTATTGAAATTTCTTTTTTTCCCATTCATTTTTAAAGAACACTTAAAGTATTTCCTCATGGCTATTGTGAATAATTCTGAAATGACCCTGGGTGTGTAGATGACTCTTTAATACTGACTTCATTTCCCTGGGACACATGTCTAGAAGTGATATTGCTGAATCAAAAAGGTAGACTTTTAAAATTTTTAAAATCATTCCATGTTGTTTGGCATAACGGCTATAATAATTTATAGTTCCAATGATAGTATAATAGTATATAAGCATCTAAGCAATACATCAGACATGGAAAGATTTGTATCTCATTTATTTTCATTTTTATATGTTTATATGTTTGTGGCTGCATGCATGTGCCACAGCCTATGTGTGATGTGCTGCTCTCCCACCCCTCCTCTACCTTGGTTAAGAAAGGGTCTTTTTTTTGTCTCAATATATTGACTTTTTGTGGGGGGTTGTTTGTTTGGTTTGGTTTGGTTTTTCGAGACAGGGTTTCTCCCAATAGCCCCGTCTGTCCTGGAACTCACTTTGTAGACCAGGATGGCCCTGAACTCAGAAATCCGTCTGCCTCTGCCTCACAAGTGCTGGGATTAAAGGTGTACGCCACCGATCTTGGTCCGGGACCCGCCGAACTTAGGAAATTAGTCTGAACAGGTGAGAGGGTGCGCCAGAGAACCTGACAGCCTCTGGAACAGGCAGAAGCACAGAGGGGCTGAGGCAGCACCCTGTGTGGGCCGGGGACAGCCGGCCACCTTCCGGACTGGAGGACAGGTGCCCGCCCGGCTGGGGAGGCGACCTAAGCCACAGCAGCAGCGGTCGCCATCTTGGTCCGGGACCCGCCGAACTTAGGAAATTAGTCTGAACAGGTGAGAGGGTGCGCCAGAGAACCTGACAGCTTCTGGAACAGGCGGAAGCACAGAGGCGCTGAGGCAGCACCCTGTGTGGGCCGGGGACAGCCGGCCACCTTCCGGACCGGAGGACAGGTGCCCACCCGGCTGGGGAGGCGGCCTAAGCCACAGCAGCAGCGGTCGCCATCTTGGTCCCGGGACTCCAAGGAACTTAGGAATTTAGTGTGCTTAGGTGAGAGTCTGTACCACCTGGGAACTGCCAAAGCAACACACTGTCTGAGAAAGGTCCTGTTTTGGGCCTTCTTCTTCGGCCAGGAGGAGGTCCAAATACAAGATATCTGCGCACCTTCCCTGTAAGAGAGCTTGCCAGCAGAGAGTGCTCTGAGCACTGAAACTCAGAGGAGAGAATCTGTCTCCCAGGTCTGCTGATAGACGGTAACAGAATCACCAGAAGAACAATCTCTAAACAGAGTCAACTATAACTACTAACTCCAGAGATTACCAGATGGCGAAAGGTAAACGGAGGAATCTTACTAACAGGAACCAAGACCACTCACCATCACCAGAACCCAGCACACCCACTTCGCCCAGTCCAGGGAACCCCAACACACCTGAGAACCTAGACCTAGATTTAAAAGCATATCTCATGATGATGGTAGAGGACATCAAGAAGGACTTTAATAAATCACTTAAAGAAATACAGGAGAACACTGCTAAAGAGTTACAAGTCCTTAAAGAAAAACAGGAAAACACAATCAAACAGGTAGAAGTCCTTACAGAAAAAGAGGAAAAAACATACAAACAGGTGATGGAAATGAACAAAACCATACTAGACCTAAAAAGGGAAGTAGACACAATAAAGAAAACTCAAAGCGAGGCAACACTAGAGATAGAAACCCTAGGAAAGAAATCTGGAACCATAGATTTGAGCATCAGCAACAGAATACAAGAGATGGAAGAGAGAATCTCAGGTGCAGAAGATTCCATAGAGAACATCGGCACAACAATCAAAGAAAATGGAAAATGCAAAAAGATCCTAACTCAAAATATCCAGGAAATCCAGGACACAATAAGAAGACCAAACGTACGGATAATAGGAGTGGATGAGAATGAAGATTTTCAACTCAAAGGTCCAGCAAACATCTTCAACAAAATTATTGAAGAAAACTTCCCAAATCTAAAGAATGAGATGCATATGAACATACAAGAAGCCTACAGAACTCCAAATAGACTGGACCAGAAAAGAAATTCCTCCCGACACATAATAATCAGAACATCAAATGCACTAAATAAAGATAGAATACTAAAAGCAGTAAGGGAAAAAGGTCAAGTAACATATAAAGGCAAGCCTATCAGAATTACACCAGATTTTTCACCAGAGACTATGAAAGCCAGAAGAGCCTGGACAGATGTTATACAGACACTAAGAGAACACAAACTGCAGCCCAGGCTACTATACCCAGCCAAACTCTCAATTATCATAGAGGGAGAAACCAAAGTATTCCACGACAAAACCAAATTCACGCATTATCTCTCCACGAATCCAGCCCTTCAAAGGATAATAACAGAAAAAAACCAATACAAGAACGGGAACAACGCCCTAGAAAAAAACAAGAAGGTAATCCCTCAACAAACCTAAAAGAAGACAGCCACAAGAACAGAATGCCACCTTTAACAACTAAAATAACAGGAAGCAACAATTACTTTTCCTTAATATCTCTTAACATCAATGGTCTCAACTCGCCAATAAAAAGACATAGACTAACAAACTGGCTACACAAACAAGACCCAACATTTTGCTGCTTACAGGAAACTCATCTCAGAGAAAAAGATAGACACTACCTCAGAATGAAAGGCTGGAAAACAATTTTCCAAGCAAATGGTATGAAGAAACAAGCAGGAGTAGCCATCCTAATATCTGATAAGATTGACTTCCAACCCAAAGTCATCAAAAAAGACAAGGAGGGACACTTCATTCTCATCAAAGGTAAAATCCTCCAAGAGGAACTCTCAATTCTGAATATCTATGCTCCAAATACAAGAGCAGCCACATTCACTAAAGAAACTTTAGTAAAGCTCAAAGCACACATTGCGCCTCACACAATAATAGTGGGAGACTTCAACACACCACTTTCACCAATGGACAGATCATGGAAACAGAAACTAAACAGGGACACACTGAAACTAACAGAAGTGATGAAACAAATGGATCTGACAGATATCTACAGAACATTTTATCCTAAAACAAAAGGATATACCTTCTTCTCAGCACCTCATGGTACCTTCTCCAAAATTGACCACATAATAGGTCACAAATCAGGCCTCAACAGATTCAAAAATATTGAAATTGTCCCATGTATCCTATCAGATCACCATGCACTAAGGCTGATCTTCAATAACAAAATAAATAACAGAAAGCCAACATTCACATGGAAACTGAACAACACTCTTCTCAATGATACCTTGGTCAAGGAAGGAATAAAGAAAGAAATTAAAGACTTTTTAGAGTTTAATGAAAATGAAGCCACAACGTACCCAAACCTTTGGGACACAATGAAAGCATTTCTAAGAGGGAAACTCATAGCTATGAGTGCCTTCAAGAAAAAACGGGAGAGAGCACATACTAGCAGCTTGACAACACATCTAAAAGCTCTAGAAAAAAAGGAAGCAAATTCACCCAAGAGGAGTAGACGGCAGGAAATAATCAAACTCAGGGGTGAAATCAACCAAGTGGAAACAAGAAGAACTATTCAAAGAATTAACCAAACGAGGAGTTGGTTCTTTGAGAAAATCAACAAGATAGATAAACCCTTAGCTAGACTCACTAAAGGGCACAGGGACAAAATCCTAATTAACAAAATCAGAAATGAAAAGGGAGACATAACAACAGATCCTGAAGAAATCCAAAACACAATCAGATCCTTCTACAAAAGGCTATACTCAACAAAACTGGAAAACCTGGACGAAATGGACAAATTTCTGGACAGATACCAGGTACCAAAGTTGAATCAGGATCAAGTTGACCTTCTAAACAGTCCCATATCCCCTAAAGAAATAGAAGCAGTTATTAATAGTCTCCCAGCCAAAAAAAGCCCAGGACCAGACGGGTTTAGTGCAGAGTTCTATCAGACCTTCAAAGAAGATCTAACTCCAGTTCTGCACAAACTTTTTCACAAGATAGAAGTAGAAGGTATTCTACCCAACTCATTTTATGAAGCCACTATTACTCTGATACCTAAACCACAGAAAGATCCAACAAAGATAGAGAACTTCAGACCAATTTCTCTTATGAACATCGATGCAAAATTTCTTAATAAAATTCTCGCTAACCGAATCCAAGAACACATTAAAGCAATCATCCATCCTGACCAAGTAGGTTTTATTCCAGGGATGCAGGGATGGTTTAATATACGAAAATCCATCAATGTAATCCATTATATAAACAAACTCAAAGACAAAAACCACATGATCATCTCGTTAGATGCAGAAAAAGCATTTGACAAGATCCAACACCCATTCATGATAAAAGTTCTGGAAAGATCAGGAATTCAAGGCCAATACCTAAACATGATAAAAGCAATCTACAGCAAACCAGTAGCCAACATCAAAGTAAATGGAGAGAAGCTGGAAGCAATCCCACTAAAATCAGGGACTAGACAAGGCTGCCCACTTTCTCCCTACCTTTTCAACATAGTACTTGAAGTATTAGCCAGAGCAATTCGACAACAAAAGGAGATCAAGGGGATACAAATTGGAAAAGAGGAAGTCAAAATATCACTTTTTGCAGATGATATGATAGTATATATAAGTGACCCTAAAAATTCCAACAGAGAACTCCTAAACCTGATAAACAGCTTCGGTGAAGTAGCTGGATATAAAATTAACTCAAACAAGTCAATGGCCTTTCTCTACACAAAGAATAAACAGGCTGAGAAAGAAATTAGGGAAACAACACCCTTCTCAATAGCCACAAATAATATAAAATATCTCGGCGTGACTCTAACGAAGGAAGTGAAAGATCTGTATGATAAAAACTTCAAGTCCCTGAAGAAAGAAATTAAAGAAGATCTCAGAAGATGGAAAGATCTCCCATGCTCATGGATTGGCAGGACCAACATTGTAAAAATGGCTATCTTGCCAAAAGCAATCTACAGATTCAATGCAATCCCCATTAAAATTCCAACTCAATTCTTCCACGAATTAGAAGGAGCAATTTGCAAATTCATCTGGAATAACAAAAAACCGAGGATAGCAAAAACTCTTCTCAAGGATAAAAGAACCTCTGGTGGAATCACCATGCCTGACCTAAAGCTTTACTACAGAGCAATTGTGATAAAAACTGCATGGTACTGGTATAGAGACAGACAAGTGGACCAATGGAATAGAATTGAAGACCCAGAAATGAACCCACACACCTATGGTCACTTGATCTTCGACAAGGGAGCCAAAACCATCCAGTGGAAGAAAGACAGCATTTTCAACAATTGGTGCTGGTACAACTGGTTGTTATCATGTAGAAGAATGCGAATCGATCCATACTTATCTCCTTGTACTAAGGTCAAATCTAAGTGGATCAAGGAACTTCACATAAAACCAGAGACACTGAAACTTATAGAGGAGAAAGTGGGGAAAAGCCTTGAAGATATGGGCACAGGGGAAAAATTCCTGAACAGAACAGCAATGGCTTGTGCTGTAAGATCGAGAATTGACAAATGGGACCTAATGAAACTCCAAAGTTTCTGCAAGGCAAAAGACACTGTCTATAAGACAAAAAGACCACCAACAGACTGGGAAAGGATCTTTACCTATCCTAAATCAGATAGGGGACTAATATCCAACATATATAAAGAACTCAAGAAGGTGGACCTCAGAAAATCAAATAACCCCCTTAAAAAATGGGGCTCAGAACTGAACAAAGAATTCTCACCTGAGGAATACCGAATGGCAGAGAAGCACCTGAAAAAATGTTCAACATCCTTAATCATCAGGGAAATGCAAATCAAAACAACCCTGAGATTCCACCTCACACCAGTGAGAATGGCTAAGATCAAAAATTCAGGTGACAGCAGATGCTGGCGAGGATGTGGAGAAAGAGGAACACTCCTCCATTGTTGGTGGGATTGCAGGCTTGTACAACCACTCTGGAAATCAGTCTGGCGGTTCCTCAGAAAATTGGACATAGTACTACCGGAGGATCCAGCAATACCTCTCCTGGGCATATATCCAGAAGAAGCCCCAACTGGTAAGAAGGACACATGCTCCACTATGTTCATAGCAGCCTTATTTATAATAGCCAGAAACTGGAAAGAACCCAGATGCCCCTCAACAGAGGAATGGATACAGAAAATGTGGTACATCTACACAATGGAGTACTACTCAGCTATTAAAAAGAATGAATTTATGAAATTCCTAGCCAAATGGATGGACCTGGAGAGCATCATCCTGAGTGAGGTAACACAATCACAAAGGAACTCACACAATATGTACTCACTGATAAGTGGATACTAGCCCAAAACCTAGGATACCCACGATATAAGATACAATTTCCTAAACACATGAAATTCAAGAAAAATGAAGACTGAAGTGTGGACACTATGCCCCTCCTTAGAAGTGGGAACAAAACACCCATGGAAGGAGTTACAGAAACAAAGTATGGAGCTGAGATGAAAGGATGGACCATGTAGAGACTGCCATATCCAGGGATCCACCCCATAATCAGCTTCCAAATGCTGACACCATTGCATACACTAGCAAGATTTTACTGAAAGGACCCAGATGTAGCTGTCTCTTGTGAGACTATGCCGGGGCCTAGCAAACACAGAAGTGGATGCTCACAGTCAGCTAATGGATGGATCACAGGGCTCCCAATGGAGGAGCTAGAGAAAGTACCCAAGGAGCTAAAGGGATCTTCAACCCTATAGGTGGAACAACATTATGAACTAACCAGTACCCCTGAGCTCTTGACTCTAGCTGCATATGTATCAAAAGATGGCCTAGTCGGCCATCACTGGAAAGAGAGGCCCATTGGACAAGCAGACTTTGTGTTCCCCGGTACAGGGGAACGCCAGGGCCAAAGGGGGGGAGTGGGTGGGTAGGGGAGTGGGGGTGGGTGGGTAAGGGGGACTTTTGGTATAGCATTGGAAATGTAAATGAGCTAAATACCTAATTAAAAAAAAATGAAAAAAAAAATAAATAAATAAAAAAAAAAAAGAATTTTATTAAAAAAAAAAATAAATAAAAAGGTGTACGCCACCATTGCCTTGCTTATTAATTAATATTTAATTTCCTGTTCTTTTCTTTTTTTAAGTCAGATTTTCTCTGTGTAGCCCTGTCTATCCTGGAACTTGCTTTGTAGACTAGGCTGGCCTCAAACTCATGGTTATCCACCTGCCTCTGCTTCCTAATTGCTAGGATTAAAGGTGTGTACCACCATGCCCAGTTAAAATATATAGTCCAGGGTGGCTTCAAACTCATGATCCTCCTGCTTCCATCTCCTTCAGAAAGTAGTATTGGCATGCAACAAGACTACTGGCTATCGTTCTGTTTGTTTTGTTTTGTTTTGTTTTTGTTGTTGTTGTTGTTTTTTAATTAGGTATTTATTTCATTTACATTTCCAATGCTATCCCAAAAGTCCCCCACATGCTCCCCCACCCACTCCCACTTCTTGGCCCTGGCGTTCCCCTGTACTGAGGCATATAAAGTTGCACGACCAATGGGCCTCTCTTTCCACTGATGGCCGACTAGGCCATCTTCTGATACATATACAGCTAGAGACATGAGCTCGGGGGGGAGGGAGTGTACTGGTTAGTTCATATTGTTGTTCCACCTATAGGGTTGCAGATACCTTTAGCTCCTTGGTTACTTTCTGTTTCTTTCTTTTCTTTTTTCTTTTTTTTTTTAGTATTAATGTTTTATTTATTTATTTATTTATTTTTATTAATATTTTCCTCAATTACATTTCCAATGCTAGCCCAAAAGTCCCCCATGCCCTCCCCCCCACTCCCCTACCCACCCATTCCCACTTTTTGGCCCTGGAATTCCCCTGTACTGGGGCATATAAAGTTTGCGTGTCCAATGGGCCTCTCTTTCCAGTGATGGCCGACTAGGCCATCTTTAGTTTAAAGTTTTGTCTCTTTATTCCATTGGATTTTGGTCACTCTTTGCATGGTATGTCCTTTTCTATCTCTGCCTTCTACAAATTTGTGTGATTAAATTAAAAATAAATCTCTTTTAGGCAATTGGGTCATGGCTTTTGAAAACTCATTTGTCCAGTCTTTGCCTTTCAGTGGTTAAATTTGTTGGATTACATTTAATGTAATCATTGATAAGAAAGCCTGTCTGTAACTTTGAAATGTACTTTTATATATCATTCTGTTCTGTGCTTTCCCTATTATCCACTTCTTTCATATTAATGCATTCTTTATACTGTACCACTTTGATTCACTCTCATTTTTTTGGTATCGATATTTAAAATGATTCCTTAGTGGGAATTTATATTTAATACTTTCAATGTAAAAGTATTGATTTTTCATTGATACCAGTATGGCTTTAACAGTTGTAAAATTTCTGCCACACCATGTTCATAAAGTAAATTTTTCTTTTAAATAATGCAGGAAGTCAAAACAAGAGTTCCAAAGCAAATTGTAATAATATTACCCTGTTGATCATAAATTTGTGATTTAAATAATGTAGGAAGTTAAAACAGGAGTTACAAACCAAATTATAACAAAACTACCTTATAGATCTATGTGTACAATTACCTCTACTGAAGTTTGTTACTCTTTGCACGTCTTTGAACATTTTTAAAATATTCTTTCAGTTTAGCGCCAAGGAATCTTATTAGTATATCTTGTTGGGTTGATTCCACTAGTAAGAAATTCCCTCCTTTTTGCTTAGCCAAGGATGTCTGAATTCCTCCTATATTTCTTGTGGATAATCTTGCCAAATAAAGACTTCTTGATGTACACTTTCTACTTCCTTTGGCCTCACTTAAAAAATACCACTCTCTTCTGCCCTCCATAGTCTCTAGTAAGGAATCTGATATCAATTTTTATTAAGGTTTTGTCTACTTACTCCATCATTTTTTCTCTTGCTAGCCTGAAATATCCAAGATTTTTATCTGGGACACTGGAAGTCAGGGGTGACTACTGACTTAAATACATACTGAACCCTGGGATAGATTATCGACCACCCCATCCCACATATTTATTCCATGTGGCTTCTCAGAGCATGGCTTCTGGGATTCAGGAAGATATGGCAAAATCTCCTAAAAGGTTGGATTCAGAAGGTCAGACTCACCCATTGTGTTGTGCTATTGGATCCTGACTAGGACCTTGGGCATGCTAGGCTGTTTCTTCTACTAAGCTACATTCCCAGCTCTAAGAGCATCAGTTCTGCTCCATTCTCTTAGTCAGCTTGTGTACAGGTCCCATTAAGAGAAAGTAAGAATTAATGACTTTTTTAAAAAGATTTTTTTTTAGACAGGGTTTTTCTGTGTAGCCCTGGCTGTGCTAGAACTCACTCTGTAGACCAGGCTGGCCTTGAACTCAGATACTCTTGCAACTGCCTCCCAAATGCTGAAATTAAAGGCATGCAGCGCCAACTCCCCAGGTAAAATAATGACTTTTAAAAAAATTATTTCTCTTTTTGGAGCTTATAATGTAATTATATAATTTTTTTCCTTCCCTTTCCTTGAACCAAACCCTCCAATATAGCCTGTACTTTCTCTATTTCAAACTCATGGCTTCCTGCTTTATTAATTTTTCTTAGAGAATCTCTCTCTCTCTCTCTCTCTCTCTCTCTCTCTCTCTCTCTCTCTCACACACACACACACACACACACACACACACCCCTAAATATTTGAATACAACTTGCTTAGTCTATAACTAAGACAAGAATAGACAGACTGCCCCTTAAGGGAAGGGACAAGACAGACAGACAGACAGACAGACAGACAGACTGACAGGCAGACAGACAGGCAGACATGGAGAAAATCAAAGATGGGTCTCCTTAGAAAGCCGGTGTCCTAAATAGCAATGTCTTAACTACATTCTGGCTAATTTGTGCACAATACAATTGACTCCTGTCAACAATTAAGTGTCCTCATGATTTGTTTAAGTCAAGTTGAAAAATTGTTCTTATTTGAGGAAATACCCTTCGTCTGAAAAATGTTAATTCCCAATGCCTCTAAGTAGAGTCGCTATGTGAATGGTTGAAGCACTTTTAGTACTGGCCTCTGAAATATTCCCTTTCTGACTAGAACAGCAGGTGACTAGTCCTGAGCTATGGATTTCTGATTATTTTTTTTTAATTCTTAAATGTCTTAGGCTAAAGAATGAATAAAACCACACTGTCTATGTTGAAGTATATTCAAGGTACATTACAGGCATCATAACATATTCTAATCTAGAAAATAAAAGTGAGCAGAAATATGCAGAGTCAGAAATAAAACGTGAGACATTCACAGATCCAGACAAATTTTTTTAAGCAAAGAAATGAGAGAGCACCTCTTTTTAACACAATGCAAATAAACTGGAAGCTCGAATGAACATGGATTTTTAAAAGAATACACAAATAGTCAAAACTTACTTTAAGACAGTAAAACAATTTAACATAACCCTAGAAATTAATGGAAAACCATTGATGCATCTTCTAAATTTAAAAGACAAAATAACAAACAGAACAACAGATTCTCTGCTTCTCTTGTTAGTTTTCCCATAACTTTAAGGAACCATTATTCTGATACGACATATAAGTCCAGAGCATGAAGAAGACTTGAGACCTCTCTGTCATCATAGATGATAGAGATCCTGGGATTTTGTCCTTTTTGAGCCTGACACATTCTTTTAGATTCTCTCTCTCTCTCTCTCTCTCTCTCTCTCTCTCTCTCTTTCCTTCTCTCTCTCTCCCTCTCTCTCTCTCTCTCTCTCTCTCTCTCCCTCCCTCCCTCCCTCCCTCCCTCCCTCTTTCCTTTCCTTTCCTTTCCTTTCCTTTCCTTTCCTTTCCTTTCCTTTCCTTTCCTTTCCTTTCCTTTCCTTTCCTTTCCTTTCCTTTCCTTTCCTTGCATTATCCACGGGTTGTATTGTGTGGTTGTGTTAAGGAGTTGGCAGTCACCAACTTGCAAATGAGACACATATTTACTGAGAGACTCATTGACTGATGAAAGGCCTCTTAGCTCTTAAAGCCATTTTAGAGGTGGCTAACTGGCTGATCTAGGCAGATCGATTTAGTTGAGCGGACAATGTTAACTCATTTGTTTTACCAGATGAATATTTAAAAGTTAATGATTTTTTATAGAACTTGTATTTCATGTTTTTTTGTTGTTTTGTTTTGTTTTTGTTTTGTTTTTCTCTAGTACTATATGTGACAAAGCTGGCCCTTCTATTTAACATGGTAAATGACAGTCAGGTGTTGCAATAGTAATGTAATAACAATATGACCCCAGGGTGTACCATTTTCTATTGTATACTCCTTCTTGCTGGAAAGTTCTTTTGGCTATGAAGATAATATACTACCGCAGCTTCTTTTCTCTGCTGTTAGAGCAGGATCAGACACAAGGTGTGAGTGGATGAGTGTGGTGGTGTTCTGATAAAACTTTATGAGTGCAGGTTCACGTGTCATCATGTGCACACCCTAATTGATGTGCTTTGATTGTCCACAGCTGGTATTTGATTGGGGCACCACTCTTACAAGCAAATGTGTCTTATATTGGCTTCACAGAGTCTGAGAGGCTATAATGCAAAACGAAGCAAAAAGTAACAGGAAGATTTGACTCAAGTTTACTATGAGTTTGAGATTTCCTTAAAAACACAACACTGGAAAGGAAAGCTATTATCCCTAGTAGCTTGAGAGAAAGGTAGACATAAGAGATCAAAATGAATAAGCTTGAATTTACATATGGCTGAAATAGAAAATCAGATGTTTTAGGAATAGTCAACTTGCTTGTGTATGTTTTACATATATATGTAAACAAATACACTTTAATATATACATTAGCAGCTGGTTGCTTTGTCTAACGTGGCTAGAAAATAGAGTAATTTTAAAGACTTGCTTTGATTTATGGGTGTAAGTGTGTGACTATATGCTTTATACATATGTAAACGCCAGATAGTGTGAGATGCATGGAGGATACTGTGAGAGGCATTTGTAAACACCTGACCTGAGTCCTGGGAACTCAACTTGGCCCATTAGAATGGCGAGTACTCCTAACTGCTGAACCATCTCTCTAGCCTCAAGTCACTTTAAATAGCAAACATTTCTACATGCATTAAAAGAATGATTGAACAAGAAATGTAACTTTGATACAATTTTCTTAGCAATAGATTTAGGAGTCGGGGCAATGCTAACATCACCTGAAGCAATCCCAGTTTCAAGTTTCAAGTTTGAAAGGAGTCACACATCCTCACCATCATCCTGGTCAATTTTGTTCAACTTTGACAGTGGGAGAGTCTTTGAGATTTTCCTAGATAAAAGAGAAATCTGAATTATTCTTGAAATCCACATGTGAATTTGGAAAAAGCTTGCTGCTTCACACTTTGTGGGTTAGCTCATCTGGAACCTCTGAGACAAGCTGGGATGAGGACAGTACTTGGCTCTGACTGAGAATAAATGCCCGTGAATTTACAAACCCAGGGCTTTTTCTTTTGAATAGATTTGCATTGTTTTTGTGATATTTCCAGGTTTGCATCAATGGTCTCCTTGATTGAGACACGTACTTCTGTTGCTTTTATTTTTTTCTCCAACAATTGCCCGCCATTCTATTAAAACACTTTGGCTTTCTTCCATAGACATCGATTAACCTTCACCCTTTAGTCAGCTCTTGCTGGGTCTCTGTTGAGTCACTGAGGATTTTACTGTTATTGCCTTTTACAACCAATAAGTTGCCAGCATCTGTGTTCTATCTTCTACTGTGCAGCTTTGCATACTGGTCTCCCTTCTCTTTCACTCTTCTTGAAAGCCTCAAAGACTTCAAAACCTCTGTATTAACTTAGAGCATTATTTTCTCACATGGAGTACACTTCTTTATTTCTGATTTCTAGAAGTCTCTTCTGAGCTTATTTAGAAACTTCACTGTTTACATATTGTGGATCTAATGAAGTTCAACTTTATCCTAAGATGCTTTTGTTTTCCTCATGGAGAGATTATCAAAGGGATTTTGGGAGCTGCTTGAGACTGCTTGCAAATTCCTAGGGAATTATATACAGGCTGCAAGGATGGATATTTCTCAGTTAATCTTCCAGTTTGGGTCATAGGTATTTATGTTGTAGAAGTTTATAGCGTTAGCCGTTGGATCACAGCAATGTAAACTAGAGATGTGTGTAAAGATGTGTGGTGCAAAAGAGTTTAATCATAAAGTCATTTGTGAAAATTAAAATCTGAAGTCTTTTTCAGTGTAACTAAACATGAATTTTGTCTAGCATTCCAGAGAATATTGTCTATCACATTAGATAACCTTTGAGCTCATCTAGAATAGCTGCATTAGCCCAGATCTCATCCTCGAATCTAAAAGGACTAGTCATTGGTTTGCTTTTAAAATCATATTTCTGCCCCATTGCTTTCAGACTACAAAGGCCACCATTCCCTGATAGCCCATGCATTGATCTCACCACAATCCTTTGTGTGACATAGAGATCATTATTAGTTACAATTCCAATGTTCCATTTAGGATGAGATGAGATGCCCAGGAGAAGGTGAACATTAAATGATGGGGAGGTGATGTGAACTTGGCCAGTCTTATTCCATACAGATTCAACTCTTTAATGAATACATATTGAGTCTCAGATCTTCATGTAACCCTCAGAAGAGCATTTACAGAAAAGGCCATTAGGGGGGCTCTCTAGATTAACTGAAGCTAAACTAGAAATAACACCCTGCTTTATGGATATCCTTAAAAGTTTGAGTCATCCTACAATTTTAACATGTATCAGAACATTGGACTCCAGAAGTATATGATTAATTTAATTATTACATGTAATTTTCTGGTTTTAGACAAGAGAATTAAATGAAGTAGTATTTTTTTGAGTGTTTTGGGTAGTGAGGACTTGGATTTCTGTTCCTACTCTGTCTTAAGACTGGTTTGAGGGATGGGTCATGATGTCAGTTATATGATAGATACAACCCAAACTGTAAGTCTCTCCTTAGAAAAGCAAATAATATAAAAGGCATTGCGTGTTTGTCTCTGTAATAGGGCATGTTGGCCCACCATCTGACTTTGGCCAGGTCTTGTTCTTCAGTGAATAGCACAAGATGCCCTGTAATGAGACTTCTTTTGAATCCACCTTTACCCATAACACAGCTATCTCCCTTGGCATACTTGCTCCCCTGCCTGCCTAGGAAGAGACTAAACTAGAGCCAAGGAATTACTTTGTCCTTTCACACCTCAAGGTCAAGGTATCCAATCATCTGAGGTTGTGATGGCTACATACATCTTTAAAATATCTTTATGTTAATCTTTTTCTCCCTTATTTTTTCTCACAGATAAAACAAAATCTATATTTAATACATTTGTATTCTAAACAGTGTGGGTCCCACATCTCTGTCATTTGGTTTTCTGCATTGTCAGGTCCTCCAATTACTTCATCAGCTTTACAGTCAGTCATTCTCCCAGAGAACACCTTTGTTGTACTGCGATTGGAATATGGTCTTTTCATTCAGCTTGTCAAAGCTGTTTTGTTATTTTTATTTTGTAAAGATTTTAAAATCATGTGTGCACATGTGTATGTCTGTGTGGCTTTTTACACATGCCTATAAGGGCTGGAGCACCCTGGGACAGTGGATCTGATCTCCTGTAGGTGGTGTCACAGGTGGTTGTGAAGTGGATGCTGGGAGCCTGATGTAGGTCCTCAAGAAGAGCAGCAATGCCCTTAACCACTGAGCCATCACTCCAGTCTCACTTTTGTCATTTACACCGCTGTCTTGTGTTTACACTGCGGGTTCTGATTTTCTTTTTGTTGTTGCTGTTTGTTTGTTTTAATACCTTAGCAGTAGTACTGTGCCCATAGCAAATGAGAATTAAAAAAAAAAAAAAAGGAGAGTGAAGTCTGTTTTTCCCATTTTTGTACAGGGAAAGTTGGAAGTTTTTGCCATAGTCTCAGCTTTTAGAAGAAAAGACCAGGGGAAAGCCAAGGCACTTAGGTGTTAATTGGGTTTTTAATGATCTATTCAACACATTCTTTCTATTTTTTTTTTTTTTTTTACATCAGAACCTGAAGATCCTTTTCAGTGTAGTCATTTACACAAGAAGGGAAAAGAAGGGACTTGCCAGGTAGAATCCAAAGTATATTCGCATCCCAACACATTCATGTCAATGTTGTGGGAAACAGAGATAAACAAGGAGGAAGAGATGGAGAGATGGCTCAGTGGTTAAGAGGGCTTTGGTCTTGTAGAGGCCCTGAGTTCTGTTCCTAGCACTGAGGTCAGGTTCTGTATTACTGCCTGCTACTCCAGTGCCGGAGGATCTAACAAGCCTTCTGGGTCTTGTGGATGCCTGTACTAACATGTATCTACTTTAATCCCCTAAACAAAATGGCTTTTATAAAAGATTAAAATTTTCAAAAATATAAAGGTAAGGAGGAGGAATGCATGCATAGTTTACAAGTCGACTCTCTTACAAATTGAGTTTTGTCTTTCTTCCCCAAATATTAGGGGCATTGCTTGTCATTCTTGGCATAAAGCACTGTTTCTAAAAATGTTAAATTTGTGAAAGCATTATGGAAGATCCAGATATTGAAAAGGCTGGCTTTTGTATAGATATGGAATGGTTTTAGCAATATTCTCAAGTGATTGAACTTTTAAGATGAATCAAAACTTGATCAATATAATCACATTTTAATTTCCTTGCAAATTTTGAGTGTCAAGATATTCTTATGCAGCCCCCTTTAAATAATATTTTTTTTAAATTAGGCAAAGTTTACAGAATTTTTCATCAGAAACAAAGGCTTTGATATATTTACTCTGCTTTAAGAAAATGGTTGGTTTTGTAATCTGTTTATTTTCTTAGTGTGAAGGCAAACTGGAATGGTAAAATTTCACTCTCCCCTGTTTAAGCCTCAACAGTCTTACCCCGATAAGTAAAGAAGAAATAAAGAATATATCCATGGTAAAACCATCACCTCTTAGAGATACAAGATGATGCAAGCATAGCCACTTTGGTTTTTTGTTTTCAAAGTTTTTTCCTTTCCTATATTACCTATAACCTCTGATTTTTAGGACTAGTAAAATGTATCCCAAGATGAATAGAATATTTGGTAATTATGTTAACATCAAAGCCAGAAAGTTCTAGTAAATGAGTATGAAATGAAGGCTTCTTGCCGGGACGACTTTAAAGCAGGAATGAATATTGATGTTTTTGGATGCATGAGTACTGAGGATATGGACTGCAGAAAATGATGTCTGAGATGAAGGCTGTATGTTTGAAGAATATGACTGCTACTAAGGACCACGTAAATACATTTTTAAAGTCAGCCAATTTAATGCAGATGTGGTTGCTCTAGGGTGTTTGAACTGTTCATGTTTGAGAAAAGAGCAGATTCACTTCAGGGTACCCGAGTGTGACTGAGTTTAAATCCCAGCACTCAAGTCACTTAAGGATACAACAGAGGTAATAATAAGTCAGTGCCTGCCTTATAAGATTTAGGAAAAATATTTGAATGTATATTATATATAATAATATATTTATAAATAATTTATTTATATATTTTATATAATGTATGTATATTTATATATAATATGTATCATATAATATTTCATAAATTTTAGCGAGAGCTCTTTAGGGTTTGCATTAGTAAAATTCTTTGAGTTATGGGTATAACATCACCAGCTGATAGATGTCTTACAGATAAGGATAATGACAAACTCCTGTTTCTCAACTTAGTTTTATTTTATCAGGCCAAATTACTTTCCTGTATTCTTTCAGTTTTCAGCTGAAAACATTTCAATTGAAGCCTCTTGTATGTCATCTCCGTGTTCCATCCTTCCATCCATTTGTGATGGCTCATCAGGGTCTGTCCACTTCACCCCTGGATTATTCTTTACTGGTTTTGTAGTTCGTTATAATTTGGAATCCTAGTCCTTCTTCTTTTGTTTGTTTTTTTCTTTTAAATTCTCTTCACAGACTCTGCTTTGTGACTTCTTGTTTTTTTTTTAATGTTTTCATTTGAATAGATATGTGATGTTTTAATGTAGTCATGTCTTACATAAAATATTATCTTCTTCCTACTAGAGTCTTAAACACAAGGCCATCTGTGTACTAAGGGTGGCAACAATCACATTAGGCTGGGCCCTCCCACATCAGTCACTAACCCAGAAAATGCCTCATAGACTTGCCTACAGACCAATTTGATGGAGACATTTTCAGTGTTGAAATTCCCTCTTCTCAGATGACCCTGACTTGAGTCACATTGACAAATATACTAATCAGGACATCATCTCATGCTATCTATTGCATCTGTACATATATGGGTACATATGTATATACAACCCAAGCATACTCCCTTTATGCTAAAATCCTTCCACTTGCTCCCTGTTGTCTATAAGAAAAAAAAAAATCAAATTTTCTAAACCGTAGAGATAAGGTTTCATGATTTAATTCCTTCTTCCCTATATTTCTTGTGCTCTTGTCACTGATAGCTATGTTTCACACCTTACCTGAAAAGAGCAATCCATAGGTCTTAAACGTGTCTTGATGCTTTATAACGGCAAATCTATCTCTGTGACAGTCCCTGTCCACACTACTCAAGCTTGCAAGGCACATTTGGCATATCACTGCTCTGTTTAACGGCTTGGTTTGGGTGTTTCTGTCTCCTCCATAAGACCATGACAACATAATGCTCTATGTCTTTCCATTGATGGTAATACTACTGCATTTTTTTTTGAACCTACCACCCACCCACACTTCCAGGACAACTTGGTACAAGGTACCTTGAAACTTGTCTATGCCTCTATAAAAACCAAATGTAACTACTTGTCAACCTCCTTTCTCGGTTAGGAGCACAGTTCTAAATTTCAATATAGTGTTTGCTAGCTAAGAAGTACTCATTAATATCTGTTTCATGGAATAAGAAGTACACTTAAGGGTTACTCATTAATATTTTAGCTATCATTTAGACACTGCTTCTTTTATTAAACACCTATTAGGAGAACAGGAATATTTTACCTAAACCCTTTTGATGTTTACATTGTAGTGGGTTAGGTTCTGTTGAGAAACAGCAACAGATAAATTTTAACTTAATCTGTAAGATTAAAAACCAAAATTGATGCAGAGAACTGGTAAATCTGGCATATCTTTAGAATATTTTAAAGATTCATTTTATTTTATGTATGCATGAGTGTGTTTCTGTATGTATGTGTGTGCCTGTGTGTTTGTTGCCTGCATATATGTATGTTCATCTTGTGTGTGCCCACTGCCCATCGAGGTGAGAAAAAGAGCATTAGGAGTATTTAGTCCTTTGGACAGGAGGTATAGATATTGTGAGCCCAGGTTCTCACATTCTCAATTTTCAGTGTCAAAGGTTATATGAGGTGTTTTTCCACTATAAGGGACTTTTTTGACAAAGTTTGTTGTCTGCCACAATGACTGTGTCAAGTTGGTACTGTGTTTCCTTTGTCTTGACTAAGACAGAAGAGAGGAAAAGCCAGATGTTCAGGGAATGATGATCTGTGGAACCATATGAGGATGCATATGAGGATGTTATATGCAAGGTCTATTCAACATGTAGGGACTTCTCATCTTTAACTTTGAATTCTTCAGTGTGTGAAAGGAAGGACCCCATGTTCCCATGTTATCTATCCTAAGATAGTCTATAATATCAGAAGGGTTACTATCGCATTGAATGAGTTTCCTGATGGCAGACATTTGTTTAGTCAGATTGGGATCCTGATCCTCAGTGTGAAGCCTGTGCTAAGGATTCCAAAGTGAATGTCCATGAAGCTGCCTCCTCTCTTGTGAAAGGGAAATAGGGATAGGGCAAGGGAAGACCAAAACACGACCAGAAGCATCTTAAAACAGCCTCTAGAACATGAACATAACTCCAGTAAGTAATCTAGGGTTTCTAGTTGTACCAAAGGTGTAATTTGATGATGCTTTTCAAGTACTTAGCTTTGAAAAGCCGTCTCAAGGGCTCCTGGAGCATAAAGGAGTCCTTTAAAGAGTGGACTTGATCTTCTGAACATAAAACAAAACAAAACAACAACAAAAAACCCAAACAAACAAACAAACAAACAAACAAAAAACAACCAACATCTACTTGAGACTAGACTTGGAAGCCTGACCCTAAAAGGCAAATTAAGTAAAAAATAAGTAAGAGTTTCCATTCATGTTAGTATGGGTGTGAAACAGACCACCTCTGTATTAAGAGGTGAGTGACTTTTAGTGCAGTGTGGTCCAGGCACTGCTTACCTTCATTGCATTTGAAATGTAATTAAATAAAAAATATAAAAAAGAATACACCCAAAAAAGAAAGAAAAAGAATGTCATCTTATAACTCAATGCCAAATGTAAAGATGCCTCCTCTATCCTAATACTTTCATTTTTTTAGACCACACAGATAAATATAAACAAACAAACAAACAAACAATATTCAAACTTATTTTCTAAGGTGGGGTTCCTGAGAAACAGTTCTTAAAGATTTTCATCAAAGAGAAATAGAGAATTTAAGAAAGGTCAGGGTCAAAGCAGGTAAGTAAGAATGCTGTATGCACTGGAGAGTAGCTTTCCTTTTTTTCCCCTGTGAGTAACCCTAAAGCTCAGAATGTGCAACAAAGTTTCTCCCTAAGTCTTTGGCTGGTGCCAGTTAGTATTTGACCAAGGTGTGGAGATGATTTGACTCAAGATTCAGTACTGGGAAGTATGGCACTTTAGCTTTTGAGAAAACTACACTAATAAGGCTATTGTCTGCCTTACTCCCTGGAAGCAGGCTATACGACTGAGGAATGGATTTCCAATCCTCCCCTGAAATGAAGCACAACGGCCTTTACTCACCCAGATACCTTCTTGTATCTGAAAAACAATGCCCCTTTTCTTTAAAAATATGAGGTCAGAGAGAAGAATCTGAACTAACTCTTTTTTCCAGTTATTCCCTACTCAATTTATAACACAAATTTAATGGTATGACAACCACACGTCCTGCATATTCTATGAACTTGTGGAAGTGTACACCATTAAGCCATACCTCTTCTGTTCATGACAATGTTTCTTGGCTACCCATTTCTGGGTCAAACTTGCACATCCTCATTGCCTTTTTGACTCCATTTCTGAAGGTTACAACGTACTATAAAGTTTATTTAATAAATTAGTGTGTTTTTCCTGTCTTTCTGTTATCGTTATTGAAGAAGCCTTTGGCATGGACCTAGTGATGAGTGAGGAAAAAGTAAGAGGGACATCTGCAGAGGGAACCATAAAGACAGGTCCCCTTTGGACTAAGGTAATTCTACAATGAAAGGAGGGATCAAAATATGTTACTCAAGATAACAATTGGCCAAGCTTGGTGGTCCAGTGTGAAAGAGAATATGATGCTATGGGGTCCCCAAAGCATCCTCCTCTCTGGCATGCAGTTTTGTTTAGTGATCATTACTTGTGCTCCATTCTCATCCTATTTTTAAAAAGTAATTATTTTTTTCTACCACACTTCCCTGTCTGTGTAGTCTCAAGAAGATTGAGAGATTTTTATAAGGAATTTTACTTTTTCACTTTTTAAGTTCTTGGAAGCAACTCATGTAGACTGTAATTGAAACATATAACTCTTATCTGTTCCCATTTCTCCTTCCAAATAATTGTTACAAAGACCTGTTAAATTTATTAGCAAGCTGTAAGCCTGGGCTGGGCAGCTATTCATCTATCCTAACCATCTAAGCTATCTATTTCTCAGTCATGTGGTCCATCTGAGTCCCATCCTGGGTTGTTTTGCTCGAAGTATGTCTTCATCACAAATTTCTTGGTGGCCTGTTCACCATGCCTGGACCCTCTGCCTCATGGCCACCTCTTGGTCTGTCCAAATTATTTAACTTATTTCCCTCATGGTCCTTCCTCTCCTTCCCTCTTTCTGGAATATCTGGCTGGGATAGCAAGACCTACCTTTCTATAGCCTCTGTGCATCCATGAGCTGATCAGCTCTTTATTAACCAATTAGAGATAACTGGAGAACATTCTTTACACAACGTAGGTACAGGAGGTGATTCAACAATCATGACAATGCTAACATCCGTACTGTAATCAGATCTCTGGGCACAGAAATCAGCATTTGAATATACAGTGCACAAGAGCAACCTCCAGCAAACACAGGCAAACTTTTTTCTTTTGCTGTTGTTGTTGCTGTTGTTGTTTTATTATATGAGAGAAAGTCGTGTTGTGTGGCCCAAGCTGGCCCTACACTTTCAATCCTTCACTCTCAGCCTCTTTACTGTTGAGATTACAAGCATGCACCAGTATGCAAAGCAAATTATTTTTTCTCTAATTTATGATCCCAAACTCAAAATTCTCACAATTATATGTTTTCATAACAAATTTTTAAGCCACTAAAAATATGTGGCCTCCATGAGCTTGCCTAAATCTGAATGGTTATTCTTATTCATATTTTAATTTTTCAACTCATGGCTGCAGTTCACTATATTAAGTACATATTGTTTGTATGACATGACAATCATTTAAAAATATATACTTTTAGAAAACATTCTTTCTGTCTTTAAGCAAGACTCTAGGAAGAATATAATAATCCTTTGGGATTCCACAGACTCTGATGACACTCCTAAATCGTTGGCCCTCACAGTCACCATACAGAATTCACACTGAATACTTTTAATGCTACTGGGACGTGTAATTGAGATATTTGCCCTGCTGCCAGTATGTTAACATGAACTCATTGAGAAGTCAGGCAGGTGTTGGTCCTTTTTTTTTGTCTGGTGCCTCACAAACCATCCATATCAACACTGAACTGAACTAATTAGGGCCATAATTTATGTATGACCAACTAAAGAGTTTTTAATGGCTCATAACATATTTGTCAGCTCTCAGAACAAGTCAGGGGAAACCAGATGGCCCAGAGGACGACGCTTTTGTTGGCTTATGCTACTTGGTAATTGCAGCCCAAATTCAAGGTTGGCTCCTCTTGGTCAGTACATGGCTTTTAAGAATATGATGTTTTTAATTTTATTATCATATTTTGTACATGACAACATGAACTCTAAAATAAGTGTCATGTAGTCTGAAAATTTTATTTTTCTTGCCAATATGTCACTATGGAAACTATTGAGAGAAAGTAACCAGCTTGTCCTCTTTCCAATCATTCACTTTTGATATGGTAATATAGGGAGAAATCAACAACCTGATAAAATAAATGGCTGAAGAATGTGAATATTTATCTTATAGCATGAGAAATTTAACACCTCAATTAGTCTATGAAAATGGCCTACTAGTCAATACAATAGTCTTAATCATCAAGAGTCCATTAATAGGTAAGTCATCTATAAATATGGAATTGTGTAGTACCTACTCTTTAATAGTATTTTATTTTTCAAAGGTACTAAATATTCTTATACATAAAAAGACAAGCTTTCTTTGTCAGTTATAGCATGTGTATTGATGCTTATTGTTTATTTTTACAAACATGAAATATTTAATGCTGTATATGTCAGTTATTTCTTTAGTGGGTTAGTTAACCATATTTGTCAACTTGACTGAATTTGGAATTACCACAAAATATACTGTTTGGTGTGTTGATGATGGTGTTTGTTTCTGACAGGTTTAACTAAAGAGTTTCAAAAGATGAAATATAAATGGTTGAGAATTATTTTTAAAAATATTCACTATCCTTAGTGATCAGGAAAATGGACATTAAAACCATTTTGAAATATCATCTTACCCCAGTCAGAATGGTTCAGGTCCAAAGCACAATTGACAGTTGCTAGCCTGAGGTGTAGGAAAGTGGGGAGGCACTTACTTGCTGCTGGTGGGAGTGCAAGATGGTATAGCCACTATAAAAATCAGTGTGGAGGATCTCCAAAAAGCTAGAAATAGGTCTAACACATGACCCAGCTATCCCACTCTTGAGCATATACTCAAAGGATTTCATATTCTCCTACAAAAACACTTACTTCTTCATGTTCATTACTGCTGTATTCACAATAACCAGGAAATGGAAATAACTCAGAAGTCCATCAATGGATGAAGGAATAACAAAAATGGATCTATACACAATGAAATATACTATTATTATTATTATTATTATTATTATTATTATTATTATTATACTATTTTATTGGGTTCTTATACCTCTACCTTCTTTCCAATCCTTATTCCATCCTAATCCCTTACAACTTTCCAATGCTAAGTAGGAGAGAAAGGTTAGATGGGAAAGGGGACACAGACATCTATAGGCTACTTCCTGGTGATTAGAGGCATTGGGTTCCTTGAGGCAAATTCTTACTGTCTGGAAGAGAGGGAGATGCTTGGTTGAGTTGAGATTCAGACACTGGACCTTGCTCATGCAGGAGAGAGAGAGAGAGAGAGAGAGAGAGAGAGAGAGAGAGAGAGAGAGAGAGAGAGAGAGAGATCCTGCCCCAACCAGGGCACAAAGCAAATCATAATCACCTGCTGTGCAGCAACCTCTTATCTCATACCTGGAATTTAAACAAAAACATATTCATACAACATAACTAGGTTTTTAAAGAAACCAAAACTCTCACTACAGGAAGGTTACACAGCTATTAAGAAAAATAAAATTATAAAAATCACATGAAAATGGAGATGGTTTAGAAACATCATTCTGAGTGAGGTGACTTAGATCCAAAAGACAGATGTCATATGTTTTCTCTCGTTTGCCCAGGTCAACTTTCACTCTTCAGACATATATATTTTTTAAATTTGGAGTATCCGTAAGAGGTTGGGAAATTAGTAAGGTGTCATAGTTGGGAGCTCTCAAGGGAGAGGAGGTATAACCTGATGCTATTTATGGTTTAAGATTGTAATGGAACTCTTTCACCCCTAAAACCATGGACCAGAACCAATCCTTCTTACCTTAACTTTATTTTGTTATGTACTTTTCCCACAGAAATGCAAAGAGTGATTAAAACAATAAGTGGTATCTATTATTAACTAGAAATTTCCCATGTGACAGATATACTCTTTGTTTATATATTATAGCATGTAATTCTTTTTTTTTTTTAATTTAAAAAAAAAACACATCTGTAAGTGTTTATTATATATCTGTGTTTTGAAAGACCTGGGTACTAGCCAAGATGTTGGTAGCAGAACGTAACATAATCTGGGGACAGTTACATTTTATAAAACTATGATATATGTGTGTGTGTACCATATGCATGTGGTACCTGAAGAGATTCCTGAAGTCAGAGCACCCAAAAGTAGAGTTACAAAGAGAACTGAGCCAGGCACCAAAACCGGCTCCCATTCTCCAAAGCGTGAATAGCAAGTGCTTTTTTTTTTTTTTTCCATTTTTTATTAGGTATTTAACTCATTTACATTTCCAATGCTATACCAAAAGTCCCCCATATCCACCCACCCCCACTCCCCTGCCCACCCACTCCCCCTTTTTGGCCCTGGAATTCCCCTGTACTGGGGCATATAAAGTTTGCAAGTCCAATGGGCCTCTCTTTCCAGTGAAAGAAACTCACACAATATGTATTCACTGATAAGTGGATATTAGCCCCAAACCTAGGATACCCAAGATATAAGATATAATTTGCTAAACACAGGAAACTCAAGGAGAATGAAGACTGAAGTGTGGACACTATGCCCCTCCTTAGATTTGGGAACAAAACACCCATGGAAGGAGTTACAGAGACAGAGTTTGGAGCTGAGATGAAAGGATGGACCATGTAGAGACTGCCATAGCCAGGGATCCACCCCATAATCAGCATCCAAACGCTGACACCATTGCATACACTAGCAAGATTTTATTGAAAGGACGCAGATGTAGCTGTCTCTTGTGAGACTATGCCGGGGCCCAGCAAACACAGAAGTGGATGCTCACAGTCAGCTAATGGATGGATCATAGGGCTCCCAATGGAGGAGCTAGAGAAAGTAGCCAAGGAGCTAAAGGGATCTGCAACCCTATAGGTGGAACAACATTATGAGCTAACCAGTACCCCGGAGCTCTTGACTCTAGCTGCATATATATCAAAAGATGGCCTAGCATGTAATTCTTATGTTATCTTTAGTTGAAAATAGATTCTTCTTTTATACAATACATCCTGACCACAGTCTCCTCTCCCCAACTCCTCCAAGCTCGTCCCTGCCTCTCCTCTTCCCCATATCTACTCCCATTTCCATTTCTCTAAAGAGCAGCCCGCCCCCCAAAGACAACAATCAAGCATGCCAAAACAATAAGATGGGGCAATAGTCGTCATATTGATGCTGGGCCAGGCAAGCTAGTAGGAGAAGAGTCCCAAGAGCAGGCAAAAGAGTCAGAGAAATACCTTCTTCCATGGTTATGAATTTTACAAAAACACGAAGCTAACAGCCATAACATATATGCAGGGGACCTGGTACAGATCCATGCAGGCCCCTTGCTTGCACTTCAGTCTCTATGACCCTATATGAGCCTTGGTAAGTTGATTCGTTGTGCCATGTTCTGGTGTCCTCCATCCCCTCTGACTCCTACAATCTCTCCTCTCTCTCTTCTGCTGGGTTCTGAGCTTTGAGAGGAGTGACTGGATGGAGACCTCTAATTTAGATCCTCTTTCCACCTAATATCATGCAATCCTTATCATGCGAAATTTATTGTTTTACATATAAGGGGATTAAGGCTCAGTAATTTTGAAACCTTTCTGAAATAACACAGTTGAAAGGGAGGAAACTTATATGTATCTCAGCTAATCTTCCTTCAGAATTACTATCTTTCTAAGACATACCCTAATTTCTGATACCCTAATTTAAGAGATGGACCTGAGTTTTGTTAAGTCCATTTTGTTGAATTCATGCAGTAAGTATATTGTTAGCAGGGAGGAGGGATGGAAATGGAGCGTTGTGATCAAATGCTGGTGAGTTCTGGACTAGCTCTCATAGATTTCTGGATTATGGTGCTCTTTTTGTTTTATGGACATTTTTAGTTTCATAGAACTCAACGTAAGTTCACTTTGAGACAATGGTGGAATGAGGTAATCTATCGCTCTCTCTTTCTCTTCCTCTTCCTCTCTCTCTCTCTCTCTCCCTCTCTCTCTCTCTCTCTCTCTCTCTCTCTCTCTCTCTCTCTCTCTCTCTCTCTCTATCCTGCATGAGTCACAGCATAAGCAAGGACCAGTGTCTGAATCTCAACTCAATCAAGCATCTCCCTCTCTTCCAGACAGTAAGATTGACCGTTGCTTTACTTTTGGGTAGCCCAGCCTCATTCCTCTGCTTTAAAGGTAAAAACCCTCAGCATCCCCAGTCATAGACTTCTCCCATACATTTTTGCAACACCCCATGAAGACCAAAATGACAGTCTTAAATACTTCCTCCAATAACCAAACAGAATTACAAATACTGCACCATTTCCCTCTTACCCCTGACACTTGAGACAAATTTCATTGTCCATTGGTGTGCTATACACTCGTTGCAGTGAACAAAAAAACAAAATCAATTTTCTGTGACTATAGGCATTGTGTTTATACTTGTGGGATTGTAAAGTTCTTTGTTTTTATTTGTTTTATTGTTTAGGTAGGATCACATGGAGCCTATGCTGGCCTCTGTCTCATTCACTATGTAGTGGAAACAAGTCTTGAAATCCAGATGTTCCTTAACCCACATCCACAATGCTGTGATTGCAGGCATGTGCCACCATGCCTGGCCAAAGAGCTCTCTTGATCATGCTACTTTTGGGCTCCACTAAGAGCTGTTTGATAGCTTCACTCCTCTTGTGTGGATCCCAGAGAAAGACTTCCTAGAGTAGGAGTTTCTGGAAAGGGCCAGACCTTTATCATTGCCATCTTTTTAGACCATGAGATTCCTGGGGCAATGGAACCCTAACGACCATTGCAGCACAAAGGAAGTAGCTCAGGTGTGTGAGCTAAGAAGCAAGACTAAGTTTGTTTGTGCAGGGGAGTTTGGGATTCCTGGGCTCCACAGACTTGATGGAGGTGTCAATGGTTAGAACCATTGACTCCTTTTGCTTGCATAGTTTCTCCTTCAATGTCTTTATTTTCTTAGTGAAAACATGATTAGTCTAAAGAGACTTCTCCTTTTATAATTGTCATATAAAATTGACCTTTTGTGTGGCAATAACACTAAGTCATATTAAGTCTACAGAATTAACTTTATCCATTTGAATAGTATCTTCATCTTTCCTTGGAAAATGAGTCAACACTCATTTGATGGCATGCTATTTTATAAGCCACAAATCTGTACTGTGTATTCTTCAAGGCACAGCATAGAAAGGAATTCATTTCCCTTTAGTATGCCAGAGTATGAGTAGAATGCCAACAACGCAGACAATTAATAGTGAACCATTAATCCTACATGATATGAATTTGCTCTGAATATCAATGAGTGTCCTGCAGAAGGAATAACCAATATTGCTAGATAAAAATTATGGAGGAATCTAGAAAGTTGAAGGTTTTGAAAATAGAGATATCTGGTTACTCACCAAGCCTTGATGCAGTTGGCTCACTATGAATTTGGGCAACTGTATTGGCTAGTTTTTGTGTCAACTTGACACAGCTGGAGTTATCACAGAGAAAGGAGCTTCAGTTGAGGAAATGCCTCCATGAGATCCAACTGTAAGGCATTTTCTCAATTAGTGATCAAGGGGGCAAGGCCCCTTGTGGGTGGGACCATCTCTGGGCTGGTTGTCTTGGGTTCTATAAGAGAGCAGGCTGAGTAAGCCAGTAAAGAACATCCCTCCATGGCCTCTGCATCAGCTCCTGCTTTCTGACCTGCTTGAGTTCCAGTCCTGCATCCTTTGGTGATCAACAGCAGTATGGAAATGTAAGCCGAATAAACCCTTTCCTCCCCAACTTGCTTCTTGGTCATGATGTTTGTGCAGGAGTAGAAACCCTGACTAAGACAAATTGGTACCAGCAGAGTGGGATATTCCTGTGACAACCTGACCATGTTCTGGGGAGGACTGTGGAAGGACTTTGGAACTTTGGGCTTGAAGATCCATCCATTGTTAAGAGCTCTGTCAGATGTTGTGTAGGAGCTTGGAAGATAATGTTGAGAACACTGCAGAAGATGGAGGTCTGGTTTGTGAAATTTCAGAGGGAAAATTAAAGACTCTTTTCAGGGCCATTGCTGTTTTGATTGTGAAGATTCTGTAGTTCTGGTTAGCTGGGGCTGAAGAATCAGCTGTGATTAACAAGATACCAGAACTACTAAAGCAAAAACTTTGCATTACTGGGACTATTGATGCTGGTTAGCTGGAGCTAAGAAATTAGCGGTGATTAAGAAGAGACCAGCATCATTGAGGTGACATCTTCTGGGAAGTGTTTTCTGAGAGCACAGTGGCTGCGTTCCAGATATAGCCAAAGTTGTACCTTGTGCTCTGGCTGGACTTGGTAACGTGTAAGGGTCACCCAGGTGGTACTGGTTTTGAAGGCATGAAGGAGTTGAGCAGAGCAGCTGAGACTTAGCACTGTGAGAGGCCATGGAAGGCCATTGGTGAAAGTGCAGCCTCAGTTGCAATTGATGGCCTAGGACTGAAGGGGTCATGCAGTGTTTTGGAGATGCCAGTACCATGAGATGACCACCAAGAGCAGCAGCAGCAGTGGAGTAGAGGCATCTGGAGCCTAAAGGATGACGCGTGTGCTACAAAGGGCATGGCTGGAGAAGTGACCCAAGCCCTTGGAGGAGCCCAGAAGATCGTGAGTTGGATCCCAGACATTGGACGGTTGGAGATTGATTTTTGCTTTTGATTGTGACTGTGCCCTGATATTTTCCCTCTTGAAGGAAGAAACTGTTTTAGTGATGCCCACAGTTAAGAGACTTTTAATTTAAAAAGACTTTGGATTTTTAAAAGAGATGGATATTTTAAAGAGATTGAAATTTTAAGAATATGTAAAGACTGTGGGACATTTAAAGTTATTTAGACCTTGGGGATGAATAAGAATGTAAGGGTTGAGGCTTACTAGTGATGTGTTTGTGTGTCAAGTTGACAAGGGGTCAGTTGTATTGGCTAGTTTTTGTGTCAACTTGACACAGCTGGAGTTATCACAGAGAAAGGAGCTTCAGTTGAGGAAATGCCTCCATGAGATCCAACTGTAAGGCATTTTCTCAATTAGTGATCAAGGGGGCAAGGCCCCTTGTGGGTGGGACCATCTCTGGGCTGGTTGTCTTGGGTTCTATAAGAGAGCAGGCTGAGTAAGCCAGTAAAGAACATCCCTCCATGGCCTCTGCATCAGCTCCTGCTTTCTGACCTGCTTGAGTTCCAGTCCTGCATCCTTTGGTGATCAACAGCAGTATGGAAATGTAAGCCGAATAAACCCTTTCCTCCCCAACTTGCTTCTTGGTCATGATGTTTGTGCAGGAGTAGAAACCCTGACTAAGAAACCCTGCTCCCTTTCCTCTGTTTAAATAGCATTCACAGTCACTGTAGAAGGCAGTACTGAGAATTAAAAATATTTCATATAAGACTATCTACCATTATAAGCATCCAGCAATGGTCCATTATCATGTACCTTATATTCCCAGCATTTGTCCCCCTTATTGCTTCAAATCTAAGCCTAGCTATGGGCTATCTCTAACCAGGAGTCTGGAAAAGACAAATATCATTTTAAGTGGAAATATTTAATATGATATGATTCCTTTTTAATGACAATTTGGGAAAGCTGTGTTAATATGGAAATGCTAGCCTTGTATAGTGAGCCAACATTTGGCAAAGCACTGCTCTGCAGACGATATATGACTCTGAAACATCAACTTCTGTCAAATTTTGGAGCAGTTTTTCACTGTAACAAACTCTAGCCTATTGTGTGGTTGATGTAACAGTAGATTTATAAAAACCATGTTGATGATAATCAATTAAACTTGAAAAAACTATGTGGAGGCAGATCCAAAGATAATGAGAATGAGGATTGATCCCCAAATTGAGTAAAACAAAATAGAACAAAACAAACAGGAAATATGTTTACATCTAAAGTCCTCCAGAGACATATCAGGAGCAAACGTAAAGAAATAATGTACTTTGGGAGGTATATTTCAAATGACTTAGACACTAGAGAATGGTCTGTGTTCTGGGATACCTGAGATGGTTGAACATCAGAAATACAATGTATCATACAGGTGTCAAACACACATGCAATTTTAAGTTTTTTAATTAAGGAATGAAAGCACAATTGATTTTAATGATACATTATTTAAAATTCAAATCCAAACCTAATGCTCAATCCTTAATAAAATAAAATTATTATAGTAGAGTTCACATAAGTCATTCATATTGTGTGAAGTCTGGGTCCATTATCTTAAACTCACACTTAGCAATTTAGACTAGTCTCAGTTTAAGTAACCAGAAGCTATATGTTGCCAGGGGCTATTGTACTGGATAATGGGGGTTTAAAGATTGGCCAAGGAGGTGTAGGGATGAGAGAAATATGGATTTAACTCAGTCTGCAATATCAATTATGCATTCTTATTAAACAATGAGGAAAACTTCCTATTGTCCTGAACCTTACTCTCTTCTCCTATTAGATTCAAATCATACTAATGGAAGTGTTGGAGGACATGAAAAATGTATATGAAGAAATATTAAGATACTTCTTAATAAATGCCAAATATATTGATTACCTTAACAAACAAATATTTATTTACTGTTTAATACTATGTTGGTTATTTTTGAAGGAGGATTAATGCAACAAGTCCTGTACCTTAAATGTGTTAAGGATCACAAAGTAAAGTTGCCTAGACTCGAAGCATGGTGTGTAATTGAATGAGTCAGTTAAGATAAAAAATATGGTGAATTTGTAATCCTAGTTTGCACTTCACCAGTGACTGGCTACCTAACTGTCAGTGGGCCACTTTTGCTTCTTTATGTGTCCAATTCATACTCTGTAAAATTTGAGATATTGAAGAACAATTTTACAGCATTGTTTTGGGGCCCTAATGAGGTTACATGAGACAAAGTCCTTTTTATTTTTTATTTTTTGTTTTTTGTTTTTTTGTTTTGTTTTGTGTTTTTTGTTTTTTTGAGACAGGGTTTCTCTGTATAGCTCTGGCTGTCCTGGAACTAGCTCTGTAGACCAGGTTGGCCTTGAACTCACAGAGATCCTCCTGCCTCTGCCTCCCAAGTGCTGGGATTAAAGGCCTGTGCCACCACTGCCCGTCCACAAAGTCCTTTTTAAATGGTAAAGAGCCAAGGGAATGATCAACATCATTGAGAGCTCTAATATAAGGACTTAAATATTATTGGTTTTATTGCTTATCTATAGTCTAAGCAAACAGCAAGGGTATTAGAGTTCCTAAGCTTTGTCTTTTTTTTTTTTTAATCCTGTGACTTCTCACATTGACAGTTTTTTTGAGTACTATCCCTTCTGTTTTGTACAAGAAATTAAAAACAACATTCAGACTCAACTTAAATGTACACGTGTATATGTCTGAATATTTGGTAGTCAAGTGTGTGAAATGCACATGTGCATCAGCACATGAAATTCACGTGTGTGACATGTATGCATCCAAGAGGCTCCGCTCCAGGGAACCAGGTCTTTGCTGAGACCTCTATGGTTAAGCCTGGTTCAGAATAGTTATGTTCTGTTTATGGGAATCAAATAGCATACTTCTCTCGTGAAGACATATTGAGAGCTTACAAAAAAGTTTCAAGTCCCTCTTTCTCTCCCCTTTCTGGAACACATCCATCCTTGCTGTCATAAGTAGCAGTTTCCCAAAAGTCCTTTAAGAGAAACATTGTCAGGAAACTGTATTGCCTCCTAGTTCCAATTCTCAGTTTCCCTTCTATCAACTCGGAAGAAGTAGGCTGGTGCCTGGGCTGACAATCAAGAGCTCTGGGAGAAGAAATAAAAGACATATTTTTTCCTCCTAGGTAGCTTTTCTTCATTGTTCATCCGGAAAGCAGCTTTTTCCCTTTGTTCTCCAATTAACCATGACAGGAGTGGTTAGTCAACCAAAAGGAACACAGACCTGCCAGACTCCCCCTCCTGCACAGTCTTCCCTGAGATTGTTATGATACGTGAGGCATGCTGTATGCAGCAGATGGTTGCTAACGTGCAGTAAAAACTGGTCTCCTAGAGACTTCTGGGCAGCCCTTCTACTGCCCTCAGCAGCTCTGCTGGGTCTGTGTTTGAGCTGAATGACTGCTGGTTCAGGAAGAAAATTGTGTCATTAACTCAGTAACAAGGAGGGCAGGGCTAGCTTTTATTAGGTTGGTGTAATAGAAGAAGCATTAAATGAGACCTCACCTCTCTTCTCTCAGTGGTCATGGGAATCCAAGACTTGCTACAGAGATGCGTTAAAAAGCCGGCGTTAAACAGAAGGAGTGGAAGAGGAGTTACAAAGGCTGTGGCCATGAATGCACCATGGGCTTTATAAATAACTAGCTGAGCCTGGCTGTAGTGGTGCATGTCTTTAATCCTAGCACTCGGGAGGCAGGGGCAGGGGCAGGGGGATCTCTGTGAGTTCTAGGCTAGCCTGGTCTATAGAACAAGTTTGAGAACAGGGTTACACAGAGAAACCCTGTCTCAAAAACAAATGCCAAACACAAAACGAGCTAAACTTAGTCTTATCTACTTTGATATAAACTCATCATTCAAGTAGTGTGACAGGCCAGGGGTGAAATGCATACGTACACAGGGATTTCTGTGTAGGTGAAAGGGACAGGTCGGAAATAGCAAACCTGCACACAGCTACGCATAGCTATATGATTTTGTGATACAGGGAAACATCAAGTAACAGGGCTTCCGATTTCTCATAAAGATCCAATCCAAGAAGACAATCCAGTGGTCAGATTTTTCTAACCCAAGAAAAATGTTGCAAGTGAGTTTGGTAGCAGATGCTAACGTAAAAGAGAGTGGGAATCAGAGCATGTACCTCTTAGGCCAATGAAGAGAAAGGATGACAAGACCGTAATCACAGACTTGACTAGATCCAAATACCTTTGAGGTTTCACAAGTCTCCGAAAGAGTTGAACTAACTGTCAGTTTTTGTGCAGTGGGTTAATTGTGAGGATAAAAATTGGAGTTTCGAACTGCATATGGGTAAACTGTTTTACTTGGAAATAACTAGGCATCCATTGTGTCTGCCTGTGATGGATGCCATGGTAGAACAGGAAGAGGAGATTAGAGAGGTCAAAGTTGCCAAACTCAAATCAGGAACAAACTCAGCAGTATTTGTATGTGTGTCCACAGAATTCACGTAACTAAAGCGGTTACATGCAGTTTATCTTCAGGACCATTTCTCTTATCACTGTGATGAAAGAAAAGGAGAGGATCAGCTATTTACTGGGGACAGAAGAGACATTTCTATAGACTTCGTGTGCTTCATGTCATTCATCTTAAAAGTTAAAGCTGATATTTTAAATGTTACGAATCCATATGTTCTTGCAATCAGTGATGGTTTAACATTGTAATGTCTGATGGTTTTGCCTTTTGCTTTTAGCAGTAAATTAACTGTACATCATTAAAATGTGGTACTTAATGGTATATAAATTGGGATACAGAACATACAACTTACCAATGTAAGCCTGCAAAGCTACTACATATTATACCTGTCTCTTTTAGGAATAAAATATGGGTACCCAGTGGCTTCAAGCTATTTTTCGGCTTCTGAGGTGAAGTGGAAATGTATGGGTTCTTTGGAGACTCAGTTGTGTCATGTGCTGTTTGTCTGGAAACTGTCTAATGAGATGATGTTTTGCTGAAAACAGACATGTGGTGTTTTTCTGGAAGCTGTCTTGTGAGGGGACATATGTTTTGCTGGGGCAAATACTTGAGAGAGCACATGTTTAGAAAGAATATAAATATAACCCACAGACAGCGAGAGATGCTATTGCATTGGTTCTCCTTGCTGGTCTGGTCTTCACTAACCTTTGATTGTCATGACTTTGTTGAGAGAAACACTCCAGAGAACTTCTCATGATATTTTGGCTGCTTCTTGTCATTTCCCACAGACTCCTGCCAATTGGACAGAGCCTCTCAGTTTCTTCTGGATCTAGCCAGTGCTACTGATCCATGTTTAGTGTTTTTATATTGGACTGGGCTGCTGCTACTGATTTGTGTTTGATGTTTTTGACTGGACTGCTGATATCCTGACAATGAAGATTGCTATTGTCTCCAAAGAACTACTTCTAAACATGTCCCCATCCCCCTTGTCCTAATAACAATCTTTCTCCTCTAACTAGTCAATGGGCTAGAAGAGAGTTTGAAGCATTTAAGAACATTGTTAAAGTATGGTTTGAGACATCTAAGCCTACACTGAGGCCTCTCTATAAGGGATGCTTTCAATTATTCTTCAGATATGATGCTTTGACTGTGACTATAAGTGGGGACTTATATATTGAAATCTTAACTTTCAAGGTTATAGTATTCAGAATTGAGGTCCTTGGGGGGTGCCATTAATTCATGTGAGTAGAGATGTCATTAATAAGTACATATACCCCAAAGACCTACTCCCTACCATGTGAGGATATGGATGGATTTTATCTATAAACCACAAGGAAACCCCCATCAAACACCATCTCTGCTGTGGCAATGACTTTGGAATCCCCAGCATGCAAAGTTCTGAGAAATAAACATCTCTTGTATAGAACCTGCCTATATTATCCACATATTTGGTGTTTTGTAATAGCAGCGTGTGTTTAATGAAATATGATGTGGTTTTGTTTGCTCTACATTAGAATTCCCAAACTTTTTGGTGGTAAGAACCCTTTATAGTAGTCTGGACTGGCATCTGTGGTCTCATAGCATCTATAGGACATCTGTCTGTTCAAGCCATTCTGATGTTTAGAGTCTCCATTGAGGAATCTGGCATAATTCTTATAGGCCTGCCTTTATATGTTATTTGCCCTTTTCCCCTTTCAACTTTTTAGTACTCTTTCCTTATTCTGTATGTTTATTGTTTTATTATGTGGTGATTATTATGTGGGCATTTTCTTTTCTGGTTCAATCTATTTGGTTCTCTGTAAGCTTCCTGTACCTTTATAGGTAGGTCCTTCTTTAGGTTAATGAAATTTTCACCTATGATTTTGTTGAAAATGTTTCCCAGGCCTTTGAGCTGGGAATCTTCTTACTCTTCCATTTCTATTATTCTTAGGTGTGGTGGTAGTGGAGGTATTTTTGAATCTTTTACCTGCTTTGGGGACTCTTTTCCTTCTACTGGGTTGCTGTATCCAGCCTTTATATGAGAGTTTTGCCTAGTTTTATTGCATCCTTTATTCTATGTTGTTCAGTAGCTATTCCTGGGAGTCCCACTCTTTCCTGAAGGGAAACAGAGGAACAGTGGGGAAGAGAAAAGGTGTGTAGGGTGGGGGTAGGGACTAGGAGAAGTGGAGGGAGGGAATGCTATTGTTGGAATTGTTGTATGATAGAATAATAATAAAGAACACTTTATTATCACAAGATTCATTAAGAGAGACATGAAAAGCTTCTTTGAATATGAGACAAATCTGTCAGTGTCTGCTATATACAAAAGTAGCTCAAGATATTCTACAAGGAAAAAAATTACAAAAATAGACTAGCAGATTAGCTTTAAGAACAGCCATATCATCACATCTCTACAACTTAAAGGAAAGTTCTATCACTATATTGTCAATGTGATTTTAGCCTCCTGGAATCTTAAAGTAGTCTTAGGGATGGAGGGGTCTGCCATCGAGGCACACCTTTAGAACTGCTGTTCCAAGGTCTTGCTTTTCCCTTTAGTAGTTGCACAGAGGCTGGGTTGGCATCTTTGGTATTGTGTAAGATAAGCAAGTGTGATGTCATGTTTAGTGCATACTGTGCCATAGTCTCTGTTATTTAAAAAAAAATAGCACCCTAATTAGCCTTTCATTAAACTTCTCCAATACATTCTGCCTGAAAATTAGAATAATAGTCACTCCCAAGGCTCAGTAAGAAATAAACAAAATGTTATCTCTAAAATGCCAGCATAAAATGAACACCTTGTTGTGGTTATACATGACAAAATGGGAGAGACTTCTCTAATAGCTCCGAGTGTTCTGAACTATTAGAATGTAGAATCATTTCTGCATAGAGGCAAGGGAAATGAGTTCTAGAAAGGCAAAACATAGTGCTGCTTATCACGGGACGATCGAGGTTGCTTTCTTGACTCTTGGTTTTAGAATGATGTCTTTGGTATCCCTCATAGTCCATGACTTGACGATTTTCTGTCCATACTTTAGAAAAAAAAAGCTCAATTCTGAAAAAACAAGATGAAAAAAAATGTGCTGTTGGTGACAGGAAGACGTTGAGAGCCATGTAGAGTGTGGTGATGAACCGGATTGGCTCTGGGGAGTTTTGTCCTTGAAGCATTGGCGAAGAGTTGTAGCAGTTTGTCACCCCAATAGAGACTCCAGGAATACAAGGAGGGACACACCCATAACCACGGAGAGAGGAACTCCAGGCAAAACCTCGATGTGAACTGGGGTTTTCTTTTTTGATCCCAGCTCTCCTTTTTCACAATTCATCTTCTCTTCCTCTGGTGGCCTTGCATTTCTTCTTCTATTTCTCCACAAACTTAAGTGATCAGGTTCCTGCAGATTAGGGTCTAATTCTGGTTCTTCTGCTATCTTCTCACAGTGTTGGATTATACAGGATTCTTTCCTACAGAGCCCGCAGTTAACTGTTTTCTTTGTACTTAAGTGCGTATCTTTAGTTTCATTAAAATCCAACTCTAGCTGGTAAGGTGGCTCAGCCGATAGAGAGCTTACTGTGCTAGCCCAAGGAGCTGCGTTCCATCACTGGACCACACATGTGTGTGACACATGGAAAAAAGCCTGGACTCCCAAGAGCTGTCATGTGACTTCCACATGCGTGCCACGGTGTGTATATGTCCACATATGTGTCCCCCCTTCATCCATACACACAATAATCCATAAATAAATAATCGATAAAGCAAACATTGTACCACATAGTCTTCTAACTCCTCCACACACACACACACGCACACACACACACACAAAAATTAGAGGAGAAATTTTAAAAATATCACTGTATGGTAGTGGAGACTGTCAGCAAGGCATGGTAAGATTAGTATAGGATCAGCGCGCTCTTGACCTTCCCCTTCTGAGAGCAAAGACAAATCTCCGAAGTAACTCAGGACTCTGTCACTTCTGTCTTGCCACAGAACAAATCTGTGGATCAGAATCCTTAAGTGCTCAGCCCTGTTGGCATTAAAAGCTTCACAACGTGGAAGTCTGGGCTTCTCTGAACCTTTGCAGGGATTTGTACTTCTTCTCATCATTCAGCCAGCTAATGATCCCCTTCCAGCAGGTGTAAATGAGTTTTCACACTCCAACCTGGCTTTTGTCAAGCCTTTAATGTAAGGAGCTAATGAGTGCGATTGCTCTGCGTTGTCTCCCCCAAAAAGGATTTGTCTAGAGGGTGATATACTGACAAGTGCGGCGCTGATGTCGTCCTGTTCTGAGGTGCTGAAGAACACCAAGAATTTAAGAAAGATGAATCCCTTCAAACAAAAGCGAACTCAAATATATTAAGCAGAGCTGAGCCAGCAGCCTAATTCCTCTACATCCACACAAGATCTTGAAGCCACTCAAGCATATCGAAGATACCACAGTGGCAGGGAGGAGGGAGGCAACTGTCTCATTAAAAATGTAAGCAGAGCCTGGAGGCTGGCCCAGCGTAGTAAATTGGTCTGGCTGAAGAGAGGGAAGCCAAGGAAGTGAAAATTGATCAGGCCAAACCTTGAGACTTCAGCATTGCAGGGTATGGAAAAGCTTGTTAAATATTATCTTGCCAAACAGGACAGCAAATGAATTTCCCCCAGGATTCTTGACGTTCCCGTTCCTGATATTCGCCCTTCCCTGAACAGTGGATTTATTTGTTGGTTTGCTTGGTTTTACATGGAGGATAAACTACCAGAGATTTTGAGCATGTTGAATCCGATGGAAAACTTTGATATTTTTGTTGGGGATGGCATGTGATATCTATGTTTCAAATGTGAGGGCATGTATTTTAAACAACTCGGGTAATAGCTTCGGAAGGAAAACATGAAAATAAGCTCTGCCACATTTTTTTCTACGATGGCTTGAATTAATAAGATCTGGTGAAAAGTGTCCTTATTGCTCGGTCCTAAGCACTAAGATTTCATCTTTGGATTTTGTACTTGTATTCTCTTTCTTGGTAGCAAGTTATGTGCTATGTCTGACCTACTGCTTCCTCGGTGGGTTTTATTTTCATTTGAAATATCTCAATCACTGTTTTCCCCGTGTCCTCCACCAAGGCACTATATTTGGTTTATTTGTGGAAGACTCTGGCCTGGCTGAAACAACTGTGAGTCTACATGTATGAATGCACATTTGAGTGGACAAATGATAGATTAACCCCAAAAGCATGGAAAACAGAGAACCCAGTAAACCCCTACATAACATCTTACTTTTAAAATCTTAATTAAAATGATGTATTCTTTACTTATTCCTGACAAGAGTTCAGGTAACTTTGTCTAAGCTGTGTGGAACAGATTCCCCCTGTTTTTCTTCCTTCCTTCCTTTCCTCCTTCCTTCCTTTCCTCCTTTCTTTCTTTCTTTCTTTCTTTCTTTCTTTCTTTCTTTCTTTCTTTCCTTTTTTCTTTTTATCACCTAAAGAATACTAACATATTTTACAATGTCTAATCTTAGTATCTTTGAATGGGAATTGAGAATTTCAGCACACATAGAAAATAATCTTAGTGCAGAATGCTTCTAGATGTTCACAGTTTCCTCCAAAAAATACTTTATAGCTCCCTTCTTGTTTTAATTCAACAGTTTTAAGGCTGTTCTATTGGTTTTCTGTTGCAGATGTAAATTATCACAAACATAATGACTTAAGTCTATGTTCTAGTTCGGAAGCACCAGAAGTCTGAAAGGGTCTCTGTGGGCTGGAACCCAGGCATCAGCACAGCCATGTTTCTATCTCCAGGCTCAAAGATGGAACTTGTGTTTCTTAGAGCTTCCTGTTTCTCAAGGCTGAGTCTTTTGGCTTACAGACCCGTTCATCACCAAGCCAGCAACAATCAGCTGAGTCTGTCTCACAAAGGCATCACGCTAGTCTCCCCTTTTCATTTTGAAGGACCTGCTTGGGGCTTGGAGAGATGACTCAGCAGTTAAGGCCACATATTCTTGTGGAAGACCAGAGGTTTAGTTCCCAGCACCTATGTCAAGTGGTTTACAACCAACTGTGTCTCCAGCTCCAGGGAATCTGATGCCTCTGCTCTCCATGGACTACGTATTTGTGTCCACATGCCTATACACAGACATAGGCACCTTCACACAAAATTAAAAATTAATTAAAAGACTTCTGTTAGTAGATTAAGCTTATCTTAAATTTGACATTTTACAGAGTGAGAAAATAACACAAATAGGGCTTTTGTCCTTTTTGCAGCTGAATATATTGCAGAAACACCTAGATACACGAGAGAGCTCTAGAAGAGTCCTTACCAAACGTCCTAGTGCTGCAAGCCTTTAATGCAGTCCCTCATGCTGTGGTGACCCCAAACCACAAAATCATTTTTGTTGCTACTTCATACCTGTAATTTTGCTACTGTTATGAGTTGTAGCATAAATATCTGACATACAAAATGGTCTTAGGAAACTCCTGTGAAAGGGGCTTTACCTCCCAAAGGGGTCATAGCCCACTGTTTGAAAACCACTTGTTCTATAGCACTAAGAATTCCGGTTTAATGAGCCTTAATTAGAAGACTGTAAAGAAAGATCTGAATGTAGGGATCCATTAGGTGAGTTGGTCAGCTGAAAGGCAGCTCACAGGCATGCTACTATCTACTATATATATGCTTTCTGGTTGACATATAATACATTTCTCTTTCTTTTAAAAAATGTGTGTATATTTTACATGTATATATATATATATATATATATATATATATATATGACTAGAAAATGACAATATGTACTTACTTCTCAAAAATGTAGAGTATAAGCTTGTTAGATCCATGCAATATGAGAACTGGAGATATCCCAAATGCTGTGGCCTATCGCTTTCCATGCTGTGGAGTGTTTTTCTGCAATGGAGCTGTTTTTGACTCACCCAGGATCCTGTAAATAACAACCCTATCTATACTTAACTCATGTTTGATAAAATCAATTTTTTTCTTCTGTTGTTGGTGTCTGATCTGGGGTGAAGGGACTTTCGCTAATGTCTTCCCAGGAAAAGTTCAGCCCAGCCAGCTGATCTGACATACGATGGTCTCTTTCTTACTGGAAGCTCAATGAATTAGTCTTAATCTATACTTATGCATCTTTGTCCTGAGGAATGTAGAAAACTGTTCCTGAGGAGGGACTTTTGACCCTATCACAGGAGGCCTAGCTTTTCCTGCCTCTTAAATGCTGTATAGCATTGGGAAACTTCATTCATCTTTCTGTAGGTAAGGGGTTTTTTAATTGTGAGAAAAGTAGTATATATTCATCAAGTATATATCTATAAAGTTGTTGATGATTAAATATGTTCATATATGTCTATTCTAGCATATCATATATAATAACTATTTTTATTGTTACTATCAAAAATAATGTAAACCTTAGCATCATTGATGGCATAGTCTCTATCTGGGATGTGTTTGTGGATCCAAAGATGCTTATTAGTTCTTAAATTAATGAAACCCACACTCTGTTAATCTCAGTACTTTCACAAAGTCACTCAGCAAGTGACTGTTATAACAACAACTAGAGAGCATTTCCTGAGTCAGGGATCTACATATAAAATGGTGAATTACTTCAGAAATGATCTTACAATGTTTTGGGTTGATGCCAAATGTTCACTGCTAGGCAGAACGGCGTGGCTGGGACAGGAAGCCAGGATGCAGGGACCCATCAGGCTCTTCCCATTGCCACACTAATCCTCCTCATCCGCACATCCAGCTCTCCTCTTCTGAGCTGTCATTCTTTGCAGCTCGTGGCTCATCGTGAGGCATTTCAGAGATGCTAAATACGTACATGTTGATTGATTGAACAGCTAATGCCTCCACAGCACCAATAAACCATCACTGCTACCTCATTTAAAACTGTACTTCTCACAGGAGCTATGAAATCGGTAGTCCATTTAAAAACAATAGCAATATTGGTAAGTGGACTTCAGAATGAATGAAGTATGGCACTTAAAGTAACATTAGCCAAACCCTGATTGTTACACTGGGAAAATATGATGGGAAATATTTCCAGTGATGGGGCAGAATAAAAAAAAAACACTCAGGACTTAAAATTTTTTATGCATGATATGATCTGAACTAATTTAAATTATACTGCTACATTCAAAGTTATTAATTCTCAGTGTAGGGACTATCATGATTAATTCTTCTTTATACATATGCACACATGTACAAGTTTATAACCAGTAGAAAAAACTATTTTAATGAGGTTTTCAGGAAGCAAATAGACTATGTGAAATTATAATGATCTCTTTTAAAAATGTAATGGATAACAGTCTCCTACCACTGCCTAATTGCAGAGCAAATGCTGATTAAATTTATTGATCTTTAGCTAAGCCAGGCTTTTTAAATATCCCTTAAGACTTTTATAACAGCATAATACCTTCACATTTGGGGACACCCAAAATTAGGTCACATGAAAATCCATGAGTCTAAAGTCCAGCTTCAGACTCTGTGTGATTCCAGTCTTACCCTACACCCTGAAAAAAGAGTTTCTCTGACCAGTTTTCAGACTTGTTCCCCTTTGTATAAGACAGAAGTTTTTGTTGATGAGAAATGAACAAATATGGGAGTTTCTCTCCTAGTTTCTGTGCAAATATAACTTTTAAGCCTCTGATTTATAATATTCACATAAATATTATCCTTGAGCAGATTTATATTTATGTGTGTTTGTGTTCAAACAATGTATATTAATATACCATTCCTTTCTCACAAAAATGTGCCCACCATATGTTTAGGAGCTATGGGGACATATTACAAAGAGCTTAGGATTCAGAGTCAGAGGTCAACACACTCTTCAGTCTTCATGAAGTCTAGGGTTTCAAGAGAGCCATAGAATGAAGACACACATTGCTTATATTGTTGATGAAATACAGATATTGTATTTATCTTGTTTTCCCAAAGTCATTATCTAGTATATGTGAGATTATATATTGCGATAGGAAATTTTCAGCATCCAGGTACTGAATTTTAATTTTTTAATTTAAATGTTTATGATTTAGTAGTGCCAAGCTCCTGCCTTAGAGAAGAAGGGGCTGGGAAGATGGCTTGGTCAGCAAAGTGCTGCTATGCAAGCAAAAACATCTACATTCTGATTCTATGTAAAGAGCCTGGCAAGGTTGCAAGGGTTTGCAATCCTAACTCTGGGCCCCTCTGGGACTTTCTGGTGAGCTAATCTTGCTTAATCAGCAAGCTCCAAGTTCAGTAAGTGAGTCTATCTCAAAAAATACAGGGAAGAGTAATAGAGGAGAATCCTGATGTTGACCTCTGATTTCCACATGAGCCTGCACATGCAAGTACATGTGCCTGCGCACACCTAGGCACACAAAAAGAATATTAAGTGTCACATCGTCCCTACAAATGATGCCCAAGTGGTACGAAAGTTACTAGACGCCATGACAAACTAACCATGCCAGTGTTACAGGAAATGTTGAAGTACTTGCTATTCTTTGGGTCAACGCCTCAATAATCGGTGTCTGTGTTTGAATTCTGAGCATCCTTCTGTCTCATCACTAACTCATGCATACAGTGTTAGCATCAATTTCTGTTTATAATTTATCTCACACTATCTATACCCCTGTTAATTTGCTGGTGGCTGGGGAATGTGAAGTGAAAGTAATTGGGTTCTGAATGGAGAATGTGATATTTCATATAGCTCACTGCATGGAGTTAAATGTGTGTGATTCATGAAACCTGTTAGGACATGTGCCTATGTGTGTGTATGTGTGTTTGCATATGTGTGCATGAGTGTGTGTGCAGAGGTGTACAATATCTGGTCCTTGGATTTGTTCCAGTTAGATGGGATTATTCAGTAATATGTGCTTCTAATAAAAGGATACTTCATTATATGCATATTTAATGAGAATAATATTTTAAAGTTTAAAGAGGGTTTTAAAAGCAGTAAGATATATGTATAATACATTAATGAATGTTGTAACTCCAATATGAGTTACAACTATATACACACATAGAAACACACTAGCATGCAAGGTACTTCTCTCATTTGGTTATTTATTTATTTGTCTCTAGGAACCAGAAGGCAATAAATCCCTATATATTCATTTATAGATATTATGAATAATGCCAGTTCTTTGAGGTGCATCACAATACTAAACAAACAAGACAATCAAAGAGGGAAAAACGGGTGCTACACTAACAATGACAGACAACAGGAAATGTGAGAATATTTGGGTTCAAAGTGTTTTCTTGCTGATAAGTATCACCTTTGTGTATAACTCAGCATGTCTTTGAAGTGGCCAGTTTCAATTAAACCTTCCAAATTAAATTTCTACAAAGTATTTTCCACTGCCCATAGGTTTCTTCTGACAACATGGTGTTCTGGTAACAGCTATAACTGACATTGTTTGTAATATATCTTTAAGGAACAGGAAGTGATCTTCAGTTTTATCTATTGCCTCATCTCGATTTCTCTATGATTCTTCAATTAATGTGTTTATTCTCACAGAAATGCTGCAAGCCAGGTGTATTGTCTTCCTCTTACCACTGAGGCAAGCTAAGCCCTGAAAGTTCTCCTAACTTGCCTCAAGCCTTGCTGTGAGGGAGGACTGTGTAATCCCATCTTGGGTTCACATCTAAGAACTCCCTCTGTTGCAAATGGTTTACTTAGGCCAGAACTCTGATAGCAGAGGGCCTGTATTAGTAACATTTCTATTGCTGTAATAAACCACCATCACCGGGGCAACTTACAAAATGTCTAACTAGGTGTACGCATCCTCCCAACGTGGAGATATGGAGAAAGGAACAGCTGAGAACTCAGATCTCAAACCTCAAGCAGGAGACAGAGTGCATCCTGGGAATGGCATGCAAGTCTTTTGAAACTTTAAAGCCTAAGCCTAGTAGCCTTTTCTTTCAAAAAAGCCGTATCTTTAATTTCTTCCCAAACAGTTCTACCAAATGGAAACAAGGTGCCCAAACATAGGAGCCTACATGGGCTATTCTCATTCAAAATACCAAAGATGCAACAGGAATACACCCATAAAAACCGTTTTGCTCTATGGGCAGTGCCTATGACATCATTTGATTAAAGTCCCTGTGAGAAAAGTAAAAAATGGTCTACAAAATGTATGGCGAGAATTGTTCGACCGTAGATGCACTCCTAGGAGGCTTCCTTTGAGGCAGGGCAATGTGGCTGGTGCAACGTGAACACTATAAATATGTCAAGATTTGCCTACAGGTTCTGATGTGGTAAGAGTGTGGCACTAACTGGGTTTTGGACTTGAAAAGTTACTACAGTCTTCAGAACAGCCATTTTCTAAATGGTGATACATAAAAGGAGCATCTAGTTGGCCCTGAACCTCCAGGCACTGAGGCAAGGAGCTCTGGGAGCCAGGATTTATCAGGTAATATACAATGGATGCAGGAAAACAGTGCTGTAAGATAAGGCTTTTGGTGGTGGTGCATACCTTAGCACTGGCAGGGGGTGGGGGGGGCAGGGGCTGGCAGATCTCTGAGTTCAACATCAGCCTGGTCTACATAATGAGTTCTAGGGCTATATAGGGAAACCCTTCCTCAGGAAACTCTTAGTGGCCTTAAAGAAAACTGAGTCCTTCCCCACCCTGCCGGAAGCCATCAGCTGTAGAGAGCTATAGCTCAGCATCTTTATCAGAGTTTTAAGAGTCTTTGATGGCTTTCTGTTTCGGCTGTTACTTTTGGGGGTAGGGTTAAGGATCAAGGTGGGGTGTCATAGAAGTCTTCTATGTCCCTCGATTCAGAACAACCACACTCTCCCCACCCTCCTCCTCCTCCTCCTCCTCCTCCTCCTCCTCCTCCTCCTCCTCCTCCTCCTCCTCTTCTTCTTCTTCTTCTTCTTCTTCTTCTTCTTCTTCTTCTTCTTCTTCTTCTTCTTCTGCTCCAGTGAGTACATGGGCAAAACAAAGTGTTCTTTGTTTTCTCTTTACTTATTCTATTTTGGGGGTGGGGTGGGGGTAAGGGTGGGGTGGGGTGAAGGTCCCAAGGGAAGAGGGACAAACCTGGGAGGACTGGTAAGTGAGTGTGCTTGGGAGTTCATGATGTGCAATTCCCAAACAATCAATAATGATATCATGATAACGAAACTAAACAAAGCATAGCTTTCTTGATGACCGTAGTAACATTGAGAGCTCAGTCAACTGCTGTTGTTCCCCTGGGGTGCTATGGACTTACAAGTTACTATATTTAAGTCCTGAATCATTCCCCATATATACAACTGAACTTGATATATAGGAAAATCTCTCTATAGTTCAGCTTTAAATTTTAAAATTGCATTAACCGAAGCCTCCCACTTGTGTGATGTATTACCCTCCAAAGTTAAAGATGTGTGACAAACCTTTATTTTGCTTCTGTCATTTTGATCCTGTTTAATGCCCCTTAAACTTCAATGTGGACATCTGTCCTCAAGCTAGACCATAAAGGAGAAATCTTCAGTGGTGCACGATGACAAAGCCAGTTCTTTCTCCAATTCCCACTCGCTCCAGTCTTCCAGACTTGGCTATTCCATTGTTGTTATAAGCGGCCACATGAAGTACAGCCATGTTAAATAAATATTTAAACATAAGTTCTTTGGCACTCCAGGCAGGGTCTGAAAGAACAGAAAACTATGTGTGAGGAATGACTTATTCACACATACTCTAAACTGTCTGCGGAAGAGACTGTGAGCCCCAGACAGATGACTTTGAAATGGTTCTCTGATAAGTCATCGCCAAGCTAAAACAGGACAATTTACTGCTTATACCCAAAGCATCTTAGGATAGAAATAGAATGGGAGCATAATCTCCCGTAAAGCAGGGAGGCAATTTATGGCTTAAAGAAGAAAAGGGACAAACTACCAGGCTACTCTACAGCTTCTTTGTGCAATTCAGAAGATGGCCATATTTAGGTTAATAATGAGTTTTTCATGGAGCGACTCTGTGAAACTTTACAGTATCAGTCTAACCCTCAACCACCATTAAAAGTGACAAATCCTTGTCCCTGAAACATCTTTTGTGTTAAATTTATTTCTTTAGCGTGAACAAAGCCTCTGTACGTATTCTTTTGTGGTCCCAGGGGTTAATAATTTATTTTCTTCAGCCACAAGAAGGTCATCTTCATTTATTTGGCACAGATCGGGGGAGAAGCTGTGTAGATGCAGATCAAACTGTAGCACTGAGCATGTCAGTTGAGGGACAGCACAAGAAGAAAAGTTTATTCCTCCAGCCTTGAACATTGTTATGCATCTGAGAGTACACATTATTTAGGATAGCCTAGATTCTACAATCAATTTGTATAGTCAAAAAAGGACAACCATATTCAATAAGTGATTTTTAATTATGTCAATTGAGATCAAACTGAATAACTAAAAATATCCACCTAACCTGAGTGTGTGTCTAGCCTCTTATTAAACACAGCAGGCTGGATATGAATAGCTTCCCTAAAAGCAGAGACTATTCTGGGAAACAGGGACAAGGTGTGGAATGTTAAGGTATCTCTTTAAAATGAACACTTGTGTGATATTACTTAATTTTTTGCTAACTATTAGCAAGACAGAATCAACACCCTAAAGTTGAAATAAAAAAGGAAATCTCCTTAACATTTTAAAGATAAGAGATTAATGAGACTTCTCAGTGTGGAAAGCAGTTGCCATGCACACAACAGCAGCAGCAGCAGCAGCAGCAGCAGAAAACTACTCAAATAGCCAGTAAATATATGTATTTTTTAAATGTTCAGCATCCTTAGCCACGAGGGAAATGTCAGTCAGAACTAGTTTGTTGTTACATCTTATCCCGATTGGATGTCTTCCATCATGGAAAGAAGCAACAAATACCTGCCAGGGTAAGGGAATCCATATCTATTGCTGACGAAATATAAATTAGTACAGGGCTATGGAAATCAGGGTGGAGGTTTCTACAAACTTTAAAATAAAACTACTGTATGAGCCAGCTATACCATCACTGGGCATCTCCCAGAGGACTTAGTCCTGACACACAAATACTTGCATGTGTATGTTTATTATTGTACTCTTCATAATAGATAGGAGATAGAACCAGCCTCCATGTCCATCAACAGATGAATCAATAAAGAAATCATGGTACCTGTATACAATAGAGTCTTCTTAGGCCAGGAAGAAAAATGAAATTAATGACATGTGTAGCAGGATAGATAGAATTGTAAGTGCTGTGTCAAAGTAGGCTAGACTCCAAACAATAAGTACTGCCTGTTTTCTTTCACATAAAGATGTGTGTGTGCGTGTGCGTGTGTGTGTGTTAATAGGTTAATATGATACACTTGACATGAAATCAGAAAGGGAACTATTGAGGAAAGGCAAGCAAAGAGGAGGTTCAGGAACCCTGTGGAGTGCTGCATGGGAGGGCACACGGAAATATCATAGTGTATTGTGAGCTCAATACTTCATTAGGTTTTTTTTTACTCCTATATCAAATCCTGCCCATCAGCAAGTTTACACATTTAACAGTTTTCTTCAGTAGAGAAGGCAAACAAATGTTGATGTGACTACCCAAGATGATAAGGGAACATTTGCCACAGTAAATCCTGGAAATTCGTGATTTCAGAGTGCAGAGGTCTCAGCAATGGCCAGTTGCTCATAGAGCCTTCATGAATTCAATACTGGGCCTATCAAAGTCTTATGAAATATTAAGCAAAACCACTTTAGCTTGAGTAATCATAAAGAGGGCTTGAGTCACAACATGTGAAATTAATGTCCCTGATGTATTTTGAAGGTCCCCTTGTCAAGAAAATTAGTCTCATGTCGAATGGAGGTTTGATTTTAGTAACATTTTTTTTTTCTTTTCTTTAATCATATGTCTCAGGAGTGGAATGGGGTAGTCCAGACTAATTGTTATTTATTTGGGATATGGGAAGAATAAAATAAGGGACCACAAAGTTCAAATTCTTGCTGAAGATCTTTCTTGATGTGCCCTTTTTGCTGAATGTCCACTGAGATCTTGTAGCTTTAGCCTCTATTTTTCTGAGGATGCTATTCTCATTGTAGAGGAATTATTCTCAGGAAGCTTACCAGCACCCCAAAAGTTCAGCTTCCTAATATTTTCCCATTGGTAGTTAAAGTTTCAACAAATAGATATGAGAGAGAACAGCACACATAGTCTGTAATAGTACAGACCCCAAGAATATCCTAGATAAAAGCCATCTCCTGATCAGAGATTTAGGACACTAAAGTACTTCTGCATGAAAATTTCCCATACTGATATGCATATTATCCGGTATCATCGATGCATCTTCAGTGGAGGAGGAAGGGAACTCAGGCCACAAAGAGTGTAGACAAAAACTCAAGGCAGATGTTAAGAAGCAGGACTGATCTGAAACAGAAATGTCCCACGTGCAGCTTTCGATAGTCTGCGTCAGTACAGACTCCTGCGCCGTGGGATGATCTGGATGTCAGTAGGTTTTGGCTTAAAGGAGGAAATAGCAATGAGACGGAGAAGCGTGAGAGGAGAGGGAAGTTCAGTTGTTAATTTAGCTCCCTGATGGCCTATGGACTGACAATGGCTCTTCCATTTCTAGGGGCTGTAGTCTATCTGGCTTGTCTTCCTACCTCTGATAACAGACTGGTTCTTTCTCTAATTTCCTTCCTTTTCTATTGTGAGTTATACAAGGTTCTCTCTTTCTGAGAAATGCTTGCTTATCTATCCTGAGTGGATCTCCTTATTCCTGCTCATATCCTTGAAAAAGTCCCTTTATTAGAATGTCTTCAATTACCTCATTTGGCAGTGCCATCTGCTTCCTGTCAAGACCTTGCTTGATATAATTTCTAATTTAAAATGCAAACTTTATCATAGTATTTAATTATCATATATATGAGTATTTCTGGACGCTATTCTCTTCACTGGCATGCTTAAATGTGCTTGCATCAATAACACAGTGTTTCAGTTAATCTAGCATAATAGTGTGGTTTTATGTCTGACACAGCAGCAGATCTTAAAATTTGGGCCTGAGGATGCCCTTGTATTCTTAAAAATTATTGAACATTCCAAAGAGTCTTTCATTATAAAACTATAAAATTTCCAGTATTGAAATTAAACTAGAATCATTTAAAAATAATGTATAATTCATATTATAACAATAGCAATAATAAATCCATTATGTGTTAATTTATTTTATGTAAAAGTAACCAGTTTCTAAAAAATTTAATAAGTATTTCACTGTTATAAATTTGTAAAAAAAAAACTTTTTAATATCCAGTTAATGGTTTAAAAAAAAAGTGTATTATTACATCTAGATTATACCTGTTGGTTGTTTTCCTTGGGCCAAATGAAGAAAATTTATTCTACACAGATATAGAGTGGAAAGAATAAGATATATCTTAATACCCTTTGCAAATTCTTGTGGGTAGTCATTAATCCTACACCAAACTTTGAAACACTGTCAGTTCTTAAAGATTATATATAAAGCGTATTCTGGAAGCTCCATCAATTAATTTCCCATCTATAGATTCTATTTGTCTGTCTTTCAGTCAGAATGGTTCTTAGGTAAAAGCATAATTTTGTAATATTATGCATTGGTCATTTGGGAGACCATGATTTTCTATGTAAGTCTTCTAATCTAAAAAAACAAAAATCTCAGTTAATATTTCCATAGGTGCTATTACAAGCATTTCACTGGCTAGGAACCTCTCAGCCTGTGTTAGCAGATTTTCATTTGTTTTTGAGAACATATCTAATATCCTAGGCCTAAAAAAAACAATAGTTTGTTGGTCACTTTCAAATAGAAGTAGTGGCTACCTCAGGTCACAATTCAAGAATCTCCTAAATGCTGTCCTGTCAGAGTGTCATTTTTACTTCAACCATAAATAAGTCTGCAAGGGTGGTTCTTACGTTGTAACACAGTGCAATAAAACTACATGAACTCAAAGGTGCGGGTTTAATAAAATGACAGCATATACTGCTTTTCCACGGACCTTTTAAAGTAGACCTGGCTTTCACTTTTTGTTATAAGTATGATAGTGAAGGATACAGCTTCTGGTTGCATTTTGACTCCCTACTTTCCAGGATTCCTGTGAAGGTGCCGGTGGCTTACCCAATAGTCCTTCTGCAGCATCAGGATAAACAACAGCATGAGAAAAAAATGTCAAATAACATCCTTGTGCAGTGTTGACGTTAGAGACCCTCTACAATGGATTTAAGGAAGTTGCGGCTAAGTATTCTCTGCTTTGTGAGAGGCTATACATAGAATATTGCTTAGAATTGGAAGATCTTAAAAACTTGACAGGATAGGGCTCAAATCTCTAGTGGCTTTATCTCAGGGTCTGTTTTGTTTGTTTGTTTGTTTGTTTGTTTGTTTTGAGGATGAGATGACATGAAGTAGACTTCTTATATAAATATTTTCTTGAGTCTTCTCCTTTACCTTAGGGTATAATTATTTTTCATATTTTCCAAAGTGTTTTGTGTCCCTTTCTACTTAAAAGACTTTTAAAACTGCCTTTTATTGGTTCATCGTGTTTCTCCTGGTGACTTAAGTGGGATAGCTCAGCTAGAATGGGAGGGGGTGTGTGCTTGGTTTTACTTCTTGTTAGTTTTCATTTTGCTTTTTCCAATTACAATTCATACCCAGGTACAATGGGCATCCACTGGTTGATGGCCAGAGTGAATACCAAGGCAGAGTTGGTCCCAATTCACCTTTATGGTTCACTTCCTACATCACTGAGTTAGTTAAGTCAGGACACCTCTGAATGATTTCTTTCTTTCTCAAAACCAAATTCAGTGTGTTGAGAAGTTTACGTGGCATCTGTCCTGCTTGCAAAGTGCTTTTAGTCAGTGCCCAGTAAGCTACAGGGACACCAATCCTTTTTTTTTCTTCTTTATTTAAATTTTTATTTATTAAACATTTTGTTTACATTTCAAATGTTATCCCTCTTCCTGTTCTCCCCTCCACAAGTCCCCCATCCCATCCCCCACTTTTTTGCCTCTAAGAGGGTGCTCTCTCACCACCCACCAACTCCCACCTCACTCCTCTATCATCCCCTTTCTCTGGGGCATCAAGCCTCCACAGGACCAAGCACCTCCCTTCCCATTGATGCCAGTTAAGGCAGTCTTCTGCTACATATGTAACAGGAGCCATGGACCGGCCCACGCATGCTCTGCTTGGTGGTTTAGTCCCTGGGAGCTCTGAGGGGTGGGGTTAGTTAATACTATTGTTCTTCCTATGGGGTTACAGTCTTCTGCAACTCCTTCAGCTCCTTCACTTCTTCCCCTAACTCTTCAATTGGTGTCCCCGAGCTCAGTCCAATCGCTTGTTATATCTACATCTATCTTAGTCAGGTGCTGGCAGAGCCTCTCAGAGGACAGCCTTACCTGGTTCCTGTCTGTAAGCACATCTTGGCATCAGCAATAGTGTAGGGGTTTGGTGTCTGTAGATGGGATGGATCCCAAGGGGTGTGTGTGTGTGTGTGTGTGTGTGTGTGTGTGTGTGTGTGTGGTCTCTGGATGACCTTTCCTTCATCCTTTGCTCCATTTTTGTCCCTGCATTTCATTTAGACAGGAACAATTCTGGGTTAAAATTTTTGAGATTGGTGGGTGGCCCCATCTCTCACTGGGGTCCATGTCTACAAACTGGAGGTGGTCTCTACAGGTTCTATCTCCCCACTGTTGTATGTCATCCCCACTGGGTCCTGGGAAACTCTCTCATCCCTGCCATATGGGACTTTCTAGTTTTTTCCTATGTTCTCCAACTGCCCACCCTACTTATTTCTATTTGTTCTCCTGGTCCTCTGGAATTCTTTCCTGTCTCTTCCCATACCTGGTCTTGTATCCCTTACCCCCTCCCACTCAGACCCATCCCATCCTTTGCCTCCTGCGATTATTTTGTTCCCCCTTCTAAGTGGGTTTGAAGTATCTACATTTTGATCTTCCTTCTTGTTAAGCTTCATATGGTCTGAGTTGTATTGTGGGTATTCTGAGATTTCAGGATAATATCCACTTATCAGTGAGTACATACCATGTGTGTTCTTTTGGGTCTGGGTTACCTCACTCAGATGGCATTTCTAGTTTCCATCCATTTGTCTACAAAGCTCACAATGTCGTCATTTTTAATAGCTGAGAAGTATTCCATATAAAGAAATATGTCTTTTGTTTATTTTTATTTCCAAAGGCATGAGAAGCATTTGAACAAAGGAATGTGAAATGTTCACTTAAGGAAGGATGCAGCATTTTCTGCGCTGTGTCAGGTTCTTCTTGAGCATCATTTGTTTCCTAATCAGAATAACAGAGATCCACAGAGAGTAAATTTAGATCCTGAGGTGTTCCAGATGAAAAAGACTTTCTTTGAGGGAAATTATGCTCAGTGGAGGTGAACAAGGCTACCCTTCTTGACATTGCAATGAGTGAGCAGAAGGCAATCAACAATGTATTTGTAGGCTTTTACTTTTTAATTCTTTTTTTCTCTTATCTTTGTTTAAATATAAAATAGGCATATGTTTTAAGGATACTCACATATCTATGTAGGAAAGTAAATAAGTGAGCAGTATCTTCTTCTCATATCTTCTCATATCTTCTTCTCATATCTTCTTCTCATGTTAGCTCCCTGTTGGGAAATACCACCCATTGGGGAATACTGTAAAATACCATAGCATTAATGTTCTAACTCTTTTAATATATGCATTCTTTCATGGTGATGTCAATGCTGTGCATATTCATTCTTCCAACTTAGAAAAAGTGATTTTGAAACTCCAGTAGCTAAAATAACATATGCTTTTCTGAACAGGGATATTCCATTGAATTTATGGTATTCATATCAAGCTATAATAACTTCTGCAGTTAGTGTCCCTTATGTGTTTTTGAAATAACAATTTTAGCCTTTTAACAATAACAAGACTAGAGTTAAAAAATATCCTGGAGTGACAGTCCATTGGGTATACAGTAAAAATTTTTATTAGTTCTGACACTACATCTGCCAAATAGTCACTTGGGATACTTTAGTCCTGTATATTAGCAATAAAATTTTGGATTTACTACCTTATCAAAACTAACTGAAGTTGATAATAAGATATGATTAACAGCTCATGTTATCAACTGGGAGGAGTATCAGTGGAATTTAGATTGACTTGGCTTTTTCTGGATACTTCACTACCCGCTCATAGCCACACCAAGAAATTGAGATAAATCCAAGCTAACAAATGCTCAGGACACAGACTCATCAGGAATAAAAATTTGTGTGATCTCCTGAGCTTTGTGTGTTACCAAAGAGGAAGGAAATCAACAATGAGGGAAGAAATAAAAAAAATCAATACTGTATCAGGGATAATTACAGCAGTGGGGACTGGGATCTATCCATAATTTGTACACAGCCCTTCCATTAAAAAAAAAGTGTAAGCACTTATCACCTTAAAGAACTAGTCACAGGAGAGAGCGAACACTGCCTGGAGCATGGCTACCTAGGAAGGTTGCAAGATATTATTTTTAGCAGGAACTGTTGCCAAACTCAAGTTGTGCCAGTCTGACCATTGTAGTACCCACTCATCCAGTCCCCAGTGCTCGCATTTGATTACCTTCTCTTTTTGATTTTTTTTCTAGTCACCAATATATACTATCTATGTGTGGAACTCCAGAGGGGAGAGTAATCAATGTCCCCATCCTCTGGTCAATGACCAGCAGGAAACAGTACGTAAATAACCCACTTTGCTCACAGCTTGGATGGGACAATAAGAATGTAGACTTTATCCTATACGCAAGAATTTGCCAGTTGGGTTTTACAGCAAAAATATTGTTCTGATCCTAACTTCCATCTCCCCTTTCTTCCTTTCTACCTCTCTCCTATGGATTCCTGAAATCACCTTCCAATTTCTTTCAACCTCCAACCTTAGCTAATAGTTGCTTCTGGGGAAACTTCAACTTTATTTTAACAGACAGATTAAAATAAAATTAGTTCACTTTCTCATTTCCTTCCATCAGACCATCCAAAATTCCCTTCTCCCAACATCTTCATATAGGGGTCCAAGAATTGCTGAAGGAAAATCCCAGACTCAAATAGTATGCGAAGGCAAAGAGCTTTTAGTCTATAGAAATTACTAGCATGCAGTGGTCAATGATTCATCAAAATGGTGACAATTTGCAGGACTCACAGGTCCTCTTTTATACAAATACAGGAAAGTTTTTCAGATGATAATGTGTAATATAATGGATAGTGAGGGCAAAGAAGTGACATTAGTACAATTTTGATTGGCTGCTATGTTCATTTCTCTATAATTGATGAAACCTGAAAGAGTTTTGGAAACCAGCTCAGTTCTGGGCAGGTGTCTCAGAATCTCATTGATTCAGCTCCAAATTTATCCTCCTTAGGTCAGGGCCATCACTGACCAATGGCCCATTGTCAGTGGCTCCCTCCGTGGAGCCCAGTGTGCGTTCTGTGGAGTTACAAATTGTATTTCCAAGGTTTTTTCATCCTTCACTTCCATGTGCCAACCTCTCCCTAATTTGATAGTCTGTCTGTCTTTGATTACTATTGTCAATGTGCATGTATATAAGTACAGAGATATAGAGATACAACCTGCTAAACTCATTTTGTGTGTGTGCCTATATAATTTTAGGATTACCAATTTGTGTTGGGCAATCAATTAAAAGGCTTAACTCTGGGAAAGGCCAGTTCTTCCTTTCTCAGAAATCATTAGTTGCTTCTATTTTTTTTTGTCTAAGGGTGGGGCCCTGGTGAGTCTCCTCTCCCCTCCTGTCTTAGCATTTCTATTGTTATTGCCATTGTTGGGTCTTGTTTATATAGCTATTTTTGATAGACACGGTTTTATAGCAGACATTCTACTATTCCGGCTTTAATAATCTTTCCACCCATTCTTCCTTGTTGTTCTCTGAACCATAGATTCAAGAGCTGTGGTAAAGATGTATTCTCTGGTGCTAGGGCCCTATGATCCCTCAATCTCTGATTTATGTGCATTCATGCTTTTCTGTGGTATCATAATTTGCTATAAAGAGAAACTTCTTTAATGAGGGGTAGTATCTATACTTATGTGTTGGTATAAAGATAGGATTAAAAATATAATGAGGAATTATACTGGTAAATTAGATCCTCTTTTAGATCTATGATGTCACTAGCCCCAGAAAACTGGATACATTTCTTGTACCAGGTATGTTTTCCTCCTGTTGAGTGGACCTCAGAACCAATCTGATGGCTGCTGTATACAATCAATGTGTTAACACCATTTTGCACTTGTGTGGATATCTTGCCATATCACTCATTGCAGTGGTCCATAAGTATAGCAGCAGGCTAGGACTAATAACTGCTTCCCTCTCTTGTCAGCATGCATAGAATTCTGGCACCATGGATGGTAGACTATAGGAAGAAGGCTTTTGGATTAGATCCAGCTCAAATAATCTGAGTCTTGTATTCTAAATAGATGGTATCTTTAGCAATAGGGGCTGCCCATCATCCTCTGAGACCCAATCAAGAGCAATTTCCTTAGTCTATATTGTTTTGAGAGTGAACTGGATTAGGCTGACCAAACATTCTTGAAGATTTTTCTCATGCTTGGTACTGGGTTTTTTGTTGTCTATGATTTTTATGGGGGTTATTGTCAATCTATAAGTAAATATATATATGTGTGTGTGTGTGCATATATACATATATATATTTATATATATATATATATATATATATATATATATATATATATAAAATTATACACACACATTTGTTCTCATTTATTGTATATGACTTTAGTTAAGTATAAAATAAAGTTTCCCTGAGGCTTTAACCAATAACCTTGACATTATTTGTCCCCTCTCTCTCCTTCTTTTCTTTGGTGTTAGCCTTCCTCTACTCTTTCCAGTGGGCATCCCCTTCCCCATGTTTTTGTCTTCAGATTCCTATGTATCCTGTTATCCATCTCTCAAGCTTCAGCTTCTTATTCTACCCCTCACGGCTCTTCAGGGCTCTTCACAGAAAATGTGATGGTGTACTAGGTTAGACCTCCCTCTTCTGATTCAATGGGATTTCATTGGCACCAACTGTAAGTCTCATGCTTCATCTATTCATTGTAATAAAACAGTCAACATTCTGCTAGTTCCCCTCCCCCATTGGTCATCCTACCCATTCTCCCCAAAGCTTTGCTTGCTGTTCCATCCTCATGAGCAAATGGCTTATGTAGAGAAGCAGCTAACCACATTCCTTAGTTCCATTGCGGTTTCCTGCTCTATATTCTACTATCTCATCCTGATGACTTCAGCAGGTCCCGGGGCCTTCATACAGATGTGCATGTTTCCCCTCATTTGTAATTGGGATATTGTTCTGTTCTATCACAAGCTATCTCATCTTAGCTGGAATCCCATTCATCAAATAATTATGTTTTCACATTTTAGAAATTCTGCTCGGTCCCTTTTACAATGTGCCTGGTGATTATTTGTAGTTTGCTGTTCCTTAACAAATTTCAAGCTGGGTTTTAATTTGCTTGAGACATATAAAACAAGACTCTTCAGCAGAATCCTAGCATTGAGTTTCTCTCTAAACATGTTTCAAGCGTGTTTGATCCTTTTTCTTCTAGATAGTGTGTTGTTGTTTCCTGTATGTTTAAGGGTGTGTCTTGTTTGTTTGTTTGTTTGTTTGTTTAATGGGATCATTATGTTTGGAACATTATATGCTTCCCTGAGAATTCTTTGAATTTTTGGCACCATGTTCTAGGACAGATTTGCCTCAAGCGCGTAAGGAGTTTAATGCCAGGAATCTTACCAATATGAAGAGCTCTTTACCTTGATCTTGGTTTGAAGTCTATCAGACTTCCAGAGGAGAGTGAATTTGGCTAGAAGTTTCCACAAGGCTGATTTCTATTTACATTTTTTTCTGAGAACTCTGTTCCTTGTAAGGCATGAAAGTGCTTTTCTCTAGGTCCACATGAGCCCTCTAGAGTTCCACTTTTTAAAGGAATATTCTGTTTTAAGAGAATCTTTTGTTTTCTGTTGCCCCCTCATCCTGTGTTTCAGACCTCAAAATGTTGAATCTTTAGATTTGGCAGAGAGTAAAACTACCATGTGTACTCTTTTGGTTTTTATTTTTACACATAGTAGTGTCTGTTAAGTTACTTCTTTGATGTCCGTTTTTATGTACCTTCTAGAGTTTTCCAAAAGATAACTTATTCATTATTTAAATTATGTTTCTATAAAAATAGAGTCTGTTGTCTAGTCAGCCCTAAAACTGGATATGCGGATCCAGTTTTATCATCAAAAGCAATGTCAGTAAGTGATGTAATCGCTACCTGGTAAAGCTCGTTTAAAGAGATCCACAGACTAAAGAAAATAATAAATGCCCTTAGGCCAATAACTGGATGGAGACAATGCTCATGCATTTTAGTTTGTCTAGATTCATGTATCTTACTCTCTATTGTGCTGTCATATTTTCTGAGACCTTTATCTCCCTGAATCTGAGGTTGCACTTAGACTTATGATCCTCCTGCCTCAGCCTCCTGAGTGCATAGATTAGAGGTGTGCAGCAGTGTACTTGGCTTTGTATAGCTCAGTTTTCATTTATGAAAATATTTTTGTATAAATGTATGGAAGCATATATGTATTTGTATTTGTCCTAAGAACTGAACTACGAACATCCTGTGTGCAAAATATGAGCCTCATGACTGAACTATATCTGCTCCTCATCCTCTCTAATTTTTTTTTTTATCGTCGTCAGCTCCATGAAAGTAAACGATTTAGGGTGCTTTTGTTTTAGTAAGATAATATTCCTATAAATTGGCTGGAGCTGCAAGCCTTGATCTATTTAGCCTGAGAAACTAGAACTAGATTATTTAAGCTGAAATTTGGCTCTTTAAGAAAAAGTAAAACTATCTTACAGAATTGTCTTCAGAGAATCCCTCTTCCTAGTTCTCAAACTTGCTGTCTCTCACGGTAAGGAACTGTCAGATGTGCTCAGGCCTGTAGACTTCAAATAGAACAAAAATCTTGAGCTTTCTTGAGTCTCCAGCTTGTTGGCTTATGTGAGGATATTGATGTGTACCATCTGCGTAATATTACTAAGCCAACAGCATAACATAAATCTCCCCTCCTCTCTTCTTTACTTGTTTTCTTTTCTCTTTTTTTCTTCTCCCCTCTCCTCCTCACCATTACGCTCCCCTTCCCCCTTCCTCTCCCTTTTCCTCTCTTCTCTTCTCCTCTCTTTTCTCCTCCCTTTTCTCCTCCCCTCAGTCTCCTCTCTTGTCCCATCCTCCCCTCTTCTGAGGAAGCTATTATTTAAAGAGTTTATGAGAAAGTATTTGTCATAGCATAGAAGGTCACAACTGGTAAGGTTTTCTTGTTTGTTTGTTTGTTTCCCTGGGTATGGTAATTGCATGCGAATAAACAGGAACATACAAACTCTAAAAATCCAAGAAGAATTAGCATTTGCCACATACCGCATTCATAAACTATGCTTCAACGTCTAAACATTTTAAATTCTAAACTTTAGGGAGATAAGATGAACGAAGAGCATCTAATAGCCGTAGAAGAAAGTGGCCTTACATATTAAATATCAATGAACTGTTGAGATAAAGCGAAAGTTACTGGACCCGGTAGTAATGAAATGAGGTCATCTAACAAAAATGAGCAAAGGGAAATAAAGCAGTTTCCTAGTAGCAACATAATAAATGCACGGGAACATCTTCACTCAGATATCCCAAATCAGATCACTGAAGAAAGCTTACCTGGAAGGCTATGAATGCTAAATTCTCTTCTTTACTTTTGAAAGAGAATGAAAGAAATTTCCTCCTACCGCTCGGGCTACCAGCTCCCTTAAAAGGGATACTGTTTCCCTCCGTGATTCTGTTATTAATTCTCATACACATTATCCACATTTTCCAACTAAATGGACCTTGTTTCCATTGTGTGTTCTATCTTCTTTGTCCTGAAGAGAAATTATCTTGAAGACAATCAGAGAAAAATAATTTCCCAATAGTAACAAACACAATGTTTGTGTTTCATTCAACCCAGATGCTTACTAGCATCTCCCATCTCACTTCCTATGCAATGAAAGAAAGAAAATGCCACGGTAAAAACAAACAAACAAACAAACAAACAAACAAAAAACTGGCTGTCCCATCCAGTATCAGAAAGTTTGTAAACCTTTCTTGGGAATAAAATGCAATCTTCTCTTTCATTTCCAAAGGTAGGGGGCTCAGCTTCAAACAATTTCTACGGAAACAAAGATGACTAACAACATCCTCCAAACAAGGGATGTGTATATGACCCACAGCTGCCCACTTCCTGATTCTCCTTCAGAAGGGAATAAAAGAGAGTGGGTTACAATAACTGCAATGTTCTTTCAAACGTTGATCTCAGATCTTGAAAAAGATCTTCTTCCCTTGGGATGTCAGCATTGAAGAATAGGTTCAGATTGTCAGAGCTATTTGTGATTGATATTGCAAGTAAGTTTTAACAATAGGGAAATCAGTTTGTGTCAAAGCAGCTCAGGCCATTAGCGAGGACCATTTTTTTTTCCCTCAGTCAAACAAATAGCAATGAACTTCTTTTGAACAGATGTTCAAATTAGCTCAAGCCCAAGGGCTGGAGGACTAAGCATGTAATTTGAGTGACCCCATTTGGAATTGTACTTTCACAAGACAGAGCTCAGGAAATACATTGTATCACTGATCCTAGCCTCCTTTTGAGCATTTATTCTTTGTTCCTGATTTTTTCAACTTGTGATACTATTCTCATTCTCTTGTTCATGCTTTTCCCTTTTTCTTTGTGTCTGATTTGACTCAGACATTGATTTCATTTTTTGAAGTCCTCAATAATAGCCTTGCCAAGACTGTGTGTGTGTGTTTGTATATATGTGTGTGTATGTCCATATATATATATATATATATGTATATATATATATATATATATAATTTCATATATAGTGTATATTATTATATGTATGTGGGTATGTGTATTTCAAATTTCATTTGCCTATAACAAAGACAAACAAGTTGCTAGCAGCAAACATTGGCATACCTATACTCATGGAAATATTTACTGAAGTCCTACATCCCCTTGAGCTTTTATTTTAAGAGCAGGGTAAATAGAAGGAAAACAAATTCAGCAACCAGAGCAACAACAGCAAAAGCGTATCACACCCATCCCAAGACACTGATTTCTTTTTCCTTGTGTTTAGCTCCTTTCTTGTTCTGAATGTGGGACTATCTTCCCATATGGGTAAAATGCATGGATAAAGGAGCCAAACCATAAAAATACATGTATTTACAGGGAGAAGGGACAATAGCATAATTCTCAAAATAAGGTGAGATAGAAGTGAGGGAAAATGTGAAAATTCAGAGATTTTGCATCTCATCAATATCACTGTCGAGTATCCAAGTTCCCCATCCCTGAGAAGGACCTTGAGTGTTCTGTCATGCTGTTAACAAACTTGATACCACACCTAGGGCGAAGGAACAAAGAACAAGTTTACAGATGTGGAAATGGTTTATTGTTGATACTGAGCCAAAGTTGTCATGTCCATCTTTTGTCCCCTTACAAGCTATTTAATAACTGCCATCTGTATCAGATCTGACATCCTCTCATTATCAGGTAAAGCCTTTGGAATACATTACCTTAGCAGACCAATAGTGTCCATCAACCTTGACATTCGGAAAGCTATCACAGAGCATCTAAGGCTGCAACATATCTCGCTACCTTGTAACCCCAACCTGATGCTTTCACCAATGTATTTGTTCAATGCCTTGACATACAGTTTGTTTGTTTTTTTTGTTTGTTTTTTTTTTGTTTTTTGTTTTTTTTTTTTTTTTGTTTTTTTTTTTTTGATTTGTTGTTGTTGTTATGTGATTAACAAAGAACATACCATGTCATGGAACATACCATGTCAAGTAACCTGAATCCGTGTTCCTGGTTCATGGTCACTCATAGTAAGCTATTAGCACATCAGCTGTGTTAGACCTGATCCCTGTTCTTTATGGGAATGACTCTTTCTGCTTGGCTCATTAGGTTCGGGAGGGAAAGGTTCACTTGCCAAGTTAAAGCATATGTCTTAACAAAGGAGATACAATGAACTTCAAAGAAGTAGATGCGCTCAGAAATACTCAACAGACTTTCACCTTGATAACACAGCTCCCATGTTTTCTGTTCTACATTAGTGGACATGAGAAATAGATTTCTTGACTTCACTTTATAAAGCATCTAAATGTAAAATATAAGTTGCTCTTAAAATATCAATGGAAATGTTATTTTCTATGTTGTGTTGATAAAAAAACATAATCTTCTGCATTCTCTCTGTTTCCTTCAATAGTTTCCCAATTGAAATACAATAATCCCCTGGCTTGATTGTTTCCTTCAGAAACCTGTCTGCTCAGCTCTTCTTACAATCTGTCTGGGCCTTTTGTTGGCTATGGTCTTTCAGGTAAAGCTGGCCACTATAAACCTCATGGCTTCAGTTTGACCTCTTGTGGTTCATTTTTATTGAACATGAGCACACATAACTATAACCATTTAATAGTTGACAAAGATGCCAAAAACCTACTCTAGAGAAAACAGAACATCTTTGACAAATGGTGCTAGGAAAACTGAATGTCTACATGCAAAAAAATTGAAATTAGTCCTGGATTAATTGTAGGTAGAGGGAGCCCACAGAATGGGAATCTTTGCCAATGAATGATATCTAGAGTACATAAAAGGATTGATATATATAAAGGATTGAGAGGGGGGAAGATTTGGGAGAAGAAGAAGAACAGGGAGAGGAGGGAGGGAGAGAGGAAAGGCGAGAGAGAGAGAAAGAGAGAGAGAGAATGTTAAAAAAGATCAATTTGGAAAACGGCTTGAGACTTGAACACCAACAAAACAATCAACAACAAATACAACAAATACTATGGTCAGGGGAACTGTCTTACTGTTAGAGGGATCATAGACTTATTGGTCCACTTACTTTGGAAATCAGTGGAGAATACTCAAAAAGCTAAAACTAAATTCCCTTATTCCCAACAGGCTTGGTGTGGACACCAAGAGAAAGCAGGGAGGGTAGCATCTATCATCTAAGGAGAGATACCTTTACCATTCTGACCAGGATAAGATGGAATCTCAAAGTTGTTTGGATTTGCATTTCCCTAATCATTTGCGATGATGAATATTTGTTTTTAAGGAGCTTCTTAGCCACTTCTTTCTTCTTTTGAGAACTTTTTTATTAATGTTGGGGTGATGGGCCACAGCAAATTCTTGTGGGCTCAAGCTGAGGGGGTAACCCCAGAAGAGTTGGAGGTATAGTTGGATGGGTGATAGTTCCAGCCTGCAGGTTCTAGAAAGCCGTGGTAACCAGGGCAACCTTTGCTCATGGCAGAGGAAGTGTGTTCAGCTGCAGTGAGGCGGGCAAAGGTGCCCAGAAAAGCAAACATGAAGCTTTCAAACAACCTGCTGCTCCCCCTTCTACACCTGTGGGTGCTTCAAGCACCCAGCAAGTGCCTAATCTGGAAAACTTTGCCTACTGTCTACCCAGAACTTTAGCCTATCCATTCTCTTTCTGTCTACACTACTGAGAGAGTTTTATGTTCTCCTGGGTAGATTATCACTATGATAATAATTTTTAAATGCCAACATCAACCTGGCTTATATTTTTTTACTTATCTTTTTCAGTGTCTCCATGTTTTTTTTTTCCATGTGAGTCCCCTGAGGTTTATTTAATTAACCCTTAACACATCATGTGTAATGTAATACACATTCATGCCCATTGAGTTTCTTACATTACCTATATCTACTTGTAACTGGAGGTTGAGGGCTTTAATAGCTACAACAGACTTGGCTCACCTATCCATTCCACATGCCAGTTAAAGTAGTAAGTAATAGTGACGAGCAGAGGGAGAGATTTATTCAATGGGGCCAAATCAGGAAGAGGAAAGAGTCTGGTGACCCCCCCCCCCAAGTCTATCCTCTAGATATTGGCATGAGTTTGACTTAAATAGAGAAATGATTAGGCTGAAAGCAGACCGTGTGTATAATTAAGTTGTCTTAGTCAAAGTGAGGTCTGGCTTGTCAATGTCATTGTTCTGGTTTTGCACTATGTTCCAAAGAAGTACTGTCATCAAGGTCACATGGGATCAGTCTGGCTTTTAGGTGACAGTTACTTCTGTTTCAGGGTTCAGCTTCATTGTCATGGATGATTGTCCTCATCTGATAGTGGTAGGCAGAAGCCTGGGCTTGCAAGATTGTGCTGTACCTAAAGTAGCTGTAGGTTGAAGAAAATGAATTTTCTTTGTTCCTTTAGCTCTGAATTCATCTAGTACTTTTGACTTTGAAGGATCAAACAAACAAACAAAAAGCAACCACCAAAAACCAAAACAACAACTAGTAATTTGACTCTCTAATTTGACTCTCTCTCTCTCTCTCTGTGGTTTATAACTTGTTCTTCTTTATTATGTATTAAAGTTGAGAAGGTATGAGATGTGCGTATGTGTATGTTTTCAATAGATACTTTGAAATAGGTTAGACAGATTCCTCTTAAGTGGCAAATATGCTGACCTGAGGAGGTGACTAGGTTACCCAAAGCAGAGCCAACAGAAATAAAATGCAAGCAAAGATGCTGAGTTTCTATCATGTTTAGTTACACTGCACACCAAGCGACGGGCAAATCCTTTTCTGTGAACGCAGCTTCTAAGTGCCTATTTCATATCCATCTGTGTATCCATGAGACACAGTCTTAGAAAAGTCAGTCCGTTGTCAGGCTCTGAGGATTTTAGTGTGATATAAAGAATGTATATTGCTTTCTATTCATTTCAGGGATGAGAGAATGTCTATCTTTCCCATGGCCAGCAAAATATCATTAAGCCTTTCATTGTGATAATTTAATGAATTAAAATAATATTATGTTAATTTTTAAATAGATATTAATTCTCTTGAGGTAAAATTCAACATCATTTCAAATGTCTAAAAGGCCATATGTGTTTCTTTCCATGTGTACTTCTTTTGTATGCCTTTTAAAATCTTGGCATTCCGTTTTTTACTTTGAATATTTCTTTATGTACTAAGGATATTAGTTCTTGGTCATGTATATTGCATAATTTTCTCCAGTTTGCCAGATTTGTTTGAATTTTCTCTTTGCAGATTTTTTTTTTTAGTATTTATGTAGTCAATCTTTGCTTTATATAATGAATATTTTATTTTATAATCCTGGGTTTTGTATTTGCTGTTTCTACAAGCCTTTTCAACTCTGAGGTACTAAAATATATGGTTTTATTCGATTCTAGAGTTTGTATAATGATCTTTTTATATTCAAATCTCTTATTAATCTAGTAGTTTTGGCTTTAGGGGGAAAACTCATAATTTGACTCTTATTTCTCTGAGTCATTAGTAACTTGTTACAACATGATTTATTGAATAATATATGTATATGTATATATATATATATACACACACACATTTCACTTTATCATGTGCTAAAATTGAGAGTATATTGGAGGTGTGTATGTGTGTGCTTTCAATAAGTATTTTTAAATTTTGAATTAAAATATGGTTACATCATTCACCCCCTTCCATCCCTCCCATGTCTCCTCCTTCTGTCCTCTCCTCCTCCCTCTTCCCTTCAACTCAAATTGAAGGTCTATCTATGGGGTGGTTTGGAGAGTAGAAAGAGAAAGGGAAAATGATGCATTTGTTTTGTAATCTCAAAAATAAAAGATGTAACAAAAATTTACAACATTCATATGCAACTCTGTGCCAGCACAACCTCCTGAGTCTAGTTAATGTCACATGGGTGTATGTTAATTAGGGAAACACAAATTATCCTTCTCTCAGTATCATTAATGTTCTGTAGTTCTTTGTCCAGGGGGAGGAGCTCAGATTAGCTGAGCTACTGATATTGGCTTTGTTCAGGTCTTGTTTAGGCAGCCATATTGTTGATGTTTTATGGGTATAGCTTCTCTAGCAGACACAATCTTACTTTAAAATGTCCTGGTCCTTGGCTTCTTACAATCTTCATCTCCCTTCTATGATAGTCCTTCAGCCTTGGGGGCAGGATCCATATTGTCTGTGATCTATCCACTATTGCTGGGCATACAATACTCAGTTGACCTCTATATTTTGACCAGTTGTTATTTTCTATAATTGCCTCTGGTGCAAAAAGAAAGTTCTTTGAGAGAAGGGTGAGAACTATACTTCTCTATGGGTATAAGGATGAGCCGTAGAGTGCACAGCAATTATGCTGATTTGGTAAATCAGTAGTTGTAGGTTCACCTCTAAGATCCATGACCTCACTAGCCCCGGGCTCTTACTATGTATTAATAGCATTATTTACACCTCCTTCAATTTATTATTTCAAGATCTCCTTTTATTCTTGGTTATTTACTTTTCCTCATAAAATTCAGGATAGTTTTGACTAGCTACACACCCATCCTGCCTTCCATTTAAAAAAGAGGGGGGAGAGACTTGGTATGGCATTTAATTTATAACCAATTTGAGCACCATAGAACAACCTTTCTATATTTCAGTGGAGTGAGACTCTATATCTAGAAAGGGTTTTGAAAGCAGCTTTAAAGAGATCAAGATTCTAATTGCTATTCAGTGCTAAAGCCAGGCTGATGCACATTTTATTAGAGTAAGAAAATGATGCTATTCTGAAGACATTTATGTCACCTTCTTGACCCTTTCAGACTTCTTGATTAGGACCCCAAAGAAGTTTTCTTTTCACTTATGATGCAGCTGTGTGTCATTTTCCTCAAAAGGACAAGATTTTAATCATAAAAAGAACATAAAAGAGCAAAGAAAACCTTCATGAAAGCCCAGTGCTGGAGTGAACGGAAATGTCATTCAACTGAAAGATGCCACTTTGTATATGGAAGACATACTACCTAGAGAAAGGAAGCTCACACAACGAAAATATGAAAATATGGCAGCATGGAGTCTGAATGTCTGCTGCTACTCATTTTGTATGCATGAATATGTGCGTGCTTATGGAGGCCACTGGACAACCTTGGATATTGTTTCTCAGGTGCTATCTACTCTTTTTCTCTCTTCCTTTCTTACATCCTTCCCTCCCTTCCTTCCACCCTCCCTCCCTCTCTCCATGCTTCCTTTCTTCTCTCCCTCCCTCTGTGCCACTCTCTCTTCTTTCTTCCTTCCTTCCTTCCTTCCTTCCCTTCCCTCCTTCCTTCCTTCCTTCCTTCCTTCCTTCCTTCCTTCCTTCCTTCCTTCCTTCCTTCCTTCCTTTCTTTCTTTCTTTCTTTCTTTCTTTCTTTCTTTCTTTCTTTCTTTCTCCCTTCCTTCCTTCCTTCCTTCCTTCCTTCCTTCCTTCCTTCCTTCCTTCCTTCCTTTCTTTCTTTGAGATAGATTCTCTTGCTGGCCTGCAATTCACCAAGTAGGCTGGCCAGTAAGCTCTGGAAATCTGTTTGCCTCTACCTCTTCAGCACGGGGATTGCAAGCACATGACACATGTCTGTCTTTTTCTGTGTGGGTTCAGTAGGATCAAACTCAGCTCCTCATATTTTCACGGCAAGTACTTTAGCAACTGAGCCAACTCCCCTAGCCCTGCAACTTTTCCTGTCATACTCATTGCTTCTCTCTAAGCTTTACTAGTTACATGTTTGAACCTTTAGCCAGGAAAATAAGACTTCTTGGAGAATCATCTTTATGTGTATAGGGAATGTGTGGTTCTTGTCTTGATGCAATTTGTGGTACACCAATTTGTCATAACAGCAAGAAGTTCATCATTTAGGACTTGGTCTTTTAATGTAAAGGATGTAGAAAAATCTCAGTTTTAGGTAAAAGTGATGTTTGGATATTCTATAGCTTAGATTCCCTTCTTATATGTTATGACGGTCCATCTCATGCTGGCTGTGAGACAGAGAAATAGGGTCAGTTGGAATTTTTTGAAAGTTATAAAAGGTAGATGATACGTTATTTAACTGTCTCCATAAGAGTGAAGATAGAGCCTGTGTCTGCAGGGTGTCCACTTCTAGGTAGCTAAACCTTGACATCAAGATTCATGATCCAGATAGGGAGTAGGGAAGGGAAGTATTAAGGCTTGAGATAGAAACTTTGAAAAGTTTTAAATTTAATATAAAGGTTTGTTATGGGCATCCCTGGGCTCCTTGTTAAAACACAGAGAGTAGACTGCGAAGTATTCTTTCGCTTGTGTAATACAGGGAAGGTCCTTTTGATGTTTCTGTGCACTTGTATTCAGAGTAACAGACACTGAATTTTTCATAAGAAATCCATAGATATGAATAGCATTGAGGAAGCTTACATAATAAGATATTTTAGCAAAACTTATTATTTTTCGTGGCACTATTGTTTGCAGATTTTCTTTCTTTCTTTTCTTTTCTTTTCTTTTTTTTTTTTTTTTTTTTATTTCTGGGCAACAGAAGAAAATGAATGGCATCCAACAGCAGCTGTTTTACCTGGTGAGCCCTGAGACATTTTTGTGCTTATTTTCTCTTCTTAAGCACATGCCTTTGATGTCTAAAAGGCCAAGGAATCTAACTACAAAGAGATACTGCCAATAAGAAAGGATGGATAATGGCCTGCCAAAACCAGCCCACAGCTTAGATGTTTAAGCTGACAAACACTAAGTAGGAAACTCTAAGAGGTTCCGTTTATGCTTATGTAGATGTTGTTTAAATGCAGATTTTATGGCTCCTCCCACAGACCCTGAATAGCAGCATCTTTGGGTTGACAAAAACCAAAACAAAAAAAATCCAAAAAACAAAACCAACCAACCAAACAAACAAAGAACTCAAAAACAGAAACAAACAAACAAAAACAAAAACAAACAAACAAAAAAAGCCCTCTCACTCTTTAAGAATTCCTTGAAGTGAGTGTGACACTGGTGACCCAGCTTAGTCTGGCTATGTGTAGAATGTGTCCAAGTCTTTCCAGCAAGAAAAAAATTCTGTAGGATGAGAAATCACAGAAACTGAAAAATAGAAAGCTTCCAGGAGTTGTCTTCTGGCCCAAGCATTGTCGATGTGTGTATGAATGTGTGCGTATGTGGTATATGAACATGACATATGCAAATGTGATGTATGCATATGCATGCATTCATTCACGTGTGTGCATGGCCATGAGTTTATGGAGCTGATTCCTGGAAGACCTTCAGTGTCTTATTCAAAAGCCTAGATCTTTGTGATCCAGCGGGAATGCAGAAATTTCACACACCTTTAATCTCTGTAGCTGGAATATAGAGACAACCTTAGTACACACTTTTAAAGTAAAATTATTCTGTAGAAGAAAGCAGCCATGTTTGAAAGTGATGTCTAATTGAGGGGCAGACAAAGTGACAAATCAGGGAAAATTTTGACAGAATGAGTCAGAGATAGAATATGCCTAAACCTCATGAGATCGGCACAGGAAAGAGAAGCTAGGGAAGAGAAGCTATGTAAGAGCAGCAACAGGGGAGGGGGAGGGATTCAGTGCAGTGAGTGCAGTGCCCTGGAGTTGAGTTTAACCATGAGTTCAAGCAGTTCAGTGCAGGGCAGCAGAGGCAGCTGCAGCCAGAGAATAGTAAGGAGCCAGAAGAGCACAACAAAATTGGCACACTTAGTTTGAGGCCAAGCAGAGCAATTCAGTGAGAAGCTAAGAGAAGCCAGATGGAATCAGTCACCTTGGAGAGGAGTTTGAGCCAGAACAGCTGAGTTGAACCAGCCAACCATAGTTTAGAAAGAACTAGAAAGAGTGAGCTTATTCAACAGTAAGCCTCTGAGATGACAACTACTTCAGGCAAATAAAAGGCACTTGTATAGTGTAGCAAGTACTTTTACTTCCAGAGCTCTCTCCCTAGTCCCTCTGTCACTTTTGAAGATGCAGCTAAAACATACCTTGGAATCCAAGGAGGTTTTATGAAGTTTCTTATAACACAGAAGCAAAGTCTGTCTCCCTGTGCTTTCAGCTTCTTTTCTCTTATTTTCAGAGTTGGGTATAAATAACGCAGCACACCTGTGTCAGGCATTAGATAATAATTTTCCAGTTCGCTTGAAGCTTCCATTTTCTGTGTAAAACAATCTTCGTTATAAAACTGTCAATTTTCCTCCATGATTTCAGTGTTTCAGGAATGAGCAATACTTACTTTAGCAGAGCTTTCTGCTGACCACTCCAAGTTTGCAAGTCTGTTATAGATTCAAGATTGCTCTTTAAACATAATTTTTTTCCTTTGGTGTCTGTGGGACTCCATCTGCCCTTGAACTATTGTAGTCTAAGCGTTTCCACATAGTTCAGCCTGGAAATACAGTCAACTGGTGATGGTTCTTAACCTCCATTTGATTTCTCTAAACGTCAAAACTTAGCAACAAAGATGCATCTAAAATATGACTTCTGTGGACGTAATAGAGTGGAGTCCCATATAACTTTTTAGGTAAAATTAAAATGTCTCCCTTTCCTATTTTATCATGAATCATTGTTTTTCTGTAACACCTTTTAGGAAAAAGAAAGTGATAAGGTTGGTGGTAATAAAAGTCAATAAAAGTTATCCCTGGTTATTTGTAAATCCGGAAGTTACTTCTAACATTTGATAAAGCTATATTTCTTTTTAAAAATTTTAATTAACAAATAGTTACACCATCCCCCCTTTCTTCCCTTCAGTTTCTCCCTTACCCGCTTCCTCCAACTTTCCCATGTCTCATCCTTCTAATCTCTCTCATGACCCTTCACTCCTCAAATTGATGCCCTCTTTATTATTACTGCATTATATCATATTATATATGTGTGAGTGAATGTATGTATTGTTGTTGTCATTGAAGAGATAACTATAATTTCATGGATGACCACTTTGTATTGGATAGTTGGGAATTATATATCTTTATAATTTAATTTAAAATTTTTGAGTTTTATACATGAGTACTGTATTTACATGATTATGATTTCTAGCCCTCCTTCTCCCATGAACTCCTCTTGTGTCCTCCAACTACCTCTCAGATTCATGACATTATTCTGCCTTATGTTACACACACACACACACACACACACACACACACACACACACACACACACAGACACAAACACACACACACACACACACACACACACAGAGAGAGAGAGAGAGAGAGAGAGAGAGAGAGAGTCTATTTTGTGTTGTTCATACATATATGTGATTAGGGCTGATGATGATTTGGTATTAGATAAACCATCATGGGGCTTGTCCCCAGAGAAGACTAATTCCCTCTCAGCAGCCAGCAATTGTATTTTCACCTAAGGATAGGGTCTTTTGGTGATGTCAAACTGCAGGGATCTTTTAAGCAGCCATATTTTAAAAATTTTCATATGTACAGCTTTCCTGTCATGTCTAGAAAAAACTATCTCAGGGCAAGTGCCCTGGTCCTCAGGATATTACAAGTTTTCTGGCCCCGATTTCATAACATTTCCTGAGACTTATGTATAGGCACTATGCCAATTGAGGATGGGTTCCCTGTGGTCAGTTGTTGCTCACTGCATTTTGACCAAGTATACATTTCTGTCATAGTTTCTGACTGCTGTAAAAAAAGAAGTCTTTTGATGAGGAGTGGGAATTACACTTACAGGGCAATGCTGCTGTTCAGAGATGTAGTTTCTAAGAATGGTAATCAGACATTATTAGCGATTAGAACTTGAGAAACATAATTTTGAAAATAACGTATTCTTACACCGTAAGGTAAAAGTTACCCAACAGATTTCAACATTGCCTCCAGAATGACAATTTGTCCTGCCTGCAAGATGTGTTGGGGTAAAAGTGGTGCAGAACTGGTGGGAGTGGACAACCAATGATTGACCCAACTTGAGCCCCATGTCACAAAAGGGATTCCCATGCCTGACACTGCCTGGAGGGCCAAGAACCAGAGGCTGGACATGCCAGAGACCTAGAGAGCTAGAATAAAATCCAACACAACTGGCAGAAAAAAAGAATAGTCAACAGAATAATTCTGAATGATATTCTGCTAGACTCATAGACCAAGCCTAGGATAATCTTCAGAGAGGCTTCATCTAGCAATTGGTGGGAGCAGATGCAGAGATCAATGGACAAACATTAGGCAGAGCTCAGGAAATCCTGCAGAAAAGGGGGAGGAAGGATTCTAGGAGCAAGAAAGGTTAAAGACACCACAAGAAAAGAGGCAATAGACTCAACTAGCCAGGGCCCAAGGGGGCTCACAGAGATTGAACTGACAATCTGGGAGCCTGTATGAGTCTGACCTAGGTCCTCTACATGTATGTTATGGTTGTGTAGCTTGAGGGATTACTAATAGTGGGAAGGGGTGTCTCTGACTCTTTTGCCTACTTTTGGGACCCTTTTCCTTTTCCTCATTCTGGATTGTGTCAACCAGCCATAACATTGGGGGATATGCCTAGTCTTATTTCAACTCAATATGACATGTTTGGTTGATATTCCTGGAAGGTCTACCCTTTACTGAAGGGAAAAGGACTAGATCTGAGAGAAAGGCGAGGTAGGGGGAGGTTCTTGGAGGAGAAGGGGGAGGAGAAACTGCAGTGGGATGTAATATATGAGAGAATAAGAACCAAAGAAAAATGTTACCCATCAGTATGTTTTCTATGTGAGTGACTTTAGCATGGATGTGCTTCCTGAAATACACATTTAGAAAAGAATAAAATGTTGAAGATTTAGGTTAAAATTGTATAAAAGCTATTATGGATATCTTCATTTAATTAATTGTTAAAGTTCCAAAATAGTGTTGATTGGCTTGGCAAAAAGCAGATATAATTGCTTTTCCCTTCCTCAGCTCTGTTCATATCAGCCAATACCATATCAACTCTGGGGTTGTGGGGAGAAGCCAAATAGTGTCCCTTTGCTCATCCAGCACTCAGCTTTCTGAATTCTGTTGTAGGTAGAAGGGTTGTTAGATACTTGGCTCTGGGACCACCACGCCAAACCCAAAATCTGAGGTGAGTTTCTTAAAGATCAGTGAAATGGGAAACTGATTCACATTTTTCTACCTTGTTTTTCTCATTTATAAAACAGAGCAGACAATTTACGTCTAATTAGCTTCATGGCACGTTGAAGTAATACTCAGCTGCCTATGCGATTATATATATATGTATGGATATATATATATATATATATATATATATATATATATATATATCAACTAGGCAAGTGGGGTTCTTTTTCTTACGGTTGCCTAGGTGTCAGCTGAAGAAATGGTAGCATCTAGGCAGGTGAGTCCCCACATCCATCAGACAGACCCAGGCTGTTTCTCATGTGACCCTGTAAGAGTTAAGGATGCAGACTTCAGAATCATTGCATCTTCTGTCACACTCTCAGCAAAAACATTGCACCAGGATAGCTCAGAATTCAAATACTCAATAAGTAGATCGTGTCTCATGGTAGGATTTGACACAAAGTCATCTTCCAAATAGAATGATAGACACAGAGACTCATCAATCGTGTCTATATTTTGTGAAACCTGCCATGTAGAGCATGCCCTTTAGTAGATAATTATTAGTTGCAAAAATAAATTGGTAGGGAAATTGGCAAAGCTTAATCATATAATTATAAAATCCCTTTCATTTCTACGAGCATGCATTATTAGATATTGTTCATTCCTTTGTAATTCTGTTAGGACAGCCATTTTAAACATGTGCTGAAAATTATAGTGTGGATTAAATTCAACACTTTATGTGGTTTGGTAATGTGTGGCTATACTTCTGTGAAACAAACCACCTATAATGCTCAGAAGTTTATAAAATCTGATGTCAAGCTAGGCACTGAAGTACAAGGTAAGCTTTTGTTTTGTGGATATAGTATTCTGATAAGGTCTGGGCATTTTTGCTAAATATAGACAAGCCTGGGAAAATTAGTAATATAGACAAATACAATATATGAAAACATTTATATATCTTTTAGCATAATTGCTATCACTGAGAACAGGGCTGTGCCTCTCTCATCTTTGTATTATCAACAGCCGTTCAGTTGTCAGTTTTATATTAAAATTGAATCAGAACAAGACAAAAACACAGGGAACTTATTAGCTTTCCTGCCCACACGCATATGAAATGTTCTACTTAAATTTTGTTTTCATGATAATTCCTTAAATTTTGGCTACCGTTGATAGCCTTACTATTATATCACTCTACACGTGTTGTGGATTTGGTTTACTGCTTACATTATGTTAATTAGGTTCGCAAGTTACACCGGAATTCGCACCTCTGTGTGTGAGACACTGACAGCCCTTGCCCCTAGCTGATTCTAATTGGTAAAGTTGATGACAATCAGTGGCTGGACAGAGAGACAGAGGAGGGACTTTGAGGTTCCCTGGCAAGGGGGAGGAGCAGGATCACCGTTGCTGGGGAGAACGGATAGAGAGGACTGAGAAGAGTGAGAGAGAGATAGAGACACTGCCAAGATGGAAGAGTCGTGGCCCAGAAGGATGGAGTCGTGGCCCATGAGGGCTGCCGGCCTGGGTCCCTGGTGGCCAGGATGGAAAGTAGGTTTTAGTAATAATTTAGTAATAATTCAGGAATATAGGAGTGGAGCATGTGTAGGTGGGGAGAAGTTTGGCAGTGCCCAGCTACTGCGTTAAGGTATTTTAAAATAGAAGGCTCTGTGTGTGTGTGTGTGTGTGTGTGTGTGTGTGTGTGTGTGTGTGTGTTTCATTTGTGGATCCAAAACATTTGAGTGGGCAGTGAGGGGTGCACGCACCCACTGAGGAGTTTAGAGCAGGTTAACAAATTACTGTTTCATCCATATATAGGCTATGCTTTTTTAGTATCATCTTGATTTCTTCTGTATACTTGTGTGTACGTGACATGCCAGTGTGCCTTCCCCACACACAAACGTGGAGGACAGAAGAGGACGTCAGCTGTCCCACTACAAAACCCTCCACATTATTCTCCGGAGAAAGAGTTTCTCACTGAATTTAGCAGTTGCCACTTTTTAAATTTAGGCTGGCTAGGTCAGGAAACACCAGAAAATTTTCCTTTCTCTATTTCCTAGGCTGGGGTCCCAGGCTCTGTATAGCCATGCCCAGTTTTCATGCGGTTGCTGGGAACCCAAACAAAGACCCTTATGCTTGGTTACCAAGTGCTCTTACCTGTCAAAGCATCCTCCCAACCTTTGATTTTTATATCCTGTTAGAAATGTTTTACTTTATAGACCTGTCCTCTGTTACCCTATCCCCTTCTCCTTGGAACATCCAGTCACAGCAGATACATGTACGTCCTCTCCCACTGAGGCCTAACCAATCAGTCCAGTTCTGTGAAGGAGATCTAACGGCACACAACAGAGTCAGAGACAACTTCCACTCCAATTGTTAGGGGACCCACAAGAAGACCAAGCTGCACATCTGCTACAAATGTGTAGGAGGCCTAGGTCCAACTCCTGCATTCTCTTTGGTTAGTGGTTCTGTCCATATGAGGCCCCATAGGGCCAGACTAGTTGACTGTGTAGGTCTTGTGGTGCCCTTAACAAGAAACAAATATCTTAATTTTGTAATAGAGTTAAATGTACTTCTTAATTGTACATACTTTTTCTAATCCTCACCACTTTGTGCTTATGTGTGTGTATTCTCGTGGGGGCATACATGTGTGTGCAAGCACATAAGCACAGTGTGCCTGAGCATGTGGAGGCCAGGTGTCTTAGTTAGCGTGTCTCAGTCATTGTTGCAAAGAGACATCATGGCCATGGCAACTCTTATAAGAGAAAACACTTAATTGTGGGTGGCTTACAGGTTAAGAGATTTGTCCATTATCCTTATGGTGGGAAGCATGGCAGCAAGCAGGCAGACTAGAGGAGAAGCTAGAGAGGAGGTGAGAGTTCTCTATTTTGATCTGCTGGCAGCAAAGAGGAGACTGTGTACAACACTGAGTGTGGCTTGACCTCAAAGCCTGCCCCTACAGTGGCACACTTCCTTCAATAGGGCCATACTCACATCTACTCCAACAAGGCCATATCTCCTAACAGTGTCACTCCCATGGGCCAACTATTCAAACACATGAGTCTATGGGGCCATATCTATTCAAACCACCAGTCAATCTTGATTGTCATTTACTAAAGCCATCCACATTGTTTTTTGACACAAGGTTTCCCAGTGGGACCTGAACTCACCTAAATGCCTCCTCAGAGATACGGAAGCAACCACAGGCACTACATTAGACTCTATTTTCCCTCTGTGTGTGTGGTTTATAGGGATATAACATCTCCCTAGCTCCATCCACACTGATTTCTTAGCAGTTCAAAATAATTGGACCTTACAAACCGCATTACACAGATACCCTGGCTATGATTCTTCTTTCATTTTCAAAGTGGGTGAAAAGTGAATGTCTTGAAATATAGAACTGATCCTCTTTCTGGCCTCCACTGTCCATGTCTTTAAAAACCCTTTAGTAGAATCCTTCTGATGAAATAAATTTCCTTAGCATGGTCAGATTTTCTCTCTTCTATAAGGTTTGATAATTGCCTCTATTCTCCTACTGTCTCTTCTTCCTTCAGCTTCCTGACTTCTCAGATATACTCATGCCTTTAGAAAAGTCTGCCAAGTCATCTTTAATAGACCAGATCTCTTAGTACAGTCTCCTATGAAATCAAATATTTACTCTTCAAAACTCTTATCACAGTTTTTAACTGGATATGCTTGACCAATTGACTAATGTCCATTTCCACATTACCTTGTGAACAACATGGGCAGACTCTGCCTACTAGTCCATATCTGAATGAAAAATCTGTCTTAAAATTGCTGTGATTACACAAGTAAGTTCTTAGTAAAAGAAGGAGGAAGAAGAAGAATCGGGCCCTCAGTTAAAATTACGACCACTTGCTCACTTCTGTATATTCAGCATACACAGCTTCATTTGATGCTGCATGAGGGCATGGGGTCCTTGGAAGTATTGAGATACATAGGCTATGGAATGTTGACTGTGGTGGGGGCTTCAACCATATAGCTTTGGTGAGTGGTGAAGGCTTTTTGAAGATGTGGTTGCCTGTAGGTGAGTTAGCCATGCTCCTGTTAAGGAATTCCAGCATCTTTAGTGGTTCCCTAAGTTGCACTTGAGAAGAATCCTATCTTTGATCTGTTGGTGCTGTCTGAAGTGAATTAGTGTGTCTTCACATCTCCTCAGTGAGGATATACCTTTTTCTGACCCACGATTATCTCTGACCTCCCCCACATTGTCATTGTATTTTCTGTGTAAACCATACCCCCCCAAAAAAAGATAGAATGAAAATGAAAGACACTTTCCCCATAAAAGTTTAAAGGAAAGAAAAGAACATTGAATGGCTCCTTATCATAGGTGCAATCTAGTTCAAATTAGCAACTCCCCAGCAATGCTTTATTTTTATTGCTGCTATTTGTTTAAGTCACATTGGCACGGTCATATAAATTACTCCTTAATGTGTCCCAAGCAGTCTGGTTTGGGGGCGATGCTCCTTTTCCCCAAGGAGCTAATGAAAATTCAGTGTTTGCTTATTCCTTGAACCTCATCTCAAAAAATCGATGCCCGAAATACAATAGCTGCATAGTGATGATCTGTGGACGAGGTGCCTTCACAGAGCTGAAAATTATAGCTCAGAAAGCAATCCGTGCCTCTCTCCTTCTGAAACTTTAGATTCACACATCTGCTGCCTTCTTGACCCCAAGCCTTCCATCTTGTTACCAGACAGGAATGTTTTCTGTTTCTTTCTTCAAAGTGCCAACTCTTCCTGGAAGCCAGGCCCAGAGGGAGGCTGTCTGGTGCACACCTGTAGCAAGGTTTGAAGTCTCCACGCTGCCTCCGACTGAAGAAGCGTGCAAACTGAAAATTGCGGAGCAGTTTTCTGAGCTTCTTTTCCTTTCCTCAGTAAATTCGATCTGCTGGTGTGAAAAGACAACGGCATCAGTGTTTACTGGGTCAACAAAACCGTCAGGTTTGTTTCTTTTAGTGGGGTGTGTGGAGGAAAGATATTTGTTGAAAGAGGATGGGAAGGGAAAACGAAGTGCAGAAAATAGAATTTGGACCCAATTTCCTCAGTTTTTATTCTTTTTTGAAATACTCTTAAACTTGAGGACCAGATAGGCCGGTACCAAGAACAAAATTTATGGCTTACTGATCACTGTAACATAACATAAGTTGGGAGTATATCGATTGTATCAAAACTTTAAAAGCATGGGTACAGGATAACAGTAAAAAAAAATTGAATTGAGTAAAGACTCCACTTTACCAAATGCATAAAAAGACTACATAACAATACAAGGTAGGCATAATGGAACAAAAGAATCAGAACATATAATGTGAAATTCTGAAAATAAAATATAGTTACAATCCGTAAACGGTGTAAGTGGTGGCGTTTAATGTTTGTTTTATGGATGTTAATCTCTAGGGAAACTAGTAAGAATTAGGCTGGGAAAGGAAAATGAAAGGATCTATGTCAGTATATTTAAAAATGTTGATCCAATATATGACTATTCCAGAAGGAGGAACAGGTAATCTAATAATAAAATTACTTCAGGATGGAGTGACGGGTCTGAGAGGCGTCTCGCCTGCTAAAAACAGGGTTTTTTTCTGTTGTTGTTGTTGTTGTTGTTTTTTTTTCTGAAGCTGAACCTTGAGTTCATCCTTTGGTCTTTATGATGGAAGGAGAGAACCACATTCTACGTGTTCCTGAGCTCCACACGTGTTCTGTGACATGACATGCACACAGGTGCGTATGCCCACCACACAAGGAAGTAATAACACACAGGATGATCCATAAAGGGCCTCCACAGCATCCTGTTTATAGTTAAAATGTGTAGTGGCCTGTTACTTGAGGTACAAAAACAACTCTTTACACAGAAATGTTCAGGAACTTGGAAAAGCTTGCAGAGCTCCTGAAAGTTGGACTCGGAATTAAAAATCTCAGTCTGACCTGGAAGTCCTTGTCAGGCTTTGAGTGGTACTGACTCCCTTTCAACATACTTTCCATCTCTTTATTAAAGAAGCATATGCTGGCCTACAGGTGGCACTATTGAATAATTATTAAATGACTTGATTGTCACATTATACGATCTGCATATTCTCTCTGCATCAGTGTTTGTCTTAGAGTCTAAAAATCCTAATTTACTTCCACCCATTTTTTTTTTTTTGAGACGATGTGTGTTATTCTTAAGGCAAGAAGAAGAGATTGTTATTGGTCCTCTTTTGATTGCAGCTTGATTGACTAGATCCGGTTCCTGTTTTAAATAAATACATGTTCAAAGGAGCCACTGCAGATCCCCTCATTGACCAGTGAAGAGATGCTTTCCTTTGATGAAGGACATTGTTCCTGCATCACATTCTTCTGTTTCTTTCCTCGGTGTTTGAGGACAGATAGCAGTTTAACTAATCAACTGCTGCTTGGAGGAAATTAACCTTGTGTCCCTGTGTCCCCTCCTCCTGCATGTCACAGGCTGAATGAAGAGGACTCTTGTTCTAGGATGGAGGTGGATTGCTTTCTTCTGTTTCCCAAGGAATCCTTCACATTTGGGATGCTAAGCAATTACAGCCTCTGACTTAATGTACATAACAAACCTCCTGCCTCACCTCAGCTCAGGCTCATTATGCCTCACGAGAGTGCTATGTGTTGGATTTGCACCTCCGGTAATTAGTACAGCTCCTCTGCCAGCCCTCTTTCCCGCCTTTGCCAGCATTTTCAGTGTTAGCAAACAAGCATCAATCAACAGCCTGATGAGCAAAATTAAGGCCTCGTGTGACTCTGCTCACAAACAGCATGAAAATTTCAGGCTTAGGAACTCATTTTTAGCAGTGTGGCAGTTTCGAGAACAAAAATGGCTGCAGCTAACATCAAAAAAAAGAACTGGCTTGTGTTGTGGCCCCCATTCAACGAGTCTTTATATAGTTTTTTGTGTCTGCCCACTTTATCCTGAATACAAAAGAATAAAACAAAAGCAAGCAAACAAACAACAACAACAATAAAAACTACACGAGAATGGAAAGATGGTTCAGTTGGGAAAGTATATGCCATTCAAGCAAGAGGACCCAGGTTTGGATTTCCAGCACTCACATAAAAGCAAGGGCAAGACACATCTGTGATCCATGTGCCAGAGGGCACATCTCTAGAGTGTGTTGGTGAGATTCTGGTCAGCGAGAAACTATCTCAAAAACTGAAGTGTAGAGCCTCCAAGGACCTATTGACCTATAGCATCCACACTACACATGAATACACATATGGACATGGATACATACACAGCATGCATACACACACACACAAACAGACACCCTTATACAGACTCCCACTCACATGCTTGCACATATGCCCATGCCTACACCTGTTGAGTTGTAAGTATGGGAGCTAGAATGAAATGATAAATGTTTCAATGTGAATAAAGTTAATTCTGACGCATTGGTAGGATCTCAGATTTTTCTGGCTGTCTAAGACACCATGGAGAGGACACTAAGACCCAGAGGATGAGCCAAGGGATGCTGTTTGTTGCATGACCTCCAATGCAGTCTCTGCTTCTTGAGTAGAGAGATATGGGCACAACTAAACCTGATGGGTACAGAGAGACTAAAGGACTGAGGAGCTAGAGAAAAGAAACAAAAAGGTTTCGTTTTTACAGTTGATGTCATTTGTATTGATCTACATGATTTATTCATGGTAAATTCCTCTCTTGAGGTATGTGCCTATATGTTGGGGTAGGGGTGGAGGTGGGGGCTCTGTTGTTATTATTGTCTTGAGTGGGATGAAGCTAAAGAAGAGAGCGAATGCTTCTTTGTTGGTTCTCACACAGACTTTGTTACCAAACAAACCCCTGACCTTTGGCTTCTTCTCAGGGTCTAGTTTCTATGTTTCTGGGACTAAGTACTGCTGGTATCTTAATTCTAGCCCTAGTGACTGTCACAGTCCTTTGTGTTAGACTTGATTTCTTGACTCATAATGACCTTTTTGTAATGGTCTAGGTCTTAGAAGTGATAAAACTAAGAGCATTATAATGACTATAGAGAATTTGCAAATAGAATGAATGCTATTTCATTTGGAGATTTCACCCTCTATTTTTTTTTTTTTCTGTGACCTGAAATTTTGCCTTTCCTACCTAGCTGAACATTGGAGGTATGGATGCTCCTCAGGCATGATCCATCTGCTTACTTGTCAGAGTTGGGTTTTCTTTATTATGGAGAATGCTAATGATGACCATAGTCATCATTAGTTACTAACCAACGACTAACACGTCGGCTCCTCCAGCCCTGATATCTATAAAAAAAAAAAGTATTTCTAGTGGTTAAAATGTCATGGTTGAACTATGTGGCTTTAAAAATCTCTAGCTTCAAATGCACCCAGTTCTGGAGCCTATGAAAAAGTATTTTTTTTCTTTCTAGACCTCGAATTTTGTACTTCTTTGTAGGACAGTGGACCATGCCAGGAAACTTGGTATGGTAGAATTGGTCTGGGATTCCTGTACCCTGGAACCCACCTGAGACGATAGATACCTCCCCGCTCCCTGCCAGATTCTTAGCCTGGATCACATGTCCACACTCCCCACTGTCAGTCAAGTAGCCCAAAACAGAGTTCTCCATGCTAAGGAGGTACCTAGAGGCCCAGAGAGTTTAGCCAATAAGCTTCCCTTCCTGGAGATACCTCCCTGCAAAAGGTAATTAATCTCTAGTCCACTCTGAGAAGTTGGTATGTATCTATTTTCCATGATAAATAGTCAATAAACAATATGGATAAACATGGACTGTCTCTTTCATTGAGTACCGCCATGGGAATCACAGAGAAGGCCTTTGCCTATAGAGCCATAACCTAAGTCTCCTATTGAAGGTCTCTCTGCTCCTCCAGACAACTGCTGCCAAGCTATTGACAATCACTGATGAGCTAAGCCAGAGTTCCCATTTCCCCTGGCCAGGGCTAGTTTCTGTCCTCAGCCTGCAGGTCCCCAATGGTCCTGGCCTCCTGGCAGGCTATGGACCCCTGCTCTTTCATTCTTGTTTCCTTTGTGAAGCACCCCCAGCGAGTCAGGGAACCACAACTTCATCATCCCCCCGTGTTAGAGTGCATTTTCTCACACCCTGAGCAGTGTCTTGGTACTTCCATAAAACCCAGCACTCGAAGGCAGAAGTACAGGGAGAAGCAATCAAACCCTCCCAGGGGTTTGCCTCCCCAGCGTTATGACCACACCCTAAATAGGAAGTACTAGTACCTGTTTCACAAGACTTTCATGACTACTTATCTCATAATTGATCTTGCACAACATAGCGTGATAGTAAACATTCTAAATAGGAAGAACCCATATTATTTTTTCATATTTTTATTAGGTATTTATTTCATTTACATTTCCAATGCTATCTCAAAAGTCCCCCACCCGCTCCCCCACCCATCCACTTCCACTTCTTGGCTCTGGCGTTCCCCTGTACTGAGGCACATAAAGTTTGCATGACCAATGGGCCTCTCTTTCCACTGATGGCCAACATGAGCTCTGGAGGGTACTGGGTAGTTCATATTGTTGTTCCACCTATAGGGTTGCAGATTCCTTTAGCTCCTTGGTTACTTTCTCTAGCTCCTCCACTGGGGGCCCTGTGATCTATCCAATAGCTGACTGTGAGCATCCACTTCTGTGTTTGCTAGGACCCGGCATAGTCTCACAAGAGACAGCTCTATCTGGGTCCTTTCAGCAAAATCTTGCTAGTGTATGCAATGGTGTCAGCGTTTGGAAGCTGATTATGGGATGGATCCCCGGATATGGCAGTCTCTAGATGGTCCATCCTTTTGTCTCAGCTCCAAACTGTGTCTCTATAACTCCTTCCATGGGTGTTTTGTTCCCACTTCTAAGAAGGGGCAAAGTGTCCACACTTTGGTCTTCATTCTTCTTGAGTTTCATGCGTTTAGCAAATTGTATCTTATATCTTGGGTATTCTAAGTTTCTGGGCTAATATCCACTTATCAGTGAGTACATATTGTGTGAGTTCTTTTGTGATTGGGTTACCTCACTCAGGATGATGCCCTCCAGGTCCATCCATTTGCCTAGGAATTTCATAAGTTCATTCTTTTTAATAGCTGAGTAGTACTCCATTGTGTAAATGTACCACATTTTCTGTATCCATTCTTCTGTTGAGGGGCATCTGGGTTCTTTCCATCTTCTGGCTATTATAAATAAGGCTGCTGTGAACATAGTGGAGCATGTGTCCTTCTTACGGGTTGGAATATCTTCTGGATATATGGCCAGGAGAGGTATTGCTGGATCCTCCAGTAGTACTATGTCCAATTTTCTGAGGAACCGCCAGACTGATTTCCAGAGTGGTTGTACAAGCTTGCAAATCCACCAACAATGGAGGAGTGTTCCTCTTTCTCCACATCCTCACCAGTATCTGCTGTCACCTGAATTTTCGATCTTAGCCTTTCTAGAAAAAAAAATAACAGAGGTCCTTGGACTTAAATATTTTAATTTAATATTATAGAATACAACCTTTTTTCATGTACATCTAAAAACACACAATGTGTCCATTATTGAACAAATAAAATTATTCTTAATTTAAAAAAACTTAAGTTTAAGTTTTTGAATTTCATTGATTTATTTATAAGTTTATTAGAAGCTGGGCAGCAATATAGAATATGAAAATCCTATAACGTTTTAGAATTTAGTCCCCTTGTTCCTGTATCTTCAAAATTATTTTAAAGCAAAGCTGTATAAAATAATATGTTCAATGAATGCATTATTTTTGAAAACTTATTTACTATAATTGAGTGGGCTATTTGTGATTACTCGAGTTCTATAAAATATGTCTGTGGATTATGAAATGTGGTGGTGGGTGTTGAATATGATATGGGAAACTAGTTAGATTCTTATTTTTTCCAATAGGTGCCATCGACACTCCTTTGTCAGTGCTATTGGGCATATCAGTTGTTTTCAGGTTTGGTTCATCTTAGCTTGAGCCAACTTCTGTCATTTAAATCTGCCACGGTAGGCAACTTCAGACAAATAAATATACTACATTAAGACCCAGGCACTGTTTGATTCCGTTCACAAACTGAACTCATTGGAAATGAAACTTCTTTCTTTGGTGCTTATGAACTGAATATGTGCTCTGTGCTTGTGTGGATGTGCTTCTGGCATTAAAAAAAAAGTCCACAAAAGCTTATATGAAAGGAGATCTTCAGCATCATACTGTCAGAACTAGAAGATGTCCTTTAAAAAAAATCACCTCTCTCCTCCCACTTAAACTTTCATGTAAAACATCAATCCAACTTCAAGTTTCTCTGTTCCTGTTCCAGATCAACTCACCATCAAGGGTCTTGCTTCAAAACCGTATCCTCTCATTTCTCCCACACCTGCCTCAGTATCTCAGGATGCTAAGACATCACTACATTACTTTGCCACGTGGGTGGTGCCACCTGCTTTACTGTGACAGAAAGATCAGGATTAATAATAATATACTAGTGCAAATATTCTAAAGTTCTCCAGATAGACTGTCGTTTTGACTGGAACATACAAAGAGTTTTCTAATGTTACTAGTAATCACGGAAAGAGGCAAACATCAATTTTAGCAAACTTAAAAAGATTGATTGTATCAGACAGTGGTCAATTTGTTGTGAAAAGGACATCCTTATATATGGCTGCTAGGAATAGAAGTTGCTATAATAAGGATCTGAGCTGTGTTGTCTTATAAATGCATGTGCATTTTGGACAATAATTAAAGAAGTCTTTGATTTGTCTTGGGATATTTTAGATAGTTTGTACTTTCAGTCTTCCCAGCCTGGGAAGGTCTTTCCCCAGAGAGATGCATACTGGCTCCATCACATCCTTCAGCTCCTAGCTTATACATCTTCTTCAACAACTAATGAGTACTAGCAGCCCTTTCCCCTGTAGTCCCTTTGTCTGAAGCATGTGGCTTTCAGCATTTCACAGCATTCAACACCATGCTGCCAGCTTTTATTTTATCTGTGTAAGTGCTCATGGTCTGTCTCCCATAATGGAGTGTGAACTCTGTCACAAAAAAATTTGTGGGTTTTGTTCATCTGAGTGCCCCAGACCAGAAAGAGATAACATCATAATAAGTTATGTTGAATGACTAGGTATATAAGCTTAACAGAATGAATTATAGCCATATACAATGATACAGAGGGAATTAGGATATATCATTGTGAAAAAGCAGCTATTGGGAAAGTAAATGTATGACCCAGGTTTTTTTTAATGAAAGTATGAAATATATGTATATGTGTATATGCATGTCATTTTTATTTCTATCTCTCTACCTATATTTCTAAAGGCCTAGAAAAATATAGATAGGATGTGTTCCAAATTACAAATTAACGCAGGTTGCCTCAGGAAACTGAATGTAGACGGCAGAGTCAGAGAAGAGAATGCTAAAGTTGTTATACCTTTATATTGTTTGCCTTGTGACAACAAGCATCGTATTACTTTTCCAGTAAAAAAAAAATACCCAATAAAATAAATGCAATCACACCACAGAAAATGACTCAGGGCTGCTTCTTTAAATGCAATGTGGTAAGTGGTGAGCACTGACTCTTCAACAGTTGGGCTGCATCTCGTCTTCATAATATCGATGTCTTATAGCAAATAGATATTTAGCTTCATTTACCATTTACCGGAGTCTTGAGTTTAGATGAGTGTCACTGTTTGCTAAGGCTTAGCTGTGAGGACTCCTGTAGCTTCAGTTTTAGCTCTTAATTATCTGAGGCTTTGATAGAGGGGAATGAGAGCTGTGTATTAAGAATTCTGAACTCCTTATAAACAGTGGTGTGACATAGTCAGGACAGTGACAGTGGTCTTCCTGGTACCTGGTGTACTAAGGGATTCCTGGTCTGTAGACACGTTCAATTGTATAAGACACCAGAATAGGACTCTATCGGTCTTTTATTATTAACATGTGCCACATGTTAATGTCTCTCTCAAATTCTGTCTAAACAATGTCTCTCTCAAAATTCCTTCCTGCCTTAAATGTTACACCTAATCTTAAAATAACAACAGGTCATTACTAAGCCACATGGACCCCAGGGTAGTTGTGGATGTGGCCCAACACAAAATTCTAAATTTACTAAAAGCATCATGAGATTTCTCTTTTTCATTTTCTTAGACTGCACTTTTTTTGAACATTTAACTTTGCAGATAAAAAAAAAATCAGTCATGTCACAATGTCAAAATATGGGCTTTGTTCTAGGTTACTCTCTCAAATTTGATGTGAAGACCCAAGTGCTAAATATATCAAATATTTGAGTTATAGGGCATGAAGAAATCAAGTTGATACTGAGCTGGAAGCTTCATCCTTCTCGGCTGGCTTTCATACTGCTGGAAGGTGCTATGTATGTTACAAGGAGAAAAAAGTAATAAGCACCCTTACCCAGCTATGAATCCTGGGAGCTACGATAATGAAATGGCTGGAAACATATGCCTACTGGTTGAAGAATGGCACCAATGTCATGGGAGCAATGAATCACTTTTTGATTGGATTTAAATCCCAGTCCTCAAGACTGAGTTCACACCTGCTACCTTTTATGGGGAAAACAAAACTGTGGCTTAATAGGTCTATTGGTTCTGGGAGGACTCTAGTATTGTTACTCTGTTAAATGGGCACAGTACTAAACTGACCATTATGCTCCTGATTTTATCCTTGTAGACTAGGAGATCTGTTCACTCTCATCGGAGAAGCTTTCTTTGCTATACTTGGAAATTACTGTAGAAAACCACAATTGGTCAGTAGGTAGAAAATAAGAGATCATACAATTTTCATGTCGAAATGGGACATCTATACCACACCTCTTCCCTCATGGTTCAAGGACCATCTTGGAGGAGGGATAGAATGATTGCAAGATCCAGAGGTAATAGATATCTGCATCAAAGTGGTTTTTACTGGACATGAGAGCACCATTACAACACATGGATTCATAGCAGCTATGACTGCATCCACAAGATCTGCACAAGATCAATCCAACTAAAAATCACAGCATGGGTGGGGGAGGGGCCCATGAAGTACTACCCAGTGAGAATCTATAGAAAACTGATGGATACTGGGGGAGAGAGAATCTGGGTTTTTTACTGGGATAAGGCCCTTGAGAGGCTACTCATTCTCCATTAAGTGGCTTTACATCCATTTCCATACAGGCAGCATTAGAGAAGCTAGGGGAGCTTTTAAGAGAACAGAGGAAGCCAAGAGGAAAAGGTGGTGGTAGAGCATAGAGGAGAAACTGAAGGAGTGGGATGTGGGTATAATTGGTCAATGCATGTGCGAAGTTGTCAAACAATATGTACTTTTAAAATCAGTATCTACTTGAGGAGCTAGTGGCAGTAGGTAGCTGCTGAAAGAGGGACTGTCACATTTCTCTAGGCAGGAATAGTGCTAGTTTGCCTATGTCTAAGTAGACAACCCCCACCACTCATAGATATGGGCAACACTAATTGGAATTATGTTGTTGGGCAAGGAGTGAGGTGTGGCGAGCTAGAGGGAGTGGGGATGTATATGACCAAGGTACATTCATACATTTTACACCTATATACAAATTTCAAAAGGAGTGAAAGGGTACACACACACACACACACTGAGCACATCAGACTTCTATCATCCTGGGTATGTCACCACACACACATTTCTAATTTTTACTATGAGAGCTATTAATTTAGTTTAAGTTTATACCTACCATACAGTAAATGAAATGTTAGGGAAAATAAATAGAAAGAATCAAGACAAAGTTCCTATACTCAAATTCCTTTCTTTATTTTTTTCCTTTTTCTTTTTCTTTTTCTTCTTTTGTTTTTTTTTCGAGACAGGGTTTCTCTGTATAGCCCTGACTGTCCTGGAACTCACTCTGTAGACCAGGCTGGCCTTGAACTCAGAAATCTGCCTGCCTCTGCCTCCCAAGTGCTGGGGTTAAAGGCGTGTGCTACCACTACCTGGCTCCACAGTAACTTGCTGGGTTGTTTGTCTGCCTTGCCACTGGGGCGCTCATTTGAGATAGATCACAGTCTACAGTGGGAAGGCCTCAATCCCTGCTTGCGCAGGTGGGAAACTGCAGGGTTTGGGACAGTTGCTGTGGTTCCTAGTGTCCTGTGTACCCAGATACCTCTGAGGGATTGCTGGGAGTTGGGAATGGTCCATCTGTGCTTCCCCTCAGGATGACTATGCACCAGTCAGGAAGGGGATGGGGAGGACCCTGGTTTGCTGAGTGCTGAGAGTACAGAGTGGCTGGGAGAGAGAAGGCCTTCTCCAGGAGATTGAGGTGTAGTTCCTCACAACACAGCCCCTCACCCTCCTCTACTTGATAAAGAGATGGTCTTTTCTTGTCCAAACTGTTTTCTTTGATAGTGGATGTGAATACATACACCTTACTCAAGGTGAAGCAGGGAGTAAATACCCTTTTCAGGAAGGAATGCCCAGGAAGGGACGCTTATTGGCTGACCACTCTGGACCTATCTAGACACCTCATTAGCATGGAGAACTCCAGGTTTCTATGCTATGTGGCTGATTGCCATGGCCCTCTCAGTGGAGTGTCATGGTTACATGTTCCAGAACAGGTAGAGTTTGTCAGGGACCTGACTTCACTCTTGCCATTCTCAATTCTGAGATTCTCTGGGGTCTGAGCCTGCTCAACCTTCCCAGTTCTGTCTATTGGCACAGTCCAATTGCCCCACAGATGTTAGTGCAAAAAATATAGTCACTTAGGTCTTTCCTTCAAAGGAGATTGTTTGGTTCCAGTATAATGTTTCTCCATGGCCCTGGCATGAGAGGTGTTGCTTCACAAATTCCTCCATGCCTACATCCCCTCAGACCTAGAAGTGATGGAGGCAACGGGTCATGGCTTTCAACCTTCAAAAGTATAAGCCAAAATAGATCCTCGTGTTTTAGTAGATTGGTAATCTATAGTATATGTTTGCACTAACTAATCGGTGACTGACACAAATAGTTGCTCATGTGCAACTTGATTGAAATACTGCAGAGTATGGCTCTCAAGAAGTGTGGTACAGAGGCTCACAGGACAGAGTGACAAACATTCTGGTCAATGCTTCTAAATGCCATGAAGAAAGAGGGTGTCCATTTGAAGGAAAGTCAAGAGGGGCATATGGTAGGGTTTCAAGGGAGTAAAGGAAAGGGACAAAATTAATTAAATTATAATCTCAAAAAATAAATATCTGAAGAATTTGTGATGTTTAGGAGCTACTAGGGTGGGTAAGTGTTGACACAGAGAAACAAATTAGAAGGATCTTGCAGCCAGATCTATGGTAAGATGGTGATGGTGGGGGCGATATTGATGCAGAGAAGATGGAGAGAAATGGAGTCAGAATAGATTTGATGGCTGTCTGCTGGATATTGAAGAAAGAAAAGTTATATTTCAAAAGACTCTTAATGAGAACTTACCCAGATTAGTCTTGACCACCGTGGTCATGTGTATGGTGATGATCTTGCTTGCTAATTGGGACAGAAAGACTAAGTCCTTTGTGGTGGCACCATATCTCAGGTAGGGGGTCAGAAGCAGTGTAATAGGAAAAAAACCAGCTGAAAGAAAGCAAGCACGGATCCAAGTGTTTACTATTTCTCTGATCTTAACCATGGGTATGATAAAATTATATTTCCATTTTAATTAATGAGCTAGAACAAAATCATGGATAAAGAATAAAACCTGGTACTGGAAGAAATGAAGGTGTTCTGAAAGACATGGACATAGACAGGTTTGGATGAACAGGCATATCAGAGCTGCTGATTGGAGAACTTCTTAAAAGTTAACCAAATAACCCTATTAAAAAATGGGGAACAGAGCTAAACAGAGAATTCTCAACAGAGGAAACTCGAATGGCTGAGAAGAACCTAAAGCAATGTTCAACATTCTTAGTCTTCAGGGAAATGCAAATCAAAACAACCCTGAGATTCCACCTCACACCAGTCAGAAGGCTAAGATTAAAAACTCAGGTGACAGCAGATACTGGAGAGGATGTGGAGAAAGAGGAACACTCCTCCATTGCTGGTGGGATTGCAAGCTTGTACAACCACTCTGGAAATCAGTTTGGCAGTTCTCCAAGTGGGTGGGGAGTTCTTCTCTGTCCTGATGGGGTTGGGGGAAGGAGGGAACACAGGGGTTTCCCAGCTAGTGATGGAGCGAGTGAATATTTTTTAAGGCTGACATTGCCTAATTATAAGCTTGGGACTTGTCTCTTAAGGTTAATGAAAACTGAGATGTCTATTTTTACTACTTTGATGTTTATATTTTCAGCCTTGGTAATTCACTGTCTTTTCGGGAGCAATGTCACAGTATGTACTGTTTGTATCTCTCTCTTTGGAGGAAATGTTGATGGTATTGACCAAGAATATGTACTACAGAATCAAACAAGTTTGCTGTCTAACCATGGTTTTACCATTTAGTAAGTAGGTTTGCTTACTAAAACTTGCCATCTCATCATCACTGTGACAAAATAATAGAAGCTAATTAAAAAGGAAGTATTTTGTTTTCAGATAGGGGTTTTTAGCACAGGCTGTCTTTGACTTAGCTATATGGCCATGGATGCCCATGAGCTTGTACTTTTCTGTTTGCTCCCACTTCTCAAGTCCTGAGACTAGACAATTACATCATCATGCCTACCAGGATGAGCATCTCAGGAGCTTTAGTTGATACTTGGCTGACATCTTGATTTTAGAACCCTGGATAAACAGAAATAGTCTGGTAGAGGAGGCTTGCCTAGGAAATCTGACTACTGTATGGTGGCCAGCATGCAGAAAGATAGAGCAGAGAAGGGGTTGGAGACAAGATATACCTTTCAAACTCACACCCGTAGCTAACTAATCCATCAGTTGGGTTGTAACCTCATTATCCAGTCACTCCACAATACTGTTGCAAGCTCTGGATCAAAACTTTAATACATGACTTGTGCTTTTTGGGGTCACTTCATCTCTTAACCATAACAGGATGATTCTGTGCAAAGATACTCCACTGCTCTGAGACTTGATGGCCTCAGTACTTGTTGATTTACTCCTGGACATCATCCGCCACAGTTAGGTAAGAACTAGAAACTGAAAATCCAAGCCCTTTCCTACGACCCATGGAATAATTTGTATTAATAAAACAAAATCAAGACAAAGACGTTATTATGGGGCACAGAGGAAGTCCTGAGTAGATGTGGAAGGGAGTGGGTAAATCCTGGGTGAATAGGTGTTATTGATAAGTATCAAAATCCCAGACTCAAGAGAAATTGTCAAGGCCTCCTCTACACAGGCTTTGGAATGGGCAAAGCCTTTCCCTAGTCCCTGTGTGAATATTGGCACCATATACAAAACAAGCAATTTAGTTTTGTCCCCTCACCCCAGTAACTAGCCATCTCCTCTCACTGTGCTCTATGTAACAAGCACTTTGAGATTCTGGGTTGTTGCTGTGGTTGGTGTGGTTTCATCAGTGTTCACAGTCTACCCTGTACGAGTGTGTGTGTGTGTGTGTGTGTGTGTGTGTGTGTGTGTGCACTCCGACTCAGGTTACCAGGACCCAGCCACATAAGTGCAATACTTTAAAGCATATCGTTCATTCATGTTGTGTATCTGTGTGAGTGCGGATGACAGTACATGCTCTCATACCATAGAGCACCTGTGACAATCATAGGACAGCCTGTAGGTTCACTTCTGCTTTTCTTATGTCATCAGGCTTGGCAACAGGTACCTTTACCCACTGGACCATCCTGCCAGCCCAGAATCTGTATTTTAAATGTGTTCTTTAAGTCATCTTTATGCACATTAGTGTTTGACAAGTAATAATATAGAAAAATCTTTGCTGTTATAGATCTGAGGTGAATATCAGCAGACCAAATCTTGGTGGTTGCCATGAATGAAGGAGCTTCTTAGAGAAATATAGAAATAGTAGAGAAAAAAAAATGATAATCCCCTTTGTATTTGGAAAGGCAGCTATGTCTTTAGTCGGTCACTGTGCTGGCTAGATTTATGACAAGTTAACACAATTGGAGTCATCTGAGAGGAGGGAAGCTCAATTGAGAAAATGCCCCCAGGAGATCAGGATGTAGGAAAATCTGTGGAGCATTTTTTAAATTAGTGATCAATGTGAGAGAACCCAGACCTCTATAGGTGGAGACACCCTGGCCTTGTGCTTGTGAGTGCTATAAACAACCAGGGTAAGTCATGACTTGTAGGTTACCTCAAGGTTTGAGTTCCTCCTGCCTTGGCTTCACTCAATAGACAATAACCAAGGACATGTAAACCAAGTCCTTCCTTCCTCCACAAGCTGCTTTGGTCATGGTGTTTCATCTCAACAATCATAACCCCCTCCCCCCCACCACCACCACTAAGACACGCCTTCAATTTGTTCTCTACAGGTGGGTACTGAACTCGTCTGAGTTGGCACTGGGAATCACAGTGAAATCAAACTTAGTCAGGAGGCTTTGGACCACATTTGGTTAAGTTATTGACTTCATTTAAAATTAACACTGCCCATGTCATTTGGAAATACTCACTGTTGGTGAGACCTTTCTGCTGGATCACTTGCTCCATCACTAGCTGGCAAACCCCTGTGTGCCCTCCTTCCCACCCCCCCCCCCACAACCCCATCAGGACAGAGAAGAACTCCCCACCCACTTGGAGAAACTCCTGGCTCATGTTATCATCCCTCATCTCCTCATTTCCAGCAACTCACCCACGAGACCCTGCCCAGGGGTGCAGTTTTTCACCACATATTGGCACAATCCCAGCTCCTAGCTGGTACATCTTCACTGCACAAAACCCCCTTGCTTTAGCTTGGCTGTGTGACTTCACTTACCTCCACCGATGAGAGCAGCGGATGTACCTGAAGGGTGCCTCCTAATAAACCTGCCTTTATCTGCTTTTCATCTAGTCTAATCTCACCAATATCTGCGTCACCGAGGGAGAGGAAAAAGCCTATCAAAAACTACAGTGAAAAAAAAATGCTCTAGACCGGTACTGAGTCTGTATGCAAACGTGATAAGCTTATACATTGCATAATATCTAATTTCATTGTTTTTAGATATGTCTCCTCTTTTACCAAGCTAGAAGGATGGGGGAAACAACACAGAAGTTTCGAGAGGCATCCTAAGTCACAGCCACACTTAGTCTATCACTTCCTGCTGATTGGCTGTTCAATGGATCTCTCCACTCAAACTGCTTCCTTTCTAACTCACCTTGGGATCGGAGAGGAGTGCAGTTTTAGCTCTTTAAACATTTCTACTAGTCTCTCTTTGGTTTATTTTTTATTTTTCTTCACCAATAACATATGTGTGTGTGTGTGTGTATATATATATATATATATATATATATATATATATATATATATATGTATGTATGTATCTTCTTATGCTCTTTGCTGTCCTTTACTACACAGGAAGTGGCCTGCAGACGCTTTGATGAAAATGTTGGATACAACTTTGCTTGAACAACATCTAATGTGTGTTTTCTTTTCTGCTGGCAGGTGGGAGAGAGGGGAAGTTGTCTCTCTCTCTCTTCTTTTTAATGATAGGAAAAAATCAATTAGTACCAATGAGCAGTGAGATGCTTAGTTTTGATGGTCAACAGAACAGAATCTAGGATCAGCTAGAGGACAGCCTCTGTAAGGAACTGCCTAGATCAGGCTGGCCTGTATGTGTGTCGGTGCAAGACTGTTTTCATTGCCCAGTGTGGGGAAACCCAGCCTGAAAGTAGGGAGCTCCAGTTCTTGGGTTTCAGTCTTGGAATAAGAAGCGGCTAGCTGAATGGCATCTCTTCTCTCTCTGCTCTTGACTGTGAATGTGACTTGTTACTTCACAGCCTGTCACCTTGACTCCTCCAAAAGGAACAAACTCCAAATAAACTCTTTCTTCCCTTAGGTTTTTTTTGTTTGTTTGTGGTTGGAATATTTTTCAATCAAAGCAACAGAAATGAAGCTGGGACAAGCAGGGTTGTTATTCCCTTTGGTAATCAGAGTGATCAGTAATGATCAATGCAGTAGTCTCAGGATGCTTGGCTCAGGGAAGAAGGAGAGTCTGGGAATGAAGCACAGCCACAGAGTTCTAGGAGAGCATACATAGGGCTTAGGTTTCATCCAAGGCACTACAGAAAGAAAATTACACCAATGATAAGGATATATTGTATCCTTGCCATTCAGAAACTTCATATACTGTGTGATCCCTGCACAGGACAAAGGCAAGAGGATGTCAAACAGCATACACCTCAGGAATGGATAACTAATCCTGTGGCAGCAAGCAACTCCAAGAATAGTCTCCTATTCTCACAAAGCGTAATAAAATTATGATTCTGAAGCCGGCTTTCTATGCCACTGCTCTTAATATAGCCCTGTGGGTGGGGCTAAGGAGACTACCAGTCTGATACAGACCTCATCACAGCGGTAGACTGAAGGAAATGAGGAAGACTTAGAATGGCTCTCAAGGTTATTTCAAGAATTGATAGTTTGTTTTCATTTGTATTGTGTTGAGCAAAACAAGTCACAAGGCTCATCTTCAGTTAAACCGAGGAAGTACAATGCCATTTTGTCCAGGTGAAAAGCCAGAAATCCTGGATTACAAATATTGATGACCATCTGAGCTGTCCACAGCCACAGATATCACAGATTTCAAATTTTCATTTTGCAGCATACTAATTTTGTAAGCTCAGTGACCTTGACTTTCTTAGCATGGGAGACAGTTACATAACCACCGCTTCTGCTGAAATTTTGTGTTGTTTTGACGACCAGATTCTCTATGTTAAGAAAGGTCTCTGTGTATGTCAAGGATTCTCCTCAGCAAAGCTTTTACTTACTAGCAAGTAGCTGTATTTCCCTCGGCATCCTATTGTATTAGCTTGGCAGTGGAATGAATCTTATTATTAAATATGAACATCACTATACAAAAATCCCAGTAGAAATCTATCAAAAACATCAAGAAGATTTTTAGATAATTTTGAGAAGCAAGCAGAAATGTGAAAGTGCTGTGTTGGTTTTTCTCATTACCATTGTAAGAATATGGAACAATTTTTTTATTTCCTAGAAAATGAGTCAGTTCCCTTACTTCTGCATATTTGAGATTTCACAGACTTACAAAAGGCTCATTCTATAAATTAATTATTTGCCTTGAATTTAAGCCCCAGGACCCAAGTGTCCCTTAGATCACAGTTGTGTAATGATGGAACTGCTTTCTAAGAGATTTCTGGACAAAACAAAAGAATTTGAAAGGCTATCAGAAGACAAAGTATAAAGAGAGAAAATGAGTATATGGGTGGAAACCTTAGAGGAACTTTGTGGGAAAGTAAATATATTCACAATCAGAAGTTTTCATTTTTCTGTCTACCTTGTCATTTGAACCTTCCTTCATTTCTCTCCCTATATCTTATAGAGTACTTAGAATAGTAACAGTTTGTGCCAGTGAGACTGTTTTGCTGCTGTGTGTGTGTATGTATGATTGTGTGTATGTGTGTGTGTGCGTGTTTGTATTTTTTGTGTGTGTATGTTTGTATGTGTGAGAGAGTGTGTGTGTTTATGAGAGTGTGTGTGTGTGTGTGCGTGTGTGTTTGTGTGTGTGTTTTCAGGTATGCACAAACCATAGTTTGCTTGTTGAGGTCAGAGACCAATCTCAGATATCTGTTTTTGCTTTTCATTTTGTTCAAGAAAGGGTCTCTTTGTTCTTCCCTGTGTACACACCAGTTAGTTCACAAGCCTCTGAGGAGTCTTCTGCCCCAGCTTTCCATGTCCCATAGGATGTGATGGGATTGCAGATGCCTTTTTCACTGTGTCTGGTTTTTTATGTGAGTTCTGAACTCAGCTCATTAGTCTTATGCAGCAAAAGCTTTACCCACTGAGCCATTTCTCCAGCTTTTTTGTTGTTGTTCTATTGTTTTGTTTTGTTTTGTCTTGTTTTGTTTTAGACAGTTACACAATACTGAGGATGGCTTCGAGGCAGATTCTGAATGAGAGCTGAGACTGAGTTCTTGAGAAATACTCTAAATTGGGGGTGGGCAGCCAGCAAGGTAAGAATGAAATACTCTAAATTGAGGGGCAGCCCTCAAGGTAAGAATTAAAGCTCAAACCAGCTGAGAAGATAGTTATATTTTTTTAAAGAGAATTTTATCTGGTCTCTAAACAACATCTTTGATGACTTAGCTTTTGTTTTTCTCAGAAACAGAATAGTGTTCCAAGAGGCAGGAGGACAGAAGCAAAATTAAAGGAGGACATCAAGGTCACTGGGGAAAATGATATTCAATAAGAGAACAAGCATCCCTCGCAGAGACAGAGAGTGGTCAAGTAAGAGCTTAGGTTGTAGAATCGAAAACAGGACATGATCTAAGTTTAGCCGAAAACCCAGTGCCCGTGTCTTGGCCAGATCAGTCCTCCTAAAGCCACTGAAAGAGAACAGACACTAGATATATATTGGTCTTTGGGATTTCACTCATCATTAATTTTCCTGAGAATGGGATTTTCGTTCACAAAGCATCTGGGCTTGTATAATTGCTTATCTAATAGTGTCCATTACATGGTTGGGTGGTAACCAGGAAAGAGAGAGACTGGGGAAACAGAGTGCTCTCGGACTGCAACCTATTATCGAATGAGAATGTGCAGCAATTTACTAACCCAAGCCTCGCATTGCTTAGCTGTGTGGCCCGAGCTATTCCACATAACCTCTCTCTAACCATGGTTCTCACACATGAAGGGGATAATTCTTGACAAATATATCAGCTAAAATCATTTGAGTTCTCTTTAGAGTACAAACCACTCTGCAATTGCAGGCTCTCCCTCCCTTCAAAGTCTTGAATTTTTATTGACTTTTTCCATGTCCCCATCAGACAGGCTAGCTCTCACTGAACTCCAGTGCTCTTCTCTGACAGTCGCTTTCCTCCTTGTCTGTGTAAGATGCCCATCCCCCGATACATTATAGCAGAAATCGCGTTGTATCATCCTTTCCAAATGCCATTTTTATAATGGACAACTAGTTTCAATTTAAGACCTATTCATTTTCTCTAAAAATATCCTTCAAATTACCCTTGCAAAAGAACATTTAATGTTGATTACTGTTTTGAAAGTCCGCATAAGAAGAAAATAGGCTATTATCACTGGTGGTAGGTGGTGCCTTCCCTACAGTCTGCTCAGGGCTACTTAGTCAATGCTAAAGTATAACCTTCTCCTTTAGGTTAATCATAAATGAAAAGATAACATGGGTCTATACATTGTTCTTGTATATATTCACTTACAAATTCAACATTTAAGGGAATTGAGTATAATGATGATTTTTTTGGTGATTATGTCTATATCTTCTATTTGAATAACTAATAATCAGTATCATCAAGAGTGCTCAGTGGATGGAGGTTTTTGCAACCAATCCTGAGGACCTGAAATTCATCCCTTGGAAGAGTAGAGAGGACTGAGTCCTTCAAGTTGTTTTCACATGCACATACTCGTGCTCTCTCTCTCTCTCTTTCTCTCTCGCACACACACAGACACACAGACACACACACACACACAGGGACACACACACACAGAAACCCAGAGATACACACAAGTTTACACACATTAATTATTAAATTATACACACACTCAATGCTCAACAGTTTTTAATATTTTTTTTCAGTATGGTCACTAGCACAGGCTGGCTTTGAACTCCCCTATGTACTTGTTTCTTCCTGCTTCTGCCTCTTACATGATGAAGTTAGCCATGAGCCACCATGACTAATTGGAGTAGTCTTGAGGATTGAGCGTAGGGACTTGTACATGCTAGGTAAATGCCGGAACAACTGAATACTCCTCCAACAACATATTCAACTGTGTATGGCCATATCTGTAACCCATAGGTAGAATATGTGTTTGGATACAAAGTACCCCAAATCCCTTGTTTGAACAACATCTGAATATTGAGTAGAACAGAGAGTTTAAATGATAAGGATATGGAGCTAGGTAATTCACTTGATATTTTCACAAAATTATGAACTGAATCTATGAAGAGATGATATCTGGTATACAATTTGCATAACAACTCAAAATGTATTGGATATAAGTAGGGTTATTTTGGATAATAAGTAGATGCCAACCAAATAATCAAGACAGATATAATTGGCATGAACCAAAGAAGATGAAGAGAAAGAAAAGTAATTTTTTTTGCAAAGAATTATTCCTTGAAATGTCTTTAGTGCTAGGCAATCCTGGACACTGACTTGATTTGTATTTCAATGTTGTGATAACAAAGTCACATGTCACTAACTTTCTTCTCTATACTTTGAAAGGCAAAGGTTCCCTTTCCAATGCTGTTTTTAAATGTTGATCTTTAGTCTGAGTGAAAGCTTTCTTAGCCAGATAACTGGCTTCTACGAAGCCTATAGACTGGTCTCTGCAAGATGTGCACTTGAAGGAGACAATGAAGTGTGATTCAACACTAACAACCACTGGCTTCAAAAACTCCATAGATCTAGATTCCAAGACAGAGATTCATGCTCTCTCTCAAACACAGGAAGGTGTGGTAAATCCTTACATCTTTTCCTTCTTGTACTCCTGTTTATTTAATTATTTTCAGTATAACATTCATTCTTTGTAATTTAAACAAGACAAAGATCACTTGCAAAGCAATTCTAAAACCCCTTCTTTATGATCTAATATGTTTTTAATTAAATGAAATTACTGTGGAGAGCCGTGAGCAATCGACATCATGAGCCTCTGCTGTGCCTAACTGGTAAACAAGTAATGTGCGCAGGTGCAAGAGTAAATTCGTGCCAAGTCACTGCCCATCTCGGGGCATAGTAGTGGGGTGATGAGTGAGCAGCTAATCAGGAGCTGACACATCACACGGAGGGGTATATAAGCAGCACTATTTTCCTTGTTCGGGGTCTTCCTTCAGATGAAGCAATAAAGCTTTGCCGTAGAAGAATTCGGTTGTCCAAGTGAATTCTTGCTGGCGAGATACTAGCTCGGGATAAATTACAGTCGCTTTCCTCTTCCCTCTTTGCTCCCTCCAACTTCTTCCATGCTCCCCCTAATATCAAGTTGAAAGCCTCTTTTTCTTTGACTATTATTACATCGGTGTGTGTGTGTGTCTGTGTGTGTGTGTGTGTGTGTGTGTGTGTGAGCAAAGTCCTAACATAAATACAACCAGATGAGTCCATCCCATATTGTATGAATATATGGTTTCAGGGATGACCACTCTATAATGGAAAACCTCTTCTTATCCCTTCTCTGTTTTCCTCTGCATTGGCAGTTGTCATTAAGATGAAAGAAATGCCCTTGTTTAATACCTTGTTGAGCCAACGAAGGACCATATTTTCATTACTTCAAGATCAGCTGTGTCTTGACCATTGAGGCAGATTACGTTGAATATATTTCCCAAGAGGGATTCTCATTAATGTAACTTTGCCTCAAGAGCTATTGTAGAAACCCATTTCACTCATTAATTACTTCAGGGGTACAAATTGCTTCCTAAGCTTTATTTGGACCCAGCCCCCCCCCCCCCCCCGCCCCTTAACTTAATTTCCTTTCCTACACCAGACTCAATTGCCTGTGATAAATACAAAGAAGGAAAATAGTCAGTCTGGCATCTGAAGTTCTGAAGATTGAAAAGTTGCATTTCTCAATTAGCTCTGTTATTAGCCACCTTTCCTACTCTAGTGAGGATTTGCAGCATATGTTGAAATATCAAACTTTTAGTTTCTCTCTGAGTGAATTTAGTGGGGCTTATTTAAATACAATGGCTGTTAGTGTCTCAGCTTTCAATAATGCTCTGAGCAAAACGATTCTATGTGAGGTGAAAGATAAACGCACTCAAGTCTCACCTACACCTATCGAGTCTGATCATCATAAATAGCTTGACACTATAGCTCATCAGCTCCAGTTCCTACTCCAGGGGAATTTATGTTGAATTGGTAGCTCAATTTTCCTGCCTGTCATTGAGAAAAGTGTGCAAATGAAGTAACCCAACTTGGCAGGAGCTCCACACTTGTCTCCTTCCCCCATCTTTGAAGAGGATCAATGATGATTTTTTCAGAACAGTCATGGGCATGAGTCTTGATTTGAGATTTGCCAAGATCCACACTTGACCTTACCTGTGACTTTGTTCCAGGAAGATGAGGGTAAGTTATCCAGGATTTCAATAATAATAATAATAATAATAATAATAATAATAATAATAATAATAAATAGATAGTAGATTCATATACACATATACACCTATCAGCTGTCTAAAGAGTAAAAAATAAATAAATAAACAGAGGCAAATAGACTCATTGTTATGCCTTTTCTTACACAGTAAGCAAGGTTCCTGATCTGATATCAGCAAGCTTGAGACTCAGAAGAGCTAGTGCTGTAGATTTACATCCAGTGCTAGGTTGGAGTTCTGAATATTAGGGTAGCCAATATAGTAAGTTCCAGTGAGCCCAAGACTGATGGCCTAAGAAGATAAATGATGTAGATCAAAGGAAACCAAAGATAGTCCATTCCCCTTTGGTTAGCCTTCCTTTGTGTTCTCTTCTAGCCTCTGTAGGTTTGGATAAGAGCCACTCACAAAAGGGACTTGGATCTTCTATACTAGGTCTATTGATTCATATGTATACCTTCTCTAGGAACACCCTCACAGAGGGAAATATATGTGGATTCTATGTCCCAGTCAAGTTGACATAGGAACAAAATCATATTAGGAGCTCTGATGTCAATAACTGATCTTAGAGAGAAGGCAAAGAGAAACAGCAAACATTGAAATAGTGGGGGAAAATAAAGGATCAGATGGCATGATGTTTCTTATGTAACTTTCCTGTTGACGAGTGCTTTTTTTCTTCTTCATTGAATGCTGAATATACATTAATGGTCATTAAAATTAGCAGTAGTTTAACATAAAAACCTTATTAAAACCAAAGTTTCCATATAAATCAAGACACTTGCCATATAATGACACTGCTACATTGAAGAATATACTTAGGTACAAAATATTAACTTTTTATAAATAGTATATTGATGACATTTAAATTATAAATGATATCCTCCAAAGATTTCTTCCTTGGGAGCTCATTAAAACTTCTGTATTTGCTAGGCCTCGGCATAGTCTCACAAGAGAGAGCTATATCTGGGTCCTTTCAGCAAAATTTGCTAGTGTGTGCAATGGTGTCAGCGTTTGGAAGCTGATTATGGGATGGATCCCTGCATATGGCAATCACTAGATGGTCCATCTTTTTGTCACAGCTCCAAATTTTGTCTCTGTAACTCCTTCCATGGGTGTTTTGTTCCCATTTCTAGGAAGGGGTCTCTAGCTGCATATGCATCAAAAGATGGCCTAGTCGGCCATCACTGCAAAGAGAGGCCAATTGGACTTGCCAACTTTAGATGCCCCAGTACAGGGGAACACCAGGGCCAAAAAGGGGGAGTGGGCGGGTAGGGGATTGGGGGGGTGGGTATGGGGGACCTTGGGAAAGCATTGAAAATGTAAACGAGGAAAATACCTAATTTAAAAAAAGTGATTCTATTAATATGATGTGTTATAGTGCTATGGACATCTAGATTTCAAAAAGGTTAATGCCATATCCCTGAAACAAAACAGTAAATTCCTTAAGAAAATATAAATGAATAGTATTATAGGTAAAATATTCATTTTTACATATATGTAAAAATATTAGCTTCTTTAGTATGAAAGATTTAAGCATTAAGTTTTGGTAGACACTTTTCCTATGATGAGGTTGCTTGATTCAGAAATCCCCCAATTCCATCATAGACATGGTGATTTATTAATGGGTGTCCTAGTTAGGGTTACTACTGCTATGATGAAACACAATGACCAAGATGAGGAGAAAGTCTTTTATTTGGCTTATGTTTCCACATTGTAGTCCATCATTGAATGAAGTCAGTCAGGGCAGGAACTCAAATAGGACAGGACCCTGGAGGCAGCAGCTGATGGAGAGACCATGGAGGTGTGCTACTTCGTCACTTGTTTTCTCTTGCTTGCTCAGCCTGCCTTCTTAAAACATACAGGGCTACCAGCCCAGGAGTGGTCCCACCCATAATGGACTTGGCTTTCCCACAACAATCACTAATTAAGAAAGTGCCCTGTATGCTTGCCCACAGCCTGATCTCATGGAGACATTTTCTCAACGGAGGTTCTCCTGTCTCAAATGACTCCAGCCTGTGTCAAGTTGACATAAAATGAGCTAGCACAATGGGAAAGACAATTGAATACCATGGCAAAGTGACAGTGAATAACTGATCCCAAGCACAGTAATTTCATGTTCCCTGAGTTCATTAACACACCATTTTATATTAGCAACACTTATAAGCATAATCACAAGATGTAATCATATGCAACTGAAGAAAAGAGGGTTATTCCGATGAAAGCTAAGTTGTGTGCTTAAGAAGTCTCTGCAAAAATAAGTGGGGAAAACATAGGAGCCAAATTACCTATAAGCTAAGTAAACTCTGACAAAGGGACATAAGAATCTAGGATTATGTATTCAGAGTACTTTCTGTGTTCACTTTAATAGAATAGGAAATGGAAGTCATAAAAGATGGCTTATAAAAGTCATATGCACAAGAAATGTCAGTAATGGACCTGAAAAAAAAAAGCTATAGTACTGATGGAAATAAAGGTCATGCCAACTAGCATTTCTAATAATGCTTTCCAGCAGTTTATGTTGAATCTGTTTGAAAGGACGCTGTTGTTTGATGTCTGTACTGAGTCACAGTATATCTGGTTAATTGGTCAATCTTTGATGCTAGTTGTTTTTTTTTTTTTTTTTTTTTTTTTTTTTTAATTCCCAGCGCTGATGACGAATGTGAGTCATTTGTATGGCCCCCGGTGACTATTCCCTCACAGCTCCTCCCCTCTGTAGGGGAGTATATTTTCCCATCCTGTTGCCAGCAGGCTTCTTCATATGACTTCCTTTGTGCAATGCCAAGTGAGTAGTAGTGGTAGTATGTTCACTCTTAGCTAAGGTTTTAGGTGGTGGGACTTAATGCTGTGTGCCATTTTGACCTTCTGAAATCAACCAAGGGAAGATGAGCTGGTAAGCTGGGCCAGCCTGAAGCTGAGTTTCAGTAAATAAGAACATTCTCAGACCTGTCAGGACTGAGAATACACCGCATGCATTTAAATAAATGCTGCTATTTCTAGTCTTTGCCTAGGAAGTATATCTAGCATTCCCTTTTCTTCCCTTAAAAATGATTTTCTCCTAAATATTTAAACTGTGTATGAGGCTACTTTCCCTGAATACTACCAAGTGTGTTTAATGTCTTCCCCAAATATTTGCTGTAAAAGACATGGACGTAAAATATCAAGGACTTTGGATGCACATGAAAATATTAGAAATGAAATCACAATGTAATTTAAATAAATTCTAGTCTTTAAATGAATTGTTTAGTATTTTCATGATCACTTATCTCAACTTTCAGGTTGACATACAACTCTTATATTAGCATGTCTATAGGTTAATTAATATTATGTCAATTGGAATCATCATGGCATAATTGATTATAATCATCAATTATATCACCATGAAAAACGCACACACACATTATTACGAAGAGTGTGGAACTGGGTGCTCTCCATGCAAATAGCTTAAGAATATGCCTTTAAAAGTGGTTAGCAAAATGCTTTTGGTCATACTACAAGATTGTGTGTGTGTGTGTGTGTGTGTGTGTGTGTGTGTGTGTGTGTGTGTGTTACGTCCTTGATAAGAAAGGGCCTCTCCCTGACTGGAAGCTTGTAGCATCCTCTATATTAGTTTGAGAACCCCTGGGATCTAGATGTCTCTGTGTCCCCTTACCATAATACTGTAGTTACACACACCTGCCACTCTATCTGGCTACTTGCAGTTTTACCCACTGTGTCATCTCTTTGCACTATAATGTGTGACACTGGGGGAGCTATCCTGTCCTTATTTTATTTATACTCAAAAGAGGGATTGCCAAACATTTGCATTGGGAAATATTCAATGAATAAAAAGTGTATATATGTATAAATTCTGGTATGGATAAACTCCTTGCTTGATGACTAATCTTATTGATGTTTTTTTCTCTCTCTGTCTTTCTTGCTTTCTCATGGGAGTATAATTGTATACATAAATATACTAGAAGAAGAAAATGGTGTGAGTAATAATGAAGAGAGCTCAAGATTCACTGATTCAATAGTCTTTTTTGCAGTGTATTGATTGAATGCGTAATAATGTACATAAAATTGGAAATGCGAAGGCAATATAAACCAGAAGTTTCCAGAGTCAGACATTGGCTGTGCTCTGGAATGTCAAAACAGGCTTGTTTCCTTCCCTCTTTTAAGTTGTGAGCTACTAGAGATATCCATTGTAGGCTTGATTGTGCTGGTGAGTAATAACGAACAATAGAAAATGTCTGCCTGTCGGGTAGGTTTAATCTGTTATGGGGCATTCATACAATGAGATTCAGCATGTTTTACATTTAGGCAAAATTCAATAAATACTGTTAGTTCCCTGACTGCCATCCTCAAAAGCAAGAATGTAAATGTGTATTTATTAACAATGAGAAGCATCCACAGCATAGAAAGGATAATGGAATTGTGAAGCAGCGTGCATAATATAGTTCCATTTCTGTGCAGACAAAATAGTACACATATCTTTATATTTATCTATATACACAAAGAAAGTACAAGTATTTTACTTAAATATTAAGAATTGTTGAGCTGGGAAGATGGTTCAGCAGGTAAAATACTTGTCATAGAACACCAAGTACTGGAGTCTGAATCTTCAGAAATCACATTAAAAACAAACAATCCAACAAACATACCAAAACAATCAGGTGAACATGGTGGCCCATGGGTAAGCCCAGCCTGTAAAACAATAGTGGATTATTGAAACATGGGTCTTCAGAATAAGCTAAATCTATCAAGACATTCTGCTTCAGTATATAAAGTACAAAACAAAATAGACATTCGATGTCAACACATATGCACACATATTCATATATGCCTCTATATGCACATATACCTACATATATTAGAACACACATGTGAGCACACACACACATACCCCACATACAAGAACATAAGAGAATTAAAGATCATTCCAGAGAGTAGCGATTGTTTTCTCTTTTTGGCTTAATGTTCTTGCATTTTCCAATTAAATTTATAGTGACTGCATATTATATTAGAATTCTAAAATACAGAAAATGATTTTTGACAAAAAAGTCATTTAAATAATTTGGGTATGAACTATTTAAAGACCAATAAACCACTAGTGATTAAGGCAAAGATAGAATGCCATAGCCCCTGTGTAAGCTCTGTTTTGTTGTTTAGGGATGAATTTATAATTGCCTTAGGAGCTCCTAGGTTTCCTACCAGATTTAAAACTCTATTGACTTCCAATGACATACATTTTACATTTTAGATAATTCTCCTATAAAATATACAAAAGCGGACACCTGTGGTCATTATTCCTCAAACAACTAGTTAGACAATAACCAGTAATGTTAAATTTGTAAGCTTTCTTTCACAATGTTAAAGTAATCATTGCCTGTAATGGTTAATCTCAATCTTCAATGTAGTGACTCCTAGAGTCCCTAGGAGACAAGTGTCTGTTTGTAAGGGGGTCATAAGAGATCAGGCCTATGATCAAGCCTCTGCAAACCTATCAAGATTAGGCTAATTGATAGGGGAGGACTTGCCCTGTGGGTGTAACACAAAAGAGAAAGCAAGCAGGGCATTTGCCACTCTCTGCACCTGTCTGTAACCAGCTGCCTCAGTTGCTTCTCCAACTCCTGACATCTTCACGTGCCTACCCTAGTTATCCTTGTAAACCCAAGGAAAACTGGATCTCTAAAATGCTTTTGTCGGGGTACTTTTTTGTTTGTTGGTTTTTGCAGTAAGGAATAGTAACTAAATACACTGTTTCAATGAGACAAGTCAGAGAGCCCAAAGGCATCATGGGATACCAATGAAAAGACAGGGCCAGCAAGCCCCTGCCGAAGGCATAGCAAGGCCCCTCCTTGGCACTGAGTGCAGTTCACATTTTCACACATACAAATTGATTTTAGGTCTGAGTGATCAGCTGTGCTACTGTTTTCTCCTGAACCCATCAGAATTATAAATCTATTTAACCTTTTTTTTTATCCCCCTGAACTTCTATTAAATGCACAATATGTGGTGCATAGATAATGTAACACAGAATGAAATGGAAAATAAGTTCTTCGTCCATTCCTAATCTAATTGTGGCAACTTGCTGATAACTAATGAAAAGACCAGAAGGTAATCATTTCTGCTTTTGAATGAAGAACTCTGCACCATGACTGCAGCTGTCTGTATTTCAAGCTCCATTTGTTGAGACTAACATGAAAACAGGATATTGAATCTTTTGGAATCACTATGCAACATTGTTTGGTGACCCATTACAGAAACACATATTGGTCTTCACCTTCCCATAATTACTATCTCCATCACACTTTATAATGAAACAATCACTCTAGTTTCTGTATAAAGTTAAAGCAAAATTAAATAGGACTTTAAAATGTTTTTTTTCTCATGCTACTGGCAATTATCCTTAATGAAATTTTAAATTATGTGTGGCACAAAATTAAGGAAAACAATCATATTTAATTAATTGCATAACTCATAATGATCCTCCCAAAAAGGTGTTGATTAGATATTGAACATTTGATAAAGAAAGACCTGAATTGGGGGATTTAGGTCAGGGATGAAGGGCTTGTGTTAACATATATTAAACTCTGCATTCAAGTCTCAGCTTTGGAATATGATTCTCATTCTCAGGATGATGACACAATTCAAATGTTAAATGTTTTATATATACATATATACATATATACATATACATATATGTGTGTGGTGCATGTGTGTGTATGAATGACATGTGTTCATATAACCAGAATCACAAGTCAAACAGAATACAGCTAAAATATTTATATCTATAGTTATTTAAAGATGAGCACATCTATACAAAATAGAGTATTACACACTGTCAGTTAAACTGTATATTCTTGAATATTTTCCATGAATTCTGTAAAATTACCTATTTATATCAACTAAATGTATAGGGTATTTAGAATAGGGTAGTTTATCCTGTTATTTGCTTATATAGATTATACTTTAGATATCCCTTGTGGAAAAAAATGATACTTGTGGGGCAAGGGAACTCTTGAATTTCGCATATTGGATGAAAAGTTGGAGAGGCAAAGAGGCAACTTCTAGTAATTGTTCTTTGACTTCCAGTAGGCATAATGTGGCATGTGCAGGTTCACAAGCACACACATACAAATGCTTACACTCAACCACATACACACATGAAACAATGCATAAGTAATGTAATAATACATTTGAAAGGTTTATATTTATATAAAGTAAGTAAAATATAATCTTTTTGAAATTTTACATATGTACATGCATATGAGAGTGGGCTGCATGCATGTATGTCTACATGTGTCACATACACATGGAAGCCAAAGATCGGTCTTCCTTCGTTGTTCTCTATATTTATTTATTTTTCTGAGACAGGGTTTCTCATTGAACCCGGAACTTACCATTTTGGTTATAGTAGCTGCTTGGCCTAGGAGTCTTGTCTGCCTCTCCAGGGCCAGGATTATAGTGCCTGACATCATCTTTAATGAATCAAATTCAGATCTTATGGTGCAACATCAGACCTTGTCAATCAAACTCAGATCCTTATGGTCGCATGGCAAGCACTTTGGTGACTGAGGCAAATCTCTAGCCTCAAGAACTTAAAAGGAGCCGGGCGTGGGCGTGGTTGCGCATGCCTTTAATCCCAGCACTTGGGAGGCAGAGGCAGGCAGATTTCTGAGTTCAAGGCCAGCCAGGGCTACACAGAGAAACTCTGCCTCAAAACAAACAAACAAACAAAACTTAAAAGGAGCTAGTAGTCCAAAAACAAATGGCATAATGGTTCATAAAAGTGAAGTATATAGTGTGTGGTTCTCCCAGATGGGGTATTAACTCATGGTTCATTACCAAATGCACACACACAAACATGTGCACTTGTACACACACACACACACACACACACACACACACACACACACACACACTCATCTTCCAGTAGAAAACCCTCTTGGAGGCATTATAAACAGTTCTTTCCCTCATCAGCAGAATCTATGCACTAATATGGAGGACAAACCTGCCATGTAATTTGTTTTGCCAATCTTTCTTGTAATTAAGGCAGACAGGAGATAAGATGCTAGCCAGTCAGACAGAAATGCCATTTCCTTCAGACTTCTGGGCACTATTGATTTTTCCCTTGAATAAAAAGCGTTAGTGGAGACAGAAGTGCCTCCCTTTCACTCTTACTTCAACATGTGTCCTACGAGGATGTCATGGAACTGCCACACTTACCTGTTAGCATGACTTCCAAGCTAAGAGAAAATGAAGGCCTCTCTCCACCGGATTTTACAGAACCACCTGACCAACTATGATTTTGAAAGATTAAACTTATACTATCTACAAATTCAGTTTCAGTTAGCATTTCTCTTCCTTAAGGTCTACTAAACTTCCTTCCTGCCCCCTCCCCAAATTCTATGCTTAGCAAATAGTGGTAAGATGCATTCTGGTTTCATGGAAGGCAATGAATTGCAATGATGTTTCTGAAGTCACAAACACCTTGGTGATAGGATTCTCATATTAAATTAGAAACAGGGAGAGAGGTAGCCTGGGATGCCAAGTTGGGGTGCATGGATGCTCTTTGTTTTTCTGTTTTGGAGGCCCTCCAACCCCATGAGTAGGCAGGAGATCCATTAGAATGCATACCTTAGTAGGAGAATTGGTCCAGGGCCGTATCCAAACCGAGGTGTGACAGAAACAGAGGGACATGGAAGGGAGATGAGGAAGAGCAGTCATGTGTGGTGGGGTTGGGGAGGAAGACGAAGGGAGAGGGGAAAGAACTCGAATGTTGTAAGTTCCTGGTTCTGGCAGGTGACAGGTTTCTTGACCCAGATGAATTCTGAATTGGATCAGGATGATTCTTATCGGTTTCCATGGTGAATGCTGATATATCTGTGCTGGGTTACTTTAAAAGGCCCATATATAATGGAATGACAATTAATGATACTTTGCAAAAACTGCAACTGTTGGGGGGAGTGGGGAGAGCCTGTGCTTTCTTTTCCATTTCGTAGACCACTTAGAACCTAGTGCGGTGACTCCACAAAGTCAGGAGGCTTTAAACAGTTAATGAGAAATGCATAAGGAACACTGGTCCTGTGTTATTCTGGAGTGCCTTGGAATGTCCGGGGCTCATTACATGGAGAATCAAGGCTGATTTAGTGACGCTTGCTTTTATTATTGCAATGGATTTTCAGTGAGCACCCTAAAGATTCCTTTATAGTAAAAAAAAAAAAAAAAAAAAATGACCTTCACTTGGTTGCTAAACAACATCGTTTTAGCACTGAGATTTTTAAAACTGTTTCTTCTATCCTTTTGACCTTAAGGACTTTACATTCCTTGTTGTAAATGTATATTGCTAATTAAATTAAACTCTGGGATACAATTTAGAATTCTGGTAATGTGTCCTGCTGGATCACAAAGAACCAGGCAATCACACTCTCCCCTAGTCATTACTTCTCATGACTTCTTTTGTTCTGCTCTCTTGTAAAGCAAGTTGAAATGTACACTTCAGTTTAACTTAATGTGGATGTGGGTTTTTTTTCCTCTCTCTCTTCAGCCACATTAACAATCCCCTGAAGGTAGAGGCTCCATGTGATGATTTTCAGTTTTCCTTACGAAAGAGCTATTGAAACTATACCCCATGTAAAACTACTTCACTGGGATGTTAATGGAGATTTAAATTCTTTTCTCTTAAATACAGTGATGAAAGGGGACAAAAAAAAAAAAAAAAAAAAACCAAAACCAAAACCAACCAAACAAATAAACAAACAAACAAACAAAAAACCAAGCAAACCTTTGTTATCTCATATTTCAGAGCATTTGAAACATTACCATATCCTATGTTCTAAACTATATAACTATAAATAGTGACCAGTATATTTATCATAAAACTTACTTTTGAGGAATAAAGTGATAAAGAATTGTGCTGCCCAGTTTTATGTCAGCTTGACACAAGCTAGAGTCATCAGAGAGGAGGGAACCTCAACTGCGAAAATGCCTTTGTGATATGAGGCTACAGGCAAGCCTCTGAGGCACCTTTTGTTGGTGACCTGTGTGGGAGGGCACAGCTCACTGTAGGTGAGTCTGTTCCTGGTTTGGTGGTCTTGTGTTCTATAAGAAAGCAGAATGAAAAAATCCAGTCAGGAGCACTCCCCACAGCTTCTGCATCATCTCCTGCCTCCAGGCTCCTGCTCTCTTTGAGCTCCTGTCAAGACTTCCTTTAAGGATGGGCATCTAAAGAATGGGCCTATGATATAGAAGCATAAGCCAAATAGACCCTTTGTTCTCTAGTTGCTTTGGTCATGGAGTTTCCTCACGGCGGCAGAAACCCTAACTCAGATAAGTGACTGAAGAGAAAGCACACCTTGAGAAATGAAGCTCCATGACATATGTGCTACCATTATGATAATAGCCTATGCCATATCCAGACGTAAAGATTCATATATTGGTTTGCGAAGAAATTGATAACTCTTGTTTCTTTTTCAAATGCAGGGAAAATAACTTTAGCATTATGGTCAAGTGAGCTCTCTTTGTAAGACACACATCTGGATTTCAGTGTTGCAGGGAATATTTAGTGCATGACTTTATGAAGATTGCAGAAGAGAGCAACATCAATGTAAGCATGCAACGTATGCATGCATTGCTTAAATGACATATCAATTCTCTCTATGCAATGATTTTGTAACAGACAGTGTGCAGTATTCAGCCACCAATTTTCAGTAAGGAAACTAGTTCAGAGCAATGGAATTTCTCCGTGAAAAAAATAAACCAACCACTAAAATGAGAAAAAACAAACAACAACAACAACAACAAAACCTCAAGCAGAGTACTCAAAGCAATCAAAAAGTTTTACTTGAGTGACACCAAGGCAGAAAAGTCTTAACTGAAAATGTAAGAAAAAGAAAATGTATAGAGAGTAATTGGATTCTCACGTCTGCTCTCTCTAGCAAAACATTTGAGAGTTAATTGAGAAAAATGTTTTGAAATATTATGCCATTTAAGAGGACTAAAATTGACATTCAGAGCCTGTTATAAAAAAGCACAAAGCAACAACATACAAACAACACAAGCAAAACTGTTTGAACTGCTGGGAATGCAGAGTCGGCAGATTCTCATAACAACTGAAACTCCACTGTGGGCTCAAAGCAGGGTGAAATAATCCCTGGGTGAACGACATGCCCCGATTCTCACATAACGCATTGCTGAAGGCTTTGCAGATACCCTCTGCAGGAGGCTAACATTTGATCCCTAAAATTACTTCTGTAATTGTTTTTTTTCTGAAATTTCTTCAGGTATTTAGTTAAAAAAATTAATGGAGTTCATGGAGAAAGAGTAGTAATGTTTGAAATAACAGACAATAAAAATAGATTCACGGGAGCCCCCAGATATCAGAGTATCGGGTACAGAAAAGATTTGTGGCTAATAGTGTTACCAAAAATAGAATGATTAAAGAGAAACAAGTTAAAATCTTAGAAACTATACTTGAAAATAAATTATGTAATATTTGTTGGCCTCATACTCTGAAGGAAAATTTGAAAAACACAAAGAGCTAAAGAGAAACTCTGCCATCGGTGTCCTGAGATCCTGCTACACAGCAGAGATATGGGAGAGGGGGAGGGGGTGGGGAGGGAGGGGGTGGGATGGTATGGGAATTTCCAAAGCCAGCTGGCCCCATGTGGAGGCAGGGGATTTCCTTGATGAGGTGGATGTTAGTATATTTAAGATGTATTATTATGAACTTATATCCAATGTTCATTAAATAGCCAGTACAGCCACAATGCTTCTGGAATTCAAGGTGGGTTCCTCATTTAGACCATGCCATGCTCCCTGAAATCATAAACTATTAAAACCCCACCAGAACCCAGACAGCAAAGAGTAATAAAAGGAAAAAAAAAAGAAAAAAGAAAAAAAAGCTGTGCACATCCCAGCGTCTTAAAGAGACTTGTCACTTATAATTACTGTTTTCTTAAACGTACTGAGTTCAGAACTTACATTCAATTCCCAATTCTTGCTGACTGGCATACAAGTAGGAAGAAAAGACTCTGCGATCAATTGAGGGATGAATTGGAGGCTTACTGTTTCTAAAATAATAATAATAATAATAATAATAATAATAATAATAATAATAACTGCTAAGCCTTCAGTTTTCCTTTATTGAATCTCTTTTACTATGAAGGTAGGTTACATGATTCCAAGCGCCTCCTTTTCTTCTAAACCGATCTTTCAGTAAGGAAGTCAGAGGAAATACAGAATGCTTTCCTATTGTGATCCTGACTGGCAGGCAAGCACAGAGCACCCCAGTCTCTCCAGACATTGCATTTAACAAGGCATCCACCTTTGTCCCTGGAATGCCTACTCTACCTTCCAGCAATTTTTCTTTCCCTAGCTAGGGAGAAACCCAGACATGTTGAGTTCTGCTTATTGCTGCCCCATGAGCACACTGGCTTGTCTAAGGCGCAGCAGCCTTTACTCACTCTGCTAGCTTTAGATTTCCAATAACCAAAGCATGCTGGTCCCCCTTTTGTCTAGAAGCACATATGACTAAAATCATGTGTCTTCTCAATGCCACAGATTACCTGCCATTTCACAAAGGAAGCTAAAACTTAATTCCTAACCCCTAAACCCGCAAACACATTCAGATGTATTTTTGTGCCATCTTAAGCCTAACAATGGCATGAAGGAGTCCCTGAGGGCTATTTCCCAGAGGAGGGCTTTTGTACAACATCCTGGTATTTCCATCATTGCAACAAAAGCCAGCTATAATTCACAACACCAACATCACAAAGGGAGACTCTTCCTTTGTGACCTGTCACTAGTCAGAATGTGACTTTGTCCACGTGTGTCCAAAGGTATTCAAGAGATCAAGATCAAACAGCGCCCACTTCTAAAATACAGAACGAACACGTGCTATGCTTTTATTCTGTGTCAAAGCTTCATTCGGTTTCTTTTTCTCTTTTCTAGCCATTAATTTTCTGTTCAAAATTTGTAATTTGTAATGGCCCGATGGCTGAACGAACATATTTTTGTTCTTTTGACAAGGCATTGAGGATTGCCATTGGTAGCCTTTCTGACTTTTTAAAAAATATGTAATTGAACTTGTATTTCTTTGTTTCATATACACATGGAAAATTCAAACTTTGGGTTTATTTTTAATAAGCCAATAAACCCAATTTGTTATTGTGCTAGACTTAAAAGTTAGGATGAGGTATCTTGCAATTGCAAGTACATCCAGGTTAGAACTGTCTCAATAAAATGTTGACAGTTTGACCTTGAGAGAACCACAGCTACTGCAGGTTCCTGAGGGCAACAGCCGTGCGTATCCAGAAGATGTCATTGTGCAGACCATAGGCTTAACCTTTTCCTCCCACACTCTGTCTGCCCCTCCTCTGTGATGCTGTCTGGGCTTTAGAGGAGGGGAAGTGGCTGTGTCATTTAGTAATGTCGTGCTTTTCACTAATGTAGTCATGCACGGTTTCTCTTGCTCTTGCAAATCACCTCTCACTCACGAGGGCAAGAAACTGATTAAACTCAGTGGACTGCACACAAAAAGAGGATGTGAACATTGGAAGGAGTCTTCGTAGGGAGAAGGGTCCCAAAAAGAGGAGGAAGGGAATAGGAGATAGGAGTGGGGAGTGAAATGAACTAAATTTCAGTCCTAGGAAACTGTCAAACAAGATGGTAAACTGAAATACAGATTACAGAATCCCTACTGGTTGACATTAGCTAGAAATATCTTCAAAGAATTAATATTTTAAATAATCACAGTAACTTTTTATTAGCATGACTATTTTCCCAGGACAGAGGGTCTCAAGTTTATTCTGTTTAAATACTCAGGACTTAACAATATTTTTAAAAAGATATTCATCTAAGTGTCTCCTAATGACCCAGATTTAGCAATGATGACAACTAACAACAGTCCCTCTGCAGGAAAGCTAGGAGATAGTCGCAGACCTGATGGTATATGAAGATTGGAAAGGACTGAGCAGTGAAAAAATGAAAAAAAAAAGCCTGTTAAGATGTAATTTTTATGTGATGGACACACCGTAGCACTCCAGAATTAAAAAATAAATAAAAAGGGAAGTACTAAGTCCTCTTTGAAAGTAGCAATGAGATCATATAACATTTCCTGCGACCCCATACCAGGCTACCAAGTGACTTTACTCCCAGAGGCAGAACCAGGCAGATTGCAGAAGGAGTTCACACACAACAGGAGAGATTGGGACAAGGTATATTTTAATCCAAGGAATGAAGTAAAGACGTACATCCCAAAAGAGACATCCGGGATAATTTTGGATTCACGGAGAGTGAGTTATGTTCCTCTTGTGGTTTGAAGAAACAAGGTAACGAGAAAGTGTTAGTGTATTCTCCTTTATAAACTCACTTTGCTATTCTAGGAAGAAAACAAAAGGATTCTTTGCTTCCACTGGAGATTGTGGTTGTTATGGCAACTGCTTTGCCTTGAATGACAAGCCAGTAAGCACAAGTATCTATCTAGCTTTGGAACGATATATTTCTGATTTTGAATTTTTTCCTAATAAATGGTCAACATTCCTGAGTGAAACAAATCTATATTTTCAGTAGAAAAAAAATGCAAAACACACAAATAAAAACACACAAAAATGTACTGCTAGTCCTATTTATTTTTCCTCAGAAGTCTGAATGTGAAAATCTCCTAGGAAGGACTATTTCATGAAATGCAATGTAAGTAAAAAGAAAATGTTCAGATCGCAAACTTAATTCTGGTACTGAGCTGAGAGGTTTATTGACTCAATCGTGTGTGCGTGCGTGTGTGTGTGTGTGTGTGTGTGTGTGCATCATTTTTCACCATCTAAGTTTGCTTGTCTGGTTGACACTGGGCCTCTATTGAACCTTCCGCTTATTACTTCAGCTAAATTAGCTGGCCAGCAATCCTTTAGGATCTACCTGGAAATGCGCCCCAGCTCAGGAGTTACAGACCCACCCCTAGGAGAAGGATTGTCTTTTGATTTATGGTCTCACTATGTAGCCTGGGCTAGCCTTAAAATCACTATGCAGACAAGGCTGGCCTCAAACACGCAGAGATCCGATGGACACTTCCTTTTCAGTGCTGGGATTAAAGGCACATGCTACTATACAAGGCTAAGACGTTTAAAAGACAAAACATGATTCTGGGGATCCAAACACAGGAAGTGCTTTAGCCACCCACCGCTGCATCTCCTCAGCCCAGGCAGAATGTCCCTAATGATTCTGACTGCCTCCCTCACTCCAGAGACACTTCGTTGTGCGCCAGGGTAGAGCATACTCCAAACAACGCTGCGACATGGGGAAAAAGAGGGAAGGATCCTATTTGCCATATTTAGACCACAGTTAACACATGTCAGATAAATCTGTTTAAAATGCTCTTCTGTTAATTAGTTCATCACTACAAATTTCAGATGGCTGTTTTCTAGCCAGTAACTAGAGCTTTTTATTAATTTATCTGAAAGACTCTGTCTGTTTAACATTTAATGAGATTTCAAGCAATCATGCGAGCCAGACAATATTTTTTTTTCAGTTTATTACTTTGGCAAAGAAACAAATCTTTGTTCTTCCTTATGAACTTCTGTGTTTGCACAACCTTTAGAATAAGAGAAATAGATTTTGTATCAGACATAATTTGACTTTGAATGTTCTTTTAAAAGGCATCTTCAAGACGCTGCACTGTAGATGCCATAATAGTGGCTTGGGACCTTAAACACCCCTCTTTCTTTGACCTTTTCGGATTGTGATAAATTCAGAATGTTTGTTTATTGCTTCTACAAAGAGACATTTCTATCTTGAGAAGAATAAGCAAGGAAGATAACCGATTCAAATAGCAAATCTTTCATCAAAACCTGGAACTGGAGCCTAGCAAGGATAACTCAGAAACACCAGCCATGCCTACACACACACACACACACACACACACACACACACACACACACACACATCAACGACCCTGAAACACAAAACAAATGTCAGAAATTGCTCAGCCCAAATGTTAAATTGTCAAAAGAAGAGCTTTTCCTCGATGTGTTTTAACTGCAGGGAAAGGAAACGCACAGATCACTGGCCGCTGGCATCATCTTCAAGTGTTAATTACCAGTTGCTGCAGAAATTTCAACAGCTTAGGGCTGTGAACATCACTTTGTAGCAGGTCCTGAAGGATACAGGCAACAGAAAAAGTTAGAGAAATTGCAGTCTCCAGAAACCCTGAACTAGCAGGTGTATCTGACCTATGGCCCTTGGTCAGTAGGAGGACCAGATCAGCTGTGAATGAAACTTCACACAAAAGTATAAACTCACCTACAACATTATGAGGCACTTTTTGTGATCTTTCTGGTAACTGGATTGTGTATTTCTCAGGCATGTACTTTGTAGATAACAACATCGTGTCACGTTTAAAAGGTTGGGCATGCCTGAAAATGTTACCAGTGACAGCTAATAAATTCTGTGGAATTCTTTCTTTCACCTCTTGATACAGAAACAAACGTGTCTTCATTTCTCTTCTATTGCTGCGATAAAGCTTTCTGATGAAAGCGGTTTGAAAGAGAAAGTTTAGTTTAGGCTTATGGCTTGAGAAGGACGGACAACAGGTGGTGACAGTACGGTGGCAGAAGCAGCACACTGACTGGTCACACAGCAACCACACAGGAAGCAGAGAGTGAGCAGGAAGTGAGGTCAGCCAATAATGCCTCAAGGGCAGCCCTCAGCTACACACATCATCCAGCAATCTCCTCATTCAATACCACCAGTTGAGGACCAAGTATTTAAGCACATAAACCTATGGGGGGGGGGCATTTCCCACTCAAACCACATCAAACCATCTTAGCACTCATTAGAAATGAGCTTGCCTGACCCAAAGTTCACTTGAATTATTTTTTTAAAGTGAGTGGTTGTCATGGTTGAATATGCTTGGCGAAGGGAGTGGCACTATTAGAGGTGTGGCCTTGTTGGAATAGATATGTCACTGTAGGTGTGGGCTTTAAGTCCATATCCTAACTGTCTGAAAGTCAGTATTTTGCTAGCAGCTTTCAGATGAAGATGTAGAACTCCCAGCTCCTCCTATACCATGTCTGCCTGAATGTTGCCATGTTCCCTCCTTGATGATACTGGACTGAACCTCTTAATCTGTAAGCCAGCCCCAAATAAATGTTGTCCATATAAGTCTTGCCTTGGTCATGGTGTCTGTTACAGCAGTAAGACCCTAAGACAGTGTTTTTGTTTTTGTTTTTTTGTTTTGTTTTGTTTTGTTTTTCAAACAGCAGCATTGTCAGTATCTGAGAATGTAATAGAAGATCCTAACTGTCTTTGGGACTCTAACTTTACACCAGGCTCTCCAATCAAAATGTGGAAATTAGACTCCCAATTTGTTTTTTAACAAACCCTGATGGTGGGTCTGTTCCCAAAGTAATTTAAGACTATAAAATCATTCTGTGCCCTGAATTTCCTGGATGTTTTGTGTTAGGAACTTTTTCCTATTTTGAATTTTCTTTGACTGTTGTGTCAATATCTTCTAAGGTATCTTCTATGCCTGAAATTCTCTCTTCTATCTCTTGTATTCTTTGTTGATGCTTGCATCTGTAGTTCCTTGCTGCTTTCCTAGGTTTTGCGTTTCTAGGATTGCCTCCATTTGTCATATCTTGACTATTGTATTAAGTAGGACCTCTATTGCTATGAAGAGACACCATGACCAAGGTAACTCTTATAGAGGACAACATTTCATTAGGGCTGGCTTATAGGTTCAGAGGTTCAGTCCATTATCGTCAAGGCAGGAGCGTGGCAATATCCAGGCAGATGTGGGACTGGAGGAGCTGAGAGTTCTACATCTTGATACAAAGACAGGAGAAGACCGATTTCCTTAGGCACCTAGCACAGTAACACACTTCCTCCAATAGGACCATACCTATTCCAACAAGGAAATACCTCCTAATAATATCATTCCCTGTGAGCCAAGCATTCAGACACCTGAGTCCATGGGAGCCAAACCTATTCAAACCACTATAATTATTAAATATTAAAATTATTTTGTCATATGTAAATCACATTAAAAGCTGGAAGCAAACCATTACCCTTTATACATATTTAGGCATTGAAAAGTTAGTTGATATAATTGTGTAAACAGGAATAGAAAATATCATTTTAGTTTTAACTTAATGGAGGGTTTCTATGAAGGAAAATTATAGCAACTTTAAATAAAGCAGTAAAATTTAAAGAATTTCTTTATTTAAAAAAAAAATAAGCCAGATACTAAGATGACACTGTGTAACATTAAGTCATGAAAGCCTGAAGACCTGTATTTTATTCCTGGGTCCCATGTAAAGGTAGGATGAAAGATACACAGAATTATCCACAGTCCTTCATAGAAGGTCTGTGGCATACAAACCAGCACTCACACTTGCATATTGCACACACACACACACACATACACACACACACACACACACACACACACACACACACACACAGAGAGAGAGACAGAGAGACAGAGAGAGAGACAGAGAGAGAGAAAGAAAGAGACACATACACACACACATTAAATTTAAAATTTAGAAAATAATACAGATATTTCTATCATTGTTTAATATTCAATATAGAACTCAAATGTAGGCAGTCCAACAAGAAAAGTATAAAGAAAAAAATCACACAATTTTTCTTATTATCAAATATCTAAACAAAATTCCACAGCAGTACTGAAGAGATGGCTCAGCAGTAAAAAGCACTTGATGTTCTTCTTTCTAAAGGACCAGTTCTGGAGTTGGATTCTGAGCATTCACATCCGATGGTTCACAGTCACCATAACTCCAACCGAGGAGCTCCTCTTCTGGAATCTGTCACTACTTAAAACACATGAAATACACACACACACACACACACACACACACACACACACACACACACACAACACGCCACCTTTTAAAACTTTAAGGCAATTTTGGGGCAAACTACTAGAAATTAAATTTATCACAAATTGAAAACAAAATAATATAAACTTGTGTTCTGCCGGACAGTGGTGGTGCACGCCTTTAATCCCAGCACTTGGGAGGCAGGGGCAGGCAGATTTCTGAGTTCGAGGCCAGCCTGGTCTACAGAGTGAGTTCCAGGACAGCCAGGGGTACACAGAGAAACCCTGTCTCAAAAAACAAAAACAAAAGAAAAATTGTATTCTAAATATTCCTAAATTCAGTGAATGAATTGGCTCAGAAACATCAGTTGTCTTTGAAACTGATTGACAGGAGGAATATGAAAGATTTTGGTTTTGGGGGCTAGAGATGAACCCTAAGCTGAGCTTAACATTAGCAGTTTGTAAGTCGAATTACTAAGAGAAATGTGGAGAGTGACATCCTGGCTCACAGTGTTTCAGAAGAGTGAGCACTCAATTGGGAATTAGACTGGAGGCCATTTGATGTATGCTCTGGCAAGCAAGACTTGGCAGCATCCTTCACAGGGCACTGGTTTTACAAGTATACACAGCCAAGAGAATGGGATCAAGGAATGTTTCAATGAGAGTATAGAATACTGTGAGGCCAGGCACTGTGGCTGGATCAGAATCCCTGAAGGGAAGACAACTATGTGAAATTGCATTGGATATTGCAGGATGATGGAGACTGTGATGTCTGCCAAGGGCAGCAGCAGGCACAGGGTGGAGCTATATTTTCAGTGACATCATAGAAGGTGATAAGGGTAGAACTGGAGACTGCTGGTTCTTGGATAATGCCAACAGGAGATTAAGATGACATGGATATAGTCACATCTTTTAGTATTTTCACTGTTGCTTTTGTGTTGTGTATCAATTTGGTCTTTCTTTACTCTATACCCCTACTCCTTCCTTTTCAAGCAGGCATAAGAATTCTGTTCCCTGGAATATGGAATGTTTGTAACATATTTCGATCTCATGATGGAGGCAAGGGAGCTTCCAGTTAAAAAGTTGCCTTCTTGAGACTCAGAAGAGACTTTTGACCTAGAGCTTTTGAACATCATAAATATATTTTCTTTGGATGCTCTTAGCATTGGAGTAAATGAATTTTTCATTATGAGAGAATGAAGAGCCTGGGAACACCAGAAATGAATGTTGTGGTTTTAAAATGATGGGCCTGTGGGTCAAATTTACATGAAGTAGACTTGCAATAGGATGAGTAAGAGGAGGAGGAGGAGGAAAGAAGAAGAAGAAGAAGAAGGAGGAGGATGAGGAGGAGGAGGAGGAGGAGGAGGAGGAGAAGAAGAAGAAGAAGAAGAAGAAGAAGAAGAAGAAGAAGAAGAAGAAGAAGAAGAAGAAGAAGAAGAAGAAGAAAGAAAGAAGAAGAAGAAGAAGAAGAAGAAGAAGAAGAAGAACCAACAGTAAATTCACCGAAGAGGAGTAGATGGCAAGAAATAATCAAACTCAGGGCTGAAATCAACCAAGTGGAGACAAAAGATCTACATAAAGAATCAACCAAACCAGGAGCTGGTTCTTTGAGAAAATTAACAAAATAGATAAGCCCTTAGCCAGACTAAATAGAGGACACACAAAAAAAGTATCCTAATTAACAAAGTCAGAAATGAAAGGGAGGGGCTAGAGAGATGGCTCAGGGGTTAAGAGCACTGACTACTCTTCCAGAGGTCCTGAGTTCAATTCCCAGCAACCACATGGTGACTCACAACCATCTGTAATGGGATCTGATGCCCTCTTCTGGTGTGTCTGAAGGGAGCAATGGTGTACTCATATACAGAAAATAAATAAATCTTAAGAAAAAAAGTTCCTTTAAAAAAAAGGAACAAAAATGAGAAGGGAGACATAACAACAGAAACTGAGGAAATCTAAAAAAGCATCAGATCCTACTACAAAAGCCAATACTCAACAAAACTGGAAAACCTGGATGAATTGGACAATTTTCTAGACAGATACCAGGTACCAAAGTTAAATAAGGATCAGATTAACAAGCTAAACTGTCCCATATCCCCTAAAGAAATAGAAGCAGTCATTAATAGTCTCCCAACCAAAAAAGCCCAGGACCAGATGGGTTTAGTACAGAGTTCTATCAGACCTTCAAAGAAGACCTAATACCAATACTCCTCTAACTACTCCACAAAATAGAAACAGAAGGTACTCTACCCAATTCGTTCTATGAAGCCACAATTACTCTGATACCTAAACCACACAAAGACCCAACAAAGAAAGAACACTTCAGACCAATTTCCCTTATGAACATCAATGCAAAAATACTCAATAAAATTCTTGCAAACCGAATCCAAGAACACATTAAAATGACCAGCCATCATGATCAAGTAGGCTTTTTCTGGGCATGCAGGGATGGCTCAATATACGGAAATCCATCAACATAATTCACTATATAAACAAATTCAAAGAAAACATGATCATCTCATTAGATGCTGAGAAAGCATTCAGCAAAATCCAATACCCCTTCATGATAAAAGTCTTGGAAAGATCAGTAATTCAAGGCCTATACCTAACCATAGTAAAAGCAATATACAGCAAACCAGTAGCCAACATCAAACTAAATGGAGACAACCTTGAAGCAATACCACTAAAATCAAGGACTAGACAAGACTGCTCACTCTCTCCCTAACCTATTCAGTATAGTACTTGAAGTCCTAACTAGAGCAATTAGACAAAAAAAAAAAAAAAAAAAAAAAAAAAAAAAAAAAAAAAAAAAAAGGAGATCAAAGGGACACAAATTGGAAAGAAACTCAAATGGCTGAGAAACACTTAAAGAAATGCTCAACATTCTTAGATATCATAAATGTAAGTCAAAACTACTCTGATGTTTCATCTTATGTCAATCAGAATGGCTAAGATAATACAAATGACAGCTCATGCTGGTGAAGATCTGGAGTAAGAGAAATGAACACTCATCCACTGTTGGTTAGAGTGATAACGTTTACATCACTATGGAAATCAGTGTACTGGTACCTCAGGAAGATGAAAATAGATTTACCTTAAGATGCAGCTATACAGCCAAAGGATGCTCCATCCTATCACAAAGACAGTTGCTCAGGCATGCTCATTGCTGCTCTATTCAGAATAGAGATTAGAAACGAACTAGATGTCCCTCAGCAGGTAGAAGGATAAAGAATATGTCATACATTTATATGAGGAAGTAGACTTAGCTATTAAAAAGAATGAAATCTTGAAATCCACAAATAAATTGATTGAACTAGATTAAAAAATATATCCTGAGTGTGGTAACCAAGATCCAGAAAAACAAAAGTTGTATGTACTTACTTATATATATATATAGATATTATTTATTAAGTCTATGAGAGCCCAGTTAAAATCTGTAGCACCACAGAAGATAGGTGCAGATTAGGAAACTAGAGAGGACAGATAGATCTTGTTAGAAAAGGGAGATAGAATAGATAGTTATGGCGATAGGAGTTTGGGTGGAACCTGGAAACTATGGATCAAGAATGGAGGGGAAGAGAGCAGGGAGGTGAAAGAATACAGAGAGAGATACCTATCTTAAGGGCCATTTGAGGGGTAGTATGGAAACCTAATAAAGTAGAAGTTTCCTAAACTACATTCATGTATGCAGGCAATCTAAATGGAACCACCAAATAATGGGGGAGACATGGCCTCAATTGGACATCTCTTGTCACTAAATGAAGCTTTTTAATACTGGAATTGGTTAACATCCAATTAAGTTATTGGCCAAAGAGTTCCCACAGGAACCCCTAAACAAGAGAGGCTGTTGCAAGACTATAAGTTGCTCTCCTCAAACTGACAGTAAGAGTCTATTGCTGAAAGCAACTCCTATATAACTCACTGAATATAGAGGAGACAAGCTCTCCTTGGTGACTAAGTTCTCCACTTCTGCCCTCCAGGAAAATGCAAATGTTCAAGTTAAAGCAAGGTTCAAATACCAGACTTTAGTCTCACTCTGGGCACAGGTTGCTGGGAATTCTCTCTGTTCCTATTCTCGGAACAGTTCTTCAATGTAGGCAAACAGCCAATATTATCCATATGGAGTAGCCCTAAAATGGTTATATTTTGCTCAACTTACTCAGTTCATGCATTCCACACAACAGTAAATCTCTACTTAGATAGTTTTTTAAATGTCAAATGCTTTAGAGGAAACATACTTTTAGAAAAAAAAATCAGATACAAACCACAAAGTGAAGCTAAAAGTATAATAAAACTTATGTAGTCTTATTATATAATGCATTCGACCAGTAATGAACAAAGAAGCAGATAGAGAATTGCCAGAGGGAGAAAAATAAAGGGAAATGATGTTTGAATAGCTCCAGAAAACAAAATACATTAATTGTAACATCAACAAAAAAATACTTTCTTGTAAAATGTTCTATAAACTCAGAAATATTTTTCTCCTCCAAGAGTCTAAAGTAACTTATACTGCATTAATGGATTACAAACTGTGCAGTATATCAGGTACCAGAAAGAGGCTAAGTTATGGAGAAGCACATTTATTCTTTTAGATAAAGCATAAATTCTATACCTCATCCCAAGAGTGTCTTGTATCTGCCTTCCACTAATATTCTAAAGCAATTATATATTAATTTGACTATGAAAGACACATAAAATTCAGAATACATTTCTTGGATGATAGAATGCCATAGTAGGAGAGTTGATAAAAATATTTCATGCATACCAGACCTAATTATTTTTCATCAACTTTGTTTCTGACTTAAAACTTGTATTTGCTTAGTTCATCAGAAAAACAAAACAAAACAACCCAAACATAGAATCAGTAATTTGTACTTTTCTCCTTGACTTGTAATTGTTCCAGAACCCTAGTATACAAAGCATTTGTCTCAAGAGAAGGGAAGAAGAAATTGGGGGAACCACTACCAACAAACTTGTTTGCTGCAGAGACATCTCACCATTTCTGCTGATCTTTTTTCAGCTCTCATGTGACCTGTGGTCTGATCAAGCTCTATGTATGAAGAAGCAGACACACTCTTTTGGGGATAATGTATAGGAGGGCAACAGGGTTTCTAGAAAAAGGAATAGGCGGATGTGTATCCCCCAAATCTAGAATTTCCCTTCCTCTTTATTTCTGTTATACGAATTTTAATTGTTTATTTAACCATTTGCTTCTCATGCCTACTTTCAAATTCTCCAGTAGTTGAGACTGAGGGAGATAGAATTCTGATTTCTTTTCGGCTCTTTTTAGTTTCCTAACTGTCATATCCTTCCCCCTGAGGCCTTTAGTACTTTCTCTCCTTGAATTAGAAGAAGAAAATGCAGCATGACACAATGAGAAACATAAATATCTTAAATAGATTATTAATAAGTAAAGAGATTAGTGGGCACTGCTCTCGCAGAGGGTCCAGGTTTGTTATCTAGTAACAACAGTTCTCAGAGGATCTGTTGCTTTTGCTGGATCCTGAAGACCCCTGCACCCACATGTGCACACACGTACACACACGCATGCTCTCACTCACCTGTGTATACACATACACATAACTACAACTAAAATGATGCTTTAAACAACAACAACAACAACAACAACAACAACAACAACAACAACAACAACAACAGCAACAGCAAAACAAAGACCCAGGTGTGAGATCCAAGGGCTTACTTAAAAAATGGAGTGTGGATTTGTCTACCAGTTGAAGAGATGTGACACCCCACCAACGAATGATAGTTCTAAGGAATATTGCACAACCGAACCACATAGGAAACATTCAAACAGGAACTCATCAGAACTAACCTAACTAATTCAAAGATCTGGAAAGTTGAAATCATAAAATGATTATGCCTTTTTCCAATAAAAAATCTAATATGATTCTGATTTATAAACAAAAGTTAAGAACCATTGTCTTTGAGCTTTGCCAACCAAAGTGCACTTCCCAGATTAATGGTTTCACATCCTGAAAGCTTGTCAGGAATGTGGACTCTGAGATACCAGTCCTCAGACTCTTTTGGATCAGTGTTGATGGATCAGTGTTGAGAATGAAAGGAAGAAGATAACCACCGCCAGAAACAGATTGTCCTTTAATCAGAACAAGCTGAGGAGGACACCTGAAGTGGAGGCTGTGGACATGAGGCACATAGGCTTGCTGTCCTAGAGGGAGAAAAAAGGGGACCATGGGGATGGAAGATTTCATGGGCAAGTCAGTTCCCCTGTGTAGTTGTAAGTTGCTCGCGGCCTACAAGAACCGGGTATTCCCGAAAGGCAGGCTGGGGCTGAAAAAGACTAGGCTGCAAGAGAAGAATGAGGCCACGACAAATTGCTCTGATCAAAGCCCGCGAGTTTCCTAAGAGACTGCGCTTATAAAGGCGGGAGGCCCATCCCCCGCCAATCCATTCTTGGTGCACGGAGCCAGCCTAGCAGGACAGGATGTGTCTTCGGAATGTCTCAAGGGTCTCTCTCTCTCTTTTTTTACATGTTTTCCTCAATTACATTTCCAATGCTATCCCAAAAGTCCCCCATACCCTCCCCCCCCCCACTTCCCTACCCACCCATTCCCATTTTTTTTGGCCCTGGCGTTCCCCTGTACTGGGGCATATAAAGTTTGCGTGTCCAATGGGCCTCTCTTTCCAGTGATGGCCGACTAGGCCATCTTTTGATACATATGCAGCTAGAGTCAAGAGCTCCGGGGTACTGGTTAGTTCATAATGTTGTTCCACCTATAGGGTTGCAGATCCCTTTAGCTCCTTGAGTACTTTCTCTAGCTCCTCCTTTGGGAGCCCTGTGATCCATCCAATAGCTGCCATATCCAGGGATCCACCCCATAATCAGCTTCCAAACGCTGACACCATTGCATACACTAGCAAGATTTTATCGAAAGGACCCAGATGTAGCTGTCTCTTGTGAGACTATGCCGGGGCCTAGCAAACACAGAAGTGGATGCTCACAGTCAAGGGTCTCTTGAAGCCCAGGTGGCGACAAGGTCTGCACCAGCCTGCTTCAGGCTGGGGGAGGCCACACCCCTTGCAGTCTCAAAATGGTAGACACTAGAGGGGGTTGATATCCTGATCCTCTTATGAGAAGGTTCCCCAGCTTTATTAAGTCAATCACAGGAGGCTTTTAGGCCATTGACCCTTTAGACATAAGCATGTGCAGTCTTTTATTTGTTGAACAGTGTGATTCTTTGGTACATCAAAGTTGAGTAAATGGTGATAGAGAGGTCAGATATTTCCTTGTCATTGATTAATAACGGTGCATTAGTTTGAAATCCAAGAGAAATGAATGCATGTACTTGGATGGTTAGCAATGCTCTATGTCATAAAACAGTCAGATTTAGTCAAACTTTAAGGATTTTCCTGAATGCCACATATTCTTCCTTAAATTTGCTATATCTTTTTATTTGTGTGAGTGTTTATGTGTGTGTGTGTGTGTTGGACTTGTATGTGCATGAGTGCTGTGTGTTGCATGCTTACATGTATGTGTCAGGATATCACCGAGTGTTCTTAGCCATGTGGGTGCATATGGAGACTGGAAGTTGATACTGGGATATCTTCCTCTATTGATTTTTAAGTTGATTACTGAGTTTGCAACTCACCATGTTGGCTACACTGGGTGCCCAGAGGTCCCTTGAGATCACTCTGGTTCTGGCCCTAGCCTTGCGATTGCAGGCATGCATGACTATTCCTGTCTTTTATAGGGTGATGGGATCTTATTTATCGCTCATAAATGAAACTGAGATTTTGAGCCTACTGGGATTCTTTTTGGAAACAACAGTTAAGTATCAAGATGGTATTTCTACAATGACTCTAATCCTAATTTCAGGCCCATGATTCTTTTGATAGTTTTGGGTCTTTTGGAATTGGCTTATTTCAATTGATGCATCATCCCTTTCCCTTTTAATGAAATGAAAATTTTTAAAGAAAAGAAAATAATCTTAAGCTTCAGAGATCACAGAAAATAAGAGCTCTCACAAAGGATTATTTGATTAAAATTAAAGTGATGATGCATGTCTTTCTTCCTAGCACTTGAGTAGCAGAGAGAAGCAGATCTCTGTATGTTTGAGGCCAGCCTAATAATCTACATTAAGAGTTCCAGGACATCCAGGGCTAACCAAGTAACTAACTAACTAACTAAACAAATAAAACAAAACAACGAGAAGAAACAAAAGAATAACCTTTCCTTTCAGCATTCTGAACAAGACAGGTATTTTTGTTTTGTCTTGTTTTAAAGAGGTGGGATGTTGGACAGGGGCAGACTTGTTAGGAAAACAGGAGGCAACCCCGTAAAATAAACAAGATTTAAAGCCCAGATGTGTCTTAAAAGTCTAGTAGCCATCTTGCCACCTTAGAAAGAACTAAGTACATTGCAAACAGAGTATATAAATGATGCCAATTAATGTTTCGGCACAGCATCGCTAAGGGCACAATGGTAATCGGGAGATCAGAACTGAAGTATTATTTCTGACCATATTATATATGCATTCATAAAGGTAATGTGTTCTCAGGTAAAGGTTTTAACTGTGTTATCCTCCTGGGTGGAAAAAAGGACAGATAAATACATTGCCGTATCAGAAATCATTAGAAACCCATTCTCTAAACTGCTTCATATAGATTATTAACCTTAGGGCACAGCCCTAAGCTTTTTTCTGAACAAAGTAGTGTGTGATCAATCCTTGTTTGCCCCAGCTTATTTACTTCAATTATAGACCCCCTTTCCTTCTAAATTCAGGGCCTTTGACAACTTTATATATCACTTGATTATTAACCTAACACAGGGGATGCAGCAGAAAAATGCCAGTCCCTGTATCATTTGTTAATTTCTACTGTGCTGTTTGGCCAAATTTAAATCCTCTCCCGAGGAGTCTTCTTGTTCTCGCTGTCACTCAGATAATTTAATGGGAATATAAAACCTTTTAGGTGTTCAGAGCACAAGGATGTCAGAAGATAATGCACTGTCCCGAATGCCTTAAATCACCATCTGCTTAGCTTTGTAAAATGCTCCGTGCCTTTACACATACCAAAGTGCTGACGATCTCACACAGTAACGTTAATATTTAGGATCTTATTTGCACTTCAGGAGGCCTAACCTAGGCAAGGTGGAACATCGGATCATACAGCTTTAAGTTGTGTACACCATGGGGAATTATACTTTCTGGGTTGATTCATTACCAGGAGAGGCGAGCACTTTCAGTGGCTTTCCTATATGATAAAGGTTTATTCATTTCAAGTTCACAAATAATTCATGATGCCTCATGAATATGCATGCCCTATCTTATGGTGTATAACATTATTAATTAGCTTCTGTTTGGAGTAATAGACTAAACAAAATGAGATGTAGAAAGGATGATGGATTATAAAGTTGAGGGTTTACAAAAGTAATATCTATCTTTTAAAGTTATTTTAGAGAATGGGCTCCAATTGTCCAAAGCAAAGGTCATTTCTCTAATGTTTGGTATAGCACATGTTATTATGTATCCCTTTCTCACTAATATCTGTTGTTCTGTGTAAATAACAGAACTAAAGCTATAAAATGTACAAATAATTAAGCCTAGGAGACAAATGCACGTTGAAAGTGTGCTATTATTTATACATATGCTTGTATTGTCTAAAGCATCCTCCTGTCTTCTAAAGGAACTGTATTTGCTGTAAAATCAGTGTACTTGTTTATATAAAATGCAGACCTGGAACTAAAAATTTTACTTTTATAATTGTAAAGGGTATCTTCCCCAACAGTATCCATGTTCTATCTAATGATACAACTTACTTAGGATTAAAGGTTTAATACTTTCTGGAGGAGGAGGAGGAGGAGGAGGAGGAGAAGGAGGAGGAGGAGGAAGAGGAGGAGGAAGAGGAGGAGGAAGAGGAGGAGGAAGAGGAGGAGGAAGAGGAGGAGGAGGAGAAGAAGAGGAGGAGGAGGAGGAAGAGGAAGAGGAAGAAGAAGAAGAAGAGAAGAATGAAGAGGAAGAGGAAGAAGAAGTTGTTTGTGATTGGAGATGAGGAGTAGATAGGTGTGATTTTTTTATTATTTTGATTACTATTAAACAAAAATATAACTACAGAAATACACATTCTTGAACATAAATATCTGTATCAATTGCATTGCTATATGTTGTGCTTTGGTGATCTTGAGAATGGGAAATATTTTCTTTGAGCCTTAGGTTCATAACCTTAATTGTTACCTTCTCAAACACTTCTTCACTATCAGCTTTTATCCTGTGGTAAGGCAGTACTGTCATGTTATTAATTGTTTTAAGACCCAATACCAGTTTGCACAGTTTGCATCTTAGTTCAACTGCCATTCACTGACTGACCAGAGCAAAAGCAGATGGCAATGCACTTGTTGTCATTCTAATGAGGACTTACTACCTTCAGGTGTTTAGCACTTCCACTTATTTTTAACAGGCAAAGGACATTCTCCCAGAGCAGAATCTTCCAGCTTCAATAACTAATAATAATAATAATAATAATAATAATAATAATAATAATAAAAACTGTGAAGCAAAACTAGTGCCTGACAACTTCACAAGGCTGAAACTCTTAGGATTCTTCAAAGAGTATCATCAATAGAACCTTCTGAATTATGCTTAGGTAACTAGAGAAATAAGGACGCTTTGGGGATAAATGCATACATACAACTTTCTTTGACTTCATTCATTTCTCTCTCCCTTTCAGTCCTTCTTTGTAAATTTCTCAAGGAATTATCAAAGGGTTTACACCTAAGAAGTCATTGCTTAATAGAAGTCTTTAAGTTTGTTTGCCCCGTGGGATCCTCCATGGTCTAGGACATAAGCCATTAGATTAGGCAAGTAGATATCATTTTAGGAAAATTTTCATAAATGCTCTTTCATAGAACATTTTAAAACCTGTGGTGACTCTCTATCAAATCTGCTTGTAATCCTTAGTTTGAAAAAGTGGATAAACAGCTTTGATGGCTGCATTTAAAATATAAAATGGTGATATGCCAGGTAACAAGTTTTAAGATAGTGCTTTAGATCTGGGGGAGAGAGAAATGTCATTAATGAGCAAAAATATGAGTTCTTCTTATTAAGGAGGTGTAAATGTAAATGTCACTTTTATTTCCTCAGAGGAAGTGATAAAATGAGAGCTGTACTGAAGTTTTATGAATACATGGTTTGGGCTGAGCCCAGAGTATTTTAACTATCTCTAAGCTTAGACATGGAATCTGCTAGCCTCCATAAAATCTGGTCTTCTGCAAGCTTGGACCTTGAAGGCTTCAGCCTCCAGCCTCCATCTGCTAACCTAGATCTCGAATATTTCAGCATCCCAGACTAACTGGTGAATAAACTCACCCTTTCTAGCTCTTTCTGAACTCTGCCTGGCTGGTTCAACTCTTCTGCTCTGGCTCAAACTCCTTTCCAAGCTGACTGATTTCAAACTGGCTTCTCTCAGCTATTGACTGGATTTCTCTGCTTGGAGAGACGGCCTCTGAATTCTACAAACTGAACAGCTCCAAATCTGAACTGAACTGAGCACAACTGCAATAAACTGAACGGAATTAAATTCCATTGAACTCTCTCGCTGCTCTTTAAGTAGCCACTCTTCCCTGTCTGTTCTCCTGAGAACAGGGTGTATCCTAGCTCTGATTCATAAATGTGGAATCTTTCTCCAATTCTCATCACTTTGCCTGGCCCTCAATTAGAGTCCACTTGCAAAACTGGTTGCTTCTTTCTACAAACTAAGTTTACCTAAATTGTTTAGGATTTAAAGGTGTGTACTAAGGGTGGATCTGTACTCCAGACCAAAGGATTAAAGGTGTTTGCTTCAGCTGGATTACACAGACCTAGAAGGACTCTGGATGTGATTCCCTGACAGAGCATCCATGTGGCTGAATTAAAATTTCTCTACAAGGAACTTTCTATTAACCATATACAATAGAACAATGGTAGAACTGTTCAACTCAATAGGACATTAAAAGCAACTTGGCCCTTAATTTGTTACTTGGAATAGATACACCGCTGGGGTTGAGTATTAAATTATTGAATTGTTTGCTTAGGAGAAAAGCTACCTAGGGTTGTTGGTTTGTTGTTATTGTTGTTGTTATTGTTTTGCTTTGTACTGGTACCTCGAAGCTGTAGACACCGGAAATTCTCCCATGAAATTTTCTGATCAAAAGAAGAAATATAACATAAGTTGAAGCTGAACAAATCTTTTATGAACATCTCTTGTCTTTAAAATAAGTTGCAAAAAGGTTTTATGTTTTATATTCTTAGAGTTGTATAACATAGAAGTGATTTGCTTATTAATTCCTTGCTAACTCTTATTGATAAGTAAGCAGTGACTTCTAGTTCAACTCCAATGTATCCTCTCTCTGTTCTCATTTAGGGGACAAAGATTGTAGGGTTTTTTTGTGTTTTTTTGATTTTTTTTCTTTAAATAAATTCAGGAACAAAGGTATGTTTGGAATGCCAGCTCTAGTCTACCACCCTTACAGAAGATCACATTGCCTATTCCAACACTGGGGCAAACAAACATGACGTTTTTAAAAATCAACTGACACTTCTAGGAGGTCTCTGTGGTTTTGCTAAATTGATTTATATTCCTTAAGAACTGACTTTTATTTTGCTTAAGCACAACTTGACATTTAAATAGAGGTCTCTGGAATGGTTTAGGGTAGTATAATTTTTTACAATAACGAAACTTCTGGAATATAGATGAGTATATTCATTTTCCAGAAGTTGTCCTGCCTAACCTAAATTTCTACTCTCTGTGTTCCCATTGCATCCTACAGAATCTGCCGCTGGGCCTAGTTCTATATCTTTCTTTTTATGTTATCAAAATTCTAGATTTTCTTCTGTGTTATTATACAATTAACTAATTAAAGAAAATGAAATTTGAAAACAGTTTTATGTTGTTTTTGGCTTTTGATATTTTCTATGATTATGAAAAAAATCACATTTCTGAGCCTGTGCCTTGAGCAGACTTTGGGCTCTGGCTCCACACCCATTCCCATAATAGCCAGAGTAAGCTCGAATCCCGGGTACTCTAACATGCCCAGGGTCACAGGTGAGGAGGCCCCAACATCTGCCCCAATACCAGGAGTAACGGGGACCCCCCAGATCTAGGGACACAAGAACTCTCACCCAGCACTGGCATGGGTTCCTTCCAGTTTAAGCCTAAACCCAGAGCAGACCTGGGTTGCTTGCTCTGCACGCACTCTTAAAACACCCAGAAGGAGCCAAATTCCCAGGAACTCTGAAATGCCCAGGATTACAGGAACACAGGATCACAGGATCACAAAGGGAGCTCAACTCCCAGGAGATTGGACACACGGAGGAGCACTGGAGCTATGACACACTCAAGATCACTAAGGCTGGTCTTTAATAATAACAAAACCAACAGAAAGCCCACATTCACGTGGAAGTTGAACAATGCTCTATCCAATGATAACTTGGTCAAGGAAGAAATAAAGAAAGAAATGAAAGACTTTTTAGAGTTTAATGAAAATGAAGCTACAACATACTCAAACTTATGGGACACAATGAAAGTAGACCTAAGTGGAAAACTCATAGCTCTGAGTGCCTCCAAAAAGAAACTGGAGAGAGCATACACTAGTAGCCTGACAGTGTACCTGTAATCTCTAGAACAAAAAGAAGCAAATTCACCCAAGAGGAGTAGATGTCAGGAAATAATCAAGCTCAGGGCTGAAATCAACCAAGTGGAAATAAACAGAACTATACAAAGAATCAACCAAACCAGGAGCTGGTTCTTTTCAAAAATTGACAAAATGGATAAACCCTTAGTGAGACTAACTAGAGGGCACAGGGACAGTATCCTAATTTACAAAATCAGAAATGAAAAGGGAGACATAACAACAGAATCTGAAGAAATCCAAAAATTCATCTGATCTTATTACAAAAGCCTATACTCAACAAAACTGGAAAACCTGGATGAATTGGACAATTTTCTAGACAGATACCAGGTACCAAAGTTAAATCAGGATCAGATAAACCATCTAAACAGTCCCATATCCCCTAAAGAAGTAGAAGCAGATGTTAAAAGTCTCCCAACCAAAAAAAGCCAAGGCCCAGATGTGTGCAGAGCAGAATTCTATCACACCTTCAAAGAAGACCAAATACCAATATTCAAACTATTCCACAAAATAGAAACAGAAGAAACCCAATTCATTCTATGAAGCCATGATTACACTTATACCTAAGCCATACAAAAACCTAGCAAGAAAAGAGATCTTCAGATTAATTTCCCTTATGTATATGGATGTAATAGTACTCAATAAAATCCTCACAAAGTGAATCCAAGAACATATCAAAATGAACATCCATCATGATCAAGTATGATTCATCCCAGGGATGCAGGGATGGTTTAATATATGGAAATCCATCAACATAATCCACTATATAAACAAACTCAAAGGAAAAAAAAAACCACACATGATCATTACATTAGATGTTGAGAAGGCATTTGACCAAATTCAACACCTCTTCATGGCAAAAGTCTTGGAAAGATCAGAAATTCAAGGCCCATACTTAAACATAGTGAAAGCAATATACAGTGAACCAGTAGCCAATATCCAACTAAATGGAGAGAAACTTGAAGTAATCCCACTAAAATCAGGGACTAGACAAGGCTGCCCACTCTCTCCCTACCTATTCAGTATAATACTCAAAGTCCTAGCCAGAGCAATTAGACAACAAAAGGAAACAAATTGAAAAGAAAGATGTCAAATTATCACTATTTGAAGATGATGTGATAGTATACTTAAGTGACTCCAAAAATTCCACCAAGGAACTCCTCAACCTGATAACTTCAGTGGCCAGATATAAAATTAACTCAAACAAATCAGTAGCCTTTCTATACTCAAAGGATAAACAGGTTGAGAACAAAATTAGGACAATGACACCCTTCACAATAGTCACAAATACTATAAAATACCTTGGTGTGACTGTAACCAAGCAAGTGAAAGATAAGTATGACAATAACTTGAAGTCTATGAAGAAAGAAATGGAAGAAGATTTCAGAAGATAGAAAGATCTGCCATGCTCATGGATTAGCAGGATTAGTATAGTCAAAATGGCCATCTTGCTGAAAGCAATCTACAGATTCAATGCAATCCCCATCTAAATTCCAACTCACTTCTTCATAGAGTTAGAAAGAGCAATTTGCAAATTAACTTGGAATAAGAAAAAAACCCAGGATATCAAAAACTATTCTCAACAATAAAAGAACTTCTTGGGGAATCACCATCCTTGACCTCAAGTTGTACTACAGAGCAATAGTGATAAAAACTATATGATATTGGTATAGAGACAGGCAGGTAAATCAATGGATTAGAATTGAAGACCCAGAAATGAACCCACACACCTATGGGTCACTTGATTTTTGACAAAGAAACCAAAACCATCCAGTGGAAAAAGATAGCATTTTCAACAAATGATGCTGGTTCAACTGGTAGGCAGCATGGATAAGAATGCAAATTGACCCATTCTTATCTCCTTGTACACAGCTCAAGTTCAAGTGCATTAAGAACATACACATAAAACCAGATACACTGAAACAAATAGAAGAGAAAATGGGGAAGAGCCTTGAATACATGGGCACCGGGAAATTTCCTATACAGAAAACTAATGGCTTATGCTTTAAGATCAAGAATTGACAAATAGGACCTCATAAAATTGCAAAGTTTCTGTAAGGCAAAGCACACTGTCAATAGGACAAAATGACAACCAACAGATTTAGAAAAGATCTTTATCAATCCTAGATCTGATAGAGAGCTAATATCCAATATATGCAAAGAACTCAAGAAGTTAGACTCCAGAAAATCAAATAACCCTATTAAAAACTGGGGTACCGAGTTAACCAAAGAATTCACAACTGAGGAATAACGAATGGGCAAGAAGCACCTAAGGAAATATTCAACATCCTTAGTCATCAGGGAAACACAAATCAAAACAAACCTGAGATTCTGCCTTATACCAGTCAGAATAGCTAAAATTAAAAATTCAGGTGGCAGCAGATGCTGGCTAGAATGTGTAGAAAGAGGAACATTCCCCCACTGCTGGTGGGGTTGCAGGCTGGTACTATCACTCTGGAAATCAGTCTGACATTTCCTCAGAAAATTGGACATAGTATTACTCGAGGACCCAGCTATACCACTCTTGGGTATATACCCAAAAGATGCTCCAACACATAACAAGGACACATGCTCTACTATGTTTGTAGCAGCCTTACTTATAATAGTCAGAAGCTGGAAAGAACCCAGATGTCCCTCAACAGAGAAATGGATACAGAAACTGTGGTACATTTACACAATGGAGTACTACTCAGCTATTAAAAACAATGACTTCATGAAATTCTTAGGCAAATGGATGGAACTTGAAAATATCATCCTGAGTGAGGTAACCCAATCATAAAAGAATACACATGGTATGCACTCACTGATAAGTGGATATTATCAAAGTTCGTAATACCCAAGGTAAAATTCACACACCACATGAAGCTCAAGAAGGAAGACCAAAGTGTGGATACTTCGGTCCTTCTTAGAAGGGGAAACCAAATTCTCATACAGAGGAAAGTCAGAGACAAAGTGTGGAGCACAGACTAAAGCAAAGGCCATCCAGAGCCTGTTCCACCTAGGATCCATTCCATATACAGTCACCAGACCTAGACACTATTGTGGATGCCAAGAAGTGCATGCTGACAGGAGCCTGATATAGCTGTCTCCTGAGAGTCTTTGCCAGAGCCTGACAAATACAGAGGTGAATACTAGCAGCCAACCTTGGAATGAACATGGGGTCCCCACTGGAATTAGAGGAATTAGAGAAAGGACTAAAGGAGCTGAAGAAGTTTGCAGCTCCATAGGAAGGACAACAATATGAACCAACCATACTCCCCCCCCAACCCCCAGAGCTCCCAGGGACTAAACCACCAACCAAAAAGTACACATGAGGGAGGGACCCATGGCTCTAGCTGCATATGTGGTAGAGTGTGTCCTTGTTGGTCATCAATGAGAGGAGAGGCCATTGTTTCTGTGAAGGCTTGATGCCCCAGTGTAGGGGAATTCGAGGGCAGGGAGGTGGGAGTGCGAGTGTGTTTGGGAGAACACCTTCATGGAAGCATGGGTGGAGAGGTGGAATAGGGTGTTTTATGGTGGGGGGAACCAGGAAAGGGGATAACATTTGAAATGTAAATAAAGAAAATATCAAATAAAAGTAAATAAGTAAAAGAAAAAAGAAAAAAAATCACTATTCCTCTTTTTTTTTCTTTTCTTTTTTTTTTCTTTCCATTTTTATTAGGTATTTAGCTCATTTACATTTCCAATGCTATACCAAAAGTCCCCCATACCCACCCACCCCCACTCCCCTACCCGCCCACTCCCCCTTTTTGGCCCTGGCGTTCCCCTGTACTGGGGCATATAAAGTTTGCGTGTCCAATGGGCCTCTCTTTCCAGTGATGGCCGACTAGGCCATCTTTTGATACATATGCAGCTAGAGTCAAGAGCTCCGGGGTACTGATTAGTTCATAATGTTGTTCCACCTATAGGGTTGCAGATCCCTTTAGCTCCTTGGGTACTTTCTCTAGCTCCTCCATTGGGAGCCCTGTGATCCATCCAATAGCTGACTGTGAGCATCCACTTCAGTGTTTGCTAGGCCCTGGCCTAGTCTCACAAGAGACAGCCATATCTGGGACCTTTCAGCAAAATCTTGCTAGTGTATGCAATGGTGTCAGCGTTTGGATGGTGATTATGGGATGGATCCCTGGATATGGCAGTCTCTACATGGTCCATCCTTTCGTCTCAGCTCCAAACTTTGTCTCTGTAACTCCTTCCATGGGTGATTTGTTCCCACTTCTAAGGAGGGGCATAGTGTCCACACTTCAGTCTTCATTTTTCTTGAGTTTCATGTATTTAGCAAATTGTATCTTATATCTTGGGTATCCTAGGTTTTGGGCTAATATCCACTTATCAGTGAGTACATATTGTGTGAGTTCCTTTGTGAATGTGTTACCTCACTCAGGATGATGCCCTCCAGGTCCATCCATTTGGCTAGGAATTTCATAAATTCATTCTTTTTAATAGCTGAGTAGTACTCCATTGTGTAGATGTACCACATTTTCTGTATCCATTCCTCTGTTGAGGGGCATCTGGGTTCTTTCCAGCTTCTGGCTATTATAAATAAGGCTGCTATGAACATAGTGGAGCATGTGTCCTTCTTACCTGTTGGGGCATCTTCTGGATATATGCCCAGGAGAGGTATTGCGGGATCCTCCGGTAGTACTATGTCCAATTCTTTGAGGAACCGCCAGACTGATTTCCAGAGTGGTTGTACAAGCCTGCAATCCCACCAACAATGGAGGAGTGTTCCTCTTTCTCCACATCCACGCCAGCATCTGCTGTCACCTGAATTTTTGATCTTAGCCATTCTGACTGGTGTGAGGTGGAATCTCAGGGTTGTTTTGATTTGCATTTCCCTGATGATTAAGGATGTTGAACATTTTTTCAGGTGCTTCTCTGCCATTCGGTATTCCTCGGGTGAGAATTCTTTGTTCAGTTCTGAGCCCCATTTTTTAATGGGGTTATTTGATTTTCTGAAGTCCACCTTCTTGAGTTCTTTATATATGTTGGATATTAGTCCCCTATCTGATTTAGGATAGGTAAAGATCCTTTCCCAATCTGTTGGTGGTCTTTTTGTCTTATTGACAGCGTCTTTTGACTTGCAGAAACTTTGGACTTTCATTAGGTCCCATTTGTCAATTCTCGATCTTACAGCACAAGCCATTGCTGTTCTGTTCAGGAATTTTTCCCCTGTGCCCATATCTTCAAGGCTTTTCCCCACTTTCTCCTCTATAAGTTTCAGTGTCTCTGGTTTTATGTGAAGTTCCTTGATCCACTTAGATTTGACCTTAGTACAAGGAGATAAGTATGGATCGATTCGCATTCTTCTACATGATAACAGCCAGTTGTGCCAGCACCAATTGTTGAAAATGCTGTCTTTCTTCCACTGGATGGTTTTAGCTCCCTTGTCGAAGATCAAGTGACCATAGGTGTGTGGGTTCATTTCTGGGTCTTCAATTCTATTCCATTGGTCTACTTGTCTGTCTCTATACCAGTACCATGCAGTTTTTATCACAATTGCTCTGTAGTAAAGCATTAGGTCAGGCATGGTGATTCCACCAGAGGTTCTTTTATCCTTGAGAAGAGTTTTTGCTATCCTAGGTTTTTTGTTATTCCAGATGAATTTGCAAATTGCTCCTTCTAATTTGTTGAAGAATTGAGTTGGAATTTTGATGGGGATTGCATTGAATCTGTAGATTGCTTTTGGCAAGATAGCCATTTTTACAATGTTGATCCTGCCAATCCATGAGCATGGGAGATCTTTCCATCTTCTGAGATCTTCTTTAATTTCTTTCTTCAGAGACTTGAAGTTTTTATCATACAGATCTTTCACTTCCTTAGTTAGAGTCACGCCGAGATATTTTATATTATTTGTGACTATTGAGAAGGGTGTTGTTTCCCTAATTTCTTTCTCAGCCTGTTTATTCTTTGTGTAGAGAAAGGCCATTGACTTGTTTGAGTTAATTTTATATCCAGCTACTTCACCGAAGCTGTTTATCAGATTTAGGAGTTCTCTGGTGGAATTTTTAGGGTCACTTATATTCACTATTCCTCTTAAAGCCTGCATATAAGATGGCTAAGTGCTAACGGCAGCATCCCTGAAATCTCAGTGATGAGGATATCCATCAGCATTTAGCCCTCAGCATCTCTTCCTCCTGAGTCCTTGCTTAGGATGCGTGTCAGCTTCTAAGAGATACAGCTGACTCTAAAAAGAATATCAAATTTGCGTTTCTTATCATTTTTGTCTGCTTATTTGGACTCTTCCCTATTCCTATTGTCCCACTCAGCCAGTTCATTTATTCTCCATGCCATTCTGTTCGTTTAATCTTTTGTAAGCCTGTTGGCAAGAATTTCAGAAAGACACGAAAACCCACCATCTGCATCCAAGCGAATAATGAAACAATATCTGCTTTGGCTGGATAACTAAAAGTGTTGAAGGACTTAAAAAAAATAGTCAGGTCTAAAAATAGCAAGAGAGTTTATTAACTGACCTAAGTTAATGGCCCTAGAGGATGTCATGTACCTTTTGGTACCTAACCAAATCTTTGGATTATTACATTAAATATTATGGGGGAAAGTGGGAAAAAGTAATCTCAAAGTTGGGTGGTGTCTGAAGACATTCTTATGTTCTAGAAATAAGCTACTATTCCCTTTAAATATGTAGTTGTTTTATGGTTGGCAAAATGGTAAATCAGTGTGAATTTAATTTGTTTCCCTTATTACCAGTGAGTTTGAACTCGTACTTTTAAAATTATTTTACCATGTATTTATGTAGTGTGTTTGTGTGTGTCTATGTGTGTGTGCATGTGTCTCTGTGTGTGTATGTATGTATGTTTGCATGTGCCCTGTGTGTGCATGTGGGCACATGCTCATGGGAATCTGCTCATCCATTCTTCTCTTCTACCATGTGAACCCCAGAAATCCAGTGGGGGCCTTGAGGTTTAGCCGAATGTTTCTTTACCCACTGAGCCATAATGCAAGCCCCAAGAATACATTTTTTTTGATCTTAGAATTTACTTAAGAGGAATTTGTTTTCTAAAATATCTTGCCCTTTTATTGGATTACTGTATATTTCTGCCAATATTTGAAAACAATTTAATTTTAAATCAAACATATAAACATTGAAAGTGCTCAATTTTCAAACCAGATTTATTTGGAGGTCATTCACAACATTATTTTCCTGCCTGCTTCTTTGTAAATAGATGTCATGTAATAGAAATAAACACTACTCAAGTATTTTTTTTAGTGTAGTATGTGTTCATGTGGGTGACTGTGTGCACATGTGTATGTGGATATGAGTGTGTACTTGTGTCTGTAGAGGCCAGATTTCAAGCATGGGTTCTGATCCTTAGTGACTGTTCATCGTGATTCGTTGAGACAAAGTCTCTCACTAGAATCTTGAACTAACTGATCCGGCTAAGCAAGCGGGCAGATAGCTCTGAATAGCCCTCTCCAGTGATGCGATGACAAACAGGTTCTACCATGCTTCACTTTTCTAGTGATTCTAGGGATCAGACTCAGGTCCCCATGCTTTCCTGGAAAGAACTTTACCCAACCTATCTTCAAGCCCATTTCTTAAATTTTAAGTCAAAACATAAACTTAGTAAATTCATAAGAAATTATGTGCTGTCTTAACTCCCTTGTTTTAGGCTCTGTATTTAGATCCTAAAGACACAGTTTATATTTACACAGTTCTGTGATGTTGTTTAATAATTAGTAAATATAAATTCAGTATAGAATCTGGGAAATGGTTTTCTTTGAATTTTTTTTCAATTTGGCAGATAATAAATTTTTTCCTATCCATTATATATTAAAATTTTTGTTCCAAACTTGTTTTACTTTATCTACGTTTCTTATTAACATATGGAGCTTTGAAGTAGATTATAAGTGAAATCTGCATTATGTTTTATTTATATACACTGGCTTGTAATCTTGTTAAGAAAATCCATATCATTTCATCACAAAAGTAATAGAATTTTCTTCTAAATTTATTTTGTCTTGTAAACTTGACTCTCATATATCAGTTGTTATGCACACTCGCATTGATAAGTGATTTTATACTTTTTTACATTTTTTCATGAATAGCCAATTTCATAAATTATTTAAACATTTTTCAATAAATATAATTACTACTCTTAGTGTGCTTGCTATTCTCATATGTGCTATTAAAATCCATTTCTTATCCCTCTCATTTTTATCTAAATCATACATGTGGTTTAGTCCAATGGCACATTAACCCAATTCCAGGAGTGAGCCTAGCCTCTGATATATATTAAGGCAAGATCTCTTCATGATGACCACTGTTCTCTCCTTTGATCTTACCCTTAAGTAGTAGGTTTTCAAGTGAACTTTAAAATCTACTTATAAATTTTAACTTGATTCCCTGCTGGCCTTTCTATTAGAATTGCATGGCATATATATTAATTTAGGAAGAGTAGTGGTTTATGATAGTCAATTCTCTCATAAAGAGAATAAAATGTGTTTATATTTGTTCAGATTCCATTTTATGCTCTACAATAAACATTTTTGTTGTTTTGTTTGTTTGTGGCTTCTATTTCTACCTTGCTGCATTAATTCCAAACATTTTGTGGTTTTTAGTGTAGATGAAGTAGCCTGTTTCTCATTTGCATTTTTAGATTCATGCTTGCTTTGTTTCTGATTTATTTATGTGTCTTGGATGGTTTGTGGATCTCACACATTTTCTTCATTGTGAAAAAAATAAGAGAGGAGAAACCAAAGAAGACATTTTGACTCTAAAAGTACACAAGTTAATTTGAATGGTACATTTTATCTTCGCACTAAAAGACAGCTTAAAATCTTAACATATAGATGAAAACATGATAAAAATTTTAATACACAAATTACACACTTTTCTCACGTATATACAGTGCTCTTAATCTTTTTTTAAAATTTTATATGCATGGGCACACATACACACATACACTTATGCATGTGTACCATGTGCAGCCTCATGCCCATGGAGGTCAGAAGCTGACATAGGATCCCTTGGGACTAGAGTTGCAAATAGTTTTGAGCTGCTATGTGGATGCTGCAAAATTAAACCTGTATTCATCCTGTGGAAGAGTAGCCAGTTTTTTAAGTACTGAATCATCACTCTGGCCCCTTTTAGTCTTTTGGAGTTGTTATAACAAAATGTTATAAACTATGTAGCTTATTAACCATGTAAATATCTCTCTCACTATTTTGGGGTGGAGTAGACAAAAACAAGCCAACTCATTGGTATCTGGTATAGACCACTTTCACCTAAACAAAATCTTCCTGTGTTCTTATATGATGAAAGGGACCAGCTAGTTTCCATCAGTTTCTTCTATGAACAAACCAATGCCATTTATGAAGCTTCAGCTTTCATGATTGAATTACCTCCCAAAGCCCACCACCACCTGATGTGGCGACCTTTGCGAATCAGTATTTCAACAAAGTAATTTGGGACACACACACACTGAGACCACAGCACACAGAGAAATGTGCTTCAGCTCAGTGAAACCATAGTTATTACAGACATTCTTATTTCAAGAGGAATTATGAGTATAGGAGAAGGGCGATCCTGTAGGAGGACCAGCAGTCTCAATTAACCTGGACCCCTGTGATCTCTCAAACACAGGATCACCAACCAGGCAGCATACACCAGCTGATATGAAGCCCCTAACATATATATAGCAGAGGACTTCCGGGTCTGTTTTCATTCAGAGATGATGCACCTAACCCTCAAGAGACTGGAGGCCCAGGGGGATTAGAGGTCAAGTAAGGTGGGGGGTGGGGAAATCCAAATAGAGACAGGAGGTGGGGAAAAGGTATGGGATGTGGAACAGTTGAATGGTGGATGGAGTGGGAGGAATAAAATATGAAGTGTAAATAAATAAATAAATACATACATAATAAATGTAAAACTGAAGAGTAAAAAAGGATATAGCTACTTCTCATGATTTTAATTGTTTAATTACTTTTAAAAACTTATTTTAATATTTTAATTATGGGTATGTGTCTGTATAGGAATATACCCAAGAGTACAGATGTTCAAAGAGGAGGACAAGTTATAGGTGCTTGTCAGACACTTGACAATGGTGTTGGGAACCACTCTGGTCCTCTGCATGCTTGGAACCACGGAGCCATCTCTTCAACCTTCTTGTGACTTTTAAGTGGTAGCTTATTTTGATATGCTCAGTAATGAAACAACATTGTATATAAAATCTTCAAATATTTATTGCACAATACTAGTTTCCTAGTATTCCCTTAGAATATCTTTGTAAAGTAGAGTTCTTGGGATATAAAGAATGTAGTACCATTAATAACCAAATGATTTTCAGGTTTCTCTATGTGAAGGAGAGAATTTTAGCATTTGTACACATGTGGGAGTCCTTTATATCTTGGGAAGCTTGTGTTCTTTGAACTTAATCATATTGTGTCCAAGTCCATCTATGTTGTCACAAATAAAAAGATTTCCTGTTTTATAATTCTTACTCTACTCTATATTTATACTACACATTCTTTTAAAAAATTACCAATTTTTATTTCTAAAAGTATATTAGGATAATGCTTATATTTTTGCCCAATTTCCTGGTGATGTCTTATTTCTTAGCTGTGAGACAACTGTTGTTGCTATTTTAACATAAGCCATTTTAATAAATCCTTTGAATAAATGTATAGACATATATTTTTTCCAATTGTTTTTTTTTTTTTTTTTTTTTTTTACCTAGAGGACCTTAACTAGCATATGATACTTTGGACCTCATATGTCTTTTATGATTACTTTATTGCTAAGAGAAGCATTGCATTGGTTCTTTGATAAGTATTGTGTTAAATATGTTGATCTAATTTGTTAGGATGGGCATTTAAACGATGTCATTGTGTTTAACCCATGAACATGGGATTTCTCTCCATTCTTTTTTGTATTCTGACAGTAAGGAGCTGTGGGGGTAGTGAAACTATGGGACTTTTGAGTGACCATTTATGTGGCAAGATAAATCTTAAAGTTTTGAAGGAACCATAGCAGCTTTCCTAAAGAGAGTGTTGAACCTAGGTTATAAAGATCTATCCTGTTTAGATTTATTTCATGCACCACCTCTCTCTTTCTTCTGTATTTTTCCTCTTAGAGAAATCATCTAGAAAGTTTTAGCTATTCATTTGACTTTGTTTTTAATACTTAGAAAACTTGGTTTTATAAAGCAGTTATAACAATTTTACCATTTTTATAAAAACTACATCAAGATACAATTTTAGTTTGTGAGTATGGGTCTTTTGTCTGTGTATATCTGTGCACCAGGTGTATGCAGTGTTGAAGGATGACAGAAGATGGTGTCAGATACTCTGAAACTGGAATTAGACACTTGTGAGATGCCATGTGTTTGGAATTGAACCAAAGTCCTCTGCAAATGCTCCTTCATGCTCTTAGCCACAAAATAATTCTTCAGTCCCAACTTTTATATTATTACCCAAATGCCAGCAAATTCTTAGTCTAACAAATTTGACAATTTTATTTTCTTGATAAATTCAATGTTTAGTCTATTTCTTTTTGACTGATCCATTTCTTCTCTAAAAACCTACTTAAAAATGTTTCCTTTTCTACTTTAAAAAAAAAGACTTATTTATTTTATTTATATGAATACACTGTAGCTGTGTTCAAATACACCAGAAGAGGGCATCAGATCTCATTAGAGATGGTTGTAAGCCACCATGTGGTTGCTGGGAATTGAACTCAGGTCCTCTGCTAAAGCAGTTAGTGCTCTTAACCACTGAGCCATCTCTCCAACCCTAGAAACCTACTTTTGAACACTAGCTTGAGTTTGAACAAAGATAGACAGAGTCTTGGATTCTGGTTTATTCTTTAGGTTTGAAACTCAGGAAAGTATAAAGTGGATGTAAGAGTTTAAACCTTTTAAGAATATCAGAGATCAATGTCTGAGAGCTCCTGAATGCTTGGTTTCCCTCCTCTGAAACTCAACAGAGACCTTTAGATTTTGCTTGGAAAGAATTAAAAAGGAATAAACAAGGTCCTCTCAGTCCTCTGGTCCTTTATGCACTTTTCAGGTCTGAAGTAGTGTGCTCACTTGGTTCTTTAGTCTAGAGCCCAATTCTCCAACGAACACCACCTACACTACCATGTTTCCAAAACTACCAAACGCAGTTAAAGGTCAAATAATTCTAATGTCTGTATTTCCTATGAATTTATTCACCTTATTTCATTTTCTTTGTTCCATTCTTACAATCAACTTGAAACATTTTTACTGAATTGGCATCTTATATACACAACATTGTAAAGAGATTTGCTTTAGTCTCTACTGTAATGTTGTAAAGGCTGATAATCTTTTCATGATAACCTCTAACCTCTACACTTTTACATGTATGATGACTTTTACATATATGATGACCTTTACATGCATGATGACCTTTACACAACGACCTTTACACAATGACCTTTACATGTATGGTGACTTTTACATGTATGATGACTTTTACATGCATGATGACCTTTTCAGGATGACCCTTACACGATGAGAGTAGGAGTTAGGATGCCTGTGGTGAGCTTTCAGTCTTGTTTGTGTGTGTTCTTTTATACTTTATCTCTTAATGCTTATTTTCTTTAAAATTCCCTGCTAACATCCTAAAGTCCTTATCCTGGTCTTCTTACTCAGAAAGTCCCAAACACCAGTCTTTAATGTTCTAGAGCAAGGAGAACATCAAAGTCTCAATCAGGCTTTTCACCTTTTCCCTGACATATCCCCCCATGGCTTGGCTTTGTCCTCATTCTTACTTTTGAACCACATATCCCATGACAGTCAGAGCAGCTCAGTGTAAGGGTCCATCACTATAAAACATTTATTGTCAATTCCTATTGCCTCATGAATCCTGCTGCCTTTGTTGCTGTTGTTACTGTTATTTTAGACCAGACTGGCCTTGAACTCACAGAGATCAGCCTAACTTTGTCTCCCAAGTGTTGGGATTAAAGGCATGTACCATCTCTGCCTCGATAAGCCTACACTATCTTGAGACTATAATCAAACATTTGTCCTGAATCCTTAATACTTCTTCAAGTCTGTTCCTCCTGTCTACCTCTATAATACCACTCTCTGCTGGGCTTCAAGCCTTTCAATTGGCAAATATCATGGGAAAAAGAAACACAAAAGTTAGGTGATTTCAAAAATCTTAATATGTAGAATTACTTCCTAAAGTCTTGATTAACTTTATAAATCAGAAATCTTCAAAGGGCCATTCTTTTTTTTTTTCTCTGCCTCTGCTTCTTGCAGAGGTATATTGATTCCAAAAAGATGGGAACCTGCACATTTAATTCTCTATCAGCTCCTTACTTCCTTCTGCACTATATGTGACTCTAACATAGGCAGAGTGCTTGCTGGAGGACAGTGGCAGTCATGGCAAAGTATATTATTCATTGAGGACAGATTTCATAGGCTAGAAGCAATTAGAAGATAACATAGGACCTCAAATAGCTCCACGATAGCAGAGAAGGGTGGAATCAGGCAGTTTAGACAGCAGCCATTGCAAACATGTAGGGGAGTCTGATATAGGAGAGACCAAGTGAGAAAGAATAATATAAGTGAGGAACTTCATCTGTCATTGGCAGCAGAGCAGTAAGTGATGGGGCCTCAGGGACAAGAGGACATAATGACATCTTTATACCAGTGATGTCAATCAGGCCCTTGTTTGGGTGGCACATGATGTAATGGCACAACTGAAGCATCTATGTGCATTTCAAGACCAGAAGAAGCACCATGCTCCTTGCTATAATATAACAAGCATTTCCCTTCCTAAGGCTAGCCCTGTTGTGTATTCCTCCTCATTAGGATATGGCAGGAATTTTCCTGAGGGTCTTAATTTGCTTCCTATGTGAGACTTCTCTTGCAAAAGCATATTAGCAATCCCTCTCCTGCTTAAAATGATGTGCTGTTTCATAGTTTGAAATATTACACTGCTCCTCATTTTTAAGGTCATCTGTCTTGTGGAGACATACAGTGAAATAATAAAAACAAAAGGTTCCTCTAACTCCCAGCAAAATACCTGTGAAAATGCTTCCAATTGTCGGGTGAAGACAGGAGGCTTTTCTGTATTTCCCACCTGACTTCTGGCTCCTGTGAGCAGACTGCCCAACAAACACTGCTGCAAAATCCCAATTCCATGTGACTCACATAGCCAAAGCGAGCAGCAAGCAAACAGCACAAGATGTGGCAGAAACAAAGTAGGTCAGAGCATCCTTTGAAGACCTGTGCATTCTGCAACAGGCCTCATCATATCTGGAAAGTGTTTCTGCAGTCCTGTAGGGAAAAAGCCCCTGCTGTGATTTAGGAGATTGCTTAACAAATGCAATTTGGATTTATTTTCCTTAGAACTGCTTTGGAAGAGCCTTCCTTCTCTCCTTCCAAACACAATACGTATTTTAAAGCATCACGTAATTAGATCTGTGTATTAATCATTTAGCACTCAGCAAGTCTGGTATATTTTTCTCTGGGTTTTACTAAATTGACTACAGAGGGCAAGGGAAAGAGGACGTGATTGTGAGCCCCCTGCCAGCACAGCTCAGCTAGGTCCATTAGGGCTGGAGAGTAATGGAGCCTTAGAAAAATGTCATTAAAGTAAAAAAAGTAGAATACATAATGATGCTGATTAAAAAAAAAAGTCAATGCAGCAAAGTTTATCTGAGTGACCAATTACAGTGTGAAAACACAATAATCTCTGAAAAAGTAAACAAATGTTGAATTTTAAGGACACAACTGTGCTAGGACACAACAGTGCTAACAATTAAGCAGTTCCTCCATCCCAATGTTCACACAAAGGAATTAACAGCCTTAGAGCAGAAAGGAACTCTAACCAAGGGAATGAGAACTCAAGTCAGTGATCTTTTGCTTTATAGTTCTGTTGTCTGCTTCTCCGTACTGTTAAAGGCTCTGTTTCAAAGAGTCTCTATTTACCACTTGGTTAGATGGTCGAATTAAATATCTAGAAAGCACAAGCCTTCCCTAGCCACTGGCATTTGCAATCTACCACCCACTCTTCTAGGATGGTCCTTAAGCCTTAGGGACAAGAGCTGTTTCTACCTGTACAAGACCTGCAGGAGATCAAGCCAATCAGCATTCCAGCATAGATGGGAAGTAGCTCATGAGCCCCGCCCACCAAAATTGAAGAGGTATCAATGGTTGATGCCTTCTAGGGAAAGGATGGTTCAATTTTCTTTAAGAGTGTGACTTCTGGTATATCCACCATGATACAGGCTTCACACACAGTTTTGTCTTTGGAATAGGGTGAGGTAGAGCTATATCTAAGAGGAATTGGGAGGAAGAGTGGATGAATATACCCAAAACACAAGTGAGTAACTAAAAAATTCTAACACAATTTAAAAAAAAAAACATTGTATGGAAATTACTTGTTTATACCACACTATGCCACACAAAGTCATAAAAGTATGTCTATTTTCCCCAAATAGATGGGTTAATTGAGTTTTTAACTTGAGACTTGTAGAATTACCTGAGAAAGGAGTCTCAAAGAGGAATTGTCTAGATTAGGTTGACCCATAGGCATAGCTGTGAATGATTTTCTTGACTGAGTTAACTGTGGTGTGAAGCACCTTGAATGTGGATCTCAACAATTCATTGGAAGGAAGCTAGACTGAAAGGTGGGGGGGAGGAACAGTGAGGTTGGGAGGGACCTAAACATGAGCTTGGATCCATTAATTCCTTCCTCTTTGCTCTTGAGTGTGGATACAACATAGCTAGCTGCTTCTAATTCCTGCTACTTTGACTGCTCTGCAATGACAGAATGTATCTTGGAACTGGGAGGCAAGTAAATCCTTTCTCCCATATATTGCTCCTATAGGGGTATTTTTATCACAGCAACAGGAGATGAAACCAAGGCACCTTCCCTCTCTTGGTGGCTTGAATGAGTGGCTCCTTGTAGTGGCTAGTTTTGTGACAACTTGATGCAAGCTGGAGTTATCACAGAGAAAGGAGCTTCACTTGAGGAAATGCCTCCATGAGATCCAGCTATAAGGCATTTTCTCAACTAGTGATCAAGGGGGAAAGGCCCCTTGTGGGTGGGACCATCCCTGGCCTGGTAGTCTTGGGTTCCAAAGGAAAGCAAGCTGAGCAAGCCAGGGGAAGCAAGCCAGTAAAGAACATCCGTCCATGGCCTCTGTATCAGCTCCTGCTTTCTGACATGCTTGAATTCCAGTCCTGACTTTCTTTGGTGATGAATAGCAACATGGAAGTGTAAACTGAACAAACCCTTTCCTCCCCAACTTGCTTCTTGGTCATGATGTTTATGCAGGAATAGAAACCCTGACTAAGACAAATTGGAACCAGATGTGGGGTATTCCTGTGAAAACCTGACCATGTTTCGGGGAGGACTGTGGAAGGACTTTGGAACTTTTTGCTAAAAGATCCATTCAGTCTTAAGAACTCTGTGGGATGTTGTGTAGGAGCTTGGAAGATAAAGTTGAGAACAGTGCAGAAGATGGAAGCCTGGCTTGTGAAATTTCAGAGGGAAGATTAAAGACTTATCAGGGCCGTTGCTGTTTTGATTGTGAAGATTCTGTGGTCTGGTTAGTTGGGGCTGAAGAATCAGCTGTGATTAACAAGATACCAGAACTACTAAAGTGAAAACTTTGCATTACTGGGACTATTGATTCTGGTTAGCTGGAGCTAAGAAATTAGTGTTGATTAAAAAGAGAGCAGCATCATTGAGGTGACATCTTCTGGGAACTGTTTTCTGAGAGCACAGAGGCTGTGTTCCAGAGATAGCCAAGGTTGTACCTTTCCTCCCCAACTTGCTTCTTGGTCATGATGTTTGTGCAGGAATAGAAACCCTGACTAAGATACTCCTTGTTAGAGAAAGATTAGGAGTGGCTGGAGGATTGAAGGAGCTGTGTCCCTGGGGATATAGCTTTGAGCACTCTCTCTCTCTCTCTCTCTCTCCCTCTCTCTCTCTCTCTCTCTCTCTCTCACACACACACACACACACACACACACACACACACAGTTGTAGATCAAGATGTGGCTCTCAGTTGTTCCTTCACTCTGCCATCTTGGACTTTAACCCTCTGAAACCATAAGCCAAATTAATTTCTTTTTTTTTTATAAGTTGCCATGGTCATGGTGTTTTATCATAGCAATACAAAACTAAAACATCTACTACCATCTCTCTCTGTCTCTCTCTTGCTCTCTCTCTGTCTCTCTCTCTCTCTGTCTCTCTCTCTGTCTGTCTCTCTCTCTCTCTCTCTCTCTCTCTCCATATATGTGTGTTCCTTTTGAGTATACAAAATGTGTAAATGCTTAAAAAAAAAACAAAAATTGTAGATCAAAATGTGGCTCTCAGTTGTTCCTTCACTCTGCCATCTTGGACTTTAACCCTCTGAAATCATAAGCCAAATTAATTTCTTTTTTTTTATAAATTGCCATGGTCATGGTGCTTTATCATAGCAATACAAAACTAAGACATCTACTACCATCTCTCTGTCTCTCTCCATATATGTGTGTGTGTTCCGTTTGAGTATACAAAATACGTAAATGCTTAAAAAAAAAAAAGAAATGATTATACCAGTGGAATTAGTGAAGTAATACTTAAAGTTTGGAAGAGACATCTCCAGTACAGGCTCATGTGTTTGAACATTTGATTCCAAGCTTTTTGAACCTTTGAGACTATGATCAGACTGACAAAAATGAGTCCCTTCTAGAAGTGCCGCTTGAAGGTGATGGCTGCTTCTGAATTCAGCCCAAGGTCATTACCTGCTGAAGCACTAGGACCCTGACCATGTGCCATTGTAATGAATGCAGCCAGAGATAGGATTTGGTCTCTCTATACACTCAATCAGCTTGTTATGACAACTATGAGAAAGAAGCAATAGAGGTCAGAATATAACCAGACAGCTGGCTTAAGGAGGAGCCATTTTCTTTCTTTTTTTTTTAATCTTCACAGATAGAATTAACTTCCCCAGCAAAGTCAACAGAGGGGTTTAAAGAGACATCAGTCTTTCTTTTTTTCTGTGGCATTTAGGCATCTAAGGAGGTTAATATTAGTTCACTGACTACATAGATGAGAGGCTGCAGTGATCACATAGGACCAGGAATGTAGTCTTTGCAAACACTTTAGCGGCCTGAGACTTATCGCTCAGTTGATAAAGTGCTTGGCTAGCATGCAGGAGAAGCTGGCTACAATCTTTAGCAACACACCCACACGCAACACAGGTAGACACCACACACACACACACAAGTCACACATAGACACACCACACCCACATAAATGCACACACATATACACAAACATCCATATGCATGTACCACATATACACACACCATACACACAAACTCGTCACACAAACACACACATCACACACACAGAATCATATGCATGTACCACACATATACACACCAAACACACATACCACACATAGACATAACACATACACAAACACACATACCACATACATACATACATACATACACACACACACACAGACATACATACACACAAACATTTGGAAAGATCTTTTAAAAAATGGTTTTCTTTAAGCACTAACAGCTGAGAATCAAATTTTCAGAATGAACCTACATTTAGTATTCAAAATACCGTATACTTTTCAATCACCTATTATGCGGCACACAAGAAAACAGGACCGTATTCACTGTAAAGAAAGCAAACTAATAAGGGGCACCACAGGAGAAGCTAGACTTGGTGTTTACAAACAAAGGCTTGAAATGAATTATTTAAATTTCTTGTGCAGCTGATATATAACTAGAACAAAACTATGAATTATCCAGAAAATGCTTTAAGTAAACCAAGGTTTATTAATAAGAAGATTAAATTCCCAAAAGGAAGTAGGCAGAATTTCAAGAACGGAAAAGTGTAGTGGTTTAGTTTCTTCTGCCTTTCTTTTCTTTTTTTTATCACCAGCAGGTACAAGCATGCTTGCTTGAGTTGAGTTACAGCATAAGAATGGGTAAGCTTAAAGACTGCGCACTTGAACTGACCCAGTCAGAAGAGCAGACATGAAACATTGAAGCATAAACTAGAGCCCCTGTTCTGCTGGTTTCATTTGTTGTGAGAAGATATTCTGAGTGAAAGCAACTTAGGGAAGGGAGAGCTGCTGGGCTCACAGTTTCAGAAACAGAGGCAGGGACTTAAAGTTTCACACCCTCAGTCAAGTGCAGAGAGAGAAGAAAGCATTCTTGCTTCCTTCTGCAACCAGTATGGCCCGTCCCACATTGATCAACAATTCCTCCTTGATCAGTCTGATCCTCCCACATTGATCATTGACCTGCTTTTCGTAGGTATACTCACAGGCTAGCTTGATCCAGAAAATCCTTGAACTAAGAATCCCTTTCCAGACGATTCTACGATGTGGCAAATTAACAACTAAAAACTCACCATTAAAGCCCTTATGGACACTATCAGCAAAGCAACGTGTCCAAATATAAGCACCAGACAGAGAATAAAAAGAAAAACTGTTACAAAGAGTAACTGAAGAAATTATAACTGACCTTCTAAATTTGATGAAAGACAAAATTAATACAGACAAGAAATCTCACAAAAATTCAAGTGGGAGCTGTACTTGAAGCAGAACTACCATGAGATACATTCTAATTGAACTGTCAAAATCTACAGAGAAAGAGTCCTGAAAACGGGAACAAAGAATTAACTTTTCATAAACAAGGATTTCCCTTCAAATTAAATCTGTTTGTTATTGTTAGCAAGAAAAATAAATTTGTGTTTAATCAATAGTTTGTGTGTGCCCTGTTCATCTTTTTTATAATAGCCATTGTAACTAGGGAGGTGATAGCTCATCATGGTTTTAATTGGCATTTGTCTGATGAATCGTAATGCTGTCTCTGATTCCATGTATCTTTTGTCTTCTTTTGAGAAATGTCTATTGAGGTTCCTTGCTTATTTTTAATTGGGTTATTTGTTTCTACATTACTGAGCTATTTGAGTTTCTTATGCAGCACTATCAACTACTTTACAAATAAATGAGACAATAGTTTCTCTGTGCTGATTGTTTCTTTACTGTGCAGAATCTTTTTGTATGAAGTGTATGTCTGTATGTTTGTGTTTGTGTATCTAGTGTATTGTGTACATGCTTGTACACGTGTGTACATGCTTATATGTCTGTGTGCACATGCATATATACATATATACATTTCCCAGGGATGTTTTTGCCTCTTCTTACCAAGTTCTAAAATTTCAGTTATACATGACCAAATCTGGCTTTTCTTTGGGGCTGTGGATCCAAACCCATGTTCCCTTGCGAGCACTTCACCAATGGAGTTATGTCCTCATCTGACCTTGCCCTGGACCTTTTCTTCTTTGATATAATCTTTATGTTCACAAGAAAATGAGTTCAAATTGAATCAAGGGTTTTTTTGTAGGTGTGTGCTGTTTTTAAATAACACATTGGAAACAGTCACACACATCAGAAACTTATTCCAAGAGAAATCAGCTGGCTTTTAGTGTGCATGGCCAGAGTTGGCTCTATCAGGTGCTTCAACTTGCTTGTTTTAATGTTGGGATGGAACCTGGGGCTTTATGCCTGATCAGCATACACTCTATCCGTCAGCTACATCCCTTGTTCCTCACTTGTCTTTATTCATAAATATTAGAAACCTTTCAAATGACTTGATAGAAAATAGCAATACGAATGAAGTCTATTGTGTCCACACTGTGTTCTTTACAAGCAGGTCACACATACCCAACAAACCGTTCAGTTTGGAATGTAATACTATGTATTTATTCTATAAGCAAGAATAAATATAAAGTGTTCATTTCAACATCTCTTGGTGTTTTTATCCTGATAAAGTGTTACCTAATCCTTCTTAGGAAATATTATCTATGCTGTTGTAATCTGCATATATAAAATCTTATGCATATGGCTAGAAACTTGGTCTCTAAATACCTTTCATTACAGTGTTCTGTGAAGTGAAGAAGTGAATAATCATATTTTTTAAAATTTTTTTCTGCTGACTTCAGAGTTTTACAAAATAATATAATATTCCAGTATTCAAAATTTATTCTGACAGATCACCATGAGCATATATGCACATAGATACATGTATTTGTATCGCTCTATATATAACACGTTTATGTAGTTATAAGTAACACAATACATATATGGTCCCTTTTTCTGTTATGTGTGTCATACAAGTACAGTGAGTTGTATGTAATATAATACCCATATATATTGTTTTCTTTTCTAATACTATGTGAATGAAAAAGAGGTATTCAAGAGCTGGTGATTGGCAACCAAAGAAAAACCTGATTGTGTGGTTCAACATTTGTTCTTAATATGGATATAAGAAGAAAACTTCCAAGGCTTTATAAGAAAAGAACATAACTAGGAATATTTAAACTTTTGGTTCCTTAAAGCACCACAATGACAGTGGTGAATGCATAGATGCTAATTGTAGGTACTGTGCTTAGTCAGTGTTCAATGCAAGAACTTCCCTCAGACCATTCACTGAGATCTTGTCTTAACAAAACGATTCCTGTGACAACCCCAAGTCAGTCATTCTCTCCTTCAATGAAGGGAATTCACAAAGCTTATTAAAGTACAAACTTCTGGCCACTAAATCCAGAGATTTGACATTAGGGTAGCTAAGAAATCCTTATATATCTTGGTTCCAAACATCCACTCTTGGGCTGGTGATGGCAGTAATCTATCCTCACACGTCACAAGTACTGTCTTAGCCTACTCAGACACAACTGAGAATCTTCTCTGACCAGGCAGAAGGTCTAAGTAGGCATTGTCTGATTTTCACTGGGACTGTGTAAGCTACAGCTATAGAAAACTTAGAAAGTAGTGGAGCTTTGGGGGATTATGAAATTCAAGATACAAAAAAAAAAAAAAAAATCACAAGAGGATACCTGGAGATACCTCTGACCCTAAGGTGAGAAGAACAGGCTGTTTTAGAACATCACAGAAGCATATGGATGTTCACTTAGCAGACAATGAAATTGTTGTGTTTTCTATCTGTCCTTCGGTTATACTCAGTGACCAGTAATAGTTTTTTATTTGAAAGCGAATGGATTAATCTTGTGGCTTGGTCACTTTAGGAAAGAACTGCCCACTTTTGAAGATGGTTGTTCAATGTGCACATTTTATCCCCTTGGAAAATGCTCCTACCTGAAATGGGATTCTCATTACCAAAATTAAGCTGGTAGAGCCCATGCAGGGAGGAAGATGCTGATGATGTAGGAAAGTGTTTTTAAAAACCCTACAAGTTCCACTCAAATGTACTTTTCAAATCCTATTTGTGACATCATGTTGTTTGCTGCCCTAAAGCCCATGGGTATCATGAGGCTAGCAAATTATTTTCACATTTCTCTCCTTCTGGCTGGCATGGGCTTTTTCCAAGGTAAATTAGAGAATCTTAGTAGTGGCAAAACTTACATGGAAAGTACTGACACAAATTAATAGAGAAATGTTACAAATTCATAATAATGGTATCTTATCATACTTTTAACTTTCTTGTGTTTAATCTATACTTGGAGATATTTTCAATTTTTTAAATAATGATCATGCTTAATTATAAATTATTTATCTCATATGAACACTGTATTAGTCAGATTTTGGAATATCCTTTAGTTTGTTATAAGTAAAAGATATACACTTGATCTTACCATGAACTAAAATAAGTGCTAGCAATCAACAGACCCAAGTCTTCTAGGAAGGTGCTGATGATGTGTTAATATATATATATATATATATATATATATATATATATATATATATACACATATATATATATATATGTATATATATATAAATAATATGTGTGTATGATGTATATCATATATGTGTGTGCACTAAAATTATATATATGTATATATATCAATGTGTATAGCATCCTAGAAATATGTCAAATATCCATATTTATCATAGAAATAAGATGTATATTTTATAACCTATGAACCCAGCAGTTGGAATAAACAATATGGCTAAGCTGTCAGTAAAGTTTTCTCTATCTGTAGGAGTCTAAATGTAAAGTTCAGTCCATTATCATCAAGGCAGGAGCATCGCAGCATCCATGCAGTCATGGTGCAGGGGCAGCTAAGAGTTCTACATCTTCATCTGAAGGCTGCTAACAGAATTCTGGCTCCCAGGCAGCTAGGATGTGGGCCTTAAAGTCCACACCCACAGTGACATACCTACTCCAACATGGCCACACCTTCTAATAGTGCCACTCCCTGGGATAAGCATATGCAAACCATAACACCAAGATTTTAATTCTTTTTTTTTTTTTTAACAAAGAAATTTTAAATTTTCCTGCACGGGTTACCCACACAGGAGATGTCTATGACAAGCATTTGAAGTTTCAGTTTGGCTCACCTGCCCAATCCCCAGTGGATAAATGACCAAGGCTTTCCCACTATCTACAACCTGCAGATAGTTTATATTAGGACTGAAATTCTGACATGGCTTGGGGAGTGAGGGTGAAAGTAAATTTGTAGAAATGAGAAGACATGTGTGTACCTTGAAAGAATAATTGATACTGTAGTATAATGGAAAAGAAGGTGCTTGCCTTTATAATGCAAATTAAAAAGTGAATTTCCCTCTGAGTAATTGTAGCTGATAATCACACTTATAAAAGGGTTGAGAAAGCTTTTGAAGTGGACAGAGTAAGATGCATGCTAGTTACCTCAAATGCTCGTCTGTGTGCTTGCTGCAATTTATAGCATCATTTTAGTGCATATTTGCATATGTAACTACACTCTTCTAGAGAACACCATACATTTATTTTACCTGAACATAAATTGTAAGAGTCTATGAGTAAGATGGAGTAAACACAGGCTGTTCTGTGTCTATTAGTAAATCTAGGTAGGAAGGAAATCAGGATGAAAGAATGCAACAGCCTCTTGATAATTCTCATGTGTCAGTGATACCAACCGACTTGGTTGAGAATAGAACGAAAGGACCACACACTGAAGGAGTGAGTGGATAGCATCCTTTTCATTCACATCTCTTGCAGCTTACTCATAGCTTTATGCAGCCATGGAATAGTGCAAATGTATCCTTTATTCTTCCAAGGTAATGGTCATCTCTGAGGCTTACTGAGTTAGGATGCTAACCTACACCTAGTCCTGGAAGCTTCTAGCCTCTACACAGTCCAATCTAGGCCTAGAATGTTTCCAGTCTCCGAGACTTGCTGAATGAGCTCGCCCTTTCCTCGTTCTTCCTGAGCTCTGGTTAGCTGATTTAGTTCAGCTATTCTGGCTCAAACTCATCTCCAAGTTAGTTCACTGATTGAATCTGGCTTCTCTCTCTTGGTCTTTCTTGAACTGCTCTGTTTGGCCTTATACTAACCTTGGCAATATGTTCTAATCTTCTGGCTCCTTTTGATTCTCTAGTTCATTCTCTCTCTCTCTGCAACCTGTCTCTGCACAACTGCCTTGGTAAAACTGTCTCTTTTATTTATTTATTTTTATGTGCTCTCTTTAATAGCTTCCTTTTCCTCATATCTTTTGAGAGTTGAGGATATACTACTATTCTGTCCAATCTTTCTCTGATTTGTCATATTGTCTGCCACTCAATTAGACATCACTTTTAAATGTGGGTGCTTCCCCAGGGATGTGAGAGGCTCCCAGGCCATGACCAATTAGAATGACATTAGCCAAAATGCCCAACAAAGGGGAGATAGAACCTAAAGAGACCACCTCCAGTAGATAGACATGGCTCCCAGTTGAGGGATGGAGCCACTCACCCATCTCAAAATTTTTACCCCAGAATTGTTCCTAACTAAAGGAAATGCAGGGACAAAAAAAAAAAAAAAAAAAAAAAAAAAAAAGCAGAGACTGAAGGAACAGCCATTCAGAAACTGTTCCACCTTGAGATCTATCCCATCTGGAAACACCAAACCCCAACACTATTGCTGATACCAAAATATACTTGCAGACAGGATCTTGGCATGGCTGTTCTCTGAGAGGCTCTGAGAGCACCTAAGATAGATGCAGATACTCACAGTCAACCGTTGGATTGATCCTGGGGACCCCAATGGAAGAGTTAGAGGGAGGACTGAAAGAGTTGAAGTCATTTGCAAACCCATAGGAAGAACAACAGTATTAACTAACTGAACTCCTCAAAGCTCCCAGGACTAAGCCACCAACCAAAGAGCATATTATGGGATGCTCTGTGGCTCCTGGTATTAAGTAGCAGAGGAGGGCCTCGTCTGACCTCAATGGAAGGGGATATGCTTAGTCCTGTGGAGGCTTGATGCTCCAGAGAAGGGGAATGCTAGAGGGGTGGGGTGGAAGTGGGTAGGTTGGTGGGGGAGCACCCTTTTAAAGGCAAAGAGGAGGGGGTTGGAGTGGAGTGTTCATGAGGGGGGCAAGATTTGAAATGTAAATAAATAAAATAATTAATAAAAATATAACAAAAAATGTGAGTGCTCCTTCAACAAACTAACTTTATCTTCATTGTTTCGGATTAACAGTTTGTGCTAAAGGCTGATCTACACCACAAGGACAAACAGGATTTTAGTAAATAACATAATCTGAGATCAAATGCCCTGCAATGGAATAGGGCAATGTAACAGAAGCCTGGTGAGAGGACACACATGCATCAACCAGGTGAATAGAAACTATGCAAGTAATCAAAGAGGAAGAAACATGAGCCCATGATCGTGTTTGTTAAAAACTGGGTTTAACTAAAGCAGTAGTTCTTAACCTTCCTAATGTTTCAACCCTTTAATACAGTTTCTCATGGTGTGATGACCCACAAACATAAAACTATTTTCCTTGTTACTTAATAACTGTAATTTTGCTACTATTATGAATCTGTGTTTTCTGATGGTCTTTGAGGGTTTGCACCCATAGGTTGAGAACCACTAAGGTAAAGCTTCATATATTTGAGGCTAATTCTGTTAAACACCTCAGCAACACTGCAATTCAAGGATGGGTTTTGTTTGTCTATTTATTTGTTTTTCTAGAGTGGAACAGTTCTTCAGGTATATGCACAGAACAGATCCTACAACCTTAAAAGGTCTTACAAGCCTTGAAACTGAGCTTAGATTAGGGATATAACTCTCAGATTAATAAATCTTCAGACTGTGTTGGAACTTATGAGAGCAAATACCTATTGAAACAAAAATACCAATATTATAATTATATAATAGAATTATTTCATAATTCATAATATAATTGTCAAAATGTTCAAGATATCCCCAAAATTCATTTCACCTAAAACAAAACAAATAAACAAAAGAAACTCAAGGTTCATGAGAAACATCTGCCAATGAATATATACCAAATCTGAAATGTTAAAGATGTTGAAATTATTCTACAGAAACATCAAATGATTGTAATAATGCTCCAAAAAAAACCCCAAGGTTGAACATTCTTGAAAAAAAGAGGTAAATAACAACAAAACATAAAAGAAAAAGTAAAAATCAGTCAGATAATTCAGAAATGAGAAATGAGATTACAAGAAAAAAATGTAGTGAATGGATTCCTTAGCAGAATGGGGACAAGGAAATGGAGAGTGAGTTTGAAAATAGATCAGTATAAATTATTCTATCTTTTTGGAATGCCAAAGTGGTTAATAATTTAGGAATATGGCCAGATCCTTAGATTTTGCTGGAATGCTACAAAAACTTTAAGATTTACATTGTTAGATGAGACAGTGTGTACTGTTGGGAAAACCTTTAAAGACTATTGCTGAAAACTCCCCAAATTTGTCAAAAGAATGTGAAAATTCAAGATCTTACTGAAATTCAATGAAGGGCAAGAGAGAAAAGAAAAGCACCCTTACAATTTTGTGCGCCTTTTCACCCCTCCCTGCCAGCCAACCACTAAGTCCTAAGGAAGCCTTCTTTGCTAGACGCTGAGTTTATGTCGCACAGCATTGCACCCTGGCTCACCTCCCTCGCCCCCTTTCAAATTATGTTTTAAAATCCACTTACAAACTAGGGGTTTTCTGAAAGGCATTTTCATATGCCTCAGTTTTTGTTAACTAGCTCTGCACCCTTGCTCTTTCCCATCTTCTTACCCATGCAACCACTTAAACCTTAAACCCCAATAGTCCCACTCTTTGATTGTATCATATGTGTCATGCTACCCTCTCCACTTATATTTTTTTTTATTTCGGTTACAAGATAATATATTTCCACATAGCTTTTTCATACACTCCCCATTCTGGCTAGCCTGTCCTCTTCCTCATCATTTCCCCATTCTTTATCCATCTTTGAATTCTGCCCCCCTACAATTCATGCCTCTACTTGCATTTGATGATGCCCCTAGGCATCTGAACAGCATGAATTGGACTATGTATTATATTTTACTTTGAGGACATGAATTTAAGAGGGGGAAGTAGGAGGGAGTGGAGATGGAGATGATTAAAATATGTTAGATAAATACATTTTTATAAAGATTTATAAATTTATAAAGCTATATATACACATATATTTTTATATAGTCATTATTATAATGACTATATAAAAATAACATTTTAAGAAAAAAGAAGAGGGTGATGGAGGGATGGTTCAGCAGTTAAGAGCACTGACTGCTCTTCCAGAGGTCCTAAGTTCAATTCCCAGCAACCATATGGTGGCTCAAAACCATCTGTAATGGGGTCTGATGCCCTCTTCTGCTGTGTCTGAAGACAGCAACAGTATATTCACATATATAAAATAAATAAAGAAATAAACAAGCAAACAAACCTGAAAAAGAAAAGAAAAGAAAAGAAAAGAAAGAGAGGAAGGGGAGAGGAGGAAGGGAACAGAAGACACCCATGTGCAGTCAATCAAACTTCAGAAAGTATAAGAAAAACAAAAAAAAAGTGTAGACAGCAACAAATAAATATATCGGGATCAATGATGGAAACATCAGTTTTCACATAAAAATTACAGAGTCACTTAAAGTAGTCAGATAACAATTGAAAAAAACTGTCCATGCTATAATTCTTAGAACAGCTACTGTAAAATGATACAAACTTAGAGGATTTTGAAAAATACTAGACAACTGACCAGTATTAGTGTAGCAGAATTTTCCCTGTCCAAATAATTTAAATATTAATAAAAGAAGCCCGTGATTGGGCAGGGAAAGGGAACTTAGCAAGTCAGGTAGAAACATCTCAGCAGACTCTCATGCCCAGAACTTCCAAGGAGTCTCCCTCTTTCTTGCTAAGTTCCCTTTTCCCTGTCCAATCATGGGCTTCTTGTTGTAATTATATTTAAATTAATTGGACAGGGGAAATCCTGCCACACGGTAGCGTTTTAGAACACATTTAAATAACACAAAATGTGGTAAGAACTGAGCAGCCAAGGAAGAGGAGGGAACAAAGCCAGAATCTGCAACCCTGAGTTAGACTAGCGATGCTTAGATGAAATGTGTGCTTGTAGCACCTCAGGCTCAACAACAACCTGACGAACATGTGACAGTGAAAGGAGAGCGGCCCCCAGCAACATAGCCAGCAACAGATTCCTCATCAGAAAGACTAAGAACTCAAGCTAGAAGTGGTAAGACTATTCACCACATAGGAGTGGGATTCATAATACACACGAAACATATAAAGCAATTTGATTAATTTTGTTTGAAATAGTAATGGGCAAAGTACATTGCTGTCAACTGTCAAGGAGAGGTGACAGGTGTGAAGGCATGCCTATGGTCCTGGCACATAGGAGGCTGAGACATGAGTATCTCAAGTTGGAAGCTAGACTGAGCTGCCAAGTAACAGCTTCTCACAAGCTAGCCAAGAAACAAACAAACAACAACAACAACAACAACAACAACAACACACACACACACTCCATATTCCAAATATATGTTTAGAGAGAAATAATCAAAATTGTGTCTATGTAAAAGACTTAGCTGTGCATAAAGAAAATTCACAAAGAAACTGGGGGGAAAAAGCTAGCAGACCAAATGAGTTTAGGAAACTATAGAAAATTAATTTATAAATGTAAGTTTTATTTATAGATACCAGTGATGACCATTTGGAATTTCAACAATTTTCATTTGTCCTTTAGACATAGAACCCTAACTAAACAGTTGTGGTCTGACAAATATGTGCAAGGTCTACAAGCTGAAAACTCCAGCACACAAGTGCACAGAGTGAAAAGGGATACACCAAGTGAAGAGAGATACTCTGTCACTAGATTAGAAGGCTAAACAAAGATGCCTTTCATTTATCTAAAAAGGCAATGCATTTCTCCTCTAAATCACATCAACATGCTTTCTTGTTTCTTCTTTAGAAATAGGCAAAAGATATGAAGAGACACAGCAAAAAACATGGCGCATGACCTCTCTCTCTCTCTCTCTCTCTCTCTCTCTCTCTCTCTCACACACACACACACACACACACACACACACACACACACACACACACACGGAAGTATGATGCTGCCTGAGTCATGCTAGGAACGTATTTAAGCCGTTACAGTGAGAACTTACAATATCAAAGTCCTGGAAATAATGTGGACTAGCTAGAATGTTCCTACATCAAAGGCCAGGATATGAATTTTTCTCCTTTTGGGAACAGCATGGCATTTTTTTTTTTAATCCACATCATTGTCCCCTCCTAGGTATTTACTAAAGAGAAATAAAACCATATGTTCACACAGAGTTTACACAGAACATTTATAGTATGTTTGTTCAAATTTATCCCAAATTAAAAAATACAGGAATGTCACTCTTCAGCTCAGCAGACAATGTCAATTTTATATGACCACAGAATACTACTCGGTAATAAAAATAAACAAGTTATTAATGTACACGATGACATCTATGAGCTTCAAATATTTTGTGTTAGATGGAAGAAGCCTGACTGTTCAGTAACTAGAATTTACTGTATACGGCATTCTCAATACACCAGATAGATAGATAGGAGGACTTAGGAGTACATAGTTTAGTGGTTTACAGGACCAATATGGGTTGACTATGAAGAAGCTAGAGACAGCGTCTGAGGATGTGGCATGGGGATGTAATTGTTCTAGTGTTTGTTGGTTGGTTGATTTTTTTTAAATGTAATTCATATGTGAGGATGTTTACCTGCATAATTGTATGTGCATCATGTACATGCCTGGTGCCTGCAGAGGCAGGAGTGGGCAACGGATCTCCTGAAACCAGAGTTGCATGTAACTTTGAGATGCCATTTTTAGTTCTGGTAGGCAAAACCAGCCCCTCTGCAAGAACACCAAGTAGTCCTAACCACCACATCATCTCTCCAGCTCTGGTGCAGTTGCCTGACATCTGATTTCTGTGGTAGTTGCAGAACTTCATGTGTTTACTGAATAAAGAATACCCGGATTGCCATATTAACTATAAATTCTGCCTCAACAAAACTATCTACAATTAAAACAACTTGTGCCATATGAAATATTCTCACATTTCTTAAAAACTGAATAGGACTTAGTAAAGTTGATTGCCATAACACAGAATAAGAAAGGCAAAAGGGATAGGCCCTTTTCCTTCCAGAAAGTCTTTTGCCTAATTTATGGCAATCACCATGTCAGCAGGGCCAGCCTCTCTCTGAGAAGAGACTGACTGTGCCTTTGGCTATGTCACCATTGCCTGTTGTCAGGATAGAAACCCCCACCATCTGCTGGAAAGAAAAACAAAATATGCTCCTCACCTATGCCCACTTTCTCTTCAGAGGTCCAACATATATCTCTAGTCTGTGTTTTAATGTCAAAGGTTGTCTTTCCAGGAAGAAGAGACCCATGTTCTTCATCATCTAGATCATCTTTATCACCATCATCTTCATCAACATAATCGTCTTCTGATGTATGTATAGGTGCTGTCCGTGCTTCCAGTGTTTAGATAGCATGCTTGTGAGCAACATTTTCAAGCAAGAAGAAAAGATTGTTGGACAGGAAACTGTATTCCATCATTCACCTCTAAGATCTGGCATTCTGAACCATCTAGAGCTCTGTAAGAAGACATCAATCACTATGTTCTAAGGGATCAGTACGGTGAGAGAAACTCACTCTATGCTCCCTGCCAGATATTTGTCTTGTTTTATGAAGATTTGAATCACACAGCCTCATAAGATATTTACCTATCATGTTTTTGTCAACCAATTCACTCTTTAAAGCACTGGACACATAAAAGAGAGACATAAGGGAAATAAAACAAGAAATATTTTGGCCAAAGAAACATACATTTCTTCATAATTAGCAATATAATTTTATTTGTATTTATTATTTTGGGACCAAATGGTTCCACATGGTTGTGATTTGAAAGACCATTAAAAATAAAATATAATGGATGGCTGAATGAGCTGGAAATGGGAAAGGATAGCTTGGTAATAAATCTCATAAAGTGAGAATCCACTACATTTCTCACTGAGGCTAAACATGCTTGTTGTGCATTTTCTCACCTAAAATTTCATTCTGAAGACTTTTTTTCTGAAAGTGATAATGATTGAATCCTGTCTATTCTTTTAACTAGTTTTAATGATGACAAAAGATACTATTAATAGCTTTAAAAACTTTAGATGATGCTACCCCCAATACCCAGGAGGCATAGGTAGGTGGAGCTCTATGAGTTCAAGGTTGGCCTGGTGTACATAGTGAGTTCCAGGCCAGCCAGAGCTATACAGTGAGACCCACTCTCACAATTTCTTAAATATGCTTTTAATAGAAATAGAAGTATGTCACTTCCTTTTCCTCCCTAGAACTTTTACCATGTGCCCAATCTCAACTGATAGCCTCATTTCCTGTATTTTATTACTGTAACATACATGTGTGCATATGTATGTATGTGTACATATGTATCTAAATACAATGTGCTGAGTCAGTTTTTGTTGGCAGAGTATATATGGTTTCAAGGCTGACAATTCTGCATGGGAAAAATGGAGGGGATGGTGGTTCATGCCACAGTGTTCCTAAGGACTGGAATTCACATCTTTAGCAATGATCCTATATTAAATTGTCCATTACAATCTACAATCACCTATTTTAATTTTTCATAGCAAGAAATCCTGAGGGGACAGATTTCAACTCATTTGTAGGACATTAAAAAGCACATGAGGGATTTAATTCCAAGGGAAGAGAGCTGCATACTACTATAAAGTCCTGCTCTGTCTCATTCAGACCCTAGCTGTCAAAGCTGGCAAGTCCAGTAAGTTAAAAGGTGGAAAACAAGATTTTCTGGGTTGTGTATAATCAAAAGTATAATTGAGTGCTTCAGACTCTCTAAAAAATATAATACTCAGCAAACATGGGCTATTTAGCTGACATACTGAAGTTTTAATTCACCAAGCCTGAAATATTCTCATTTCTCTTTCTGATTTACCCCTGGAACAAAGAAGCCAGACCCAGATACGGATTTAAAAGTATTTTGAAATGCTTCTATGTTTTCTTGTACTAATGAAGCTCAGAACAGCAAGATTCTTAAAAGTCATTTCTAAGTAAGTGCCCATTTTTTGGTCAATGTGGTATGAACTCAGAAAATAGCTCCTAAAATGTTGCCTAGAAAGTCACAAGGAAGGAAGGCTTTCTTAATAATGTTTAATCATTTCCATATTTTAAGAGAAACTTTTGAAACCCAATTTGATATAGATGTCAGTTAGAATATGGAATGCCACTGTGGATAATCAGAGGATAATGTCTGTGTTTTACAAGAGAAGACATGGCTATCAGATGTTTACATGAGCAAACACTCACAATGATGCATTGTTTTCTCTCCTGTGGTATGTCTGAAAGCAGATTAATAGAGAACTCACAGGTAGAGTCCTGAATGAACACTATCTTCTTTCACCCATGGAAAAGTGTGTTGCAATGTACCATTGCTTAGATCTCAATTAGCTTCAGTCCTATAGAGGATGAGACACTGGTAGAAAAATGATGTTGACTTTGGAAAAAGAATCATATATCTAAAGCTACTATAGATGGATCAGAATGGAGTCAGAGCAAAGGGACAAAAATTAGATATACATATAAAAGAAAATTAAAATACATATTGACTCTGAGTATCCTATAGATAGTGGCCATATGCAGAAAAGGTGATTGACTACTGGACTTTTTCAAACTATTGTCACAGTCAAGATGTTTGTCACCACCTGTAAAGGGAACTTGGATTCACAGGCAAGTCTTTACCTTAATGACTGTGGTTTTTAAAGAATATGAAGTAAATTATGGAGAAATGTTAAGTTTATTTGTGCCTCTCTAAGAGCTTATTGCCCACAATGGATATGACCAATGAAAAGACGAGTTTCTACATCTCGGAGAAGCTAGAATACATATCAGTAGCAAGACATAATTTTGGAGTCAGAAGGTTAATTTATATCCTACCTGATGGACTTTAGATGAATGAAGAATTAGTAATGTAATTTAGGTAGTAATTTGAAGGAGTAAGTATATGTATATTTCACCTGTCATGTGGGGAATAGAGACTGATGTCTGGTGGGTAGAGCATAGGTAAATGATTCAGTAGCTAGTTGTTTGGTTAATTTGTTATTTGATTTTTGAGACAGGATCTTACTTGGTAACCGAAGTTGGCCTTGAACTCAAGATTTTTTGTTTTGCCTTCTGAATGTTGGGATTCCAAGAATGTGAGTTCACACACAGAAAACATAGGTTAAGAAGATCCCACAAGAGAGGAAGTGCCTAGCCTCACAGAAGTTTGAAGTGCCAGGTTGGGGAATAAATAAATAAATAAATAAATAAATAAATAAATAAATAAATAAAATTTAAATGAAACAAAACAAACAAACAAACAAGAAAAGAAGAAACCACAAAAGGGTCTGTGTGGTGGTTTGGATATCCTTGGTGTAGGGAGTGGCACTATTTGGAGGTATGGCCTTGTTGAAGTAGGTGTGGCCTTGTTGGAGGAAGATCGTCATTTTAGGAGTGGGCTTTAAGACCCTCATTCTAGCTGCCTGGAAGTCAGTCTTCTTCTACCTGTCTTTGGATGAAGATGGAGAACTCTCAGCTCACATCTGCCTGGATGCAGCCATGCTCCCACCTTAATAATAATGGACTGAACCTTTGAACCTGTAATCCAGCCCTAGTTAAATGTTGTCTTTTATAAGAGTTGCCTTGGTCATAGTGTCTATTAACGTCAGTAAAACCCTAACCAAGACAGAAGGGAGTGGGGGGAGGAAATGAAACATTTGCTCTTCATTACCTTTTGTCAAGTGATTTTCAAATCCCCAAGTTAATGATTGGCCATTTCTGCTTTAATATTTCTCTCATTGACTCAATAAACATCTACTAAATACTTAGATCTCCCAACAAAAATATGATGGTGGCAATAGTATAAGATTTATCATAAAAGATCAGATCTTTTCTCTGAAGAAAACATGAAGTGAAGTAGAACATCAGAAGAGGGTCTGTGGGAACACCAAGCCTCTATCCTCACTTCCTCATGGCTATAGGAAGATTACAGCTCCTTCCCATCTTCCACAAGACCCTGATATATACTGTCTCTTTCTCTTTCAGTCTTTTATTTCCCTCTGACTATAACTGTTCACTGAGTATGAAAGTTCCTGCCACATACCCCTCCTCTGCTGTAGGCAGGAAGAAAACTCAAGGGATAGGAAACTGCTCCAAGTATCTTTCCCCCAGAGAGCCTCATTCTTCTCTAATTTATTGCATGTCACTGAGAGTGCATAGTAGCCATTTATAATATTTTGCTGAGAGTCAAGGATAACAGAGAGGCCCTACCACACAGAATAGCTTCTACATATGGGCAAAAACATTCTAGAATACTTTCTTGGCTAGTCTAGCCTATTGTGGAATATAAATCTTAATCCAACTATTTGTCTACTCTGATATTGACTTTGGTTCAAAATCCAAATGACATAGAACTCTATCCTCCAGTGGAAGAATCTTCTAGAACTCACATACATGTGGCCTATTTTATTCCACTTTTTTTTCTTAGTCCAAGGTGACCTTTCCTCATTGATTATGTTAGTACCCACTCTTCACATGTTAGAGATACTGACTTATTCATGTAGCAAATGATTCTCATAGAATTCTGCAGAAGAGGCCAAGGAATTTTCTAGTTCACTATTAGTTAGAGAGTGTCTAAAAGTGTGGCTATCATTCTATTCATACTTAAGAGATGTCCTGTTAAGTTAGTTATGAGTGAGAAATGGGGGTGGGGAACAATAAACAGGAACGGGTGAGGAAAACCAGTTCTGAGTTCTTAGAAGTAGATATGCCACAATAAACAAACTAGGTTGTGTAGTCAGTTAAAGTTAGTGTAACAACAACAAACGAAGGCAATTTAAACATTCTCATTAGACTGTAAGTTTTCAGATTGTGGGCATGCTTGTGCATACAGATACAAACACACACACACACACACACACACACACACACACAACACACACACACACACACACACACACACACACACACGATCAAGCCTTAAGCTTAAGAGTTACTACCTTTGATATGGCTCCTATCTTCATATAGAGTAACTCTGTGTGTTCTCTGAGTGGGAGTGTCATACCCATGAAGGTCAGAAGAGGATAGGAGGTGAGAGCTCTGAGAACTGGAGTGACAGCTGGCTGTGATCCGGCATGTGGATCCTGGGAAACAGAAAATGCTCTGAACTATTGAACCATCTATCCTGTTCCCATATGCACAATTAAAAAAAATAGTCAAAATAAAACACCAAACTGAGCCACAGGCAAGGTGGTTCAGCAGGGAATGGCACCAGCCCTTTCTCTCCACCCCACACTCAATAAAAATGATTAAGACAAGGGATGGTTTTATAAATGACCTGAAGAAAACCATTAGTACTGGAGGTAGAAAAGAGGGGGACAGATTTAATTGACTTGAAGGTTAAGGCTACAGTTTTCAGTGCATGAAGAGTTTTAGGAAAGACTAAAGACTAAAGAATGGCTCTGAAAATTGTCTGAGCAGAATTACTGAGTGAAAAAAATAAATTTAGATGTATTGGAAGGAAATACGTTTACACTCAGCACTGAGGTTTTTGTGAAATCCCTGGGTGAAGAGGTTGGGGGAGGGCATATATTATTAAAACATGTGGAACCATGGAAAAGAGCCAACTCTGAGAAGTATTTTGAAGCCACTGCCAGAGGGTCAACTGATGCTATGCCCACAGACAATATGGAGAAAGGATAACTTCCCTACTGAAAGATGAGAAGCATAAAGTGTATTTCAACAAATCAACAAGCAACAGTATAAGAGGGAGCGATGCTTGGAAGAGAGCCTGTGGAGTGAGATGAATTGTGTAGTGTGTTCATCTCTGGTGGGTTAATTCACAGGATGGGGTTGCAAGTTTCCCATCAAAATGTATCAGCAGCTTGTGTCCCTCACAGGAAATGTAGCTGGGCTCTGTGCATTCTTAACATAGGATGTATCTGTTATTTAACAGCAGCTGATCATCTTGCAATGGGGTTTAATAGCCTTGCATTGGTATTATCAGTCTTCCTGATGATCTTGCCTTGGCTTTAAGATGTAACTAATATCCACGCAGTTGCCAGGGATCAGCCCTGGATATAACACAAACATTTGCCATGTTACAAAGAAAGAAATAGAAAGATGATCTCCCCCAGATATGGAAGGATCCAGTGGAGTCTTAATATACAGTAGGGGAAAGTGTGCTATCAATGACAACCAGGCCATGGCAGCCCAGTTTCTTGGCTAATCACCAATTCCTATCAGAAGGTATTCAAACTTTTGAGAGGTCACCATGGTATTCTGGGGAAATAAAAGGAATTGTATAGAGATAGGCCTATGTATAAATTCCCCAAATCTAAACAAAACCAAAGTACTTTTCCTTATTTAGTATTTAAATGTTTTAGTATAGTATAAAAATAGCCAATGAGAAACTTTTTTTCTATGTTCTTAATTTTTAATTGTTTCAAAGAGCATGGATTTATTTTTATAACAGTTTAAAAACTGATAATATTATTTACATTTTGGAAAAATACTCAGGATTATTCTAATTTTCTTGGCAGTGTACTTTTAATCAGAAATTTCTTCTAATTATTTATTCACATTGATGAAAGAAGATGTGTTTTACTGATTAACCTTTTAAGACACTGGCTTTTCTCTTTCATTCAAGATATCCTATAGCATATATGTACTTTGATTTTTAAAAATTTGTCCTTATTAGGTATTACTGTTCATTTTTTATTTTATTGCCAAGTAATTTAAGTTGCAAACTGGATTTTATTATTTTACTTTTCCTATTTGGATATTCTTTAACTGAATTTATCTAGCTAATTTTAATTAGACTTAATGTGCAGGGATGCAATCCATGAAGAGAAAGGAAGGTACCATCCCATTGACAAATGAGCAGACTGTCACTTTGCCAATGAGAAACTTAATACTAGTGTTAATTCCTATAGGTCTGACATGGAGGTAGAAGCCTCCATTTCTGCTTCTGAGGAGGTTTGGGCAGGAGAGTTATATATTTGAATACAGCCTGGGTTACATGGTGCGACCTTATCTAAGACAATGAAAGATCAAGCTTGAACTTGTTATGCTGATGCTGGGAATGGTGGTTACATATCACAGATCCTGCACAGGAGAATGCCATATTTTTTTTCTATATTAAAATTCATGTTCTTAGTTGTTGGAGGCCAGCTCAGACAGTGATCCAAGGAGGAGAGGTGGGGTCAGAGATTAATGTAAAGCAGGCATACGTTTACACAGACAGACAGACAGATATACACACATAGACACAGGTACACACACACACTGGGGGAGAAAGAGAGTGAGAGAGAGCGAGAGAGAGAGAGAGAGAGAGAGAGAGCGAGAGCGAGAGCAAGAGAGAGAGAGAGAGAGAGAGAGAGAGAGAGAGAGAGAGAACTTGGTGGATGAAGCAAGGCTCCAGCATTATTTTTTCCTTCCTAGCTTATATGCCCCAGCACAATCTCTCAAGCAGTATAAACATTACAATGTGGTTACATTCTTTCTTTTTTTTTTAAGTGAATGATTACAATGAGCATAAGTTAAAAAATAATAACATAAGAAATCACAGCATGTTCTTTAATACCCTTACATGATTAAGCATCTTAGGTATTATAGGTAAAAAAACAAAATATTCCCATGAACCCACATGCATTCATGTCTAAGCAACTTGTTACGGATTAACAAAATCTAAGCAAGCAAGATATTTTTTTTCTAAGCCAGCTTTCTTACTGGCAGGCTGCAATTTGTGGTTACAAAGAAAGGATCAATCATTGTATTATTTATCTTAAAAAGTAATCTTCTAAAAAAAATTCACAATTTAAGGTTCTATATTAAATCCTCAGGGTATACACCCACTCACCAACATTTTTTAAAACCATACCAGGAAGCTTAGGGTCAAAAATGGGTACAAGAAAAAAAATCATCTCTTAGATCACCAGGTCAGCTTTAGCAAGAAAGCACACAAGCTAACACCAGCCAGGCTGCCATTGTTCTTGTTCCCTGACCTCAAAACACCCTGGCTCAACTATCAAAAGCTTTTCTGGACTTTAAATTGCTCCCCAAGATTTTCTACATCAAAGCCACTAGCAAAAAACATCTTAACCTAACTTCACTAACAATCTACGTCTCCATGACTGGTCAGAACAACACACATGTAGCGAAGGTCACACATGCAGGAGACAGAGTGTATGAGACCCCTAAGCAACACCCAAAACACTGTGAAGATTATAGTTTAACCTGTTTTTCTGTGTTTTGTCCTTCGTTTTGGAATGCTACACCTGCCCTGTGTGTGGGAAGGGGAGGGGGTTATCATCTGAACTGAAGTCAGATGACTAAGGTTTTATCCTATTTTCTGTCAGGTATTTACGGTGTTGCCACAAATGTCAAAAAGCACAAACAGCCTGAGGGGTGAGCACTGAATGACATCTTCTTGGTGACAATGAAAGTTCTTAGCACCAAAGCACTCCAGAATGAAAAGGAGACCAATGTGTTGTTGATGTCATAAACCCTCATTATGGAGATGTTAATTAACTATGTCTTCATAGTTATTCATAATTTATTAAATAATGGTCACAACAGTTAACAAAAACATTCTAGGTAGTCTCTGGCATTTTTCTGCTTCTCTCTATAATTTATTTATCATCTATGTATTACCATCTGTGTATTATCTATGTCTGTGTCAATCTATCATCTATCTATGTAGCTATCTAGCTGTCATCTATCAATAATCATCAGATATATAATACATACACAATTCTTATGATGTCTTATCATGCATTATTTCATTTCCTATTTTACTTGCAAGAAGATTAAGGATGATTGAAAACTGTTCAAATGCCAGAAATCTGGTGTAAAACCTCTGCTCCTAGATATCTGTTGTAAATCCACATATGAGTAGTTATAATGGTACCTGTTATTAATGTGTGGATTACAGCTTACTTATATGTATTGTATCATGAGTTACAAATCTGTAGCTTTCATATGAGTTACAAGTAAGGTTGAAAATTTCAATATACTACAAACACATAAGTTGGTCTTGAGTATAATTTCAGGTGAAGCATTTAGGATTAGTCTACAATGAATGGAAGAGAATATGCCTTTCGATACAAACCTAAACACCATAGTGGTTCACTCTTCTCTCAGGTGAGCTCGCTTCATAGTGCTGTGACTTAGGAGGAAGGTTACAAGAAGAAACATTGATGTAGATAAAATTTTTGATAAGTAATTATTTAATAGGCAACAACTGTCTTGAATGGGGGCAAGATCTATTATGCATTGATTAGCAACAGTATTTCAGACCTTATTACAGAATTTTTAATGTGGATCAGATATAAGTTATTTTAATTGCCATCTTGACAGAATCTAGAATCACTTGGGAAAAGACAGTGCAAATTGTCTAGCTTAGGTTGGCCTGTGACCATGTCTAGTGGGGATTATCTTGAGTAGTGAGGAGAACTGCTGACTGTGGGTGGCACCATTCCCTGGGCAGAATATCCTGGGATGAATCCAAGTAGAAAAGGCAACCTGCATCGCATGCATGCATTCATTCATAGCTCTCTGTTCTTGACCATTGAATGGTATTAGTTGCTTCAGATTCTCGTCGCTTTGATACTCCCACACTGATAGACTATTAACTGGAATTGACAGACTAATAAACCTTTTTTTTTCCCGCTTTTGTGAGGATATTTTGTCATAACAACAGAAAGGAAGCTGAGACTTTATCCAACTTACAGGTCCGTGGCTTATTGAATGTTATATGAACTGTTTTACAGACCAAGAAAACATGAACTTAAGGGATGAACTTTGGACGTGTACTGAATTGCTTATTGCTGAGAAATTGAGGAGATAAAAAGATCTCAATTCATTTTAGGTTATTTTTTTATTTTGGATGCATGTTCACACACATAAACATTTGCATATGTATGCACATGCCCACAGACACTAGATGTTGATGTTGGATCTGATATAGGAAGTTGTTTTTGACCTTTGCTTGTAATTTTTTTTATCTTTTTGAGATTATAATACAGTCATTATTTCCTACCTAAAGCCCTTCCCATGTACTCCTCCACCTTGCTCTCATTTAAATTCATAGACTCTTTTCTTTAATTGTTGTTGTTATTGGTGGTGGTGGTAGTGGTGGTGGTCATGGTGGTGGTGGTGGTGGTGGTAGTAGTGGTTGTTGTAGTAGTGATGGTGGTGGTGGTCTATATATACCTAACTGCATAAATACAACATGCTTATTCTGTGCATATTTTCAATCTTGTCCATTTGCCATTGGATAGTCAGTTTGTGTGCTCTTCCTCAGTGAAGACTGTGTTTCCCACTCTCGGCATTTCTTGGTTGCCTGCAGTTCTTGGTCAAGGACTGAGGACCCTGAGCATTATCTCTTTCACATCAGCATATCTATCGGCATCATGTTCAGATCATTTGTAGGCAGTCAAGTTGGTGAGTTTTCACGGATATATCTCCTTTTAACACTTCTAGGACCACTCTTATAGAAAACTTTCTCTTCCTCTGGCCTTTGTGATCTTTCTGCCCCCTTTTCTGGAGTGATCCCTGAGTCTTAGTTTCCGGAGTTGTCTTGTAGATGTGTCGGCTGGGACTGGGCTTCACAACTCTGTATTTTGGATCAGTTGTGGCTTTTCTATTAATAGTCCATGTTTATTGCAAAGACAAGCTTCCTTGAAGAGGGGTATAGAATAGGGTATTTTTTTCTTGCCCTTGGTTGACCCTCAGAAGTTGAGATCATGTAACTACTCATGAAGACACCACACACTTTGGACATAGGCTGGATCTGACCTGAAAGCCTCTTCCCCATAAGAAGTTGCCATGCAAACTTTCAAAAGAACCAAATAGTCCTACCCAGCTATGAAGCCAATAAACCCCAGCAAGTCCCCAGCAAGTCCTCAGCATGGCACAATAACTCTAAGGCTGAAATAGAAGCATGCATAACTTGGTGATAACCAATAAAGCTTAAATTGGACTCAAGGCTGTTCAACTGGAGGAATCACACTTAGTGCTGCACATCTACTGTAGTTTTTGAGTCATGGTCAGGGAGTTTCAGTTACAATGGCTGTTGAAAAGTCTCTGCCTCCCAGTCACTCAAGTTACTGTTGTATGCAGCTGGCTCTGGATTTTAGGCAGGTACTGGTACTCACAATTCAGGCTCTCATGCTATGTATCAAGCACGTTACGGATTTTGCCACCATTCAATTTTCTGAAAAATATGTCCAGTGGCAAAAAATAAGCAATATCCCATTCTATTGCACATTTACCAATTTATTTTTCACTTACGAAATGTTTACCAAACACTTTTCCAGAGAGCTTTACCCTTCAGTAGGTTCGATGTATATCATTCTATTAGTGTGAGAGAGAAATAAAGGTTCCGTGGCTCTATTGTATGGATAATACAATATGCTTCTAACACATAGAAACGAGGGTTTATCCAGCCACGAGCGATGTTAGTGACAGAGAGATTTTTGTTGAGAATATAATCCTTAATTTGAAAAGAAAGACACTCATCAGCAGTTGCCTGCCTGCCTTCCTTCCTTCCTTCCTTCCTTCCTTCCTTCCTTCGTTCCTTCCTGCCTTCCTTCCTTCCTTCCTTCCTTCCTTCCTTCCTTCCTTCCTTCCTTCCTTCCTGCCTGCCTGCCTGCCTGCCTTCCTGCCTTCCTTCCTTCCTTCCTTCCTTCCTTCCTTCCTTCCTTCCTTCCTGCCTGCCTGCCTGCCTGCCTGCCTGCCTGCCTGCCTTCCTTCCTTCCTTCCTTCCTTCCTTCCTTCCTGCCTGCCTGCCTGCCTGCCTGCCTGCCTGCCTGCCTTCCTTCCTTCCTTCCTTCCTTCCTTCCTTCCTTCCTTCCCCCTCCCCCCTTTCCTTTTCCCTTTTTCCTCCTCTCCTTCCTCCTCTCCTTCCTCCTCTTTTTCTTCTTTGCCAGTAAGAGTTTATTGTGAGTCTATCAAAGTCATTTGAATATTTCTAAAAAAGAGATGGATGTTGAAGCTCCTGGGTAAATCATAAAACGCCTGAGGAAAGCTCTGGTTTATAAATTGGCTGGTTGGGTGTTTGTTTGTTTGTTTGTTTTGTTTTGTTTTTGATTTTGTTTTTTGATTATTAGTTAGAATTTCTCCTTTTCTGTTTAATGTTTCTTTGTTGAAGTACAGACTATGTTAACCCTCCCCACATCTCCTATACATTGTTCTCTTTTCTATAGGAGCTGACTGGCTTCCAGCTGTGTTTTTCTACCATGCATGATCAACTGCTGCCTAGATAGTCCCCTGCTGGAAGTAATTATACAGCTCATTCTTTTAAGTCTACTAAATTGAGCTCAAAATATTAAATTGTATATTAAAAAATTAAAACTCTTGCATTTTTATGGGATATCGTTCTCTACAGAATTTATTTAGTCAATATAATCTCCCTGGAGACCTGGTGACCCAGTTTACAAGAAGTTCCAAATGTATGAGCCAAATGTACTACTTCAACTTCTGTTTGGCTTCTTAATATGTTGTAATGAATGTGTCCTTTGCTGAGTGTCCTATCGACAAGGGGTCATTTCAGATATTTGTTTTTTTCCTTATTGACTCTGTAAGATAAGGGTTTGGTCAAAAAGAATATGCAACTTCTTTCAAGCCACTGTGTTAAGCAGGATAGCAAATACTGAAAACCATAGATTTCTTAGTCAAATCCATTGGTCTATGCTTTGATTTGTAAATTTAGGGTCCAACCACTTGTATGTTCTTTTAAAGAAAGCTTTACCAGAATCAAGTCGTGTATGTTTGTTTATAGGGTTTTTTTCTAGCTAAATGACAGCCCTCACTAGTTTTTAACAAAGAGTACATCTTTCCTTAAGCTGTATAGTCTAGAAAGGAGGGTTATTTGAGGGAAGAGAGGGGAGTGAGGGTCTGGATAAGGGGTAGAGGCAGACAGGTTGGAGAAGAGCCATGAGAAGAGAGAAGGGGGACAGATAAGTATAGGAAGAAGGACAGAAAGGGGGAGAAAGACAGACGCAAGATGGGAGCAAGTGGGAAGAGAGAGAGAGAGAGAGAGAGAGAGAGAGAGAGAGAGAGAGAGAGAACTAAGGTGGCAAACAGTCCTTTTCTATGCAGTTAATACCTTGCAGCAGGTAATGGTGACAGATGACAAGGTTAGCCTTTGCTAGGTCTCTGGGTCTAGCCTGGAGGAATCACCTGTAAGCCAACACCTGCCCACAGTTTTGGTTAACTCTCCTATAAAGGAAAACATGATAAATCAGTTTACCTTCCTTCCCTACTATCAGTCAATTTTAGTTTCATGCAGCCAGATTTAACGTCCCAGTTTGAGGCATATCTATTCTCCCTATCAGAATAACCTGCAGACAATAATCTCCTTAAAGGCCTGATGCATTTTGTTGTGTCCTCTTTCCTCTTCTACCCAATGGTTATCAACAATGAACATTTTATTGTCTGTATCCTGACTCACTCTCAGATCTTGAGGAACTCAAGCTGCATCATCAGTGTCCCTCTACGACAAAGGAAACTATTCCTGCCATATTTGTTTTGCATGTATGTGTGTATGGAAATTATTAGCATGTTAGTGTATTTGAAGTATGTCTACCACGTAGCTCTTACTAGGTACGTGGTAGCGATTAGCATCACCAAAGAACATACAATGGGCAATGGGGAGTTTATTAAAGATGGTTTTTAGAGTTAGACAAACTCCAGATTTATCACCAGTAGATGTAACTAAGGAACCATATTTATCACATCTTTACGGTAAAACAAAACTGTAAGTTGTCTATCTTTGACCAGCGAAAATAGTACAAGATTGTAAATAACAGCTTTAATCCCTGTCGGCTCTGCAGCTTCTGCCTCCTTTACACAGTCCCTGCTGAACTGTATACTGTTGTATTGAGACTTCATGGTTCAGTTTATACTTACCAGGGTCTTTGTAATTCTGGAGAGGAGCCTCTCCCTAATTTCTTAGATACACTAACACTACTTCCTCTAAGACTTTCTTTCTAAGGCTTTTTGGGCTACAGTGTTTCCCAGATAGAAGCATATGTTTCCAAGCAGGGTAGATGAAACAATGTTGTGCATTTTGTGTCTTCATTGCACACTCCTAACATTGCTCTTTCCACCCTGCAAGTAGCATTAAAATTATTGATTCATGTATCTGTCTTCTTCACTATACTGCCAGCTCTAGAGAATAAAGGCTAGGTTGCAGCCTTTTGTATAGAGTTGGTACCCAATGAATATGTACTGAATTACTGTATTGAAATATAGGATGCCCTGTACACTGTTAAATATACTTGACAAATTCATAGACCTTAAAATTACTTTGCTATTCAAAGACTACTTGTGGTGAATTCAGGAAAACTCACATGTACCCGAGCTCACATGCCTATGGCTGCATCTGCTGTTATTCTCTTATGGAATCAGAATTACCCTCAAGAATCTAATATGTCAAGACTAGAAAGGAAAACCTTTTACTTTGTATTATTTATTTTAAAAGATACTGATTTGGTTTTTTGTTAAATTCCAGGTACAGAGTGTTCTATAATTTCACTCTTTTTAGTCATACACACCCTCTCAAAAATACTTCAGCATCTCCGATAATGATATTTTTAAATGTTGAGAAAAACGATTTAATTCGGATAATTACACAAGTTTAGTTTGTGAATCTGATGAAATGCATTAATGGGTTGAATGAAAAAGGGAGATTGCCTTTTTCCCCCCCCCTATATGAAGTGGAATTTCAGGGACCTAGATCTAATTAAAAAAGAATAGATAAAATGTTAATATACGGAGGAGATGCACCCAGAAACCAAAATTTTATCTCTTCATGATAAATAAAATCCACATGGCGACATCCGTGCCTTTATTCTGTGCTTCAGGATTGAGTTTTCCCTCCGTGTCAGGCAATACACGCAGGGTGGGTAGGTTATGGCTGTCAGACAGAGATGAACTTAAAGCTCAGTGGAGAAGACAGACAAGCAAACATTAATTAGGCTTCAGGCTGACAAGGGCTCAGAGATAAGTATTAGGTGCCACCCATGGAGATTAGAGGACAATGTCCCTTTTCATGGGGGCAAGGAGAGGGGAAACATGGGAGGGCAGGATGGCATTTCCGTGTGCTGTGCCTCAGCTGTCATTTGTACTCATTTTTAAACTTCTTTCTCTTAAACCACAGCTCACTTTGTTCACACGGGCACATACTTTAACCCCACCCCCCCACCCCCCCAGTTAGGTCACTAACTTGAAGGTTTCAGTTTGTTTTCCCCCTTTAAAGTACTGGCAGTTCTAACGTCTCTGTATACATTGGGTGCTCAATAAACAGCACCCCCAATCATAATTGGTAATCATCCCTTGCCCAGGCTTCTCCGGAGCCTTGTTTCTGCAAATGAAACAGGTGCCTTCCTCTTGGTTTACAAGCCAAGCTGTCTAGGAGAGCACTCAGGGAGCCTTTAAGGAGAGGCACAAACCCTCTCTTTGTTACGGAGATTTACCGGGCTCATCTGCCTGGCTTGGTGCAGAAACTCTGCCATTAAAAGAAAAAGGGCAATACCTTCAGAACCGAACAGAGTCAACTGTTTTTAATCTTCTAAGACATTAACATGATAATGTCACTGTTCCTCCAAGGGTGACTAACCTGCTAATAAATATGCAGATGCCATTCAGAGAGACACAAGGGGCAGGCTATTAGGAGAAAGGGTTATAGTCTGTTGCTCCAAGAAAATAAAAGGGGGGGCTTTCTCCTTTGACCTTTGTTTTTATTTCTTCCTATAGCTACATTTTCATTGAGACATCTAAGGACAAGAATTCAGGTAAAACATGGAGAAGACATCATCATCACCATCACCACCACTACCACCATCATCAACATCATCATCATTGATATTCTTCCCCCCCCCCCCCCCCCCCAGGGTAACAATATGTGGTTTCAAACAGATCTGGAAATAGGTAGCATACTTGAAATAGTGCTTTTAAGTCCTGTGCAACTGAAAGATTTGTTCTGATCACATTGCTAGCCAGAAAAATTTTGACTTTTCTATAGATAATGTGGAATTTTCTGAAGACTCACTCTTAAGCAGAGGAGAGTTACAGATGTGTTTCAGAAAGATTGATTTAGAATGAATGTGCTTGAATAATTATAGGTGTTCACCGTCATAATAATTTAAACTTTTCTCTAAAAACCAACTTCAGATCACCATGAGACAGATCATTTAAATCTCTTCAGAAGCTCCTCATCACTAGACCAGATGTGTGTGGTAGCCATAAAAAGTGATTCTTTTGCTGCCTGTAACAGTGTCTCAAAAGAGAAGCTGAAAGAGCACACTTCGCTGCAAGGAAGAGTAGGGCAGCCATGGAGATCTGGCTATGAGAATCAAGAATTCTCTAGAACTCTACCTTTGAACAACTCAGCTAGTGCTCTGTTGCAAATGCAAATTTCTAGGCCAGGGCATTGGATTTAGGTCAAGTTGCATGACCATATCTACAGCAAGCTAATGTCTCATCAACTAAAAATCACAGTTGAGTAATATCCTGGAAAAGTGCTGAGCAGATACATCCTCAGCATGAGACACTAAAACACAGGGCAAGACACTCGCCACTCAAAGAACATCCTCCCCAAATGTCTAGGATCCTTTTCAGGACCGTCAAGGCACTGCATGAGAGGGCCACTTGGTCTTTTCAGACTTTGGTTCCTTATATGATCTCTGCAAAAAATTGGGACATTTACCCCTTACACACACCTTGTAGTTTCAGGTAGGCCAGCATAGATGTACCAGTGTCTCTCAGTCTTTGTCTTCTGACTTTTCCTTCTCCTAGCTTAAATTTTTCTCCCCCTTACTGGATTAACTGTCTCTACAAACCATCGTCTCTTTGTAAAGAACCCTTCCTTCTGTCTCAGCTGTGCCATTGACAAAATTCTCATTAATAATAATAATAATAAATCTTAATATCAACAACTAAAAGAATATAGAAGTTTACAGCACCCAATATGCATTTTATTCCATTTGATGACTACAATATTTTGAGTTTTGCTTTGCGCTTTTTTTTTAAGGTCAAAAAATATCATCAGGGAAAAATAGCTTAAACTTATTTGTCTGGAACTTGGTGGACAAATATGGATCATAATCCAAGCTCTCTTCCTTCCTTCATTCCTAGTTATTTGACTATGAGACCCTAACTAGGTTTCAAGTTTTAGAGGCTAAGATCTTTGTTTATATGTCTATCTTATATCAGGCGTTATTTATTTATTTATTTATTTATTTATTTATTTATTTTAAAATTTAAGTGGATAACAAATGGACTAGATAAAAGAATAAAAAGTATTATCTTCAGACTTATTATGATTAGTCTTGGATTCAGAAAGAGAGAGATTTATGAACATCAAACAATATAATAAACATGCCTTCCCTTTATTTGTTTAAAATGGTATATTTGGAGTTTATATCTTGAAAATTAGTGTTTGGACAAGTAGAGAGATATAGTGATCACATGGTAGCAGAACTCTGGAGGCTGAGCTCTCTCCACTATCAGGAGTGATATAATTTCTTTAATATTAACACATAAAGATAAACAAACCTCTAAAGGGGTGACCTGATGAGTTGGCAGTGAGCCAATATGCACTAGAGTTTTATCATCCACACCTATAATCCGAATAATCTAGGAGGCAGCTGTCAGGTTTAGTGCTGTAATCTCTGATAGACTTTGAGCTTTGGGCCCTCTCTGCTAAATTTAATTTGTCGCTGAGTTTTAAATCTGGGATACAGTATGGCAGAATTCTAACTGTAAGAGTTATAAAGCAGTGTGGTCAATTCTGTTGAACAGGGCTTTCTTTTGCAAGTCTTCTTCACAATCAAGAACATTTAATTGATATCTTATAGATGTATACCCTCTTAGATCTAACAATGCCCCAGTAGAGGGGAACGCCAGGGCCAAAAAGTGGGAATGGGTGGGTAGGGGAGTGGGGGGGTGAGGGTATGGGGGACTTTTGGGATAGCATTGGAAATGTAATTGAGGAAAATACGTAATATATATATATATATATATATATATATATATATGAAGTCTTAGAAATGCTGAAGGGGAAAAGAACATCAGAAATTCTTGTATCTCTAAAGGAATAAACTTCTGGTTATTGCAGAACATGTGTGTAACAACCAGAGTCCAGTATTCAAGAGTTACACGGATGATGTGTTAGTTAGAACTCTGCAGCTGGTTTCCTGGGGGAAGCTAGGTAGTAGATATAATAATTTAAGGTTTATATTATCTACCTTTAAAATAGAAATACCCATCTTATAAGATACTGTTAAAATTCAGCAAATCTATACATACAATTTGTTTTGTATATAATGAGACTTTAAAATTTCAGGACTAGGAAGATGGTTCAGTGGATAAAGTTCTCACAGCATAAAATCAGATGTGGTATCACATGTCTGTAACCCCACCTCTTGTAGTAGGATGAAGACAGGAGATAGAATATCATCACGTAGTTCTAGAGAGAAGTACCCAAAAAAGTAGTTATAATTTCTATCACTGGCCAGCAATCACAAATGTCCTTGGTTCTGTTCTGAGACCAGGAATCCAACAGAGTTTCTTTTTTTTTCTCTACTTCCTCTAGTATTCTACTAAATACCTGTCCTGCCTAGAAGTTGTACATGTGAATGTGACCAGAACTCCAATCCAGATAATGCTATTCCTTTTGGTAAACCACTTTAGAATTAGGTCTCTGGATTTTCATAGTGAAAATGGCTTATATCTAGTTATAACTAGTATAATCTTATACATCTACTCATTTTTAGATATCATGTATTCAACCGCTTTCTTAATTCTATCTCTTCTTGTTCACAGTTAATCCACACTCAGAGGGTTTTACTAAAGTCTAACTTCAACCACCTGGGTCCCCTTGATATCACCATCTTCCAATGCCTAAGGGCCAACAAGAGTAGAGATGCTAAACCCTTCCACACTCCAATTTAAGTCTATCTCCTTAATGGATTTAGGGTGTCAACTCTTGAAGGGAGAATAATCCAAAGATTAGCAGGCTACAAGGCTACTCAGGAAGAATTATTCTTTCTTGTCTCATTTTGGACTCTACTTCTCATTTCCTTGATCACCCTAGAAAAGAAACCATTAGCACATAAAAGGTGTGAATATAAGGACTTTTATCAGGTCCATTCAGGGAAAAGCTACTTCCTCCTGGGCAAAGAATGGAATGTACCACTAGCTCTGAATCATAGGACATGGTGATCTGCTCCAAAAATTAAGACACAGCATAGTTCTGCATCCTTCAAGACTTAGTTCAGCTAGGCCATCAATCACTTGGCCAGCTACTCCTCAGGAAAGCTGATTCACTTAAAGAAAAGTTAAGGAAATGGGGAGAATAATTATACTCTTAATGATACAACATACTACACCCAAGATCAGACACTTAAAGAACTTCCGGCATACCCAAAGGTCCAGCTTTTCTGGGTTAAAACTAAGACAAATGAATAAACAACAAAATCAAATATAGCATTGTGTGTGTGTGTGTGTGTGTGTGTGTGTGTGTGTGTGTGTGTGTGTGTTTTGAGGGTTGGGGGCAGGGGTTCAAGACAAGATTTACCTGTGTAGTTCCATCTGTCCTGGAACTCATTATGAAGACCAGAATGGCCTCAATATCCTAGATCTATGTACCTCTCGAGTACTGGGATTTAAGGTATAAGCCACACTGGTAACATCTATCTGTCTGTCTGTCTGTCTGTCTGTCTATCTATCTATCTATCTATCTATCTATCTATCTATCTATCTATCTATGTATCTATCTATGTATCTATCTATGTATCTATCTATGTATCTATCTATGTATCTATGTATGCATCTATGTATGCATCTATGTATGTATCTATGTATGTATCTATGTATGTATCTATGTATGTATGTATGTATGTATGTATGTATGTATGTATCTATCTATCTATCTATCTATCTATCTATCTATCTATCTATATATCTACCTACCTACCTACCTATCTCTCTATCTTATTTTAGATACTGGTTACAGACAAGAGCTTGCTTTCCTTGATACTATGTGCTTTCTCCCTGTTTTCTGCCACTCCTTCCTCTCCCTCCATGCATCTGCTTGCCAAACTCCATTGATGAATATAGTGGTTCCTTTAGACTGTAGATTACTAGGCATGACTTACTCTCTTCCTATTTTCCATCTAGCCCCAACAAAAACTTCTAGGATTCTCAACTCACTTGCCTATTGTTTTTCTCTTCAACTTAAAATAAAAAACGATGTACCCAAGTTTCCTTCTGAGTCCACTTTAAATTATTTTATTAATAAGACTAAGAATTCTGAAAGTCCTTGATTACACTCGCTGGGACTGGACGTGGGGACTGGTGAGTACCTGGAAGGTTACTGACATAAACAGCAATAAACAAGAAACCCTGTTTCAAACAAAGTTGGCAGCAAGAACTGACGAGTGAGGTCATCCTCTGACCTCCATGTTGACATAGTGATCTGCAGGTGCCTGTTCTTATGCACATGCACAAGCCCATGCAAACCCACACTTATACATACATGTCCTACACTTAATGCAAAAAGGGATTATATATAATAATAATAATACATATATACACCCTTGGCTCACACTATTTATGCACACACTTTTGCAAAATATCCGGTGCACTGGATTGAAATAGATAAGGAATCCTATACTAGCCTGACATTTGAGTTATCTTGGAACAGACACTAGAATGCCCTTAGAAGTGAAAAGGATTTATTGATCTGGGCCATCCTCACAGGATGGTAAAGCAGACCTGCAATCTATAAAAAATGAAAGGAAAGAGGAAGTGAGTAAGATCGGGTGCGGAAGAGCCTCAGCTTCAAATGCTGGTCTGGTGGCTGAGGACTTCCTGGGAAGTGAGTGAGCTACACTCAGGTAGTTCCCACATAGGCCACCAACTAACTACATTTGTTGCAACTGAATGATGAGTTCTTTCTTGAAGGAAGATCTAAGGGCCTATCTCAAACTTGTTACATCTAGTGAAGGTATTCTACGAGATCAAAAAATAGTGACGACCTTTAAAGGTTCACATCATTCAAAGCTAAGACACTTGATAACTAAAAGATAAAACTTTTAAAATGAGATGAAAACTTTGATGTATGTGTTCAAAATGCATTCAGAACTGTATGAGTGTAGAGGCATCCATTCCCAGATTTCAAGGCTCTAAGGCTCCAAAGAATCATACTTACATACATAACATAGATACATACATATATACACACATATAGTATATTATATATACATAAATTTTATACACACACATATATATAGTATATATAGATTCTAAATTCTTGATTTGGGACAGATATATTTTGAATTCTTGGTTCTATTACTTTCTAGGTTTTCTAAGGCAGATTAGCCAGCCTCTAACAAAAAGTTAGTTTCTAACATATTGGATTATTAATTCATCAAGTATTTAGTGAATAATTTCTATATTTAATATTGCAGATGTTAGTCTTTGGTGTCAAACACAGATACAGATCTTCCTACTAAACATAGAGTAGCAAAAATCTCATTATAAAGCATGGTCATTACATTAAAAACCTTATAATACAAAATATTACAAAAGACTGGAATGGAGATGTGTGTAAGTGGGGCACAATGAAACTACCCACTGGACCGCTCTGTGGGTAGAAAGAAACGCTTATTTGCAGAATAAGATGCTTGTCATCATACAAGAATAGAGGACAGCAACTTGGCAGGAAAGCACGTAGATTTTTTTAGAGTTGGCAAGATGGGGTCTTTGAGCTAATGTAGGCTGTTAGGTCAATCAGGAACTAAATGGCCTTGCCTGAGGTGGTTGAGAGTTGGAGCAGGTGAGGAAGGTTTCTAGGAAACAGAATCCCATCTTAAGAGATTCTCTGAGGAATGCTGAATTTAGGCTTGTCTGTTTATCCAATAACAAATCTTCCTTCTGTTCACTCACTCAGAGTCCTGCTAGGATATTGTTACTAGCACTCCCATTTGAAGGGCCAGCTTTGGAGGTAACAGCTAGGTACTAGGAGAGAGGAGGAGGTGGCAGAAGGTTTTGTTTGTACAAATGGCATCCTTGAGACAGGATGGTTGCATTAGATACCACAAAAATATGAAGAATTTAGACTTCCAGGAAAAAAAAAAACAAACCCAGCATTGTTGTGTAACTGTGAAAATGCAAAGTCAAAAGGAAGAAACCATAATCCTAGTTATGAATGGTAAACATTAAAGAAGAGGTGCAGGGTCTGGAGTAACAGGGAAGGGAATTGAGTGATGGTAAGAAAACAGTGGATTTTTATTTTATTTTATTTTATTTTATTTTATTTTATTTTATTTTATTTTATTTTATTTTTACCAGATAGGTTATATTTTCTCAGGGAAATGCAAGATGAGTTCACTGGCTACAAGAGGTTTTTACGTTATTGGAGAATAAATGAGTTTAGTAACCAGGGGAGACTACTGGGACCACATAGGAAGATAGTTGGGAGACGTTTTGTGGCCCCTGGAATCCATGGTGACTAAATTACAGAGCTGTCCAGTGCCTACATGGCACAGACTTTGCCCTACTGAGCTATTTAATTGAAACCTAAAGAAATTCAGCAGCCGAGTCTACTGAGAGTGAAAATAGCTTACTCTCCTGTTTCCTTGTTAGTCCATTCTAGTATAAAGAACACTTTCTTATTTCTGTTCTAAACCATGCTGAGACTGTCAGTGGCGCGAGGACAGGAGCACAACTCAGCAATGTTACTTTTAGCAGTCTGAGTCGTCCCTTTAATCTGTAGAGAGCTCAACTCAAGCAAGCCCCCAGAATCGCGGCTGCCATGCAGAAAAGAATTCTAGAACTAGCCAATTTATGAATCAGAGTTTGGGTTTTATTAAAGATATTTTGAAATAGATTTTAAGCAAGAGGGTTCATGAAAAGAGAGATGTCCGGGAAGGAAAATGTGACTCACGGATTTCAGATTCTAAAAACTGTCACAATTCATTATTTTACAATAGTCACATGTAGGGCAAGTGGGCACGTGCCTCCAGTCAGAAGAACTGGTATGGTTAAATGAGCTCAGACCCCAGGAATCTCAGAGACTGGAGAGCTGCAGGAGCTGAGCTGCTCCCTACCCATTCCTGTACCTGCTCTGGAATGTGTAACCGTGATACTCCACTGAGAGGAACATGGGCAGTCAGTCCTTCCCCCGTGCAAATAGAGCATCACTAACATCTCTAATTGAACCAACTGGAAATACCCACCCCTAAATCCCGCCCTGCGTCTCAATGTTTATATAGTACTGTTCACATGGAATAAAGCACACAAGCCATTTCACTGAGGACTGTCTGCTTGCACTGCTGCACCCTCTGCCTCTGGTACAGTCGCTGCTGTGGTAGCTGAGGAGAGACCTGGGACCCCAGCTAGCTTGCTTAGAAACACCCCTGCTTCGCTTCTTTGAGCTGTAACACTCCTGGCATTTCCGGCTGAATCAGAGCCCCGCGGAACCTTTTTGTCCCAACTCAGCTTCACTCTTTGGACAGACAACAGATGATGGTCACACGCATTATTTTAGTCACTTTTGAAATTAGCATCTTTAAAGGATTGCTAAGGAATCTAGATGCGATCTCGATATGGTCCCTTAGAGACACCCGACAAAATTACAAATGCCGAGGTGACAAGATGGAAGGTAGACTATCTTTCTGGTAACACAAAATGAACGCTTTTGTTTGAGGTTTGTTCCAGGACTTCAGGAGAAGGCTACTCAAGGTCATATATATTCAGAACTTAAGCCTCTTTCACTCCCACTGTCAGAGAAAATAGTTTTATCTAAAAGGATTTTATCTCTAGACTGGTGACCTTCCCAGCTGATGTCGTTAGTTGTACTGGAATTCCTATCTCTCAGCTGGTGAGAGGCTTCAAGCAGATTGTCCCCATAATTCTTCCTGTGTTTCTATCGTGTTTCAAGTCCAGGTCAAAACCACCAAATTTAGAAAATGAAAATAAACTTATCTCCTCGTTCAAAAAAACAAAACAAAACAAAACAAAACAAAACCATGTGCTCCCAGAAGGTCATCTATGAAACAACTAATCCTTTAATGATCAAAATCAACAGCTGGCTTAAAATACTTCAGGATCCATATTTTGCCGCATCCACCAGTCCAGAGCTCCTGGGGGCCATCTTTTACCATCATTACTAGTTGCTGGAGCTCACAGCAGATATTTCCAGATATTCAGCATCTTATTGAAAACACTGAAACTCTGTCTCTGTCTCTGTCTCTGTCTCTGTCTCTGTCTCTGTCTCTGTCTCTGTCTCTGTCTCTGTCTCTCTGTCTCTCTGTCTCTCTGTCTCTCTCTCTCTCTGTCTCTCTCTCTCTCTCTCTCTCTCTCTCTCTCTCTCTCTCTCTCTCTCTCTCACACACACACACACACACACACACACACACACACACACAGATTTACAAAGTTGCAAGGAAAATTTACTCAAAGACAGAAGACAGTATTGGTCAGACTAGGCTCCAAGCCACAGGAGTAGTTAAGTATGAACAAGATACTCAAGGCCCCAAGTTCTCCCTTGAAGGTTCTTCTGATGTAATCTAAGGAAAGGATTGGCTTGTCATTTGTTAGGTCTCAAAGAAACCCTGGACAGATCTCAGTCTCTGTGGCTCACTCAGATCTCAGTACCTGTGGCTCCTCTCCCCACTCCTCACCTCACCCCTACACTAAACCTCTCACTCCGGAGAAACTAAGTTCTGCTTCCCTTTCCCCAGCCTGATTTCTATAGAGCTCAGCCATTTTGGCTACAAGCCACTGACTGACTGCCTGGAGTAGATTTTATTCCACCAGGGCCACTTTTCTATTTTTATAACTTAACATTAATGGACAACTAAGAATTTAATTGAAGATTAGACCAATGCTACCATTAGGCTCACCTCTCTTCGTTTTGTGTGCATTCGGCTGAGACAATTGGAGTTGCTCTTAGCACGTGCAAAAGTCATTCTTGTTATTTAAGACTCACCTCTGATTTCAACCCTATCCTTTGCTCCCAGACTCCAGAATTCTAGACCAACGAGCAGGTCAGGAGGGCCTTTGCACTCTGTAGAGAGGCTGTGGGAAATGTCCGCCACAGGGTTTGAGAGTCACAATTTCAATTACAAAGGCCGATTTGAATAGAGGCAATCTGGGATTAGGTGAGGGCAAAATGAGAGCAAAGCTGTTAGCCCTCTCCACCTTCCCTAGAGACTAACCTATTTCTTGGGAGGGATCAATATACCAGCTAAGGCCGGCTTTCCCACATGGTTTATGGGCAGCTGCCTCTCTGCAGCTACTGTGGAAGTCTCAGCGAGAATGGGCACTGTCTTCCTTCATCTGTATTTTTTATTAACCGTGGAGGATACTTTTCCTGAGTGTGAGCCTTTGACTACGGCAATAGAATCACAGCACTTGTGCTGCAGTAATAAAGGAGGCACCGTTTTCTCTCAAAATGTCTGCACTGTGTTTTGATTTTGTAGTTTAAAAAGGCAGAGGGGCTCTTATGATACTTTCTCTGGCACAGAATTAAGAGGGGAAAAGTCTTGAAATTAATCATTACACTGTCATACACAATGATGTAAAACTGTACCCCTCATAGCCCCCAAATATGTAGTCTTTATTTCTCCCAAATTACTTAAAAGTTCCCCATTCCTCTCTCCCTTCCCCCCCCCCACTCTTCCTCCTAGTCCTCCTTTCCTCTTTGTCCTCTTCCTGTTCTTTATTCCACCACTCTTTATGACTCAAGCTAAGACTTGAAAATCATCTAACTTTGGGACTTTGGAGATGGCTCAGTAGATAAAGCTCTCGCTTCACAAGCAGGGCAAGTGGAGTGCGATTCTCTGAACTCACCAAAGCTGGGCTGCTCCTATGCCCAGCACTCAGGACTCAGACACAGGGACTCTCCACAAGCTGGCTCACGAGATTAGCTGGAATTGGCAAGCTCTAGGGTCTTCAAGCTCCCCTATCTCATTAAGTAAAATGGAGACCAGTCAAGGAGGGTGCTGGGTGTTAATGTCAGGCCTCCACATGCATATTCGGACAAAGGCAAAGCACCACCCTGACACACTGTGCCCCAGACATACAAGCAGACATACGTTCATGTAAAACACACACACACACACACACACACACACACAAACACACACGTGATCAAAAGAAAAGGAACTTAACTTCCAAGTCCATAAAATATGTTCAGAGTCCCCAGTTCAAACATGGATACGAGGAGAAAACATGTGAGTTTTAAGTTTATACCTAAAGTCGATTTCTTGATTATTCTCATAGATTTTCTTAGAATTTAAAGGTTAATAAGGAAATGATAGATTTATTCTCCATATAGATTTATTCTACTCCAGGCTTGACAAATCTTGATTCCCAAACTTCTTCATCTACACATTTATGATTTGAGATTTTATAGAAAAAAAAAAGGAAAGACGTAATGCAAATGTAAAGAATATTCAGATTCAGCCAGGCAAATGAAGGTAATCCGATGAGGAGCCCAGGTATTATTTAACTCCTGTTTCTACCTCTGATTCCTGTCACTGTGCGGCCGGATTATGGACTGGACACTGTCACATTAATAGATCACGCAAAGGCAGGACTCGAACAGCTAAACAGAAGAGTGACGCACATAAACTTCCATGTGAAATAGGAATAAGGCCAATGGCCCTGAAGTAATTCACAGTTCTTTTAGGGATCTTACTCATCATTTAGGAAGGGTACTCAAGATCCCGTGAGATCAGGTGTGATATTGGTAAGAAGGCTTGGCCGTCATCCTCCACACTCGTGCATCAGGAGATGTCGCCATTGCCACTTGGACTCTAGTCATGCATTATACATGTCAGCCCCTGCTGTTCATAGTCTCAGGAATTACTACCTAGTCTCCAGGGCTTACTGTCCCTTTTCTAATGGTACAAGTCTTTGAATACATGGTAAACAACTAGGCGTTTATATCAAGGAGATTGGAAATCATCACAGATATGTATATCTATGCCTCTTGTACTGTAATTGAACAAAGCCTAAAAAAAATTTTTTTTTAATCTCTCTGGTTCCCCTCAGAGAGAATGTACATGTAGATCTTGCTGTTTGGTTCCAAAATTGCACTTCTGTTTCATTGTTGTTGTTGTTGTTGTTGTTTGTTTGTTTGTTGTTGCTGTATCTTTGTTTGTTTTATTTTGTGTGTGTGTGTGTTTTTCCGAGACAGGGTTTTTCTGTGTAGCCCTGGCTGTCCTGGAACTCACTCTGTAGACCAGGCTGTTCTCAAACTCAGAAATCCGCCTGCCTCTGCGTCCCAAGTGCTGGGATTGAAGACGTGCGCCAACCATGCCCAGCTCAGATGCTAGCATTTTACAAATTGTAGTATAATATGAAAACTGAAAAGTTGTTATTTCTACATGCAGATGAAATCCTTACCAAGATTTCACAGTGTTTATGTCTTCCTTCCTTCCTTCCTTCCTTCCTTCCTTCCTTCCTTCCTTCTTTCCTTCCTTCCTTCCTTCCTTCCTATGAAAGCTTATGTCTTTTGCGGATCTGTGGACCATTACTGTAGCAGTCAGAGTTCTCCAGAGAAATAGAATTCATATAGAATGTTACAGACTTCACCTTAGTAAACTGGTTCATAATCACGAGGACCGGGGAAGGGCTGGCACTGGTTTTAGTCTGAAGGCCATGTGTTGTCAGGTACTCCATTGATGTAGAGGCTAGTCTTTGACTGTAGACAGGCCCTGAGTGGGTTGGAAGAGACCTATTCACATGACTCAAAACCAACCAGTTGCAGAGGCAATCTCATTTGAAACAAATTCACAGAAACAGCTAAAGTAATAACTAATACCCTGGACATCTTAACCCAGGCAAGGTGTTGCCTACAGATAACCATCACAATTTCCACATTCAGAATAAAAACTGTCCCATCATCACAGATGGGTCCAGTGTGTATGAGCAATATGTTTGCCAAACAATTTATATTTATTGTCACATTCAGTCCTGAAAAACACCCTATTAGATAGGTGTGAGAATAAATTGATTCAGAGCACATTAAATTTCCAAGGCATAGTGAATCTCCAAATCATGAGTTTCAAGACAGTACAAATAAAATGTTATTCATAAACACACACACACACACACACACACACACACACACACACACACACACACACACACACATGTATGTATATGTATATATATATTCCCACACCCAACATTGAATTGAATTATGTTCTCTCATATGTGTGTGTGTGTGTGTGTGTGTGTGTGTGTGTGTGTGTGTGTATGAGATATATGTATACATGTGTGTGTGCTGGATAGTTTTATGTCAATGTGACACATGCAAAATTCATTTGAGAGGAGGAAACCTCAATAAGGAAGATGACTCCTAAAATTTTGTTCTAGGCAAACCTGTAGGGCATTTTCTTAATTAGTGATTGATGGGAGACAGCACAGTCAGTTGTGAGTGGTGCCAGCCTTAGGCTGGTGGTCCTTATGATAAAGAAGGTTGAACAATCCATGAGGAACATCCACTAAGCAGCACTCCTTTACATCAACTCCTACCTTCAGGTTTTTGCCTTTCGTGGGTTGCTGTACTGACCTCCTTTGATGATGAACTGTGATATGGATGTTTAAGCCAGTAAACCCTTTGCTTCCGAAGTTGCTTTGGTCACAGTGTTTCATCATAGCATTAGTAACCCTCACTAAGACAGTGTGCATGCATGGGTCTAAAAATGAATTGAAAATGCTCTTGAAGCACATATATTAAACTCATAAATGTGTTTTAGCTTTTTTTGAAGGGGTCTAGAATTGGTAGTAGTGTTCAAATGCAAATTTTATTTTATTTGCATACTATATTAAAAAGCAGAACTGGAATATTTATGTAATACATGTAAGATTAACAGAAAAATTTGGAAACTCAATTATACTAATAATACTTTAATATTTTATTAAGTGAATCTTCTAACTTAAAATTTATTACAAAAGAACATGGATTCATTTTCTGTGTTACTGTGTGTGTGGTTAATGCTTCCAAAATAATTGTGTCTGTTTTAATTTTTAAAATATAGATATAAGAAATTGACCCATTTTTACATGAATAAGCTATAATGCCTGTTCCTCCAAGAAAAAAATATTTGCAGAGAGAATATATATATATATATATATATCTTATTTTATATATTTTTGAATAGTTGAAGAATTTGCCTTATATGAAGGCTTCCAGAAAACCAAGCTGAAAGTCCCTTTCTTCTCTTTCCTTTACAGAGCAGACACACTCTAAGATGGCCCAAATGACCCTAGCCTCTGCAGTGCATGGTCTACTGAAACCATTACCCCTTCTATGTGAACTATGCTATTGAATGATTTTCCATAAGCATAACACATGGAAGTGATGGGATAATATTTCTATGGGTGGGGCATAAGGACAGAGGTCTGCATTTTAAATAATCTCTCCTGATTTCTTGTACATGACTTACCCTGGAGGAAGTCAGGCATCCTTTTGGAAAAGTAGTCCAAGAGGTGAAAGGCTAGCCAAAAGTCCTATAAATTGTTGACTGTTGTAGATGAGATCAAAGTTTCACTCATCAATTTGGCCGCATACCTTAGAAGCAAACAGCTGAGCACACCTGGACTCCTGACAGGAACGTCGTGAGATTATACATAGCTGATGATTTAAGTTGCCTCTTCTTAGGCAACAGCAGCAGTTCTCAATCTTTTTAATGCCGTGACACTTTAATTCAGTTCCTCATGATATGGTGACACCTCAACCATAAAACCATTTCATTGCCACTTCATATCTGTAATTTTGCTACTGTTAATAGTCATAATATAAATCTGATATACAAGATATTTGATATGTGACCCCTAAAAGGGTTGTGACCCATAGTTTGAGAACCAGTGGGCTAAAGTCTTGTCTATATTCAAGATACCTTATTTTTTTTCTATTAAAACCTTAACAAAAAAACATGATGGTGGTGGTGATGTACCAGTTTGAACGGTATATACATATTAACTTACACAATCTATCACAAATACACAACATGTTATATGGGTTTCTGTATAGACATCCCAACTAATTACTATAAACTGCGTGACTTAAAACAAGGAAGGGAACTGGCCCATAATTTTGGTGCCTGGCCCTTGATGTCTGGAAGTTCACAGTCCCATCCATGCTTCCTTTGAGAATCTAAGTATCACCCTTCTGCCCCCATCTCAACGCCGACCTGTACCACACAGTTTTGCGTCCTTCATCTTACATCAGGTATAGTATCCACCTCTGAATCCACACTGTTTGCCTTGCATGTTTTTTCAGTATCTTTCTTCTCTGTGTGTGCACAGGCTTGACTCTGTATCCAAAGTTCTTTTTGTACAATCAGTCATGCTAGATAAAGGGCACTTTAGGGACCTCATTTTACCTTGAATAATTATGAAAACAGCATTATCTGAGTAAGACAATGTTGCAACATAGTAGGTTTTTATTTTCCTGTACATAAATTATGTATGTCAGCATCTTGGAGAGGGGAAATTCATCTAAAAATAGTTAAGTGCTATGATTATTATTGTTCCCACTTAAATAGGGAGTGTAACTAATTGCCCTGTATTACAGTTAGTGCCAGGTGAAAGATGTAAAACTAGGCCATTGGTCTCCAAAATCCATACTGAGAACAATGTCCTTACATCCCTATAGTATCCAGTTCCTTCAAGGTTCGTGTTTCTTAGGAAGCATCTAGTTAGCCATGAGTATAATGCATCTGATATGTGCTCAAGATGAATTAGTTCACCTTAAATGTCAGTCAACTTGGAGATGAGTTTTAAACCAAAGAATCCATCTGTACGATGAAACAGGTTGGCCGAGACACCTTTCCTTCAAGCTCTTATTTAAGTTCCTTTTGAATAGAACTGTAGAGTTGAAAGATTACACATAGAATACATATAACTCCACCTGCCTACAGAGAGTATAGGAAGAGCATGTGTGTGTAAGGTACGTTGAGCATTCAAATACTATGCAATAGCTCATTTAGAAACTATCTGAATGGAAAGAGATTTATTTTTTTTAATTTTTTAAAATTTTTTTATTAAATATTTTCCTCAATTACATTTCCAATGCTATCCCAAAAGTCCCCCATACTCTCCCCCTCCACTTCCCTACCCACCCATTCCCATTTTTTTTGGCCCTGGCGTTCCCCTGTACTGGGGCATATAAAGTTTGCAAGTCCAATGGGCCTCTCTTTCCAGTGATGGCCGACTAGGTCATCTTTTGATACATATGCAGCTAGAGTCAAGAGCTCCGGAGTACTGGTTAGTTCATAATGTTGTTCCATCTATAGGGTTTCAGATCCCTTTAGCTCCTTGGGTACTTTCTCTAGCAGATTTATAAAGGAACTATAAAGTGTTAAAACACAATAACTAGAAAGACAGTCTGAAGATTTGTCTGCTTAATTCTTTTTATTAAGCATGAGTGACAGAATCTTCTACTGCACTGGCTGGTCCTGTCTTCTTCTCAACCATGAGTGACAGCATTTTCTAAAGTCTTGGCTGGCCACGTATGTGACAACTACCAGAAACAGAACTGGGACTTTACAGGTTTACCCAAATGATGACCCCATTGTAAAAACAGGTGAGTCAATTCATGTTTCCCTGAGACAGCATTGTTTCTCAATTACAGTTACATTAGCAAGTTCCCTTCAGAGCCCGGGTTATTAAACAATTAAATAAATGTCGCCCATCTGTGCACCAGCAATTCCAATGACTTATTGTATACTTAATCAGTAATGCTTAATCAGCATGTCAATGGTTAGCCACTTGGCTTAGGAACACAGGCAGTTTATTTGTGCTGGGAATTGCAGAAATGAAATTGCATGAAATAATTTCACCTTGGGAGCAATGGGAGCCAAGACTGAAGCACTTTGTTGCCTGGGCTAATGTGGAGAAAGTATAAGCTTTCCTCACACCCCAGCATTTTCCTTGCCCTAAGCTACAGCATCCAAAATGTGCATGCCAAAATCTAGATGTTTTCAGGTCTTCTCAGCATCCCATTTGACTGTCTATAAAAAAAAATCACTTTTCGCTTTTATCATACATTTATCTAATGATACCAAGGAAATAAAAATAATACTAGTTCTTATGCAAACCTAGAATTGGAGGTAAACTCTTTAAGTTCATTGGTAAGAGCAACACAAGGCTTCATTAATGTTGGCTGGCTGAAGTTCCGTTCCCATTACTCTGAAAGCATCAGGGATTTCCTGACAGTAAGAGCATCTCCCAGGCCAGTTCTTTTCAAAAATGTCAAAATATTAGTGCTTAAACACCCTGATGGTGTGCACAAAGGCAGGTATTTGTCTCCCCATAAGGATGTAGAGAAAACTAAGCTAGATGACTGAGATGATACTATTTAATCCACAGCCATTGCCCTCCATCAAAGAGCCCATTATCAAGACATTGATGGTAAAAATATAGTAATTTAAAAGGGGAAGAGAAGAGGGAGTAGAGTGGGGAAATGGAAGGGAAGTAGAGTGTGTATTTCCTGTTAATGAAAGTAATCTCGATGGACTAGAAAAAATTGCAAGGACATTTTCAGAAAAGTCTAAATCACTTGGATGTGAGGTAAAGCTGAGAGCTTATTTCTTAGTCCCGTGAATGTTGGAACTTATGGAGTGTGCTATAATTTAGATTTCAAGACTCATGCACTGAACAGATGGTCAGGCAATTGAGAGGTGGTGGGAACTGTGAGAAAAGACATAGGTGGAGACCACAGGAAGTAGGTAACATGTTTCGCAGGGCATGTTTTGTCCCGGTCTCAGTCACCACAGAGTGAACAGTGTTGCTCTCCTCTTTGCCAGGATGTTGGGTCTCACTTCAGGCCCAGGGGTACAAACAGCTAACCATGAACAGTCAATTCCATCAACCTTTCTTCCTCTCAGAATTTTCAAATGAGGGATTTTGTTGCAGTGATGGAAAGCTGAGTAGCATGCAGTCCAGGGATAATATGTCATGGTGGCTCAAGTAAATTTGCAAACACGGGAGGCTATGATTTTAGTGCATGACTCGTGGTTAAAAGCTATCGTATCAATGTTTTGGTTGTTAGGAGAGAAAAAGTGCTTGTAGTAAAGCAATGAGAAGTACACTTAGATGTTTCGTTTTTATACTTAGAGAGTCATTTCTATGTTTTGATATGTGAATTTGTGTGCATCTATGAATGTATGGATGTGTGCTCAAGAGTACAGATAATGCTGGAGGACAGAAGGTGGCATTGGCTCACTCTGAACTTGAGTTAGGCAGTCATGAGTTATTCAACATGGGTGCTGAGAATACAACTCTTCTTCTAGAATAGCACATGCCATGCTAAACCACTGAGTAGCCTTTCTAGCCCCTTCTAAATATCTCTTAATGATAGATTCTGAAAGATGTCACCTTTTATGCATCCATCCTTCTGACCAGAACCCAGTAACATGACTACACTTCAGTGTAAAAAAAAAAAAAAAAAGAGAGAGAAAAGAAAAGACTGAATAATGAAGTCTACTTGAATGACTATTATTATTAAGAAATAAATATTCAATAATCTATTCATGTGAAATATTTTAAAGATAGAATATGAGCTAAATTGTCACCGTTCCATTTTTTATAAAACCTTCCCTAGCAAAGAAAGTCAATTAGGAACTTCTGATTAACTTCAATTTATAATGTTCCAAAAAGAACCACAGTCTGCAGGTCCATTTAAATACTAAAAATGGTCAAGGCATACTATGGAACCAGTCCTCTCAAAAGAGTTCCCTTTAACATGTTAAGAGACTAACGGTGGCCATGTATTCTTTGTCCCTCCTCCCACAGAGAAATGAGTGATTCCTTATCTTGAATATTGGCATATTTTAACAAGCAAAGTATAGTGAAAATGTTAATGCATTGGTCTCATTCTTTTCACAGATTCCCTCTGGGAGACATAAGATGCCAGCTACAATATAAGATTATTATTTTAACAATCACCAAGCCATGCAGAAGCCCAACCTAACTATGGATGAAACTCCATGGATAAAAGAGATCCCAAGGGCCTTCTAATGAATGCAACCATCCTAGCTTATGTGTCAGACACAGGAATGACAGAGCCATTCATCTACACTCCACATGCAGCAGATTCAGCATGCAGAAACACCCAAGAAACATGTTGGAAGATGGAAATGAAGCCCGAGTTGAGTTGTTACATGGTCCCTGTCAAGCTGTTCAGTGAGCTACCAGATATTAAAGTTTTCAGCCAGACTGCCGCAAGGACATCCTCCTCTTTGCATGTCCTTCTCAAATTTCTGAAATACAGACATACACACACACACACACACACACACACACACACACTCACAAAACATTTGTCTTGTTAGTCCACAATATAGGATGGGATCTGTTATTCAATGACAGATAGCTAGAATAGGTCCTGTGAGGCAGGGCTTTTGTTTATGATAAGTACCTGGAGTATTTGATTAGTGGCATGAAATATAAATATGCCTTTTTCCTTGTCTCTCTGGAGAAAACCACTGAGATCTGGAGCTAAGGAAGGAAATTATTCCTCGCCATCCACTGAAGTCTGCTGTATTTGTAGTCTAATAGTGTGTAAGATTTATATTTAGTTTATCAATCAGTGGATTCACATATTACTTCATTTATAACATGTTAAATGATGCATAACTGTAACACAATGTAAATGAAATATGATAAACTGTAGAAATGTATATACAAATTTGATTCAATATGTTCGCAATTCCTTTTGCCCTCTGTCAGTGTGACTGCCTCTGCATAATCCATGTCTCTAATTATCCCTTCTTCTGTTTTGCATATAAATAGCTAATTAGATAGTGTCCCTGTCAGCTGTGAAGTATATAATATCCAAAGACATACTCCTGTAGAAATTTAATTTAGGATAACAGATTGTTCTAACCAATTCAAAAAAGCTCAAGATTCCAGCCTGGTGAATAATTTGATGTTTTAGTTTGAAGTCAGAAATGTCACATGTGAATCAAAATATTAGCCCAAGTAATTTACTTATTTTGGGATATTCTACTTTATACAGAAGACATCCCATTTTTCTTTCCCCTTTATGTCTTCCCAATATGTGGTATAACAAAGACAGTGAGAATAGACACTAAATGTCTTTTACTTTGGGGGCCAGCATTAAGGAAATTATTGTCCTGGGTCCACCCTCCGGCTGGTTGTAGCTGCCTTTGCTGCCTGCCACCTCCTTCACCCATGTAGTCATCTCAGCTGTGTCTTCAGATTCTCACTTCCCCTTTAATCCTCTGCTTGGGATCATAGGTATGCTCTAGAATGCAGATACAGAGGAAGACAACATCAGTTCCTGGATTGGTACCCAGGCCCTGAGTAAGAGGAGACATAAGGAGGAGAAGACCCTGAGAGGGAATCCTACCGGGGAAAAAGAAAGCCCAAGGCTAACAATGATGTAGATGAGATGAGAAAGAGGAAGACGGTGGGGAGGAAGAAGAGGTTGGACAGCAATAAAGAAAAAGTTTTAACCTAAAAATCCTTTGTTACCTATTCCCTCTCCTACTAATTTCAGATCTAAATACAGTCACCTTTTAGAGAGGTAGGCTCTCAGTGGGCAGTGCCACCTCACATGACACACCCACACAAACTACAAACTCTTGACCACCTCACTGAACCCACAACGGGAGTTTGCAAAAGGAGAGGAAAAATGAACCTAAGCTTTCAAGGTCTTTCTTTTTTCTATAAAATACTGTAAAAGGGAGTCCCCCACCCCAGGTATCCCCCCCACCCTGGCACTTCAAGTCTCTGTGAGGCTAGGTGCTTCCTCTTCCATTGAGGCCAGACAAGGCAGCCCAGCTAGAAGAACATATCCCACTTACAGGCAATAGCTTTTGGGATAGCACCCCACCCCCCAGTTGTTCAGGATCCACATGAAGAGCAAGCTGCACATTTGCTACACATTTGCAGGGGGGCCTAGGTCCAGCCTGTGTATGTTCTTTGGTTGGTGGTTCACACTCTGAGAGCTTCAAGGGTCCAGGTTAGCTGACTCTGTTGGTTTTCTTGTGGAGTTCTTATTCACTTCGGCCCACAAGCCTTCCTTCTATTCTTCCATAAGTGTCCCCAAGGTCCATCCACTATTGGAGGATGGTGGAAGGATTGTGGGAGGAATGACCGGAAGGGGGCAGGGTATAGGATGTAAAGTGAATAAGTAAAAAAAAAAAAAAATTAATCAAATTTCAAAAGTACTTTAAAAGAATATTTTTGTTTTTCAGCTATTGCTAGAAGCAAGCCAGTTTTTAATGATATTGGGTGACCAAGTGAGCCATTGTCTTCTCTTTCCTACTTCTTACTTTATGTGTGGTTCACCCTTGCTCACTATAATCTCAAAAGAGAACTAGCAACAACAAATACCTTGTAATAAGAGAACTGTCAAGTTACAAGGAAGAAAAGGAGGCCTTTACTTTTCTTGTTTCTGTAACAAAATCCCTGACAGAAACCACTTGAGGGAGGAGGGCTTGATTTCTGCTCACAGTTTCAGAGAACTTCTGGTGCATCTTCTCATATCTTGTCCAGTCACAGGTATAGCAGATTCACACCAGAAGTGGATATCTTCTTCAAGGCCTGACCCTCATACCCCAACTCCCTGGCCCCCAATGACCCACATCTGTTACCTTGGCTTCCCTCACTTCCTAAACCAACACCTCCAGCTGGCCTCCGAGTGTTCAAGCACACGAGCCTGCCGACCTTGCAGGTAGCTTCCGGTAGCTGGGGTCCAACTGAACAAACATGAGGGCACGTGAAGAACACTGCATATTCAAACCATAACAAGGAGTGAATAAGGATTGACTAAGGTCAGCCTCTCAGGTGTGAGACCCAGATTGCCTGATTTGCTAGCAAGCCTGAGTAAACACTCATAACATAAGAGTAAGAGGTTTTCCCCAGGTGATGTTTCTTATAGGCACAGTTCTATAGAAGAATATCTAAGATAGGAAAGAGTTGCTCAGCACCCTTCTGATCAGTACTCAAAAACACCAAAGTATCAGCGAGCAACATCACAGAAGTCCAAAACAGCAGTGCACACCTGAGATCACAGCCCTCAGGAGGATGGGACAGGGTGGTCACTATGAGTCTGAGGCCAGTCTGCCTGGGGTTTTAAGTAATACTATATCCGCAAACAATGAAAAGTCTTTCCTTAGGGAGAGTGATAAATAAGTGAGTCACTTTTAAAGAGTACCGTAGCTTTGAAGCCTGTTAGATCTTGTTCCAATCCAGGGCTACTAGTGTATTATTCGGTGTAGATACCACAAGCATAATTAATTTTGTTTATTTAAGCAGAAATTGGATTGATGGGAATGGTTTGTGGGGAGTGCTCATATTGGAAATTGAGTGCAGCTTAAGTAGGGGTCAACAGATATCAAATACAAGCATGCCCCAATATTTTGCTTAGGAAAATAGTTCTTGAACTGCAATATCTGGACACTTTTTGCTCCCTATCAAAACTGACAGCCATGATCACTCATTGTCATTTACTCTTGACCTGGGATAAGCTCCATTTGACCTTCAGTGCTTGCTTCAGTTCCTCAATATTCAATATGAACATGGACTGATTCATTAAGGCCATTGAACCAGAGTTTAACTAAAAGCTAAGAGGGGACATATCAATTCCTTCATCTTTAGATTCTCAAAACCATTAGATGAGCTCAACTCTGTCAATGGAGGTTGAGCATAGATCCTGGGCATTTAAATTTAATGAAACAGGCATACATTTGAAAAAGAGCAAGCCCCAAACGGAGACTCAGACTTGTACCTCTGCCATCCATCATTGATTGAAATCAAGAGCACCATCTGACTTCTACAGAAATTTAGTTCCTTTTTTTAATTAATGAGGAATTCCAGCTCCAAGGGAATGTCATACATCCCAGACACTGGGGTTAACAGCCAGTTCCCCCAGATGTTCAAGCAGAATTACCTGACAAGATACTAACACAGCCCCCTGAATGTTCAGTTCTGTGTTCTTTCAGTTTTAGCTTCATTGAAACACTCGTCTATGAGGAGTCTATCAAACCTCATGGTGGTTTCTGTCCTGTATTCATTCTCAACTTTCAGTCCTTACAATCTTTGATACCTCATAATTTGAAACTATATTTGAGCCATAAGTCTCCTTTCCTTCTGTCTTTCATTCTTGACCCAAAACCTTTCTGTTGCCATCATCAGCTAAGCCCTCAGCCTCATGTTCAAGAAATGAGCCCCAAACCAGAACCAGGACCAGGACCAGAAGGCTAACTGCAAAGGATAACACAAATAATGGATGACCCTGCTATGAAAATGTAGCCAGCCATAAGTCATTAAAGTAAATTGTCTTTGACTCTAATAGTATGAGGGGAGTAATGGATCAAGAGTAGCCTGGTGCATAGTCAGATACTTGTTATTGTGGTGGAAATGGAAAAAACAAACAAACAAGCAAACACAAGATTAGTATAGTGGTATAAAGCAAGAAGAATGAAAGGCAAGAAGAAGGGGAGACAGCATCAAGGACAGGAGGTGATAAAGCAGACTCTGCCACTAGGAGAGTAACAAAAGAAAAAGGGAAATAAATGCTGGCAGACAATGAAAACAATGAAAGTAAAGAATTACTTGTGAGGGGAAATTAGTAGGGAGGAAGAAGAGAGAGAAAATATAACCAAATGAACAGGCGACAAAAATAAAATTTAAAGTTGGTGAAAGGGGAGGAAAAAGAGGAAGAATGTTAAATGTTAAATGTCAAGATGCTGGAGATATAACTCCATGATTAACAGCACAGAGTTTGCTCTTGCTGAGGTTCTGGGTTAAATTTCTAGTACCCAGGTTGCTCATAGCTACCACTTGTAATCTCAGTTCCGGGGGGTCTAATGTTGTACTCTGGTTTATGGGGGCTCCTACGTGCACATAGTGCAAATGAACTCATACAAGCACACACCGATACAGAACACTTAATAGTAATAATGGTATTTAAAAATGGTTCTAGGGCTGGAGAGATGGTCCAGCTTTTAAGAGCACTGACTGCTCTTCCGAAGGTCCTGAGTTCAAATCCCAGCAACCACATGATGGCTCACAACTATCTGTAACGAGATCTGACTCCCTCTTCTGGGGTGTCTGAAGACAGCTACAGTATACTTACATATAATAAATAAATAAATCTTTTTAAAAAATGGTTCAAAAAGTTAAACACTGAAATCTGAATGTAGTAGTTCATATTTGAAGTCCAGCACTCAGGAAAAAGTGAGACAGGGAGAGAACCAACCACACTTTAATGTGCCCCAGTGTCTACTGAGTAAAGAAAAACAAACAAAACAAAACAAAACAACACAACACAAATGAGCAAAGGCAAATTTATTCCATAAAATTAGATATTAAATAAGAGATGTGTAGAAGCAAAGAAGAAGAACAGGAGAGGAAAGAAGTTGTAAATGATTGAACATCTCAATCTGACTTAAGCAGTTTGGCTTAAATAGACTCTTAAAAGGCATATAAACAGAAGCAAGAGTAAAGACGCAAAAGTTCAAACAGAGGAATGAAATAACGAATGATAAAAAAAAACGTTACTTAAAAGCTAAACAATTACTGTAAAATACAAAATAAAAATTGGCAGAAGGAAAAACGAGAACCAGTTTCCCACTGTGGGAGATGCCATCAGTGGGGCAAAGATGCTGAGTTTTCATTTCCTAGCTCCTTGATGCTTCCTGGTGAGACTAGGGCTTTGGCGATAGCTGATACTCTCCACTCATCTCTGCTGTTTGTGCAGCAACCAAGGGCTGTTGTTTGTGCTGAGTGGTAGTTGTGTGGATTTCCTGTCTCTAGGTACTAGCTAATACTGACAGTAACCTTTTCTTTAGTAGGCTTAGATCTGGGTTTTTAGAATCGTAAGTTTCTGTACTTGAGACAGAAGTCTGTCATGCTCTATTCTCTTGTGAGTTCATTTGCCGCCTTATACGTACATTTGTCCTCAGGAAGTTCTGGTAGTGAGTTTTTCTCCTTCATTCCATGATGAGGAAGTGAATCCTGCTCCATTCTCGGGCTTAGACCAGAAGTCCAGTATGTGGGGCTCTCTGCAGTTCTGATGCAGTTTTTGGTGTTGGTGTTGCGTTTGTTTGTTTGTTTTGCCTCTATCTAAAGAGTTTCTGAAGGCTAGCTCTTGGGTGTATTCAACTGAACATTTGTCCTGTGTTCTGAGAGTGGGCAGTTTGAGATGGGTCTTTGTCTTGGTAGGGGCCCAGTTACTATCTCAGCAGTGTTTTCAAATGGCTTCCTGTCGTTGCTCAGAATGGACGCTGAATATCTGGGTGAGAGAGGGTTTTCCTGTAGTTCTGTACATGGACACCATGATTTCTGTTTGGTTGGACTGCAAATTCGCTCAGTGATAGAGGACAGGGTTGATTGGGTTTTCTGGGTGTCTGTCTTTCTGTGGCCCTGTTCTTTCCTCAGACATACTCTACCCTCTCCGTAATCCCTCTGTCCTCCTACCCTGCCACAAGCTTCACCCACATTGGAGTACATAGTGAGGACATATACTGGAAATTCATATACTAGAAATGCATATACTGGAAATCTAGGCAGGCAATGTGTGGTTACCATCTACCACCTTCTCTGGCTATCTTTTTATCTCTTTTCTACATGATCGATGACCAGTACATAATGTTGAAGGTATAAATAATCCTAACTTTCCCCCTGAATATTTTTCCTGGAATTTTTATGACCCTTCAGTTAATACTAATTAGTTAATCAATCTAGAATTCAGCTCGTTAATATGCAGCGATATAACTCAAAATCTTTTTTCAATACAGTAGATAATTATCACAGCCACATTTCTTGAACTGCCTGCATTTTGTCATTGATTTTTAAATGTCAAAGTTGTCGCACTCTACTAAATCTTTGTGTGAATAAACACAATTGATCTATTTCAGTAGTTTTTCTTTACACTGACTTAATTACTGGTCACTCCACTATTACTGGGCCAAAGAAGTAGCTAATATCAGTGGTTTGCTCTTTAGTAGAACAAATGACAATGTGTTCTGCAATTGGCAATTCACATTTCCTCAACCGCTTTTTAGATTCCCTTTAAATTAGCTTGAAAGGATTTTTTAAAATTGCACCAGAATTGTCTTCGACACTAACTAATCCACATTAACACATTTGGGAGGAATTTTTACTCAATCAATTTAGTTGGGGCATAGCTACTGATTGGCTTCTGGCACAAAACAGAATCAGATAGATGAGAGCGATTTCTATCATCTCCATTATCTGAGCATCATCATACTTAAAATATAAAGAAAAGCAGATAAAATTAACTTATCAATATTCTAATTACTCAACATGTTTAAAATATGGTCAACATGCAATAAATGTAAAAAACTAACCCCATAATCTAGGATTATGAGCATCTATGATGCTTGAAGAGAGTAGATAAAGTAACTCCCTCCCTTACCAAATCCACACCTTGCAACAGTATTAAAACTTCCTATCTACTTAGAACAAGTCTTTGCTCAACTCCCTCTGTACTGTGTATGCTTTTTTTTTAGGCACCTCTTTGTCAGGCATTGGTATATTTGCTGTAGTTTGTTGTCCTGTTAAATGATGTAACACTAAGGGCACTACATTTTAAATCACTTTCTAATCTCCTTTTCAGTATTACCTACTTATGTCTTCTTAATTTTTGAAGTTTGTTATAGAATGACGACAAATATGTAATATCTGATTGAGATATTTTTCTCGTTCTCCCTAGATCGATAATATTTAATAAAGGGTTTCACCTCTAAGACCATATGTTTTAAAAGTGAATTGGACACTAGGTATAAGCCCGAGGCCGAAGCTTTTTTATTTGTAGGCTCTGCTTTAAGATGTTTCTCATTTTGCTGCAAAATCTTCAATTGCTACAATTTGTTTTCTCCCTGCAGGATTATTCGTCTGTAAGGAAGTACTGCATCAAATATTTATTCCTGTCTTGGGGTGTCAAATGCCTGTTGCTATTAGTCTGTTCATCTTTGGGAATCAGATCTGACTACACATTAGGTAAACATCTATTCATCACATATCAGATTTTTTAAAAAAGAGTTTTGATACTTTGCTACCCATACTTTCCAGTGGAAAAGCTCTCTGTTATCTAAAGAGATACAATCTTTCTAGCTATAATTTCCAGTAAAATTTATGGCTCCTTTTAAGTCTTTTTATATGAAATTTCAATGTTTCATTCGGATTTGGAACTTAAAAACATTTTCATTACTATTTTATTAGCTATTTATTTTTGGTTTAGCTTTCATATTGTTGGTTCAAAAACACAACTCTCAACTCAAAGGTGATCAAATTTAGTTTATATGAGCCCAACTTGAGTGACCATGGCCCATCAACCCAGATTTATGATACATCGAACTCCATATTCCAGAGTAGTAAGAGATTGGTACAGGTTTATAGTGTCAGCAAAGATAGTTAGAGATCAAGGTACTGTTCAAGGATGCTGGTAGAAAAATCCAGTAGGCGGGTAGCAGCAAAGTGGGGAAATCTCTGCTCTGGGCCTCGGATGCTATCCAACAACACTCTTGGCCTTTTGGTCGGTGGAAGCTATTGCATTCTCAAAGCATTTTTAAAAATGGCCCAAGATAAATGGTAAACACTGGACATGCAATGGTCCAGGCTCTTCATCGTCACTGAAATTTTAGTCAGTCTATCCTTTTGGAAGGTTGGCTGGAGAAGGTGAGTCTTTGCAGGAACCAGTGTTCACAGCATCCATGTTTCATTCTTTAGAAAACTCCTTGCCCTGACCTCCCAGCTTATTGTTTAATATTCAATCCATGTCATGCAGTCATTTAATCTTCAGTCATGTCTCAACCTGTCTTTCCTCTGCTTTTCATCCATCTGTATGAGTGACCTGTCACTTTATAACAAGTGTTCCAAAAGTGGTTCCAAAAAAATTGGAAAATTTAGCATGTCGTGATGTATGAGTCTGGAATATAAGTGTGGTAATACTAGGTTCTTCTGTCAAAAGTCCTCTGGTGGGGCAGCTGTAGTAGTTTGGATTTGAAGAGTTCTTCAAAACCTATATGCTAAGGACTTGTTTTCTAGCTAACCGTGTTATTGGGAGATGGTAGACAGTTTGCGAGGCAGAGCCTAATTATAGAGATTAGGTCATTGTAGTCTTGAAGGTAACTTATACACACCCCCTTCTTTTCTACCATATTGTCTATCTGCCTTATTTCAGAGATCCAGTTGACCACAGAACAAAACTTCCCAAAGCATGAGTCAAGATAAAACTTTCTTCCTCTTAGCCTTTTCCAGTATTTTGTCCCAGTGACAGAAAGCAGACTAATCCAATGCCAATCATAATGATGGCCAGGCTAAAGTCTTAGCTGAATGTGTAGTTGAAGGAATATCTTTATTTAAAGGCAGCATGTGACCATAGGTTATTCAAAGGCTATTGGACAGAAGTCTTCAATTTCTTACTAAAAGTTAGCTGTAGGACTATATCGTTTCCTTGCCCCGTTGGCTTCATCAGGGAGCAATCTACAACATGGAGACAGGAGTCATCAGAGAAAGCAAGGGAGCAAAGGGGAGATTAAATGAGGATCACAAGATGTAAGCATTAGCCTCTTTGATATAGAAAGGTGGGGAGGTTATCTGTCACTTTTGTTCTATTTATTAGAAGGGAAATACTATATGAAAATACTTGAGTAAGAAATTAAACTAAGGCATAAATACCAGGAAGTGACAGTCACCGAGTGCCACCTTACCTACTAAGCTGATTTTAATCCTTCAATAATCAGATTGCTTTCAAATTTTTGAGAGTAAACTTTAGCGAATATTAGCATGTTTACAGTATTTCAGAAGAGGTTAATGCTAATCAGGATGAATTTGAGCATCTTTTTATTCTTGCAGTAATTGTTTTATTCAGTGGTCAAACTTCTTTTTGTTTGCTTGCTATAACTACTTAATATTACTATTAAGCTTTGCATATTCATAACCAAAATGCTAACTTGAGTGGTATTGCAGGAATCTGACATAAAAAGAAAACTTGTGTTAGGTTGGCAGTGAATACAGAATTTAATCAGGGACTGTTATATGGTCATTCAGACAGGTGCTGTGTGAAGATGCATAGCATTTGTTCAGAGTGCAGTCTAGAAGTGCTTTGAGAAACCATCCTCCTCAGACGCAACTCATACTAGGTGCAATCTATGCCCCCTCCTCTCCTCATCTCCCCTCATCGTCCTTTCACTTCAGAAAAGGGCAGGCATCCCAGGGACGTCAACCAAACATAGCATATCAAATTGCAATAAAACTAGCACATCCCCTTATATTAAATCTGAAATAAGGCAACCGAGTAGGATGAAAAGGGCCCCGGAAGCAAGCAAAAGTGTCAGAGAAAGTCCCCTCCCACTGTTAGAAGTCACACAAGAAGACCAAACTACACAACCATGGTATATATGCAGAGGGCCTAGGTCAGACCCATAGAGGATCCCTGATTGCCACCAGCTCAGTCCCTGTAAGCCCTGTTCAGGCTCTGTGAGCCAGGTTAGTTGATTCTGTGGGTTTTCTTGTAGTGTCTTTGACCCCTCTAGCACCTTCATGTAATGACTCTTAACCTGCTTTGTCCATGGTATTTTCTGGTGAGATTTGCTTCTATAATTTAGGATTTCCATAAAAATTGGTCTCTTATTTTTTTTATTTGATTAAAACACAATTATATAATTTTTCCCTTCCTCTTTCTACCTCCTGCCACTCGCAAATCTTTTCCTCTTCTTCCTTAGCCATTGATATTACATTTACATTTACATTTAAGTAAATCAACAAATAAATGTAGAGTTCTTCCAGTGTTGCCTGCAGTATATGTTTCCATCGATGACTACTTAGCATTGGATAACTGACCAGGGAGCTCATCTGTGGGTAAGAATAATTCTGCCTCGCTCAGTTGTTGTTAATTGCCTATAACTCTTCATCTCGGGGTGGGACCATGTGAGATAGTCCCTATCTATAGTGGAATGTCACTTTTTAAGGTTCCTTTAAGGAGCAGTCATGTTGTTAGGATTTTATAAATATAACTTCTGTCATAACTAGAAGACACAAACTCACATCCGATGTCCTGGTGCTCTGGCTCCTATAAGCTGACCCCTTCCCCTTCTATGTTCCTGAGTCTTGGATGCAAGAGCCGTGTTAAAGACATATCAATTGGTAGTGGGTGCTTCACACTCAATTGCTTCTTTCATTTTGGCTACCTGAGCTTTTCTGTATTCGTTTTCTTATTCTGTAAAATGAAGCTTCTCTGCTGAGGGGTGAGATCTAAAATTGCCTGTGGGTATATAGTTAAGCCCTTAAAATACAGTTAGGATTTATGCTAGTTTAGGAAATGGTGAGAGTATTCCTCCTCTAAGCACCATGGTCTCACTGAACTAATAGTAGCCTGCTGGGTTAATAGTACCAGACATGATTTTCCCCCTGTCAAGTGGGCCTTGTGTCCAATTAAACAGCTGTTGGTTACCAACAAGATTTAAATGTCATTATTGTAGCTTTAAGGGTATTGAGACTCACAGGCTTTCTGGATGTCTAGTGATGAAGATGCTGTTAGCATTGACAGACCCTGAATGTCTTTCTGCCTTTGAACACTTACTTTGAAAGACATATACATTTTCTCTCAACTCCTTTGAGATTTAAATCTCTCTCCAGCCTCTTCTCAGTCTTAAATCCCAGGAATACCTTCCTTAAGAACCCAGGATCCATGGAAAGATAACCACAGAAAGGAGAAGTGATTTACTGTCCTGGGGAAGAGAGTTTAGCTTCAGTAAGGACCTGCTGGCAAACAGATGGCTTTGTTTTTTTATGCTGCCTACCCAATATCTTTCCTTGTCTGTTTTTCCCCCCCATACAGTGTAACTTTTCTTTGGTATCAGAGCTGTCTCAGATTTATACTTAGTTTTTCAAGTCTATTCTGTCAACTCAAAGAAATATTGCCTGAGTTAGAAGTAACTGTTATTGGTACCCTTACCTACTTAGCAGGATTAATATGATTATTTACTTAAAAATTCATTTGTCAGTAATCAGCAAACTACTAATGTGTTCATTGTATTCAATAACCAATTTCTCTAAGCATGCTCATTGTTTAATTATGGCACTTATATTTTTCCCAGAGGAAAACATGTAATAATGTATTATATGTCTTATAGAATATTTTCTTTTGTGGTTCTTATCTAAAAATTAACACAATATTAACACAATAGACTATCTAAATTCAAGTGTCATGTGATATACCTTTTTATGATTCTTTGTAGCCTGCTAAATCTCCCTTTCCTAAAAGATGATTTTCCCTTTCCTTATTTTATATGCATAAGTCCATTTTGTTTGACCAAGTCATTTCCATAAATTTCAAATGGAAAAGTATATTAAGTGTATTGAGGAAGCACCTCTACTACGCGTAAAGTAAACGGAGAAGAAAGAAGTAGCTAAAAATATCTGAGTAGGAGGTAGGCTGAAAATTGAAGTTGCGAAGACTTTTGATTACAATTTTCTAATAATGTGTATGTTTATGACAATTTAAAAACCAGAGCTTCTCAGTTTCAGATTATTCTGTTTGTTATTTGATAAAATTCTATATGTAGTTTGATAATGGAGATTTATCCATTTGTAGTTCTAGTTCAATGCTACTGTCAATTTGGCTCAAGTCTCTTGTCACGTCCTATGTGTACTCAACTGAAACTTTCTTGACAATATTTGCCACTTCTTGGGAGTTTCTGATGCGAACTCGACTTTTGGAGCTTTGGTTCGTCATCTCGCACTCCTGTTTCTCATTGACCTTCTAATCCAGATGTTGGAGTCATTGGCTTTCTTTTAGATACCTTCTCACTCTCCCATACCCTCTCCAAACTTCATGGTCCTGGTATTTACGTTCAAGCAATCACTGATAAAGGCTTCCAGAGCAGCACACTTTTACACTGAGTCTAAAGAACAAAACTGAAATGTCTTCCTAGGCCTCTGCTTCCATGAAAGTCTTCAGAACGGTCAAAGGTGCAAGCATCCCTGAGATACCTGCATTTACAATGGAACCATCCTGTGCGCTGGCGTCATTATGCTCTGTCTCAGTGTCTTCTTATAGTTTATTTTTCTATAGAGTCCGGGTTCCCCTTCATCTGTCACTACAGAGAAATTCTCTCCAAACATCATGCACTTCCACAACCGATTCTGCAGAGCTTGGACTCTGTGATCTCTCAATATAGGGGAGCATTAGCTCAGTACCTCACCATTTTGGTGCGACAGGAGGATTGAGAAAGACCTGGGACTTCTAGTCTTCCATTCCATTTCTGAAAGCAAACAGCTATGGTGGGTTTAAATTATAAACACTATTTCGCTATGATACAACAAAAACCATTTGAATATTCCCTTTAAATTTCTACCATTCAGAGGGGAAACCAGGAAGGGGCATAACAATTAAATTGTAAATAAATAAAATAACCAAAAAAAATTTAAAAAATAAAATAAAATTCTACCATTGAATATGGCATGCTATTAGGGTGGGAATCAATGTAACAGAATCGTCTACAGAACCACTTTTTAAAAATTATAAGTGCTCTTGGTTCTTATTTTATACAGATAATGCCCAATTTTCTTGACTAAGGTATTTCTACACAGTTTTGAAGAGGAAAATTATATTAAATGTATTTATACTAATTCAAGCTTTCATCCTTAAAATAAGTAGGTGATAATTCAGAGGCTACAACAAGAAGCAAAATTCCTTCTCAGCTGAAAAGGAAAACACTGAATATAAATGAATTAAGCATTTATTTTTAAAAAATAAGCTGTGCAATAATAAAACTAGGGGAAGAAAAAAAATAAAGATAGAAACTTAACACTATAAAACACACAAAATAGTAAGAAAAATGCCTTAATAAGTAAATTCATGAACTGATTTTCTTAGAAGCATACAACTGATATATAATTAATTATTTTAATCAAGAAAAATAAGAGAAAACCCAGACACATGCGCATAGTTATATGTAGGAATGGGAGTTTACAAATGATAAGTGGTCTTTTGCACAAGAAAATCCCTAGGCAAATGGTTGGACCTGGAGGGCATCATCCTGAGTGAGGTAACACAATCACAAAAGAACTCAAATGATATGTACTCACTGATAAGTGGATATTAGCCCGGAAACTTAGTATACCCGAGATATAAGATACAATTTGCAAAATACATGAAACTGAAGAAGAACGAAGACCAAAGTGTGGACACTTTGCCCCTTCTTAGAATTGGGAACAAAACACCCATGGAAGGAGTTACAGAGACAAAGTTTGGAGCTGAGACAAAAGGATGGACCATCTAGAGACTGCCATATCCAGGGATCCATCCCATAATCAGCCTCCAAACAATGACACCATTGCATACACTAGCAAGATTTTGCTGAAAGGACCCAGATAGAGCTGTCTCTTGTGAGACTATGCCGGGGCCTAGCAAACACAGAAGTGGATGCTCAAAGTCAGCTATTGGATGGATCACAGGGCCCCCAATGGAGGAGCTAGGGAAAGTACCCAAGGAGCTAAAGGGATCTGCAACCCTATAGGCAGAACAACATTATGAACTAACCAGTACCCCGGAGCTCTTGACTCTAGCTGCATATGTATCAAAAGATGGCTTAGTTGGCCATCAGTGGAAAGAGAGGCCCATTGGACATGCAAACTGTATATGCCCCAGTACAGGGGAACGCCAGGGCCAAAAAGGGGGGAGTGGGTAGGTAGAGGAGTGGGGGGGGTATTGGGGACTTTTGGGATAGCATTGGAAATGTAATTGAGGAAAATACCTAATAAAAATATTAAAAGAAAAGAGAGATGGGCTTTGAGAAAGCAAAAAAAAAAAAAAAAAAAAAAAGAATATACAAATCACTTAAAATTCTCATAGACAATTTCCCAAAAAAATTGATAATTTTTTCATACTTATGGAGGGTTTTTCACATAAAGAAATAATACCCAGCTCTCAAAGGACAAATACCAATGTACTGTTTTACTTAAAACGTTTTGAAGAGTAAAAAACCACGAATTAAAAACAGTGCACAAGACTAGTGATCAATTTCAGTGAAAGCCCTTGATACCCAAAGGAAGGATGTACAAGAAAATATACAAAACTTACCCCCCACTGCCTTCCATGAATGAAGAACTCATATAATCAACGAGAGAAAGAACATTAATCTAATAAATAAATGGACAGAATATAACAACCAGCAGTGTGCCCTACACACAGAATAAATGGCTAGTAAGAGTGAAATCCATCTGTGACAGAGAATGACTGTGATCTATTTTTTCACTTACCAAACAGACAAATTAAAAACATTACTTGACAAATCACATTTGGAGAGCATTAGAAATGGAGAAACATGAAGGAAATGTGCATGCAAAGTCTTAGGCCCCAGTATAATTTTTGATATTTATCAACAGAGAAAATGTACTTGACACAAATAACACTGTTTCTAATGAGCCAACCTCACCTCAGAGATATTGACATATATGAACAATAGAACCTGGGGGAGGTAGTTGAGGGTTGTATAATGGGAAAATCATCTGTCATGTTAGGGTTGATTATGAATAAAGAGTGGTATTTTCAAATAGGATGTATTGAAGCAGCCTAACATTCTAAGAAGATTCATAAGAATTGCAAATTATTGTTTTGTCTAATTCTCCCATATTTTCAGAAAACATGTCTACAAAAGCATAGATTTTGAATAAACAAAGTGATTTTGGAAAGATATAGGAAACATTAACACAATATGCACACTGAAGGAAGAAATATCCAAGGCTTAGAAGAGGCAGGATTGAATTTTCATCATAATTCCCTTGATCTTTTAATGTTCCCCAATTTGCATATAAAACCTATATATGTTGTTCTTAGAGGATTTTATACTGTACATAATGCATGAATACTGCCTTCAAGCCCCGCGTTCTACCATCTTGTTACTTCGCCTACCTACTCCTTTTCCTCCCTACAATCTTTTCTTTATATTCATAGATTTTCAGTTATTTTATGACTCAGAGATCAGCTAAGGCTGTCTGACCTGAATCTGCGCCAGATATATCTGATGGAGCTTTTTGAGCACAACAATGGTTACCTAACTAATCACCAAGATCCCTTCTACTTTCAGAACTGGTTTTTAAACAAAATTGCTTAACACAATAAATCCAGAATAAATGTGACACTGTGAAGGTAGGGAGCAATTTGACAGTGAGATCCCACGTACTGTTCAACACCATGGACTCCCTTATCTTTAAAAACCTTAGTTAAGAACCTATTTCTAGCCTCTTTTTCTCTATTTACTAGCTTTACTCAATATATTTTTAAGTAACTCCTTCTTAAACAGTCTTACAGAGTCACATACCTTGAAATTTTTAGAGGAGACTTCCTGTCATCTTTTTCACTTAGAGTACATTTTACCTTAGAAATTCATCATTCCTAGGCAATATCTCTGGGTGGGTATGCCATTATATTTTAAGTCAGTTTCAATTTGTGTGGTCATGTCTATTAACACACATGAAGTTTTAGATCTGTTGGAGAGAAGCCTGTAAAATTTATGAAAATAATTTCATTTCACATGAAACTTACAACTGGGGAATTTTTGGGACTGAAATATTTCATTCATTTGGGTACAAATGGAGTCTTCATCGTTATATCAGATATACTAATAATTTCAGTCCCTATGAGTCTGAAGCATTCTCTGAATTAGCCTTAGGCAAAACTGTGATGCACAGTATTTGTCCTCTGCACTTTGTTTAGCAGGGTTTCACATTGCTGTTCATGTGTTTAGTGAAAGTATGCAACTCTCCTAGCTAATTCTCTTAGTTCTTTCCTGTCACTAAAACACACACACACACACACACACACACACACACACACACACACACACACATCTCTCTATCATCTAGTTATCTATCTATCTATCTATCTATCTATCTATCTATCTGCTCAGTTTTAGTTCATTGTAATCATAATAGAGAGCATATAGAGAGCAGTATAATACATGCCATGGGTGGTGCTGAGTATCTCATCTACATTTCTCTACTTAATTATAGCAAGAGTCCTATTACTAAGGAAAGAATAAATCCTTGTAGTCATTTGGACAGTTACATATTACGCACGATACCTATCTTTAGCTTACATCATATGATCTCTTGATTTTGTTTTTATTAAAGAAAACTTTCATATGTTCCAGGAAATTCATTTGTGTATTGTTTAGTATAACCAAAAGAAAACCCTACATGTCTCCAATAAAGTAGTACTATCTCTGGAAATATTAAGAGGCAGGCAATAAGAGTTACTCCATATGTGCTCATGCAGCTATGACACCAGAAGCTGCAGAGAGTGAAAGGTGTGCTAGCCATATGTGAGATATAAGATTGTATAATTTTTTATAAAAGAAAATGACATTTGACAAAATTATTTGCATACATACAGTAAAGTTTCTGGAAACAAACAAACAAAAGACAATAAAGTTCAAGTGTAAGTACTAACCAGGCAGAGAGGAAGTAGATTGGATGGGAGGCATGTCCCAGAGAGTTTCTCTTCATATTATATTTGAGTTTTCACAAAATCGTATATTTACTTATTTCAAATTATATAATAAAAAAGACTTAAAGAAGCTAATCTCATTGACTTAGGAGGTCATAAAAGAGTACTTTTTTTTTTCTTTCAGTTGAAGCACCTTCGTTGTGTTTTCGGGTCTCTGAGAAGTTGTGTTTTTGGAGTCTGGCTTCATAGTCCTAGCAGGAAAGTCTCAAACTCTTAATCCCCATGCCTTAGCAACCTAAATTTTGGGATAACAGAATAAGCCACCATGTCTGATTTGAAACTATTGTTGAAGACATAATTTCATTTCTATTCTCTGTTTATTTGCAGTCATACTTATGAGTACATTTCATTGTGGGAGGAAGAGTCTCAGGCAGGTCAAAGAGCAAGAAACTCTAAAAATCTCATCCAGAGCATCATTGAGATTGTTGAACCTGGACAGCATCACTGCCAGTAGGGTTTGATTAATACATATTTTCTACACCAGTAAACTGCAATAATTCTATGCATGAAAGCATAAATATACAACAATAAAGCACCGTGTAAAATGAAGTCTTGTGGATGTAAAAGCATGCTTGCCTGTTGGCAGAGTTAAGGAGTTTCAAAGAAATTACATAAGACTGTTATCTCAAATAATTTTGTTGTCTAGTGTCTTTAGTGGCTATTGAGGCAGGGCTTGCTTTAGTCCTTTGAATACACTCCCATGCTTGGAAAGTTCATCACATAAAAGTAGGATCTATGGTGAGTTCATTGTTCAGTGTTTTCCTATGCAGTTCCATTGGCTTCAGAATAAACAGCATGTACAGTTTTTCTGACCAGTATAATGTAGGATGCCATGTACATGATCACATTAACTTTTACAAGGCCCCATGTTCTCTCTCTCTCTCTCTCTCTCTCTCTCTCTCTCTCTCTCTCTCTCTCAATATTCTTCTTGGGGCCAATGAGAAGAGCCATATTGAAGAAGTCTAGGAAACAGGAAATTGTGGGTATCTGCTAGCAAAAGTGTGAGCTAAAACTAACAAATCCCCTAAAGGGCACAAACTTAACTCTATAAACATAAAGAAATGAGTTCTAACCATCCAAGGAAACTTGGAAGTCCATTCTTCTCTCCAGATAAGAATGGAACCCAGTCACTGGCTTGACTGCAACCTCTGAACCTCTAAGTGGAAGACTCAGATAACCTTGGACTTCTGCAGCTGAGGTAGTGAATGTGCATGGCTCTAACCCACTGTGCTTATGATAATTCATCTGCAGAAGCAGATAATGAATGCCATCAGTCAGGTGTACATTTCCATGAATACAGTTCTGATCACCTGAGAAACAGACTTAGTGGGTTTTGACAGCGAGAGAAGGAGAAATTGGTCTATTGAGTGTCTAATAGTGTGAGCAGAGCTTTTCCTTAGAATGTAGAATATCTGGAAGGAAGATTGGACTACAGGTTTCAGATGATGATCTTGACTAGCTTCGCAATGTTAACCAAGCTCATGTGGAAGATACCGATTGTGGCACCTGATGCTGTTCTTTAATATTAATGTTAATTCTCCAGGAAACGTTTTACCCAAGCAAACACTATACCTCTCAACTAGTTCACCTTAATAGAAAGGATGGATAAAGGTTGTAGAAGCATTTTTTTTAACTTGTTGACAGTTTATATTACAAATCTGAAGTGTGTTAAAGTCATCTAGAGATTCTGTGGCCCATTGGTCAAACAGTTTAATTGTTATCTGATATCATGCTGAAACTGATTATTTTATCCCTCTTAAGGTTATGTCTCTGTTCTGGGATAACTATCTGCCATGTTGGGTATTGAGATTTGCTTCATTGAATTGCTTACTAGGAGATGTCAAAAAACGTTTATCTCTTGTAAGTAGTCTTAGCTTTCATTTCAAGTGGATCTTCTACTGGCAAGATCTTGCATATCCTATTCAATATCTAATAACAAGCTTGTTCATCTTAGCAAGAAACTCAAAATTTAAGTATTTGGGTTATAGATTTCAATTTTCTACCCTGAATTTTGACTTTTAAGGAATAAAAATAATTACTGTTGGACCAGGTAAAGGAATGATTATGCATTATTGAAATTCATAAATTTATAAATTAAAAGGTGGATGACTTCCCTGTTTCCATTTTTATTAATTGGAGGAATATACTGTGGGGTTTCAAAAGCATAGAACATTGAAACATGGTAGACCAAGAGTTAAACCTTCTAATTTTTTTTTGTTTGTCTCTGATCTCTGTTGATCTTAGTTTCTTCATCTATAAATGCTGATAATTTTTACTCCATATTATATGAGGAAAGATTGGACTAATACATAAATATTACTATTGTAGATGATAGTGCTTTTTTTTAACCTTTGAGTCTGATAGAATTGGATCAAATGGTACCAAAAGCTAAGTCTCCTGCTTTCATGAGGGCAAGGCCAGTCTTCCAGCTAGAACAGGTTGTGAGGGGAAAAGGCTGAGGGCATCACCCCAACACCCAGGCCACCTCATGTCAGATGAATGGTAGGGATACATCTCCCATGCTCTCACCCTTGGGCCTGACTCACCTGTGCCAGCTCGACCAGAGCCAACTCTACTGCGCTGCCCAGGCAAGGTGCAAGTCCTGCTCTTGCAACTGGAGTGTTGAAACTGGCAAGGCAGGGCCAGCTCACTTGTTCTCATGACCTCAGGCCTGTTCTTCTGACTGTTTCACATGATAAGGGGCAGGTGCTGGGGATCATTCCCACACCTACTGCCACCTCATTGCAGAGAAATGACAGGGCCAGCTCTCTAGCACTCTTGCCATTAAGGGCTGGCTCACCTCAGCTCCTGCCACCAGGGTCACCTCTGCTGTGCTGTCCAGGCAAGGAACAGGGCCCCACTCTCACTAGTGTCCCACTAGTGAAAGATGGGGCCAGCTTTCCACAGTGCTGCATCCAGTGAGAGGCAGGGGCAGTTCTGGACAGTCCCTGACTAAAACTCATCATGGGGACATCCACATGGTCTTGGTGGTATAGCCACAGACTCAGACATGTCCCTCAGTGGCAGCTTGGGCTGGAACTTCACCATAGCCCTAGGTGGTGTGGCCACAAAAAGCCTACTCCTCTCCGCCCTCAAGTCTCTAGTTCCATCTCTTTTCATAGCCCTCAAGCTGCTCCATCTCTTTCTTTTCGATCTGACTACCACATACTCACACATTGTGGTGGCTCCACTGCAGGCCAGCAACATGGCAGGTAGGACTCTGGGTGACATCTTCATTTGTGCTGCTTGGGATGGTGGTGAGCAGGTATTTATGGCCTGCCTGTGTTGTGCACTAGAGGGCAAATCTGTGGGTGGCACGGTTGTCCACAAGTCTATATTTGTCTTCGACCTCCCTTGCTGTACTGCCTGGATATGTTTTGATTTGATTTTTTTTTTTTTTGAGTCCTAGGCATAAGGCAGCTTTGGTCATCAAGCCAAACATCAATCTAGGATGTCTGCCATTTACTCTGCCCCTGACTGATATAAAAACAATGCCATCAACAGAATGTTTCTGCCCACTGCTTGGGTCAGGAGGGTGCAGTCGAGGTATTTTTAAAAAGAATTTTTATGTTGAAGAAGGGGCTCAGCTGGGAGTCTTCTCTGTAAATCTTAAGCAGCTTATACACTAGGCTAATTTTACATAAATTGTAATAGGCACCATGCCTTTCTGGTATCTACTGAGGTTCCTGTGTTGTGCACAATCTCTTCACATTTGTCTTTTGTTAGGATGGAGTTCACAATTCTGATAAGTAACAGAAGGAAAAAAGCTGTCTACCTCTTTGGCTACGTATATGCCTAAGAAACTTCTTCTTTTTAAATGTACCTTAACAGATGATGGGGTAGTTCAAAGACAAACATGACGCTGAACAGTGGTGAGTTCAGAGTAGTGTAAAATTATAATTATATTCAACTTGTTTCAAATTGTGGAGTGGAATGTCAGGAAAAGAAATGAGAAAATAGGACCTTAAGATATGAATGTGACAGACACTCTTCTATTATTGAAGGTTATAGTTGATCCATATAGAATATAGAATTTGATATAACCAAGATGCGAAAAATTGCATGGAGTTAAAGGGGCTAGTAGAATATTTCATGAGATTTGGTATAAAATCTCTGCAGCCCTTCCGTTTCTAGGCATATTATCTACCTGTTTTATTGAGTCCTTCATTATAATAAAATATATCTGGGGTAATCTTTTATTTTTTATTTTTATTTTTGCAAAAGTGTTTATTTTGCTCACACTTGTTAAGGTTGAAGGTCTACACAGCATGACTCAGGCTGTGACGAGAGCCCCCTTTCAGATGCATCATGTTTCTATAGGAATGTAGAATGGATATATATCTTCCTATATGTGTGGCTTTACACCTTTTAAAGCTTCTGTAACTAACCATAGGGATTTTACACAAATGCCCCACACTAATCTAATGGCACAAACACCTGACTTCTAGACATCATAGCTGGGTTAAATTTCCATTCCTATAGGACAATTAACATAGATAGGACTGCAGAGATTAAATGAAAAAGGGTATGTGAAGAAAAACAACATTAAAACTCATTATCTCTCCTCTCTACCCTTTCTGCATTCCCAAAGCTGATGTCTAAACCTGACTTTCTTGGCCTCCCCGCAGTGCAGTGTTTAATGGATACTAGTCTCTTGTATTTCCTCCTTCCCCTTTCCCTTGTTTTTCATTGTCAAGAAATATTGTATTGTTTTCAACAAGTCAATAATCTCCTGAGAAAAAGAGTCATAAGAGCTCAAAACTGAAAACCTAAAACTGTGTCTATAACTCAGTCATTCACTAAGTTCCACATCTGGGTTGTCACATACACATTGCAGGTTGAGTGAACACTTATTTTGTAGGTTAATGAATGGCTTGTCATTTCAATTTTAATGGGCTCTGTAGTATTTTAATGACAGGGGATACAGTACGCCTCCCCCCTCTCTAGAAAGTGAATAGCATATAACTTCTATCTGGAGCCATATGGCAAAGACAACATTTCTTCATAAAAGCTTGTCATGATGTGAATTGCCTTGTTACCCAGTGAAGCTACATTCTAGCTTAATGTTGTAACTTCCCATCTTTCAGGTACATCTGTTCAATGATACCCAGGATTCCTCAAATAATGAGAAACGTTGCTTTGACAACACAGATTTTCAGCAAGCAAGGTCATACACAGGGATTCTTCGATGTCTTAGTTTTCTGTCACTATAACAAATGTCTTGGGTAATCAAGTTACAAAGAGAAAAAGGTTACTTTTAGAATTTTTGAGGGGTTTCAATACATAAGCAGTTGCTTAATAATTTGGAGAGACAGTGCATTAGAGTCCTCATTGATGCAAACCTGCTTACTCCATGTCCATGGGAAAAAACAGGCTGTAAGAAGAGTCCTAGGGCCTCATTTGTTCCTTTCAGATGCTGATAAGCCTACCCTTAATCATTAAGGACCAAGAGTTGACTAGATTTAAACCAAGACTTGGCACATGGAAAAAAAAGAGTTAATGCTCCAGGGGGCAACTTATGTAGTATATAGACATTTTCTTTGAAATGGAGAAAGTAGAGAGCTTTAAATGAAAAAAAAAATGATTGATACATTTTGACACATAATCCAAGGACCCTCTGCTATATACTATATTAAGAAATAAGAAATAGTGACATCTTTCAAGACCTCTGAGACAGTAAGTATAGAATAAATTATTGAAAGGAATGAGCCTTCCCTCAGTTTTAGAATACTAGGTCTACATGGTTATAAAAATATTGAATTTGTCTTTGAGCTACCAAGTCAATGAAATCTGCGACAGCTTTCAAGTGCAAAACAACCCGAGACAACATTCAATTATAATACTGCCTGAGAGCTGTCTTGCAGAGTTGCACAACTTATTTTCCTTGTGTGTCTCATAGAGTCATGTTAATGTGCAGCTGACCAATGATAGATCACAGGAAAGCTACTACCAAAGGCCAACTTAGAGAGCCAGTTTGATGTAACTGGCATTGCTTACAGGAGTATGGGTGAGAGGCTACTTGCAGGAGAAGCAATGATTCAAAGACATCTGCATGGCCAAAAGCCCAGCCCAGCATAGGTAACAGATCGTGAAATCTGGAAACCTGGAGCACACCCCACAACTTATGGGTAACACTGCTTGGAGACTTCTTTGCATGTAGGTGAGTTGAATTGGGCCTCTTCCAGGTACTTATGCTGGTCTGAAAGTATCTCTCTGTGTTCCTGACTGCTAATCTATTTCCTGAAGTTTCAAGTTGTTTACTTCCTGAGCCTTAAGGAGAGTCCTTTCATAACACTGAATCATAAGGAGTTTCCATGCAGGAAGGACTGTCTCATCAGGGAGGAATTTGTTGCAAAATAGACCCAGTATAAATATAAATATTATGTAAGCATTTATATAATATTTATATAAAATATAAATACTTATATAATATTTATATAAAATATAAATATTAACCAAATCTAGAAATTTGTGTTTGCTACTTGGTTGTTATCATGAAACTTTCTAACATTTTAGTTCAGGCTACATATAAGAGAAACCTTTGGAAATTGTAATAACATCCAATTGTCTCCACTTAAATAATGAAATAGGGATAAACAAAACAAACCAAGCAAAAACTATTTGGGGATGCCCTATTTCTACAATGGGAAGGATGTAGTTTGGTTTTTCCTGTGGAGACAAATAATTCTACTCAGTCTATGTATGGAATCAATGAGTTCATTGGGATGTGATGCCTAGTGCTAATGCTAACAGGACAGAATCTGGAATAACCTGGGAGATGGATCTCTGGGCATCTGGAGGATTATTTTGATTATGTAATTCATATGGACACAGTGCTACTCATTCTGCAAGGGACCCTGGATTGTAAAGGCTGAAAAGAGTGAGCTGAGCATTAAGAAGCCTTGAACCCTCTATGTTCCCTGTTTGTATCAGGATGTGGTCAGCTTTTACTGCCTTGACTTCCCTGCTATGATGGACTGTCCCATGAACTGTGAGAGAGATAAACGCTTCATCCCTTCAGCTGCTTCCGTCAAGATATTTATTATGCCAGCAAGAAGAGAGATTAGGACATGGGGATACTGACAGAAGCTTGCTGAAAAGTAGCAGCGACACTGAAAAGGCCGGGTCGGCATGCGTGATGAGCATGCGGTGATGATCATGGAAGCTGCAACCCCAGTTGTTGCTCACCCCAGGGCGCAGCACCGTGAAGCCTGCAACGTTCTCCGTCTTCCTAAGTCTTAGGAGTCTCCCTTCTCCCATCAGGAGAGAATCTTTTAGTTCGGAAGAAATATCTACCCAACAAATAAACATGTGGAAATGCCCAGAGAATTTAATCTTATTGAAATTTAGTTTTAAAAGAGCCCATTTCACGGTCTGTTTGACTGTATCACAGGAATAATCGAACAAGATAGGAAATGGAAGGAATTGCTATATTCACATCATGCTTTATACCATAGATTGTGACATTTAAAGCTAAAAGAACTTCAGGTTTTCCAATTATTAAATACTGAGCTGGGAAAAGGACATCTGTTCTTAATCGGCAGTTTGTGAGCGTAGGCATGTGTGTGTGTGTGTGTGTGTGTGTGTGTGTGTGTGTGTACCAGAAAACAGATCTTTGTACTTATAAAATTGTTGTCACTATAATAACAATAAATAGGCAATAGGCTATGAATTACTAGATCATTAAGGCAGGCTTCTTGATTAAAGTCAATTTGGTTCTATCATTATAACTTATCACATGCCCCAGGCATGTATTAAGACTTCAAAGTACATGTGCCCAGACTTGTTTTATTGTTTAATTATTTATAAGTAATATTGCTTGTAACAAAGCTATCTTAATAAAAATTAATAGAAATGTACTATTTTGTTGGTGTAAAATTGTTCTTTCAACCATCCTAGTCAACTGCTGGCTTTGTGCTTCTCACTAACTTGTACCCTCACAAATGAGCTATGTTAGAGAAGAAAACATTGTTATAAAGCCTTTCATATTATATGCTCACTCAGTCTCAAAGCAATTTACAAGCATTGATTAATTATGTTTTAATAGAGCCCCCCTGGGTTATGTAGCTGCTATTCTTTTTCCATCTGTCAAGTAGGATGCATAAAACTTATTTACACAAACTTTTAATTCTAAATTTGCCTTTGGCTATTTAAAGTCCACACTACTGTGTATTTATCAGGGGTTAAGGAGATCATGGTTAATAAGAGAGCAGGAGGTATCTGTATGTAGTTACACAGCAAAAGTTCAGTGAGCACACATGCATACTCACACACTTTTAAGTCCTGGGAGCACCTTTATTTAAAAACACCTTTAAAAACTATGTTGGAGATGAAGAAGTGAGTGGTACAGCATGTGCTTATCACAGATAGAGCTGTGGTTCAAACACTAAGGGGTAGAGAAAGAAAAGTGCCACATACTGGACTCAGTTGGTCCCTCATCCCGAGGGAGAATTCAGGGTCCCAGTTCTCAGGTGGACAAGGAGTCGGTGGGATGACAAACAGACACAGACACCAGAGAGACTGCTGTATCTGAATGTAATTTCTCAAAGCGAGTATCAGACTTATATTACAGAAGGAAACAAAGAAGTTAGGTGACACATCAGCCAAGGTACATTGAAGTTATCTGACCAAAAAACAGAGAAATGCATACATAAAGATTAGCAGGAACCAGGCAGTGGTTACAACTGAGATAAAAGGTGGCCCTTTCTAAAGTCAGCCATTCTAGGAACCAGGTGAGTATTTCATACCCTAGTCACAATTTATGTTACTCCTCTGTTTCCTCTTGTGAAAGCTTGCACCAGGGAGGTTCTGCTCTTGCTAACCTTTTCATGAATAATGCAATACTCTAGTTCCTCCTTAAACCACAACCCTCCTTCTTTCTAGACCATTGTTAATTCCTGCATATGGGAGTGACTTGGCTGTTCTTTTAAGTATCCATAAGGAATCTCTATTTTTCAGAGGAACTCACTGTAGTCTACCATACCTGACTGCAATGAGGATTCTAAGTATACTTTGTTGAACTAGCCCTGAGATTTCTAGCTCCTATCTGGAAAACTGCAATACCTAATTTCCTACTATCAACACTGGAGGCATTTCATCTGAATGAGTAACATTTTTACTAAATTCCAAGCTTAGGGTCAGCTCAAAGACTGCCTAGGACATCGGGACATTGGTGAAAGGCCAGGAAGCAAAGTTCAATCTAACTTAGCTATTTGTCAAACCATTCCTTGGAGGCACGTATAATAAAACAATACTGAAAGAAAGCACACAGAACCATTCACTGACACAAGGACACGTTTGGAGCATTCATGCTAAGGGATGCCAAGGCTCCAGGAGACTAAGTTTCCATGAAACTTTTGCCTCAGGACTGTGTCCAAGCTTTTGGGCTTGTCATAGTTTCCACTGGAGTGGGTGTGGCAGAAAAAGAAGAAGGAAGGGAAGAAAGAAGGATGGGAGGAACAGAGGGAGGGAGGGAGGGAGGGCAAGGCATGGCACTTTACTAAACTTTCTACCCATGATTTCTGTTTCTGTTACCTTTCTAGATTTTATGCCTCACTCCAACCCTCGTTAACTCAATCTTTTAGACCCTTTTATTATTCCTCACTGAACTTTTCTTTTACCTCTCCCCCTTCACACAGAGTAACACTGTCTTTAATGTGATAGGCACACGTATGTCAATCAATATCCAGTCTTGAAACTAGATGCAAAGAGTGATTTGATTTAAGCAACTGAACTTGAAAGCACCAAAGAAACAAGGATGATTCTGCCCTAGTGCCTGTCTGCTGTGCTCCCCGGCCTGCCTTTCCTGTTACTCTAGAGCTATTGTGCAGATGCTATAGGAAGAGTCTCACAATCATGAAATGGGAATTAGCCCATGCTGGAGTCTACAGTCCTCTCAGATCCTTTTGTCTCTGCTGTAGGAGCCAGATGCTGGGAATATTGTTCTTTCCTCCACTGATCTTATCCCAACAGTGACTTTTATTGGCATACCTAGGAATACACCTGGAAAAATGGGTTTGCAATGCAATACTAATCTACTCAGCTCAGCACTGGAATGGAGTATCTAGGCAGTATGATGCTAATAGCAAATGAACAAAGCATTGATGTCTACCTATTTATATTTTAGACACAAGATTCTAGCTGCGTGCAACTGATAATTTACTGAGAGAAGGAAATTCAGGGGAAATTCTGCTTAGAGGCAAGCAAGGGATTTTAATTACTTGAAAGTAGTAGAAGGTTCTTTTGAGGGGTCTATTTTTGTGTGGTGTGGTACATGTACTTGTTAGTTTGGCATACGTATATGTGCATGTTGCTGTGTGTGCATGTGTGTGCATGTATGTGCATGTGCTGATGGAGACCAGAGGCAGGTGGGGTTTTTTGTTTACTCTTCACTGTTATCTTTTGACAGTGTCCTTCAATGAAACTGAAGTCATTGATTTGGCTAGGCCTGTGGACAGATCTGCTTGTTCTCTTTCTAATGATGGCGTTATGGTGACATACCATGGCGTTCAGCTTTTTGCATCATTTCTGAGGATTCAAACTCTGGTACTCACTCATTATGGTTATTGCCTTTAAATTATTCATTGTGTGTATACACATGCATGTTTTAGCGAGGGCAAAACAAATGTATGTCTAGTGAGTGCATCTGTGGAGTTCAAAAGAGGGCTTCAGTTACCCTGGATCTGTAGTTACAGATGGTTGTGAGTTGTCAGACTTAGGTAGTAGGAACAAAACATGGGTCATATGTAAGAGTAATGTATTCTCTTAACTGCTGAATCATCATTCTATCCATGGGTCTTGTGATACAAGTAGCTTATCAATGGAGTCATCGCCCCAGCACTCAGTGTGGAGATTCCTAGAAAGTCATATGATCTTGCATCTATTTGAAGGAAGGATAGAAGTTTCTTATTGCTCAAACGCTGACCTGAGAGAAAAATGATAGTGCAATACATTCCTGCATTCACGTGAGATCCAGAATGTTCAAGCAGAACTGATTGGATGGAAGCAGACAGTGTGGGTCCTGAAGTCAGAGCTGGATGTGGTGCAGTCCAAAGTGTCTCTTAGTAAAAATACTGAGTTCAGGAGTGAAATACATTGCAAAGGAAACACTTAAGAGATTAAAATCACCCTCGTAGAGAAGCCAGCATCGAGAATAATCTCGGGAACTTGAGTGTTGGCAGGTTAGTGAGATGGTGCAACATTCACTATATGTTGAAAGACAATAACTCAGATCAGGAGATCAAGCATGAGAAGGCGACTGCCTAAAGGGGAAGAAGCATGAAGAAAGCATGAAGAAGCTGGAAAGCTGCTTGAATACACGACAAAGTAGGTCACATACTACATGTGCAATGTCAGTTAAGAATTTAACTTGATTAAAAAGTGACAGATGGCAAGGCAAAGATCTGAGCCTGAGAACTGTGACTCAGTGAGCTACACACTTCACCACTTCACCATGACACTGGCTTTTAATATCCATCTCCAGCTTCAAGGAAACACATAGATTGAGACAGCTACATGGCATTTTCTTGGGAATATGAATAATAAAAAATATATATTGGAAGTAAAGAAAATTTAATCTGCACATGTGCCTCAGAGGGTCTCATGATGTCAGTTCTTGCCTTCCACCTTGTGGGAAACATGCTTTTCTTGCTGTTGTTGTTGTTGTTGTTGATGGTGATGATATAATGTTGTATATGACAGGCTTGCTGGCATGCAAGCTTCTGGAAATTCATGTGTCTCTGCTTCCAATCTTTCCATAGGCTGCTGTATTTACAGATGCTTGCACTACACATCTAGGATGTACATGGGCTCGAGAATTTGAACTCAAGTACGAAGGCTTGAGTGACAAGTGATTTAATTCACTGAACTTTTCCTCCAGCCATCATAATTACTTGATGCAATGTCTAAGGTCCAAGAATGACAACAATAGTGTGCTTTGTCTTGAAAAGTTTATAGCTAGGAAATGATCATTCAAATATCATGATACATATTGTTTAAATAAAGGAGAAGGCAGAAAATTGCTGTTATTTAAGTTATAAAATGTTTATAGCTTATCAGTACAGCGAATGATTGCATTGCTTACTGGCACTCTTATGTAAAGATATTGTAGTGGGTAGAGGAACAGCGTAGTTGGGAAAGTACTTGTCATACATGTGTGAATATCTGAACTTGACTTCCCATCACCCAGCTGCGCACAATGACATATGCTTATAATTCTAGGAATGCGTATCTTAATCTCAGAAATGTGGAGGGAGAGGCATGAGGATTCCTGGGGCCCACTGGAGAGGTAGTTCAGTGAAATCAGTGCATTCTTCCCTTAATGAGAAACTGCCTCAAAACTAAGGTGGAAAGTCACTGAGGAAGACACTCAACACTGACCTCTGATTTTCATACACACACACACACACACACACACATGCATATAAACACAAACACATACATAGAGACACACATGGGATGATCCACACAGCATATACATAGCACTGTAGGACCCAGGACTCAAGACTGGGACTTGTGATTGGTACCTTATATCTAAAATTTCGGTAATTCTGATGGCTAAGTGATATGTGCTGGACAAGTTCTTCACTTAATCACCTAAAACAGAGGTAGCTAGAGTATGATATAAAATATGAACTAGGCAGTTGTTTATACTTCTGATGTGGAATATAGCTTCAGACTTACATCTTGTTATTGTAAACTCCCATTAAGATGAAGTTAGGTAGAAAGTGGAAAGAGTAGATGATCTTAAATTTTTTGAAAACCCATCTGGGCTAATAAAGAGAATATCTGGATTATATTGGTTTGATTTGGAAAGAATACACAGAGAATCCTGGATATGCAGAGGCAGATTGAGTAATAGTTGAAAAGTCACATTATTCAACTGATATGCTATGGAAATTGACTTAGAAGAAGGGACCTAGAAATAATACAGGTAATGATATAGCCAATAAAAATTCATTTCTATTGGGTGATTATTATAAAAAGGGTTTGTTGATAGTTATTACCAACATGATAAGAGTTGTATTTTTCTGAGTTGTGTGCTGATCAAATCCCACAATGCCTTTCATAAGGTTGTTACTGGTTGTTTTATATTATGTGCTTTTGGAAAATTAAAAGAAACACGGGTTTGTGCAAAACAGACAAATTAGAATACTTACTGGAGACAATCAAGTGAAAATAATGGAACCGAAAATTAAGTTTCTGGTGGTTTGTTCCATTTGAACAATATGAGTTATGTGGGCATTATAGTTGTTTATATTACAAAAAATAAGGTAGTGATATGTGTACTCCAAATGGTCACAGAATCCTAAAGATTATTCCTGTCAAGATTTACAATAGTGGCATGAATGCTCTTGATGTAACCAACTTCTTCCTAATTGGACTGAAACTTCATGGGAGAGAATATATGCTTGGTCCTATACCTTTGATCAAAACTATAGCTCTGCTGGTCACAGGCTGTGTGGGAGAGTCTACTAGTCATGATTTACCAAATGGTTATGTAGTTAAGCTCCCTTGTAACTATTTACATTTATGCCCATTAGACTAGAGTTGCTAACACTTTCAGTCAGAAAAGCTGTCTTCAGCAATGGCTGATGTCAAAGAGAGGATGCATAGCTAGTCCATGTGTTAAGAATATATGACTGCTGAGTGCTTGCCCCCAAACTGGACATCTGTGTTACCCCTCTGAATCCCAGGAAATGTCATGGAGGACTGAGTAGACGAATAGTGGAAGCTAAAAGATGGGGAGAAATACAATGGGGCTACATCTCCTGGGTAAGCCATGGATGTTTCAATTATGAACACACCAAATCTATTATTGCTTGCATTGATCTTTCAAAGAGAAAGGAAGAATGGTAATAAATGGACACAAAGGAAAGACAGAGGATCACTTAGGAAGAAGAAAGGGATTTGAACAAATGGAAAGAAAATGGTGTGTGTGTGTGGGGGGGGGGTGCGAGATGAGCAGTAGAAGGGATGAAAGTAACCTTAATGTATTGTGTGCAATCATGATACTTCAAAATTTAAAACATTACTTTAAAAACCATGAATATTCGTGCATGTGTGCACATGTGTCATTTGTGTGTGTGTGCATGCATATCTGATGAAATATATGCACAGACACGTGCTTCCATGTATGTATAAATATGTGTGTACACACTTGCATGTGGAGGTGGTTTGCTTGCATTGGGTGGTGTTTGGGGCTAACACTGAAGTCTCCGTGCTGACCCTTCCCAGAACGGAGGCAGCACATTAATGAATATTCATAATTGTGTCTGATCCACGAGTTCTGAAAACAGTTTTGTAATCCTGTTTAATTAACGTAACTGTGGATACTTGGTAAATCCTACTCTGTTGGAGACATATATTTCCTTAAATGAATAATCAAGAAACTTAATCAATGATATACAAGAATCCTGGATTAGCATTTAAGCTATAGTGACACAAATCATGCCTTTGAGAAACTATGTAACAGACTTAAAAATCAGTAATGTACAAATGCATTTTGAAAGTATTTTGTCAACTTGGAAGCATCTATCGATGTAGATTTTACTATGATTTCTCTGATTAATCACTTGCTTCAGTTTTTCCAGAAGCACTCTCGTGATTTCATTATATTAGTTGTTACATAATAAGCAAATATGCTGGGGAGGAAAATATCCAAGAACCAGGTGAGTGGTATTGAATCCTAGGAACAAGCCTGACTCTGAACACTTATACACCCACTTGCATGACAGGTAATTCCTTGATTCTCATGGATTAGATGTCAAAGTGCCTGCCTTGAGTCCTGGACTCATCACCAATAAGCTTCTAGCCTTTTCTCGTGTTATTATTAGCTTTTGTTTTCGTATCCATGGAAGGTTAGAAATGCCTTCCCTGACTAACTCACAAGTTTCAGGAGGTTTAAGAGAACAAGTGTGAAATTTCCCTGTAAACTAAAAAGAGAGCCTTATGTGAATGTGAGAAATTATAATGTTGCCATTTTAATCATTTGTAGTAACTATTGTTCACACTTTGGGCTGTCGACATAGCAATATTACAAAATACGAAGGTAGCTTGGAACGAGATTTGTATATCTATATGTAAAGAAGATTTATAGCCTTCCTTGATTCCATGATGCTAATAAGTATAGCCTGTGATGGTTGTGGTTTTCCTGGTGGCATCTTTATATGGCTTGACTGACTCCTTTACCAAGATTTATGTCTGCTTAAGCAGGCGCCCTGCACCACAATCATGGTCTCCATCAATCTCCAGCATAGTTACTATAACAATAGTCACGTCCTTAACTTCCTTCTGAGTCTACAGAGGACCTCTGAGATGCTATGCTTCCTGTGTCTGTGACAGATTTCTTTGAGTTTTGCTATGTTTGCAGGAAGACTGGAGGTTTGGGGGATGGGAGTGGGGGAATTGAGCAACACTGTATTAAAGTCAATCCCAGTGCAAACATCGTTAAAAGCCAAATACTTTTTCATGATGATTCCTTGCCCAGTGGAGACATACAACAGTCAAAAGCTGCCTCCTCTCCTGTCTATGGCTTAGGGTCCCCAAAGCCACATTAAACAGTGAAAGCCATTCAGCACTTGCTGTGAAAAGTTTAGCCCCTTCAGGAAGTGTTGCATCAAGAAATTCTTTCTACTACATAGAAATCTTTCCGTAACGGGGCGGGGTCAATCAGGAACATCTCAGCCTTGAATCTAAGTTTTGAATAAAGCTCAAATGGACCTTTTGAATTTGATTACTGACAAGTGAGCCCCGAGAGTTATTGTGATACCTCACTCCCTGAAAATAATTTTCTAAGGACTATGTTTCAAACTTGTTAACTGTATGGTTCTAGCCAACATTTCTAGGTGTGTGTGTGTGTGTGTGTGTGTGTGTGTGTGTGTGTGTGAAAGCCTCAGAACAAATTCAGTTTTTCACATGCAAAGCAATAATTTGAACACTAAAATTCATCCTTGACCCATGCAGTCCAATTTTAAGCGAGGCACTGTAAAAATGCTATATACTGGTGGCAACTAATTACTTAATATCTTATAAATATATCATACAAATCTTGGCTCCCATCCTTTAAGAAGGCAAGTATTTTCTCTCTATATGGGCTGTTTCATGTGTGTCTATAGTAAGTGATCTTATTTATTTCTATAATCTAACTCAAATATTTCATTTGCCAATTTTTACATAAAAAAACAACTTCAAAAGCCATAGAGACACCATGAAAAGTTTCTAAGTTTCCAGGTTATTAGTTTGATTGTTCAGTGACCCAGAGAGGGCTAAGGTTGTTGGTTCTCATTTAAGGTAGAGCTGGTAGTTCTTAGTTCTAGGCTTCCAGTTGGTTTTGAGGCCCCGATGAAATAACAGAAACTTTCCATTGTCTGTTATCCTGCAATGTAAGAAGAACCCAAACATCATAAACTTGTGTTATGTTACTGTTAGTCTTAAACCCTGTGGTAGTTTGTGTATGCTTGGCCCAGGGAGTGGCACTATTAGGAGATATGGCCTTGTTGGATAGAGTAGGTGTGGCAGTGTTGAAAGAAGTATGGCACTGTGGGAGTGGGTTTTGAGATCCTTCTCCTAGACATATGGGAAACAGTCTAATCCTATCTGCCTTATGATGGACACATAGAACTTTCAGCTCCTTCAGTGCCACATCTGCCTGGACGTTGCCATGATCGCACCTTGATGATAATGGACTGAACCTCTGAACCTGTAAGCCAGCCCCCAATTAAACGTTGTTCTTATAAGAATTGCCTTGGTCATGGCTGGTGTCTCTTCAAAGAGATGGAAATCTTAAGACGCACATGTTGGAGAACATGTTACACAACCAAGTTCAATATTAATGGGTAGTATGTGTCATCACCCTGTGGTGTGTCACATGTAATTATACCACAGTGACGTCGGATGAGGACAATTATTTATAGAAATATGAAGTCTCGTTAACTCCTCTAAGCAGAATCAATGGTGTCTTCTACATTCTTTAAGTGCACTTTGAAGTGTGTCCTACTCAGGATTATCCGTATTTAATCTTCAAAGCACACAGAAAGCTGCAGAATTTTCTATTTTTTATTTTTCATTTTATGACACTCTTATTTGCTTATAACAGAGGAACAATATATTTGAATAGATAAGGGAATGAGCTATACAACAGACTCTCATATACAAAATCTCCCTATTATACTTCTCTAATATTTGAAACAGATTCTAAGCGATCCAGTTGATCTTTAACCTGTGGCGGAGTACTACTCCAATAAACCCACCTTAAGTCAAAAGTATTCTAAATAGAAAATACATTCAATAAATCTAACCTACTAAACATTACAGCTTAGGCCAGCCCAATGAAATGTGTATAGAGCCATTATATTGGCCAACCGCTGTGAAAAAAATCAAATCATTTAACAAAAACCTACTATATAATGACATTATTCCCAGATCTTCATAATCTATTGAATTCCTGTGCCCAAATAACTGGGCACTGTTAAAACTTAGACTATGAGTTGTTTGCACTACTGCTCTCACAGATGTCTAGGAGTTGTGGTTTGCTGCTTTTGTATCACACAGAGAGAAATGATCAAACTATACATTTCTATCCTTGGGAGTTTTTTTTTAAAGTACAAGTTCTGCTAAATACCTATTGCCTTTGCAGTACTCTACGTTCAAAACGTCTTAATTCAAGCCCTTTTAAATTTGGAACTATGTGAAAGACAAACCAAATGTGAAAATCTCATATTGTGTTAGATTTTTCTTTTCTTTCTTCTTTCCGCATTGGGTCTCTGGTCTCATCATGAATAATTTAGGCTGTTGTCTGGGTCATTTCAAATGGAAACAGGTGCCCTTGCTTTTCTCTTCTGTGCCTCAGTAGTTTAACTCTGTTGACAAACTTTCCTATTCCTTTAGTCTGTTAGGGATGCAGTTCTAGTGTTAAGGTAGACTGAAAGGGTAATATTTAGCCATAAACTTCTTGTCTGAGTCCATAAAACATCACATCTTTAGGTTGGTTTTAAGCCAATGAAGAAAGGTAGCACAAAATGAGAAACTACTTTCCAGGGCAATTTAGAGTGAATTAACAGTGACAGTAATAGTATTTTTGTTGGCAAAGCATCGCTTCATCTTTTTTTTTTCAACAGATTCCTAAGATTTTGAAGTTTAAACTAATTTTGAGTCTTTTATAGATGGATGAAGTTGAATAGATGTGTTTTTCCCCTTTGAGTTTTCAACTTCGGGGAAAGAACAAAAGAAACATTTTATATTTTACTAAAATGCCCAAACCTTCTGCAATGCTGTCAATGAAAATGACAGTATATATATTATGTCTATATTAAAGCTAGAATTGTTTACCTCCAATAAAGCAAGGAAACCAATTTACAATGCTTCTAATCCCTCTTGAGGGAAAATCTTGGAATAAGAGAATCTAATTCACGGTTTTCTAACAAGATTAGAGGAAGCTAAAAGGCAAAGCATCTGCCTCATTAATTAATCGGATGTTGGGAATTGCTGTTACAAAGTGGGTTTGTGAATGTGTTTGTCTGATTTAATTTTTAAAAACCAAGTGATTTTCTTTTCTTTTTTTCTTTTTTTTTTTTTTTACTAAAGAGCATGGCATTTGCATTCCAAGTGAGATATTGCGCCCCCGGTTCCATAACCTTTCCCTTTAACCTCACTCCTTCTCCTTCATGCACAGGAATGACCCATGTTATTGCTTTTTAGAATCCTTCAACTGAAGCCAATATCGGATCCTTTCTGGCGATGGGGAATGTTTCCATGCCTGTAATTGAGGGGATTTGTTTGGCTTTGTTGGTCTGGAAAAGCATTCTCTACTCCTCCTGCACAATTCTTTCCAACCACGATTTCAGGTCTCCTGAGTGATGTGCGTGCTCAGCTTCCTGTCCCTCTTGGCTTTCATCTTTTCATGTATATCCATCCAGACCTTATGGGGAGGATTTTAGCCTCTGGGTATGCCTATCACTGCAAAGAAGCCCAGTTACCCCACAAGCTTCAAATGTACCTAGCCCACAGATTTACACAAGACCATTTTTGAATAAAGATTTATTATAAAACAGCCATAGGATGAGCTCCACACTTTTTTTTATGACCACAACAGCCTAAAAAGAAAACAAACAAACAAACAAATAAACAAACAGAAAAATCAGTGACACCCACCAGCTGCGTTGGTCCTATTTTCCCTTCGATACTCTTGCTGCTGATAAATTGTCTTGATTCTATTTATCAACCTGAAGTACGGGGTCTGCACTGCAGCCTTTGCGAGTCTTTAGTTAAGTACGCGTAGCGAGCTTTTTTATAATTAGTGTTTGTAAAACACCACAAGGTTCTCAGATGAACTAAGGTGTGAAATCTTATTATAAGCTGCATATTGGCAGAGTAACAAACAGACATGGCAAATTATACCAGTTCTTTGTCGCTAATACATTTAAGGAGCAATGCAATTCATAATTACCCGTAAGCGTAGACTTGATTTCCTCTAGATATCTCTATTGCCAGTTTAGCTTCCCTTCTTCCGGGGACTGGGTTGGTTTCAAAATGTTAGGGAAGGTACTTTCTCTTAAATAATATTATATTTGGTATCCATCAATCTCTCTGGACAAGTCCCCAAAATGATTGTACCCTTGAGAACAGCATAGTTTTAAATTTACACAGAATCATTTTATTGGAAAGCAGATGCAGTTTACACAGCAATAGATATTTTATTTTGTCTTTTAACCCCTGAAGGGAGGGGCAATTTTAATCTCCAAAGAAGCAACTTGCCACATGAGTACTATACACCATTCAAATACTTTCTATAGTGGTAATAGAAAGATGAGTCACGAACCTCAGCTCCATCATTCCATCTGGGAGTGGGTGGACACAGGAAAGTCTAGCAATCCACTTGACCTTATATCCCAAACAACCAAGAAAAGTGCAGAGGCTTGAGCTATATAAAGTCTCAACTGGAATTTCATGTGTGGGGGAAGATAGGGAGAGGGGAAAAAAGATATATACTTAACAGCAATAATGGATAAATTAGTTTGGTAGGTACTGTGATTCACATCAAACTCATAATGATTAATCACCTTCAAGCATTTTGTTTCCCTTTTAGCTACCTATGTCAAGGAACCTGTTTAACAGATATTTCTTCTAATGAACAGAGTTTCTTGGATTTCTTCTTATTATTATTATTTACTTATTGACTCCCAGAAGTTGTCATTAATATAATAAGACCCCATTATCAAATCATTAGTGAGAAAGAAAATGGATGCCCTCAGCCATCTTTCCATCACTTCAAATGTCATACTGCATTAAATAGAACATTGATTGCATACGATAGAAAAGTCTCAGTGTCCAAATGTGAAGGTGGGAGTTTCAAGCTGTTATCTAGTGCATCAGGGCTCTAAAAAATTAATTTCTTTTTGACGCTTTGAACATTTTGGAGGCTAAAAACCTCATTAACTTATCTGTAAGAGCCTTGGGCCCCAAGCCGACCTTTATGGCCTTTCTCATCTTCCTAATTGTATCTCCCAAGCCTCACCCATCTTTTCGGCTTTACTTTTAAAAACTTTTCCATATCAGAAGATAACTGTTTGGAAGGGCTTTGTAAAAATAACTTCTTAATGTGCTAAAATAGTTCAAATTTGAGAGAGTATTTCTAATAGAGTAACTTTTAATAGCCTGGAGATTTTTGGAACAGATGAATAAGGGCTATTTCAAATATAAGGATGCTGGGAAAGGATATATGGATCTGATCACAGTATTTTGTGTGCAGTAAGGGCTATGTTGAGTATGATAAAGCTATCGATACGGTGAGCCATATCTAATACCGAAGTTGTAAATCACATTGCAGGTCCACCTTGAATATTACCAACTTGACCACTAGTGTGATCCATCCAAACACTGATCATTCATGGGCAGTAAACTGTGTTCACTGCAAGTTAATAATATATTAGTTATTGAAAATTGTTTGATTTGTCAGGGAAGAAATGAATTTTTAAAAAATCTCTGTCTCTCTGTCTCTGTCTCTGTCTCTGTCTCTGTCTCTGTCTCTGTCTCTGTCTCTCTCTCTCTCTCTCTCTCTCTCTCTCTCTCTCTCTCTCTGTGTGTGTGTGTGTGTGTGTGTGTGTGTGTGTGTGCCTGTTCATGTGTGATCACAGCCTTGCCCCCCACCTTGTTTGAGATAGGTTTTCATACTATTTGCCCGAAGTGAATCTCCTAACTGGCCCATGTGCTTTCAGAAATTCTCCTGTCTCCTTCTCCCATGTCACCATAGGAATGCTGCAATTGTGGATGTGTCCAACCACCTCAGCCTTTCACATGTTCTGGTGATCTGAACCAGGTCCTTGTGTTTAGGTGGCAAAGCCTTTACCTGTGAACCATCTCCCTGGATCAAGAGGCTTTAAAGAGCCGAATTATAAGAGAAAGAAAGGGAAAAAAAATACTGCCCTGTGATGTACATTTTTCTAGTTTATAGCTGCTTTTCTTTTTGTTTCAATTAATTTGCAATTTTGTTAAGTATCAAAAACTAACAGTAATAATTACTATTCTAGTCCATAGAATTGTTTCTGATGAAATGTCTTTATCGTCTTTATTCTTTTGAATTCTTTTGAATTGTTTCTGATGAAATGTCATCATTGTCTTTATTCTTTTGAATTCTACTGTAACTGTGTCCAGGCTTCCTTATATGGCTGTGTGTGTGCTAATTTGAATCCTCATTTTTTTTAAAAAAAGTATGTTTATTCTTTGACAATTTTATATATATTTAAATGCATTCTGATTGCTCTCACCTCCCACACTATTTTGTCTCATACCCTCTCCTTTCAGCCCCTCCTCCCTACAATTTCCTTTCTCAAGGACTCTCTCTTGGCTTTGTACCAACAACCCACTGGTTCAGTCATTAATTAAAGAAACTACATGAAGTGAACAATAATAATATATCTTAGTAATATATTTTATGTTGGTACCAGTTTTGTGATGGTATTAAGAAGCAATTCTTTAACCTTGTCTGCCCAGTGGAGAACACCCCTTGAAACACCCTAATGATACTCCAGAGTCTTTAAATGCCCCTCTTCTCTTCTACTTGGTCTCAGTAGAAAAACTCTCAGGGAGTTTCATCTATCAACTTCTCCTTGGTATTTTCATGTTTATAAAAGTCAACAGACACCAGACAGTTCAAGGAAATACTTTGAATTTCATTGCACCATGTTAGGCTGTTGTGCAGGATTTAGAGATGGGCTGATAAGGCCTTAAAGATTTTTGTCTCACCATAAAGCTTGTTGCTTGAATTTCTAGATTTAAGCAACCAGAGCTTTATTCATTTTTTTCCCTCCAGGTTCAATAGCCCTGACAGCAGAGATAACAGAAGGCTGAAAGGAAGATCCAAACACCCCTCTAGCACCACTTCCTTTTTTTTCTTGCTGTTTATAGTATCCACATTTGCTCATCTGACCCAGCAGTCTCTAAAATTCTTTCAGCTCTTTTGTTGCAGGAGAGGACCCATAGATATCTACTTCCCCCGAATGTGAAAAGGAGCAGTTTTTCAAGGGATTTGTAAATAAAAGCAAATGCATTAAAATGGTTAACTTCCTTTCCAGATATTCTCTTGAGACTGGTTTTCTGTGCATCCAGGTCTTCATAAGGAATGGATGGCCATTGAGTGACATGAACCAGGCCATGAAGCCATGAGCAGATAGAGGCTTATGACAGGCTTCATATTGGCAACAATATGGAGAGACTGTTATCTATGAGATTATATATGAGGAAAGGGATACAATTTCTTTTCTCATTTATCATAAAGGTCAGGGTTGACCCCTCTATAACAAGAGGCATGTGAATATCAGAGAAGGAAATGAATTTATTAGATCATAGTTCTTCCTGGTGCGAGGCCTTCAGACTGAGGACACAAAATCTCAAGATAAATTACCCATTTTTATTTTTAAGTTCATTGAAGGAAGTGCATGTACTGTGAGGTGTTATTGGATTTAAAAAGGTGTAGAGCAATGAAAATCAATGGAATAGAGGAAGCTATTGAGTCCTGTTTGTACAGAGTCATCACAATACTGTGTTTGTATTATTTCTTCTTACTTGATACTGGATGGGACCCTTCTGGAATGAGTCATAACTGCTTGATGACCACTTCTTATGCAGAAGACAGGTGACATAGCAGTAGCTTAAATTTTATGGCTACCTTTCAGAGAAAGGCATGCTCTGCTATAGAAAAAAAAAGACTCCTGAAATTTGAACCTTGTCCCTTGTCAAAAAAGACTAGAAATACTAGCAAGGCAGTAGGGGAAAAGAGAGGCATGTGGTTCTCTTAGAGCATCATGTTTGGAGGGCCAGCCAAAAGAATTCAATAATAACATCGTACCTTGGATTCTACAAAGATGCTAGACTTCAGGTTGAGAAATAAGAATTGAAAACACTAGATGGCAAGAGAAATATATTCTCTTATTTTTGGTTCCCTGACTGACAACATATATATGTGTCTACATGTCTTCATGGAGATGACTTAGGGGCAAATTAGGAAGATGGACAATTGCTTTGGTGAGAGCCAACTAAAAGAATTTCTTTTTTCCTAGAAAATAGCTATGCAGCAGAAGGGCAGAATCCTGTTATTTGCAAGCTGAGTGGTTTAGAGTTCTTAGACTCATTGTACTTATTTCACTTTTGTGAATCCCTTAGTGCTTGGAAAAGTCTTTTTTAAAATCCCCAACTGGCTGTAGCCGTACTAAGAGGAATCATGAGAGAGACTTGGCTTGGAGTCAATCAAAGTATTAATGGGATTGAAGTAAAGCCTGAGGCCAATATCCATTGGCATTTGAAGAGAGAAACAGCAAACCTCAAGGAATGGAGAAAGTGGAGATGTTAGGTAGAGTAAATGCCAAATCATTTGTCATTTGTCACACCAGAGGCTTTTCCCCCTAATAATGAGTTTATTCTATCAAAGGGACTTTTATCAACTATATCTTATTCAGAAGGAGACTATGGAGGTGAAGACACAAAGAAATATGTAATGGTCTAGAACTCATGGACTGTTTGTGCCATATTTTTACAGTTTTTCTTCTTTGATATATACATATGTGATTTACACGTGTGTGTTCATGTGTGTGTGTGTGTGTGTGTATTTGGATGTGTTCACAAGCATATAAATGTGGGGAAATCTGAAATTGGTGGAAATTTTCCTTGAACACTCCCCCAACCTTAATATTTTAGTTTAGGGTCTCTGAGTTAAACCCATCAAACACTGTTAGTCTTGATAATCAGTTTGTTTTGGGGATACTCTGTCCATAACTTCTGAGAGAATACAGGGAATCTCCCACATTTACCTGACTTCCTTGTGAGTTCTGGGGCTCTTAACTCTGGTGCTGGTTCTATTTCTTGTATGGGCTATTCTTTAACTGCTGAGTGATCTCCCCAGCCTCATCATAAAATGTTTTATAAAGAAATATATAATATTACACGCTGACCCACATTGAATGTGTTACCTTTGGAACACACATGGGAGCATGTCTGAAAATGAATATATGAACCGTGGTGCTATTCCTAGACAGTAGAGGTTACTGTTAAAACACAGTAGATTCCACAGGGAATTAGAATTTTAGGTATTGATGGGCTTTGAAGATATAGATAATGCCCTTAGAAGTATCTCTTTTGACTGACAGGAGAGGAGGCAGGGGAATTAAATAAAAGAAGAGAGATGAAAAGGAATGAAGAAAGAGAAGGGAGAGAGACAGGAAGGAAAAGAGAAAGAAGAAATAAATAGAATTGAAGAACCAGAAATAAAACCACATACCTACAGACACTTAATTTTTAACAAAGAAGCCAAAACCGTACAATGAAATGCAGAGAGCATCTTAAACAAATGGTGCTAGTCTGACTGGTTGTCTGCATATAGAAGACTGCAAATAGGTTCATATTTAATACCCTGTACAAAACTCAAAATCAGGTAGATCAAGGACTTCAACATAAAACAGACACACTAAATCCAATAGAAGTTAACATGGGGAACTGCCTTGAACACATTGGCACAGGAGGCAAATTCTTGAACAGAACATCAGTAGCTCAGACACTAAGATCAGTAACTAATGAATGAGACCTCATGAAACTGAGAAGCTTTTGCAAGGCTAAGGATACTCTCAATAGGAAAAACATCAGTCTAAAGAATGGCAAAAGATCTTCACCAACCCTACATTTCACAGAGGACTAATATCCAAAATATATAAAGAACTCACAAAGTTCGACACCAACAAACTAAATAACTCAATTAAGAAATGGGGTACAGAACTAAACAGAATTCTCAACAGAGGAATTTCAAACGACCGAGAAGCATTTAAAGAAATTTTCAATGTCTTTAGTCATCAGGGAAATGCAAATCAAAATAACTCTGAGATTCCACCTTACACCCATCAGAATGGCTAAGATGATTAAAAACAAAACAAAACAAAACAAAACAAAAATCCTCAGGGGATAGCACATGCTAGCAAAGATGTGGAGCAGCAAGGAGAACTTTCCTCCATTGCTGGTGGAAGTGCAAACTTGTACAGCCACTTTGGAAATCAATTTTATCAGATTCTCAGAAAACTGGAAATAGCTCTACCTCAAGTTCCAGCTATACCACGCCTGGGCATATACCCAAAAGATGCTCTGCCATGCCATAACAGCACTTGCTCTATGGTGTTCATAGCATCTTCATTTGTGTAGCCAAAAGCTGGAAATAATGTCAATGCCCCTTAATCAAAAATGGATAAAGCAAAATGGCATTCATTTACACAATGGAATCCTATTCAGCTATTAAAACAAGGATATCATAATTTCTCAGGAAAAAAGATGGAACTAGAAAAGGTTATCTTGAGTAAGGTAACCCAGACCCAGAAAGACAGGCATAGTATGTACTCAAAAGTGGGTATTAGTCATAAAGTACAGGATAACCATGCTACAAAACATAGACCCATAGAAACTAAGTAACAAGGAGGGCCCAAGGGAGGATGCTTGAATCTCACTCAGAAGCAACAATAAAATTGACATTGAGGCAGTTGGAGGGAGGGAACTGGGTGGTAGAGGGGGTGAGCAGGAGAACAGAGGTGAGTATCACATATGGGGGAAAGAGAGAGGGCTCCTAGAGAGAATGCGAATCTGTAGGTGACATCTGTAGGACAAGTAGACACGGAATAAATGATGCTCCCAGGAGTCTATGGGGCCACCCTCCCTGACACTTCTAGCTCTAGGCATATTAAGATTACATTGGCTACCTCCTGTAGCCAAGCAGGACTTTTAGTGGAGGGAACAGGGCATTAGCTCACTCACAAAACTTTCCACTCAAAATTTGTCCTGGTTGCAAGATATGCAAGGATAAAGATGCAGAAGTTTGAGGGAATGGTCAACCAATGACTGGCCCAACTTGAGACCCACATTGGAGAGAGCCAACCTCTGACTCTATTAATGATACTCTGCTATGCTTGCAGACACAGAATAACCGTCTCCTGAGAGGCTTCATCCAGCAGCTGATGGAAACCGATGCAGAGATTCACGGGCAAACATTAGGTGGAGATTGGGAATTGGAAGAGCAGGGATCAGGACTGAAGGAACCAGCAGGGTCGAGGGCACCACAAGAAGACCTACAAAGTCAACTAACCTCGGTCCATGGGTCTCACAGAGACTAAAACACCAACCGAAGAGCATGCTGAGGCTGTACCTAGGCCCCTACACATTCATAGCAGATGTTCAGCTTGGTCTAAATGTGGGTTCCTTAACAATTGGTGTGGGGCTATCTCTGACTCTGTGTCACGCCAAATATTTTTTTCCAGATTTATAATTGTTTAAATTTAGTAAATTTGTTTCTTGTTAATTCACCATGCAGAGATGATTTTTGTTATTATTTTAAAAGTGTGTGATAACTGTTGGGTCATACTAACAAACACTATCACTGAGTGGTAAGGTCATTAATACTATATTTTTTTTTAAAAATTTCAAACACAGGTGGAATGTTTTGGAAGAAGTATGATTATAGTAAAAGTAGAACTTCTCCATGGAACTATAGTGTTTGGGGTTTAAAGTTTTTAATTAGAATTTTAATTTATTTTTTCAAATTTTGTAGGTGAGCTTTCAGAAGCTAAGACTATATTTTAACTCAATATACATGTCTGTGAATGAGGCTTGCAAGGAGGTTCAGTTTTTAAGACCATTGGCTGCTCTTGCAGTGAATTCAGGTTCAAATCCCAGCACCTACACAGTGGTCCACAACTTGTAACTCCACACCCAGTAAGCCCTCTTCTGGCCCTCTGTGGGCAGTGCACACATGTGATGAAAAAAACACATGCAGATAAACACGCATACATAGATAAAAATAAACAAATGTTAAATTATCCATTTAGAATAACAAAAATAGCTTTGGGAGCCGGTAGGAATCATTTATCTCTCAGCTTTGTGGCTTATTAGCTAAGAGATTGTACCCAAAAACCTCTGTTCTTCAGGTTAGTTCTCCGGAACATGGATTCAATAATACATACATTGCAAAGCTGTTATAAGTTTTTTTTTTCTTTTGAGACATTATATTTTAAACTATTCTTAGGAGAAATCTAAGAATTCTAGTTTCTTTCTATTGGGTTAGTGGACAAGATTATTTGAAATTTACTGAAGGTTTATTAAGCTCCAGCGAGGCACATTCTTTTAAAAGAGAGCACTCTGAATTCTAGGAAAGAGAAGTATGTCTCCACACAGCATTTCAGGGAACCACAGATCCCTTGAATTTAAATAATTCCTGCAAATAGGCCTGGCTAAAGTTTCATTTCCTCAAATAGATTACTTTTTATAATCGACTCTTACTTAGTACCTCTGCAGGCTCTTCTCTGCTTCACTGCATCCATTCATTCTCCCTGACTCTATCTTGTTATGCCCCACAGAAGGCAGATTCTTGTAGCGTGTGTTACCCTTATGCTCTTAGTCACCCTCTCCCGTATGGATCTGGACAGTGGGAGATATCACATGAGACTGAAAAACAAGGGGCTGAAGGAGGTCGGTGTGTTTTTTTGTTTTTGCTGTAGCCTGGTCCTGTCTCTTTGTGGTGCTGATGTGCAGGTGTGCTGATATGGTTTCTTGGGCTCTTCTTCTGGCACAGCTGTACTGCTAAGGTCAGGGAACTCCCTGAAAGTAAGATTCCCCTCCTTGTGTTTATTTTGTTTCGAGTCTAGAGGTGGCAAATGTTCCCACTTGCTGTGGTGCTTCCAGGAATGTGAATTAACTAACATCCACCCTTCTGGCCTGTACTGCTTTTTAAGGTCCCTTATGAAGCTCTCCTTTGATGCCTGTTGAAACTTGATTATATTCACTTTCTCTGACTGTTATAGCACATTATTGTAAAGTTAATCCTTAAAATAGACATGCATTCCCTTTCAGTATTGGAAGGAAGAAATCCAAACTTAAGGGTGTTCGCAGGGCAGTGCTTTCCCCAAGGTTCTAAGGAACTTTTCTTTCATCGTCTCATCCATATCTGGTGACTATAGCTAATTTTCTTTTTAAATTTTGCCTATGGCCGTATCACTATAATTTCTGTCTCCATCTTCCCATGGCCTCTCTGACAAGGATACTTAATGGATTTAGTGTCAAAGGAACCCAAGGTGGCTTCACATTAAGATGCTTAACTAAGTTAGACCTGTAAAAATTCTTTGTCCAAATAAGGACACATTTACAGTTTCCAAGACACAAGTCTAGCTTTTCTTTGGGTGGGGATTGGGCACTATACAATATCCTACATTGATGCACACACGTTGTTAGTACCTAATACAGAAAATTGTTATGTACCCTTTATAAAATGTGTCTATCTATGATCAGCACCAACTAAGCTGACTTTCACCTGTGTTTGTGAAACCCAGAGACCAGAATGTATTCATGTAGTATCACAAAATATGGTTAGAGGTAGGACATCGAGGCAGGGTATTTCCCTGGGTACTTGGGCAGCTGAGATTCCAGTCATAATTTTGGAGCCATGTCCTATACTACCAACATGATTCGACATTTGTGGCAAGGTGAAATATTATGATTAATGTCTCTTCATCTAGTCACTTTTTTAAAAAGCCACAGATAAGATAAACTAATATAGAAAATGTCTGTGAGCAGAATTACTGTCAAATCAAGAGTGTTAAATGCATTACTTCCACTCTCGCAGTTCTGAAAATTAAAGGAAATTGAAGTAAAGAATGTCAAAGCAACTTCTAAATTTGCTTTGGCAACAGACAGCAGGGATTTCCGAAGCTATAGGAAAGGAGAACCCTCTCTTTGTTTGACGAAGTGATTCTAAACATATGGTGCTTGCTATTGCCAGTGGGATTTCCATAACTCAACATCAGAGAGAACAGCAGTTTTTATACTGTCAACTTGGCTCAAGTTTGAGAAAGAATTGTTTCCACATCTGGCAAGAAGTATCAGCAGTGAGGATGTGGGGGGAAGGCAGGGGCCTCTATTTCATCTCTCCTTAGTCTGGGTTCCAGTAGCATCTCTTGAGGTTTATCTTTCGCAGTGTTTAAGCCCACTTTTTCTTAGATCATGGTCTACTAATCAAGGAAGAATGACTCTGCTTCTTTACCCATAGGAGTTGTCAAAATGTTTCTAACTAGGTTTCAAAGTGGCTTGGGCTCTGTCTCTTGCTCTTCATTCAGTGCTTGGGGTTTGTACATTTTTGCATGTGTTATCATACCCATCAGACAGTGTAAAAGGAAGGAAGGAAGGAAGCTACTCATTTAGAATGAATGAAAAAAAAAGAGTATTAAGCCTCAAATAGCATTTTCCAAGCAGGTCAGTGAGTGTTAAGGATACCATTTCTTTGTGTCTCTGTTCCTCATAAGCATACTGAGGAATAGGAGGGGGAGAGGTCACCATCTTCCTCCCTTTCTCAGCAGGTTTTGAGATTATTAGAAAGTAGATTTAAAAGCTCAGGTTTTTGTTTTTGTTTTTTTTTGTTTTTTCATAAACAGAGAAGGAGTCTGTATTTTGTTCTCTGAGCAAATGAGTCTTTAAAGTTCTTGCTACAAGCTTACTTACCTATTTGCCTAGGCAGATAATTTTTTAAACTGCAATTTGTGAACTGAACATTATTCCTTAACAGGTCTAACACGGCCATGCATTTTCAGAAGAGCCAACCTGAAACAATGACAACAATTAAGCTGCTGCAATCAGCCTGCTCCCGGCATGCACGTCTCCACGCTGATGAATGCTGCACATTTAATTAAAATATATTGATCATGCTCCATTTGTCTTTATCAGAGTGGCCATGCATCCTCTTTTGAGGGGTTATTGTTTATTGGTTTGAGGAGCTAATGGGCAGCTTAAGGAATAGGTAGGCCTTTAAATTGTTTTCTGTCATCTAACTAGTTGCACATTGCTCTTAGTTAAATATGCCGTCTTGCATGCTTAAAGCATCCCTAGGAAGATATGTAGGCAGTAATAAACAGTAATTAGTGCATGTGATCATTTCACACACTTCTTTGAACGAATCCGCCTACTTTCTTTACAGATGCCAGCTCTTTATTGGGATGTCTGATGCGAAGGGATCACAGATGCGTAAAGGATGTGCACTGAAAACAAAGTTATTATGTTCCTTGGGATCAATTCCCCTTGTGCCATGGGAAAATGATTTAAGGAGAAGCTACCTTAAATGAATATGTTAGTAGAGGTCACACTGGACGAGACTTAACCGTGGCTCCTGGGAGTATAGCTCATCTTAACTAGGAGGTGGCGTATAAAAAGAAAAGTGTAGTTCTATTTTAAAAATAAATCAGAAAAAAATACCTAACTTATTGTGTGAACACATGATCTTGTGTGTTTCTTTTTTTTTTTGTTCAAATGTCAAATGATATACAAATTCAACATACACACTACATAGAATAAATGATATTTTGGGACATATTGAACATGCAGACATGTATGAAACACCCAAAGTTTACCTTGTATCCAATTCTTAGCTTCTGTCTCAAAGAACTGTATGAAATGACATATCCAAAAATACAGTCTGCTTTTGTGTGTGTGCGCGCATGTGTGTGTATGTGTGTGTGTGTGTGTGTGGTTCTTCTTCTGGCACAGGGTCTTGTGTATCCAGACTGGCTTCACATTTGGTATATTGCTGAGGAGAACCTTGAACTTCTGCCCCCACCTTCCTTCCAAGTACTAGGAGTGCAAGAGCATACCACCATATCTGGCTTATGTGCTTTTTGTGGTGCTGAAGACAAAATTCAAGGCTGTACATGCCAGATAAGCTCCCTACCAACTGAACTACATTATCAGTTCAAAATGATCTTCATATAAGAATATGAATTCTGTAAGATTTATACTACATAATTAATGTATAGCCCTGTTCTAAGGACCATTATAAGGAATGTAGATATTATTAGAAGATATATGGGGATGAAGGGATCCTGACACCATGGATGCTAACATTTGCTTTGAATGATGATGCCTCTCAACACCTCTGCCACATAACTCTCTATTTTGGACCTATGCACTATATAGCTATTTGATAATAGCTCAAAGCCATTTTGAACCCATTACCTTGCTATTTCTTTCACTGAAGGAGAATATATAGTTCATACCTGAGCTATGGGACAATAGAAAGTATGGGGTGGCTGCTTTTTCACTTAAGAAAGAGGGAAGCAGCTGGAACATCCCAGGAAAGATGATATAAGTGACAACTGGCAACTTTGTTTTAGAGAATGCAACTGAAATCCTGTTAAATATATTTGAACTAAAAAAAAAAAAAGTGTGTGTGTGTATGTGTGTGTTTGTGTTGTGATCACACACATGTTACAGTGGGAATCAGAGCTTGTAGAAGCCTCATGTTTCCTTCTACCAAGTAGGTACTGGAGATCAAACTTAGTCAATTTAGGTCCTAAGGCATGGCAGGAAGCACTTGTATTTCTTGAGCAATTGTGTTGGCTTGCCTTTGAAGTTTTACTGCTCTGTCTTTGAAATTTGTTATTGCTGTTGTGGTGGTGGTGGTTTCTCTTTCTCTTCCCCCCCCCTCTCTCTGTGTGTGTGTGTGTGTGTGTGTGTGTAACTTCTTTATTTTGCAGTTAATTTTCTCATTTCTGTGATTGAAAGTAATGCACTAGCACCTCTGATCTCATAGTTTGTAGAGCATCTGTCCAGGCCTCTCTGGCTTTTAGTCTTCATTGAGAAATCAAGTGTTATTCTATAAGGTCTGCCTTTATATGTTACTTGGTTATCTTCCCTGTGGGTTTCAATATTCTTTTTTGTTGTTGTTCTGTATGTTTAGTGTTTTAATTAAGGGGATCTTTCTTTCTGTTGTAGTCTCTTAGGTGTTCTGTATGTTTCTGGTACCTTGAAAGGTATCTCTTTCTTTAGGTTGGGAAATTTTTCTTGTACAATTTTGCTGAAAATGTTTTCTGTGCCCGAGTTTCTTTTTCTCCCTCTATCCCTATTTCTATTAGATTAGGACTTTTTATAATTTCCTAGATTTCCTTGTTTGGTGCCAGGGTGTTTTTAGATTTAACATTTCCTTTACTGAGGTATCCATTTATTCTATTGTTTCTTCAATGTTCAAGGTCTTCTCTTCCATATCTTGTATTTCATTGGCAAAGGTTGCCTTGTAGGTTTCTGTTTGAGTTCCTAAATTATTTATTTACATATTTACCTTAGTTTGAGGTTTCTGTATTGATTCTGTTTCTACTTTTAGGTCTTGAATTGTTTTCACTATTTGTTTGTGTTTTCATAGATTTCCTTATGGGAAATCTAACTCCTCTTAAAGGACTTCTATCATATTCATAAAGAGTTTTTTTCTAGTGATGGCCAACTAGGCCATCTTTTGATACATATGCAGCTAGAGTCAAGAGCTCCGGGGTACTGGTTAGTTCATAATGTTGTTCCACCTATAGGGTTGCAGATCCCTTTAGCTCCTTGGCTACTTTCTCTAGCTCCTCCATTGGGAGCCCTGTGATCCATCCATTAGCTGACTGTGAGCATCCACTTCTGTGTTTGCTAGGCCCCGGCATAGTCTCACAAGAGACAGCTACATCTGGGTCCTTTCAATAAAATCTTGCTAGTGTATGCAATGGTGTCAGCGTTTGGATGCTGATTATGGGGTGGATCCCTGGATATGGCAGTCTCTACATGGTCCATCCTTTCATCTCAGCTCCAAACTTTGTCTCTGTAACTCCTTCCATGGGTGTTTTGTTCCCAATTCTAAGGAGGGGCATAGTGTCCACACTTCAGTCTTCATTCTTCTTGAGTTTCATGTGTTTAGGAAATTGTATCTTATATCTTGGGTATCCTAGGTTTTGGGCTAATATCCACTTATCAGTGAGTACATATTGTGTGAGTTCCTTTGTGAATGTGTTACCTCACTCAGGATGATGCCCTCCAGGTCCATCCATCCCATTGGACTTGCAAACTTTATATGCCCCAGTACAGGGGAACGCCAGGGCCAAAAAGGGGGAGTGGGTGGGTAGGGGAGTGGGGGTCGGTGGGTAGGGGAGTGGGGGTCGGTGGGTATGGGGGACTTTTGGTAAAGCATCGGAAATGTAAATGAGCTAAATACCTAATAAAAAATGGGAAAAAAGAGTTTTTTTCTTATGCTTCAGCTATATTTCAATTCTCAGGGCCTACTGTAGTAGGGTTGCTGGAATTTAGTGGAGACATATTATCCTGACTGTCACTGATTGTGTGCTGGTGTCTAGGAATCCAGAACTAGGGAGGCAGGGCTGATGGAGTTCATCAGAGGGAAGAAAGCAGGGTACTCCAACAGGATCTGCCTGCTCTCCTGGGACTGGGGGCAGAGAGTGGGGAGAAACTACAACAGGTCATCTACTATAGAGTTGGAAATGGGACTGGGTGGGGAATAGATTTGGAGGAGAGGAGGCAGAGTGGAGCCTTATGACTTGCCTCCCTGATTCTTTATTATGCTGTGTGGCTGGCTTGACTAGCTGCTTCCCAGCAGGAACCTGCCGGAATTAGAACTGTGATAATAGGGTGAGTGGGGAGGAAGTTTGGAGGAGAAATTGATCCACTGGAAATGGGAGCAGAGGAGAGGAAAGGCACAGCAAATGGTCTGCTACCTAGTTCGGGGTGAGACCTAGTGATTGGGTTTACAGAGGAAGAGGGAGGGGTAGAGCAAGTGGTGGCAATCTGAAGTTAAACTACCTGCTTCCCTGGTCAGAGTGGCCTGCAGGTTTCCAGGGAATGCCTGCTGGCCTTGGCGATTGGGAGAGTGGGATCAGTAGTGGAGAGGAAGTGTGAAGAGTCCTGGTCAAAGGAAGTAGGGGCAGAGAAGAAGGGAAGGCTGAATCAGGTCGTCTGGTGAAGAGCTGGGGTTAAGACGGGAGGGTTATATTTTGAGGAAAGGAGGGATCAGTGGACATCTGCAGTTCTCCTACTTCCTCTGCTGGAGTGGCCTGCAGGTTTGCAAGGGGATGCCTGCTGGAGTTGGGACTGGGATACCACAGGTGACGAATTGTTCATTTGTTTTTAAATCCTAACAGGTCCATGGTAACTTATTAGCTTGTTAGCTCCTTAGTGGGCAGTTCTTCTCCTTCAGCTCCCTCTTGCGGTTCCTATCTCCATCCTCAGATCCGGAAATGCTCTTCCTGCAGAGGATGCTTTGTTTTCTTCCTCCTCCGCATCCTTCCAGGAGTGGTCAGTGTTTCCCTTTATCCCATCTCAGCAGACACATCCCAGAATCCCGTTGCTGCATTAATCTGTGGACAGTGTTGTTACGTGGGACACAACTCTCTCACACTGTGGCAAGTTGTCCTGAGACTCTGTGCACCATTTCCACAGAAACTACCAGCCAGCCAGCCAGCCATTGATCTCCACTTTTCAAAGCTTCAAACTAAGGACATTGTCTTGCCCTCTCCCTCCTCCTAAACCAAGAAGTAAAGCCAACTGTCTTATTGCATACACTGTCAGTAACAGCCACAGCTCTCGTTGATCCTGGTTGACCTGCGTTATGCTTCATCATGAAGATGGGAAGGGCAAGATGTGTAAGTCAGGCAGATAGAGGAGGCTTGCTAATACAATTTTTTTTCCCTGCAAGGTTAACAGTGTTCTTGTTCACAGGCTGAAGAAAAAGACAAAATTTTGTGTCTTATTTCCATGGCTTCACCAAGGAGAAGTTGTAATATTAGACTATTCTGCGATCATAATCATTCCCATGGCAACAGAGCTTTATCCATGCTGGATACTTCACGATTGTATCAAAAAGATAGGTAAGGTTTTTTGGTTATAGAAGGTAAAAAAAAAAAAAAAATGCAAGTTTTTGATAGGGAAGTAGATCTTTTCAACTCAATATTCTCTCTTGCTCATCAGACACAGTGCAAAAAATAAAAATAAATAAATAAAAATAAATAAATTCGCTGCCTTTTAAGCTTCATTTTGAATCCTTTCTCACATTGTGATGTGGTAAATGGTTGTCTTCTATTTCTATCAGTTCGACACAGTCAGTCAGCCTTCAGATCCTAAAGGTGTTTGCAGAGCATCTGTTACATTTACTAACAGAGTGAAACACAGTTTCTGGCTCTTGACAGTGTTTCTGATATTAACTTTGAAGCCTCCTGAATGTGCTCCAATCTGCTGCTTGCCTGCACTCAACTTTCTACATTTCACTTGCTCAAAAAAACCCCACCTGGAGTTTATCACGATTTCCCTAAATGCCATCATTAGAATGCCAACAGCAATCTCCAGCTAACTCCTCTCCTTTAACACACAGTGATAGCACATAGCTCTGAAAGGGGAGCTAGGTTTGTACAGCCTGTATTCCACTCATCCAGAACACAGGCATATAGGTATTCCAGTCAACCCTCCATGCTTAGACACCTGAACTGTGGGATTTGTGAGACAGCCATAACTTGTGGTCAGATGAACAGAATCAGAGAAGTAGATGATAAACAATGTCTGGTAGTGAATTGGAGGCAGGTGATACTTTGTGGTCAGCTAATAGATTGGCTAAAGTGTGGCAGAGAATAAAAAGGAGGTGAGTTTCAAAGTAAAGCTTAGCATCAGTTTTGATGACTGTTTCTTTGCTCTAGAATCTAAGTACGGGAAGCAAGGAACAAGGACATTATAGCCCATAGCAGCTGCTACTCATGATGTCATTAATTGATGATCTGTGCACCAGTGTGGGGACCTCCTGTGTATTATTCCACTTACCCCCTCCTTGTTGGTTATCTGTTTGTTTTTAATAAACTATAAACAAAGACTGAAAATACACTACACCTAGAGAGGAGGGTCTGGATCCATACAAGTTATGTTTTATTTAAAATCACAGTTAAAGGTTAGGGTCACTCAACGGTAAATACACAACAAAGCCCTCACACCTAAGGCTCAAGGAACACTGTGGGGGATGGGCAGAGAGAATGTCAGAGCTAGAGGATGATGACGTCTGCTGCCAGACAGTGCTTTCTCTATACGGCAGGGAAGCTGTACCCATGAAATCTCAATAATAGGATTGCCTAAACAGGATCTGCATGACGGTTGCACCAGCTAACATGCCGTCATGGATGGAGGAGCAGTCACAAGGTCCAATTCCTAGTGGAAGAGCTCCAGTCAATTAATAGTGCTAGAAGAGGAAGAATCAGCCTTCTCTAGGGATAAACTTCATCACAGTTTTCCAACCCCAAGTAGTCGTCTCTAAATATTTGTACATGAAATCAACACCTAATGGACTTATCAGGCTGCATACACACACTCATACACACACACACACACACACACACGCCTGCATACATGCCCAAAAATTCACATGGGCACACACTAAAATTAAGCAAATAATTGAATATTCAAAATAAGGAGAGCTTGAGGTTGAGTAAGAAGTATCCTGGTGTTTTTGGAAGATGGAAGTACTCAGGGTAGAGGTATTTTGATTATAAAAATAAGACCAGCCGGGCGTGGTGGCGCATGCCTTTAATCCTAGCACTCGGGAGGCAGAGGCAGTCAGATTTCTGAGTTCGAAGCCAGCCTGGTCTATAAAGTGAGTCCAGGACAGCCAGGGCTATTAAAGAGAAACCCTGTATGGAAAAACCATTAAAAAAAAAAAAAAACAAGAAATTTTCTGAACACTAGAAGTTTATTGTTAAAATTGGGAAAGTTATAGGTAAACCACAACCATGTTATCTTACACTGAAGGCATGAGGGTCAAAAAAAGAGATGATTTTATTCGTCTCTGTACAGTACTTAAAAGCATTACTGATGATTTTGAATGTCTGTGGTCTCTCAAGGGACATTGACGTCTCAATCTGGGACACCGAGGCTCCTAAAGTTAAAGTATTTTGCCATGACCTTTATGGTGGAGTTCACGTGCACGGCAGGGTGACATTCATCCCCACTGTGGCATCAAAACACATTTTACTTTCACACAGAACTACAGGGGAGGTATCTGGAGGACACTCGGATCTCCAAACCTACAGCAAAGTTCTACAATTTATCAAGCGGAAGGAGCCATTTGTAGTGCTCGTTGTTCACATGGAAGCAAACGACATTAACTACACATTGCCAGCTCTGAATGAAATATCTGTGTTGCTGTAAAGCCGTCTCACATTGACAGTTCACACTGTGAACAACAAATTAATTCCAGCAGCCGTCCTGATGCTCAGACTCTCATTTTTCACCTCTTTGTGTACTTTTGGTGTCAAAAGCTCAGCATTCTATTCCTGCTTTCCATCAGAATGTGTGTTAGCCTAAGGGAACCTCGCAAAGTGTAGAGATCTGGCTTTACACAGAAGAGCTGGGCTCAAAAAATCGCAGAGCTTAAGGTCTTTATTTCATCTGATGCTCTTCAAGGTATCATTTGATGAGATAAAACAGAGAGGAAGAGGATCCTTAAATATTAATAATGATAATAATAATATCTAATGTTCTACCTCCTGTATGTATGTGTGTGTGTATGAACTTGTTTGTATGAGGATGCTTGCATGTGGATCTGTGTGCATATCGAGTCGAGTCGAGGAGGAGGAGGAGGAGGAGGAGGAGGAGGAGGAGGAGGTGTCTTGTGCTCTTCTTTACCATTCTCTCCCTCTTCCTTTGAGGCAGAGTCTCTCCCGGAACTGGAGGCTCCTGTTTTGTCCTGCAGACTGGAAGCCAGCAAGCTCTAGAGCTCCCCCCCACCCCCGCCCTTTTCAGAGCTGAGGCTACAGGCAGACATACAATTGCCAGGTTGTTACATTAGTGTTGAGATATTGAGATATGAACTTTGTATCTCAGGGTTATCCAGCAAACACTTTTAACTACAACCATCTTCTCCCTCCAACATTGAAGGGATGAATCTCCCTAAACTCAGTTAAGGTGCACTTTTTCTGATTGAGTCAGAAATACAATTTTTTAAAAAAAGATATTCTGCTGAGAAATGTTTTTAACTTATAAACAAATGACTTACATTTCTCAAGAAAAACCCCAACGAATACATGATAAATATATAGAAGCATTGAGTAAAAAAATGATTAAAGTGACATAATTTTAAAAGGTCCTGTGATAGGCTGAAGATATGCCTTAGTTGGTTCAGTGTGCTTGCTGCCAGAGGACATACATTCAGTTCCCAGCACCCACGTTAGAAATCTTGTATTTGCATTTAACTCCTGTTTCACAGAATCTAATGCCCTCTTCTGGCCTCCACAGGCACCTGCGCACGCGCACACACACACACACACACACACATAAATGAGAAAGTAAAATTAAATATTTTAAATTATTAGGGGCAAAGAGATGACTCGGTGGTTAATAGAACTTGGGGCCCTAGCAGAGAACTTGGTTTCTGTTTTCAGCACCCACATGGTGGCTTATAACCATCTGTAAGTTCAGTTCCAGTGTGTTTGACCCCCTCTTCTGACCTCCATGAGCACCAGTATGCCCAGACATTCATAAAAGAAAAAAACATTCATACAAGCAAAAATTAATAAATATTTAAGATAATACCAAACATACCTTTCAATCATCCACTGTAAATTTACAAAAACATACGTGTAAATATGTCCTCAAACTTAAAAAAAAATGTTGCAGAGACAAATCAAAGACATAACTATAAGTGAAAAGTAAAATTGAAGCTTGAACAGACTTCATGGAGACTAACACAATGAAGTTTTCAATTATTTCAATTCTTTCCAAATCTATATAGAAGTTTGACGAAATCCCTATAAGATGTTTTAGATACAGACAAGGTGATTTGACAATACATTTGTAAATGCAAAGCGCCTTAAATAGCTAACTTAATTTTGATGAAGTAAAAGGCAGAGAGGACTAACCCTGATATTGACCTACATTGTGATACTACGTAATCGAGGCCTGTATTGTCAGCAGAGTGACCACATACAGGTCCCCCCCACCCACCCAAATGTATCCAGATGGTCTTTAAACTGATATGTTTAAAATCTTACGTGTATGGTCATCTTGCCTGCATGTACTGCATGTGTACACATGAGTACCTGGTGCCACAGAGGTCAGAGAAGGGGGTTCGATGCCCTAGCATTGGAGTTACAGCCCATAGACCCAGCCCTCTAGCTGATTTTTGACATGGGGTAAACCCTTTGTGGAGAAAAAAAAAAGATAGCCTTTTGGTCAAACATGTGAATTTATAATACTCTTTTAAAAGATGTAATTAAAAAAAAAGAGAGAGAAGCTGGAAAGATGGCACAGTGGTTAAGAACACTAGCTGTAGGATCTTTACTGACATCTGTGGCCTGCGTTGCCACCAAAGGCCATCTGCATGTCAGTGGTCTGGGCTACTGCCTGCCTAAGACCTTGCTGATGGCCAAACTGATCTGTGCTTCCACCTGAGGCCATGATGACAGCCTGACCTTGGCTGCCACTGAGGGTCATGTCTGGGTCTGTGGTCTGCTGAAGCTGGGGTCTGTGTCGATGTCAATGTCTGAGCTGTTACTAAAGGCTATGCTGATTTCCATGGTCTGGGCTGCCACCTGAGACCATGTGGGTGTCTAAGGGCTGTGCTGCTGCCAGACATATTGATCTGAGTGGCCTGTGCTGTTACCTGAAGCCATGGTGACATCTGGACTCATAATGCCATAAATGGGTGCGGGGTCTGAGTTCATAGTCCTATTACTGCCAGAGTCTGTGTTGATGTCTGAGGCCTGAGTTACTAAGGCCAGATGAATATACCCAGTATGGGCTGCTGCTTAGTGCCATGTTGATGTCTCAGTACTGTGTTAACTGGCTCCATGTCTCTCCTGGACAGCACAGTAGTAGTAGCTGCCCCTGGTAACATGGTGTGGGTGTGCTGGCCAAGGGTGTGAGAGTGAGAGAGCTGTCCCTACCCCTCACTTGGGCAAAGTGGGAGAGCTAGTCCTGAGGGCATGGGCACAGAAGAAGTGTTGGGTGGGCTGGCCAACTCAGATTCTACCCAGGCCCAGATCCAGGGCTCTGAGTTGGCTCACTCCAAAGTCTACCCCATCTTTGAACTGCTGGAGTTTATAAATGGGGCTGATACTGCAGATCCAGCGCTACAGGATCTCCATGACACAGGGCAACAACAGGATACCTGAGAGCAGCAGAAACCAGAGACCCTGAACCACACCAATGACACATTGCAATGAACATTTGCAAGTAAAGCTGTGTGGGCAAAAGGGTGATACCGTGTGACACACTGTGACATATTTCAGCTTCCATGGCAAGATTTGGAGGGGGGCAGAGATGAAGGTTACAAAGGTACAGGACAAAAATTAAGGGACAAGGAGTTGAACTGGATTAGGGTGCATGATGTGAAATCCACAAAGGACCAATAAAAAGTTAAAACAAGCAAATAAACAAACCACCGCCACTAACAACACCAACGACATTGGATGCTTGCACAGGGGATCTGAGTTCAATTCACAGCACCCAACCACTTGTAACTCCAGTCCAAGGGAAACTAAACTCCTCTTCTGACCTTTGCGGACACAGCATGCACCCACTACACATACATGTATACAGTTGTAAGAAATCCATATGTATAAAAAAAAAAGAAAGAAAAGAAAGGAAAAAAAAAGAAAAGAAAAGAAAAGAAAAGAAAAGAAAAGAAAAGGAAAGAAAAGGAAAGAAAAGAAACCTGTGTTTTCAGATGAACAGGAAGAAAATATCCA